>NC_139722.1:98129623-98729623 GCF_964211835.1 Anser anser
CCAGAGAGAGCTCTGAGAGTGGTTTTTCAGCCAGCACTTCTTTGTTACAGTACTCCATCTACACCACAGTGTCCCTTGTGCACCATTAGCTTACAAGTAGCTGCACAGAAGTCTGTGCCACTAAGAGCAGGATTTGGCCTGCACATTACTATGATTTGCTGATCTGGTCCATGCAGTTTCAACAGCCATCAAGATGAAGACAAGCTATTCTTAGATTGAGGAACAGCATTAGTGCTCAGAGTTGCAAGAAAAGCAGATAAATATGTCCCCAAACACGGCCTTTTTGTGAGACGAAGGCAGCCAGGGCCAACCCCAACTATCAGGCCAGCCATTTGGACATCTATACACAAAGCCTCCGAGGCTCACGACATGTCTTCTCAAGACAAAGCTAAAACCTGCTTTCAAATTCAGAGGAAGATTTGATCCTGGATTTTCTTCAGGAACTTGAAGGGAAAAAGGGGAACCAATGTTAACTTCACTGAAGATTTCTTCCCTATAAGTGGGCCAGGCAAATCACAGCGACTGTACCAGAGGAGTCTAGTCTCAGGAAGAAAATTCATAAAACGCAGACTCTGATTCTGAGAGGTGCTGAGCTCCCTGTGCACCTTACCTATGAGGAAATCCCATAACCTGAGGGATCTCTGTACCTTTTTCCCCACTGTAGGAAATAACAGTTTGGTAGGTGGGATCATTTATTGAGATAAGGGGGCTGAACCTGCCGAAAACCTGAGGACTGGGTGATAGGAGCTCTGCAAGCAAGAGCAGAGGCAGTCTGGAGAGAAAATGCAGAAGCAAGACATTCTTTTCACATGCAAAAGCTGTCCACCCCCTTATATCAAAAAAAAAGACAAGCCATTCCCTCGTGCAAGTTAGCAAAAGAAATACTGAACATCTCTGTTCAATGTTGCATTCAAGTAATTCTCTGTGAAAAGACAGTCTCTGTCCCACTGTACTCAGCCTCTCCAGACTTACAGAGGAAAAACGTTCGAAGTGCAGCGGTGGGTGCCATTCCCAGCCCAGTCTCTGAGGGGGACACGCTTTGTACCCCCTGTTTATAGTGCAGGGACTTGCCTTGTTTGTGGTCTGCAGAGAAAGGCTACCTGCTGGGTTGGGCATGAAGACTGAGCCATGCTCCAGGGTGGGACCTGCGAGGAAAGCAGGACCTCACCAGTCTGGGCAGGATGCTGCTGAGCAAAGCCCTGAGGCAAGGAATGGTTTTAAAAAGAAAGCCCCCCTTTCCTTCCTGGCATTGCAGTGACATGGTAGTCTGCTCAGAGTTCGCCTACCAGAAGGAAGAGACTGTCTCATTTCAGAGCAGCCTCTGTGAGAACACTTTTTCTGCTGTAAGACTGCTTTTTCCTAAATAATTCTCCTAAATAATATATTCCATAATACTCAATGCTTGCTTATTTATTATTATTTTTGTGTGTGTAGATAACCCTCAAGTGCTAGCAAAAGATGAAATGGAAACCTCTGTGACCAAGCTAGTGTCTTGAAGAGGGACTGCCAGATGCTGCTGCTGCTGAAGGACCCCCGCTTTAGCAGCAGGTAGCACAATTAGAAAGATTATCCTGGAAAATTACAGACAAAAAGCAAAATGCAAAAGAAATAATCCATTCCACCTTCAGCTATATATTGCTAAAGCAAAATTGCAGCGGGCCTGACTGCCATCTTACCTTTCCCTCCTGCCGCTGTCAGGCCTCAAACCCTCCTGGTGGTGGTCTCCAGAGGAGCTGTGCAAACTCTGAGGAGTGGGCTGCATTTTGGTAGTGGCAGATCAACTTCTTGGGTTTTGATGTGCAGCAGCTGGCAGTCTGCCTTCTTGGAAAGTGGCATGTCTTCCTCACTGCCCCAGAACATGCTCACCATACAGCCTGCGAAGCTGGCCTTCCTCCTCTTCCTGGGAGTGTAAGCATACATCCTCCTACCCAGGCCCCCAACAGGTCCCTGAGCTGGAGAAATGGGATTTTGATCTGCCTGTCTTGCCCTGTTTTTCTGATACGCTTATGAATTTATGGCTGTCACAAGTGGCAGTCTTGGTGGCTTGTATAGAAACCCAACCTCTTCAACATTTTTATGGGGACAGTGCTCCTCAGTCGCTGTGCCTTCCTCCGTCATGGTCTTTCATAGACTAAGACTCATGAAAGGCTTCCAAGCCCAGAGAGTGACCACAGTGACCTTGGGATCTGCACTGAGTTAATATGTGCATGGCTCTGGTTCCTCCTCAGAGCTCAGCCCAACATGAACCATGGTGTGGAGAGGCTCTGGGGCTGGACTGTGGTGCCCACACAGGCCGTCCACCTCATGGGATCAACGGGCCTGTACAGCTATGAAGCTGCCCCATTTCACAAAGGGCTGTGCTGCCCTCCACAGAAGGAGCAGCTGGAGAAACAGTCTTCTTAATGTTTTGTTGCTGATCTAGTGATTGTGGAGCAGCAGACTGGCTAAAAGAAAGAGCACAGTAGTAGTTAACACTGTGTCATGAAAGCCAGCTTGTGTGCATGTGAGAGAGACTGAGCCCCACTCTAACAGATCTGGTGCCTTAACAGCTAGTGAGCTGTTTATTTTACCTTTTAATGAAGTAAATTTCTGATGGCTGCAGTTAAGTAACTTCTATCCTGAAAGACTTGATATTCAGCTTAAGGTAAGTCACCACAGTTGTGTTGACTCCACTCTCTTCACACCACCATGGGATATAACACATGGGTACATCAGAGCAATCTCTGGCTTGGGATGCCTTCCCCACATCTTTACTCTCATTCCAGCCCTGCTTGGAGCAAATCATCTGTGTCTGTCATACAGTCTGGCTTTTGACTGGAGCTGGGCTCTGAGCAAAAGGTCAGATTTTAATTCTGCTCAGCCACAGGGGGCTTGAGGCCTAGACAGGAATTTAGACTTGCCTCTTTCTGCTACAAATATTTACCCAGCACATTCCTGATGCTTTGGGAGATAATGGCAGAAGATTAGAATGATTATCATCTCTGCAAAGGGCAGCTTGCCATGATTCATGAAACACAGCTCTGTCAGAATGAGCCCGGTCCCATACCAGTAGCTCAAAGGCAAAGAAGCTGAAGGGGAGAAATGCTGATGTGTTTTCGTTGACGGAGCTACAGGTGGATTAGCTCTGTAATGTCTGAGTCCAGCGTTCCAGAAACTGCAGAATAATTCATTGGCTCTAGTGAAAGGCTTTGTAAGGGTTTGAAAAGGGCCCCAGAGAGTGGCCAAAACATCGCACTGACACATGGGGCCCAATCCTTGGTATTGAACTGATGCGCTTTATGTGCTATCAGGAGAAAGCTGGAAGGTGGGGGAAAATAGGCAAGGAACGAGTGCTGGTGCTCCTCAGCGTGGTAACAGAAGGTCTCATTTCATGTGGCACCCCATAGCCGTCCAGAGCATGTCTTTGGTGACTGAAACTCATGTGTAGGGAGCAATCAGGGAAAACATCTGTGTGCTTCTCTCCTCTGGACTGGGAAAGCTTTCCTGTTGACTCCAGCAGGCATTAGTACAGGCTCTTCCAGTTCTGTAACTGGAGCAGAACCAGCTCATGACAACCGCAGCACCGCGAGTCTCGGCTTCAAAACCCTCTGGGCCCATGCCAGGCCGATGACCCGCTCAGGGCCTCATGGGCACGTACAGCAAGTCCTTCAGCCCAACGCAGCGCCTGCTGGGCCTCAACGCCAGCCGTGAGGCCCTGTGCCGCCCCGGTAGGTGATGCTGTTGGGAACGTGGGCAACACGAGCCCAAGAGACCCGGGAATGGGGTGGTGGAGGGGGTGCTGGCTCCGCGAGCAGCTTCCGCAGGACTCCTTGCTCCGGCACCACTGCCAGCTGTGTGATAGCCACGGGCGTTACAGCGCTTTAGAAAGTAGTAGGGCCAGCTCTCAAAAACAGCTGAGGCAGTAACGTGAAGGAAAGGAGACGAAGGAAACACTGAGTTGTGGTAAGCTGAAGCTTGTACAACAGCACTTTGTTTGTTTGTTTTAGCTCTTATGCGTAGTGGTGCCTGATGAACAAAGACAAACAAATGTGTTTTTGAGTTATGATACCAAAATGACAGCATAACACCAGTCAGGAATGCTGTTTTCAACAGAAACACTGGTCAGCCCCTACAGGGGTTCGCAGCATCCTCATTCAGATGACTGTCAGGATTTACCTGCACATTTATTCCTTATGGTGTTCCCTGGCTATTGGAGCTATTATTCGGGTCCGTGGGTTGCTTATTTATTCTTAATAGAAGCTGTAAGCATCCTGAAGACCTGCTTTCCTTTCAGTGTCAGATCAGGGAGTGCCTCACGCCTGCCATCTGCTCTGCCCTGGCTGGGGGGGGATCAGCTGTGCAGGCACTGGTCATTCGATTTCCAGTGACACTTAGTCCTCGAGGTCTCTGCTGGTTGCCAGCAGTGGCCCAGTAAGCCTTACTTGTGTAGTAAGAGTGTAGTCTCATCACTGCAGATTGCACTCTATAGCTGTGAAACACCTCGTTTTAGAGGTATCTGAAAGCAACAGAAATAGCAGGAAACTGCGAGCTCCTGCTGTCGTCTATTACCAGGTCTCACTCCTGCCTGCCCTTCCATGCAGAAAGCTGCACACCTGGGTCTTTCTGAGCACATGTTTAGCAGTCATCTTGAAGGAGATGGAATATAAGGGCCGCAGGCAGGTGAGTTTAATAAGCGTGCAAATAGGAAACTTAAAAAGAGGAAGCTACTGACTGCAGTAAAAGATGCTCAGCTAGAAGACGGCCCAATGCCATAAAGTTCAGAAACAGTGCTCCTGCTGTTTTAGCAACAGGTTTTGGATCAGGCATCTCCTCCTGTGTTGCCCCAGGGGAGCGTGTGGCCACACACCGCCCCAGGCACCGCTGCCGCAGAGAAGTGTGATGCTGCACAGCTGGTCAGAGCAGGGCTTGGTAACCTGCAAGTCACAGGCCTGCAAATTCCAGCTCCTGCCGCATCAAGCCACAAAAAAAAATCACACTATTTATTTCTTCAAAATATTTCTGACAGCGTATCAAAACAGTTTCACCTAACGTTGGAAAATGCTGGTGCCACATTCATCAGTAGCATAGCCATCCGGAGCTTTGTGCAGCACCAGTAATGCTGCCTTCACTGAGTCAACAAACTGTTATTCCCACTGGAGCGTAATTCTAAAAACACCGGCAGATGTGTGGAGGTGTACAAAGCTGAACGAGGAGGGGTGAGTCACGGCTGGGGCACCCCAGACCAACTGCAGCAATAGATGAAGCGTTTTTCATGCATTCATAGCATCGCCGCGTCTGCTTCCTGTGACTCCAGCAGGAGTTTCAAGGCTCACCGAGGAAGAGCTAATAACTGGAAAATATAGGAATGTTTTCAAAAAGGGGCGGGGGGGGGGGGGTATTTGGACACCAGGTCCTTTCAATTGCAGTCACTGCTGTCTCTGCAAGGAAAGTAGCTTTCAAACCAAAGAGGAGCAGATCTCCTACACTCCGAAGGAGTTTGGGATCAGTGTGGGCTGGTGTCTGAAAGCAGAGGTGGGCTGCTGGCAGACCGACATCTCTTCTGGATACGAGCCTGGAGGGGCCCAGGAGAGATCAGCCTTTCCTGAGCTGGTTAGAGGTGACAATAAGGAGAACAGCCCCCAGATCTGGATGATCTTTGCTTATCAGTAGAGCACATGTCATTCACGTTGCTTAATGTGACTGAGGGTTTCTGCTGAAAAAAGCCCACCAAATACTACAGGTCAAAAGCAAACCACCACATGTTGCTGAAGAAAGGATTTGGCTTCAACCAGCGTTCACTGGAGGCAGCACCAAAGGCACACAACAGCTTTTAAGTAACTGGGAACATTTACTGCATTTTTAATGGGCAGTTTTACCGCGAGATGGTGCACCCCCACACAATCGACAGTCTTCAACCTGGGGAGGAAAAGCAAGGCCAAGCCAGGTCTAGAAGCTACAGGTGACATCTTAAAGTTAGCAGTAAGCAGAGGGTCTGTCTGAAAAAGCAGAATGGCATCTGGTGGGTTTAGGACAAAGCTGAAAGTCCAAGAATTTCTATCAGATGGAGTACTTCATCTGGCTTTGGGCAGGACTGAGCATCAGCTGCACGCCAGATGACCCATGCACTGATTTCTCCAGCTAAAACTAGAAGTGAAGTCACTTCCAGACTCTCCTTAGGCTTTTAAAATTCCTCCCTTTGATCCTGGTGGCTTGAAGTTAAAACTGAGATGTTCAGGACAAGCAAAGCATCAAAGCAACAAAATCTCTGAGGAGTTTTGCTGCTCTGCCTGCCTGGTCAGTCGGTGGCACTCACTGTTTGAACAGATAGGAGCAGTACAAGCCTCTTCATGAATCATTAGAGACAAAATTTCCTCCAGCACCAAAATAGCCCGATCACATGTGAATGGGAAGACTCCCAGCTGCCTTAATGCAGAGGTACTCGCTGCCTATCACAAAGGGGCCAGCTTCTCGCATTTTCTCAGGTGATGGTGAATGATGTTGTGCTGGGCCATGACGACTTTAGCTCACCCCTTCTTTTCCACTGTTCTCTCAGCCCTTTATAGTCTCTTAGAAGTGATGTGGAGCTAATTCCTCCTACCCACACAAGGCCTCCATCACATCCACCACAGTCGGGCCTCCCTGCCCATTCCCTCTTGCCTGCTGTGATCTTCACACTGCCTCACTCCAGTCTATGCCATTGCTGAGTTAGGTTCAACATTCATTCACTAATACGTCCTCAGCTTTTTCTCAGATCCTTTTTGCCAACCTAACTGGCTACCTGGGTTTTGGAGCCTGTATTGCCACCCAAATAACACTGCCTCCCATCCATTAGATAAGGCACACTGTGCTGCAAAATCCTGTAGGACTCTGCCCACAGCTGAAATCCCAGCGGTGTGTCTCCGGAGGCTGGTGCTGCTTTAACTGGCCTGAAGAAGCAGCTTTTGCTGGAAGAAGCAGCCAAATTTCAAGAAGTGGTGAGCAGGACGGCCCTCGCCAGGCAGGGCGTGCTTGGAGGTGGCGAGAGGGTGGACCAGTATGGAGTTGGTTGCTGCTGCTGAAAATCCTTGCACCCACCCACTGCCAAGGTGTTTTAATGGAAATTAAAAGCTTTGCAGAAGGGCAGCTCGAATCTCATGTGAGCGACAGCACAATGACAGGCTAATTTTATGTTTCATTTTTAGCAGCATTATTCTGAAGTGTAGGATAATAGTTAACTGATTTAACCAGGTTCTTGCTTCGGGTAAGAAAAGCAGAACAAAGAGAGAGGTGTTATTTTTTTTTTAAATTTATCATTATAGTCAAGAAGCAAAATTCATATTTTTAGCTAGATCCTATATATAAACTTTTAATTGTCAATGTGATTATAAGAATAACTCCTCTTGAACACAATACATAGCACAACAAATGCAATTTTAGTGAGGTTTGTGTGGTAACACATCATTTTACTTTTAAATCCCATGCAATTTCAGTCACCCTCAGAAGGGGTGAACACGCTGGCGTGCGGTCCTGAAGGATGCCCAAAAATGCGTAGAGGGGTCCCCGAAGCGGGCAGGAGTGCAGGAAGGTGGCTCCTGCTCGGGTCGTGGAGCTGTCCTCTGTGTGGAGGGGAGCTGAGCTCTGTGTGAGGAATAACCCTGTGTATGGGGTCAGGCTGTGCTTCTCGTGCTCAGACACTCATGCTCGGAGCAGGAACGCCCAGTGACCCAGGGACGTGTTGTCCTTAGCCCCAGTCAGGGCGGAGGCGCAGCTGCAGGGTGGCAGTCCCCTCCCGTCCCCTCCAGCCACCTCAGGGTGCGGAAGGCAGGCCTCCGCAGTCCCTGCGGCCCCTCCTCAGCTGGGAAAGCCCCAGAGAGCTCTCAGGGTGCGAAGATGCTCCTTTCCTGCCACCCCACGTCTACACCCCGTCGGGGTCTCTACTCGACTCGTGACACAGGCCTGACTTCTGTAATTCCTCTCAGCGGGGCCGTTCCCCTTGGGCACGAGGGGCCGGTGCGGCCCACAGCCCTGGCAGGAGCTGGGCCCTGTCGCTCTTTAGTCACCTCAGGGATGCCGACAGCTCTCCGAACAACATTTTAAACCTCTGAAAATCTGTGGTGGTGATGTTTCTCACCTGTTCTGCTTTCCTTCCCTCTCCTCCGTGGGTGTGGTCTCACTGCTTGCAGAGAGCAGTGGGTTTAGGACGTTGTTCAATAACATTTGTTCTTTTACACCAGCATGATCTTTATTAGTGTGCCAGCGAGTGATGATTATTATCCCGACTACCACTTTTTGTCCTTCCTGACCGCCTTGCCCCGAGTGCTAATCCGAAGCAGACGTTTATTAGCCACATGAGCAAACCAGCACTGTGTGGGCTGCGCTGGGCAGGAACGTCACCTGCTGAATTACAAGGGCAGGGGGATCTAATACGGATACTCGAGCCTGTGTGACCTCCACAGGCAGGTCTGCCGGGGCGAGGAGCACACCCCTGTGAGCTCCATTGTGGTGGCACCGCGATGGCTGGGCGATTGGCAGCGAGAGCGGCATCCCTCCCTCCGCTGATCCCCCGTAATCCTGCCGCTCGCCTCCTGCAGCAATCTCCTCCCGGCCCGCCAGGCACAGCGTGCCCGCACTGCCCTGGGCCCGCTTAACCGGAGTTACATAAATTACTTACCCGCTAATGACGCCTCTCTTAAGTAAGCAAATGGGATGACATCACCCCCCCGCAGCATCCCGGCTGCTCGGGGTGGGAGGGAAGGGGTGAGCGGGTGTCTGTGGGGGTGTGCAAGGTGCTGAGCCCTGTCCTTCCAGGAAGGGAGGTGGGAACAGGGACAGCCCAGGTGGGAAGGGGCCGTGGAGTCTTGGCCCCTGCTCACAGCAGGGCCAGCAGTGAGGCCGCGTTGTGCAGGGCTTTGGACAGCTGGGTCTCGGATGCTCCTGAGGATGGAGGCTGCACAGCGTCTCTGGACGCCCTGCCCTGCCGCTCACCTGTGCTCACCTGGAAAAGCTGTTTCCCTACATCCAGCCTGACTTCTTTTTCCAACTTAAGGCAACGCTGCCAATTACAAAGCTGGTTTAAAATACCCCTGTACACAAAAATATCACGTAGAGGCATTCAAATCAATCCACATCTCTACCCACATCTTTGTTCATCGCAGCCCAAGCTTTCTCCAGCCTTTATTAAGCTCGTTATACAATATTTGTTGTATGCAGCATCATGTAATTTATCTGTGGGAGTGCAGGAATTCGTTCCTCTCTTCCATACACAAGCAAGTAGGACCATACACCTGAATGCAGCTAGAGTGACTGCGTAGCCTGTGTTTTGCCCGGGTGCTGTGTTACTCCCTTCATGCTACAGAAACCCAGCTGGTGACAGAGGTGTCACCTGTGTTAGACGCCACCCAAAATCTCCTGAGCTCTCGGGGCCAGGTGCTGGCCTCAAGCACGTATAGGCTGTGTTCCGGCAGGCAGATGCTCAGTCCCCTCAAAGCCACTGCTGCTCTGCAGGACTGTGCCCACCGGTGCCCGATTTCACACCTCCTGAAGGGGAGGTAAGCAGGTATAAATACACCTGTATTTTCCTTGAGGGCTGGGTTTCCACCACATCTGCCTAAGAGGTGAGGCTGAGGACAGCATGGAGCCCCCCTGACGTGACTTGGTGGCACTGTGCACAGCCAGGACCGTGTCACATCGCATCTCTGGGCCCAAATGTCTCCGGAAAAAATTCAGGTGAGAGGGGCCCTGCCCCACCTCGGCTCTGGTCAGTGCCTGAGTGGTTTCGCACAGGGGCCAGATCCACAATAGGTGTGTGGAGGGAGCAAATCCCTCCACCTGCTCTGAGACTGCTATGCCCAACCCCAAAGTCAAGGAGTGAATCCAGATCCCCTCATTCCCCACCCTTGCACACGCAACGAGCTTTCAAAGTTGTCAGATTTAAAATAAAATTGGATGTGGGATACTTTAATTTCCCTTCACATTTTCAGCCTCTTGGGTGCATGCCAGTTACGCTGGGAAGCTTCCTTCCAGAAAGACGAGTGCCGGGACTTATTTTTTCCACCCGAAAGGCAAGGCTGCCACACAGCTCCCTAATTTCAGCATGAGACCGGGGACACACCTGTACCTGGGCTGGGAAAGGACCGGTGGAGGAAGCAAAAACCAAGAAGCTGGAGGAACGGTGAAACCAGAGGAGGCAGGGACAGCTACTGAAAGCTGCTCTAGAAAACGGAGCCCGGTTCAGCGCACCGGGAGGGCCGGCTGGCCGCCTCGGGCTCCCCATCCCTCCCGGGGGGCGGCCGGGGGCTGGCCCCGCTCCCTGCTCGCCCCGGTCCCGCACCCGGGCCGGGCAGGGCCCTCCCTCTGCTGCCTGCGGGACCGCAGTGACACCGCGCGGCGGCCGCCCGCACCCGCACCCGCACGCCGTGGCGTTTCCCGGAGGACATTTCCACCCCACGCGCCGGATTTCTCCCGGTTCTACCGTCACTGAGCACGCTGTCTCTCCGCTGGGAGACAGGGCGGTGGAGAAGTCTCCCCTCTGCCTCCAGGTGAGCATACGTCGAGCCAAGCTGGTCGCGCCAGCCCTACAGAACAGACACGCCAGCACTTCCCAAACTGCCGATTTGCGGCCACGGATCCCTACCTGTGGCCAGGCTGCCCCACAGGAGTGGTGCTCCGGGACCACCAGCGTCCCTGATGAGCACACGGGGGCCTGCAGGCACAGGGAGCTGCACCACGGACACAAACGTCTGCAGAGATCGGGAGCTCAGGTTTTCCCCAGAGTGATCTGGTTAAAAGGCTTTAGCTGTGGAGAGAGGACCAAAAATGTCCCCATCTGCTCATGAGCCGTTGGCAGCTCACTCAGGGAAGGCCTGGGGACCCTGGCCCGTGCAGAGGGAGGACAGCCCTCCTTGGCAGTCCCTGTCAGAGCACCGAGACCAATGGGGCTGCGCATCCCGGCGCCTGAGTCCCCTTGGTGTGGTCACCCCAAGCCTGGAGGTGGGTCACCGTCACACATCCAGAGCAAAAACTCAAGACAACATCCCTTCCTTCTGCCTGCTCTTCTGAAAGCTAACATTTTCTTCCTAACTCTCTGCAGGGACCTCAGATGCTCATCCTCAGTTCCCCTCAAACTCATGGCTTGGATAAATGCAGAGCACGCCCACACCTGGCGTCGTGCAGGTGCCCACCTGGGTGCTGGAGACAGCTGCAGGAGAGGCTGTTCCCTGAGCATCACCAAGATCAGAGGGAGCTGGGCCTCTCAGCTGCTGAGCAAACAGCAGTTGCATAAATTGAAACTGCCTCGGGCTCGCTGGAGTAAACTCGCACGCCCAGTGCGTCCTGGAGTTCAGGTGCTTTAGAGAAGAAAAGCGTGGAAATCTCCTTGTCTGCTAGGGCCAGTTCACTGCTCCACCTTGCTCGTCCCTGCCCTGGCAGGCTGTCATCACTCCCTGCCTCTCGCGCCGTCCTCCCCGGGCAGGTTTCCAGGCTCCAGCTGGAGAACACTGACTTGATTAGATTTGATTCACAAAGGCGTTTCACAACACTTGTTCACCTAAACAAAATAAAAGTCCTGGATCTAAGCATCATAATTAAGGGCAGGGTAGAGCCTTTTGAAGCAAACTGCTGGTAAGTCACCAAATTTTAAATAGCACGGTTTCCTGCCAGAGTCCCCCGCTGAGGAAAAAGTTCATAGAAGTTCAGCTGCTCAACCCACGACTTCCTGAAATAGCAGGTGACATCTTTTTGGCTTTTGTATCCCTTAAACATAAAGGCTCCTGTTCCGATTTTATTGAATTGAGTACTCGTGAGGTATGCAGGAGGCTTTTGCCATCTCCTCAGGCTTCAGACAAATGCAGCAATACGTTACAGAGGATGCCACCGAGGATGAGGAGGACTTTGTGTCTCCAACTACTTTGCTTCTGGTTCTCTTTGCTTGGACTCCCAGTTAAAAAGCCAGCAAAACTGTGCAGTGGTGAAGACTGGGGAGTGCTGTTTGCAGGCCACTGGCTGTCCTGTGGAGGGGTTACCTCTCCCACCACAGTGGCTCAGCCTCGAATCCCTCCTTCAGCACCCATGGGTGCCAAGGCCAGGCCAGAGTTGGCTCAAGCACTTCTGGCAGCCCCACGCTGAAAGGAAATTGCTGAGGGGACACGTTCAGTTTCCTCTCACATGCCCACCCGAACTGTTCCCAGAAATAATCTCTACCAGGTGTACTTTCCTCAGAAACAGCACTAAGCCCGCTCTGTGAATCTGAACAACATTGTGCCATCTAAAAACTTCCTGCTGTGCTGCAATGAAAGTGCTCTTGAGGAACGGGGCAGCAAAAGGAGGTAGAGTCAGGAGCACGAATATATGTTGATGGAGAAACCACTCCGCAGGCAGACACGCCACTCCTTCAGGGGATGGAGGTGTTTCGGTCTTGCTGGAAAATGTGCGAAGGCAAAGAGGCAGCAGAGGAAAGAGCTCAGGCATACATTTCACCAGCCTGTGGACACTCCTCATGTAATGGAAAGGCAGCCCAAGAGCCACATGATGTGTCCGCAGGAGAAGACCAAGGCTGGGCACCTCTGGGAAGCAGGGAGCCTGGGCAGAAGCCCAGCCCAGCTCCTGTCCGTTTCCACCATTGCCGAAGGCAGAGGTACTTCACTCAGCGCCACACGCAACACAGTGGCTGCCAGGTAGGTCCAGTGCACCACGCTGCAATGCCAGGCCTGAGGAAGCGCTTTGGATGTGGCAAAATGAGGCACTTTGACCAGTACGTTAACTGGAAATATAAGCAAGATCGAGACCACTGTACATAGTGTTTCCATGAATCAGCTTCTTCCAAAGGGAAAGCTGTGCCACGTGAAATAGGTTAGCCCGTTACACACACCGAGCCCTTCCCCAGAGACCTCGCAGGTCAGGGCCGAGACAAGCTGAAGCAGGCAGGCAAAATAAACCCCGGGTGTGGAGGTGCCCATAAAGAGAGCAGAGCAGAAATTGAACTTGCCACAGGGCTGACTGATGCCAGAGGGGAAGAGTTTGTTGGCAAATTTCAAAATGAGACTTAAAAGAAGAAGTGCTGGTTCATACAAACTAAGCAGCCTTGCTAGGCTGAAAAAATGATGAAATAGCCCTTTGTGTGTTCCTGCCTTCCCCTTTATGCGTATGTCATAAATAATTAACTGGCTCTTTGTCTTCAGCCCTTGATGAACCTGGGGTGTAATAACAGGAGTAGACGATGGTATCTCGGCTGTCCTCCCTTCAGACAACACCGGGCTCTCGCATGCAATCCTGCGGCGGCACCGAGCATCTTCTCCTTATCCTCCCGATCAGGTTTCCGTCCTGTCCTCCCGCTGTGCACGTAGCCGCCCTCCAGAGCCACCTCCAGCAGGCACAAAGGCCCGGCAGCGCCGCGCAGACAGGCGGGCCTGCTCCTGCTGGGCTGTAATTACGGAGCGGGTGGCCTCCAGCAGCAGCCACCAGGCCTGGACAGCAGCGGTGAGCAAGTAACGCCCACCGGCCAGCCTCCCCGTGACTGGTTTTTGTTGTGTTTGTGGTCGTGAGTCAGATGGGAGCACCTAGCAGCTTGCGTGACACGTGTAGGAGCCGGGCCTGCAGAGCAGCACCTGACAGAGCAGACAAAAACACCTTTCCTGTGCCTGCGCCCTGAGCCACCTGCGAGAGACCAAGCAAGGTGTCAGGCCCGTGGTAGGTAGCCATCCCGGTTGGAGATGCCAACCCTGCATATCCCTGGGCATCACGAGCCCGTATTTGGGAGAGAAAAATGGCTCCATGGGCTTTCATTGGAGAAAGCTGTGGCTCAGGGGCCTGCAGCAGGTCGGTGCCCCCTGACTGCAGGCGCGTGTCCCAGCTCCACATGGGGCCGGGCGCCCATGGGGTGGCCGGAGGTTTGAGGTCTCGCCCTGTGCCATGAATCAGCAAGGCCACAGCTGGCTGAGGAGCCCCATCCTGCCATGCCCAGCGTGGCTGCTGGGGCCAGACGTGTTCCTGCCTGAAGTGAGGGACACCACCAGTTCC
This sequence comes from Anser anser, assembly GCF_964211835.1. Lineage (NCBI taxonomy): Eukaryota > Metazoa > Chordata > Aves > Anseriformes > Anatidae > Anser > Anser anser. The sequence continues at coordinate 98,143,595 of NC_139722.1, forward strand.
CGCTGAGTGCCTTTCCCCTGCGCCCCGATGCCCCATCCTCTGTCCTTAGGGGCATTACACCTGTGAGATGCCTGGGGGTGATCTCCATGTGTCCCGGCAGTGGTGGTGCCCCAACAGGGGTCCAAGAGCTGCCAAAGCTGCCCCAACATGAGACAGGAGACATGGGGCTAAGCCCAACCCACCACCACCATGGGCAAGCACATCCCTGCTGAGAACAACAGGGAATGAGGGACACCACAACAACCCACTGAGGGGTTGTCTGGGCCCCCATGAGCAGCAGCTCCCTTCTGGAGGACAAGAGCATCCAGTCCTTCCTTCCGACACCCCCGTTTGCTCTGGATACACGCAGCACCAACACGTATGTGATTTTACACGGCTGCCCTGAGTCTCCGAGGACACACGGAGCGCTCACCTGTGCAGGCGAGTTTACGGGAGATCTCGGGGCTGATTAAAAACTGCAGCACACAGGAAGACCTGACGAGCTGCCCGAGCAGTCACAGGTGAAGCAGCACGAAACAGGTATCTCCGGTCCGCAGCTCCCTCTCTCTCACACCCCTCGTCCTTCCCCCAGCGCCGGCTCCGCCACGCTTTCCTCCCCCTGCCACCGCTCCCATCTGCGCCGGGCGGGCGTCCGTCCCCCCGCGTGCCTCTCAGCGTCCTCCCAGCGCCAGCCTGGCTCCTCCTGAGCCCTGAGGTTGCTGCGGGGCGGGCACCCACCTCCCAGCCCTGCTGGCTGCAGGCGTGCCAAGAACTGTGTCACCTCTGTGGAGAGACGTGTACCTAGCGATGTCTGATTCAGATCGCTGTTAATCCCTCTGGCGGAGTCGTTAGTGCTTTCTGCCTCGGAGCGCCAAGGACCACTGGAGAGGCGGGATGCGCCCCGCGGTGATTTCTGCTGCTCACCCCAGCGTGGGTGCTTCGGTTCGTCATTGCCTTTCCTCTCGAGAAAGGGGTACAGCTCCTACCAGCCCCGAGCACCCCCAGCCGGGTATTCACTGCTCCCTCGTCAACCTCCTAATGAAAACGTCGAAAGCTAGCGGGTCTGTGATACTGAGCTGTGCATTGCTGCTCTTGGAGCGTGGGTTTTCTCCCCGTTGCGCGGCTGCCTGACAGCAAATTCATCCGGGAGCCGAGGGAAAGCCATGATGTGAGCTGTGCACTGAGGAAGGAAGAGGCAAGATGCCAGCTCTGCCCCTCTGTCCATGCAGAGCGGCTCCATGCAAGACAAAGCAAGGAAGAGCAGGCCAAGAAGCACTGATGGACGTGAAAGTCAAATACTGCTAAATACCAGGGGGAAACACGGTATCGATGTTTTCGAGTTGGCACCTTAGCATTGCGTTGCATCCCTCAGCACCGGTATTTGCAGCGGCAGGAGGTCCAAGCCAAGCCATTCAACCAAAATAGGGTCACTAGGACAAAGCACTTACCGTCACCAAAACCCACCCCATGACTGCCCAGCAAAAGGCCCTGAACTCAAAGTGAACAAGGGATGAAGTGCTGGAGGCCGCAGCGTGCATTTCTCACGAGCTGCCCCACGGACCCCGCTGCCCAGCAGCCCCGACAATTCCCACTCCACCAGGCTCTCCTCTTTCTCCTCCACCCCAGTGCAAGGCTCCCACAGCCTGCCAGCCTCACAAGGGGCTGGAAAAGCTGGTGTCAGCTCTGGAAGTGAAATATTCCTGGTTAAGAAATGATCAGCAGCAGTTCAGACCGATATGGGATTTGGCATTTCAGCTGCAGAAGCCACACTAAGGCAGTGTTCTCCCATCCCATCACTCACATATCTGTTTTCAAACCTTTTTTCCTAGAAGGAAAGCAGAATTTATTTTTTCCCTTAGGTTTTCTTTAAAAAAAAAAAAAAAGGAAAAAAAAAAAGCATCTTAGTGTTACTTGTGACAGAAGTAACCATTTGGGACCTTGAAAAGAAACCCACAGGTTGGAGTGAGAGAGAAAGGAAAATCCTTTGGGCACCTCAAAGCTGTCCCAGACCTCTGAGCTGGACTCTCGCCAGCTGTTTTTCTGGGGCAGGTGATGCCACAGGTGCACTGAAAGCTGGAAAACGGAGGTTCAGGGCAGGACAGTTCACCCGTGATAAATCATGATGTCATGTGTCTTTGCGCAAGACCAGGAAGTTTTTCTTTCTCGAGTGTACCTAGGTCTTCAGGAGGAAATGGTTGCACACACAGCCTCTGAGTCTGTCACAGATGATTACATCTGTCTCTCCTCTCGGCTAATCTCCTGCTCCTCCTCAGCTTGGCGGGACCCACGGCTTTCCACACCCCCTCACCTCCATCACCAGGAGCGCCCAAAGCCCTGCAGGGGCAGGAGAGGTGAGCGTGGGGCCGGGGCCCGATCCTGCCTGCCAGCACCGCCGGCGCCCGGTGGGAGACGCCTGGCGCCCGGCCCGGCCTGGGGCAGCATTTGGGAAGCCCCAGCCCGCACACGCGCCCGAGCGCCGGCCGGGCGAAGCTGCCAGGTGCCTCGGGAAAGCGAGGAGGCATTTCTCTGGCACTGCCAGCCCCGCGTGTTTCCCTCCACATCCAGCCCCTGCCTTCCTCTCTGGCTGGCAGCGCTCATCTTGCGCCGTAGCAGAGTGTCGCCAGCATCTAAGAAAAGCAAACAGCAATGTTTTCTCACCTGTCAACGGAAAGCAGCCCAGATTCAAAGAGAATGGTGTTTTGCATCCTACTTACTCAAACATAAAATCCTATTTTCCCTCCAATATGAAAGCAGGAAAGCTACGGACAAAGGGTTTCTCGCTTCAGGAAGAGGAAATACCAAAGAGAGTTCTCCAAAGACCATTTGCAGGCTGAACTTTGTAATTAAAAAAATAGGGCACAGGTAGGAATTGATACGCCCTAACAAACGCTTCAGCTGCGACCGCGTCTGGATACTTCAGGCAGGCGATCCGTCGAGTTTGGGCACCCTGGCACTTCTGCAGCCGCGTGCGGATGAACGCCATAGGCGGCACCGCCAGCAGGGCGGTGCGGGCAGAGCCGTGTACCTGACCCGAAAGCAGCCAGGACAAGGAGGTGCTGCAAGGAGTGACCCAGCCAGAGGCATAGGGGGTGGGGTGGGTGCAAAGCACACAAAGCTCTGTCAGGGGCCCGCCACCAAGGGTGCCACCAGGGCGGCAGCACAGCAGGCAGCGGGAGCGCTCAAGGAAAATCGTTCAGTTGTCTAAACACACCCAGACACACAAAACCCTGTGAAGATGCCGGCAGAGGAGAGACAGGCTTGCAGCCATGAACGCGAAGATGCTGGCTCTGTCAGCCTGTTGTTGCACGTCATCATTTAAAAGCCAGGAATATTTATTGGTGGCGAGAGGATATCGATCGCCTGACCACAGTCATCGACACGTGGTTTTTGGCACCTCCTGAGCAATTTGTCCCCCTCCTGCCACGGGACATAACATGTGGCCCCGGGCCCAAACCCACACAGGCAGACCCCAGGCACAGAACAGTGCTCGCTGAGGGCTGCCCAACGGGAGAACTACTCCCCTAGAAAACAGCTAAGTGCCCGCTGTGCGGCTTGGAAAAGATGAATTTCCGCGCTAGCAGCAGCCGCTCGGGCACTTCCATCAGGTGCATGTGGCGGCAGCGGTTTCATTTGCCCAAAGTGCATTTTACAACACGAGGGCAATTCCTCGATTAGTCATCCACCGGCAGCAGCGTGCGGCCGGCTCCTGGCAGCTCTTCCCCGGCCTGTGCCGGCATCAAACCGTGAGCAACGCCCTGGGGCAGCTGCAACCCCGCCACCCTGAAAGCAGCCCCTCTGCAGGAGGGACAGGGAGGTGAACCAGCACCCCCCGGGCTTTCTGCAGCCAGCCTTTGGAAGCGGGTAGGCGCTCCTCAAGGTCTTGGTTAGTCTCATTTTTGCCCGGCTTGAAAGGGAAGAGCGCATAGCGTGCCACCTGTACGGCACAGAGAAGCAGTGTTGCTTAACCTGGCCATTCAGTCGCAGGGAACAATTTGGTGTGTTTTCAGCAAGCTGTAGTCTTATTTGTACTTTGCAGAAGAAAAGCGTTGTATTTCACCAGCCTAGCCTTAATGTTTGTCCCTTCCCAGAAGCTTTAGATAATTATTTGGTTCGATGTTTATCATTTAAAGAGTAATTCATGTGCTAATATGCATAATCCTACAGCACAGTTTAATTGCAAGATTTTAGCGCTACCATTGAGCTGCATTGTTGGGATTCACTTCTCTCGTTCTTGGACGGGCTCTAATTAGCGCAGTGCCAGGAACTGATTTTCTTGCCTGTTCACAGCTTGGAAAGTCTTTAGCAAAAGCTACCAGGGGCAAAATGTTTTGTTCCTCTCAAAATGCTGAGAGAATTTGAACTTGGAATTTCACTGATGAAAGGGGGAAAAAATGCAAAATGAAACATGGTTCAGAGGCAGGTTTTCAGGAAATATTTCTGAAAGTTAAAGCATTTTCCACACACACACACACACACACACAAAGCCCCCCCCCGAGTCATCACTTCAGTGAAAGCACCACAAGCTAGCGACATGTTTGCACTGGGAATTTCAAAATTTGGGGGAGGATGCAGATTCCCTTTCTTGCTCTTGCTTTAATGACATTAAAGGGAGCAGAAGTTGAAAGCACGCAAAGCAAAGCGGCTGCTTATTCACGGCCTGAGACAGGGCTTTGTACGCCCCAGATCACGGCTGCGCTTTCCAGTCATGCCACAGAAGATGCAGTCTCCCTAAAAACCCGGCCTTACTTGTTTTTAAGTTGTTGGGTTTTTCTCCCAAGCAGAGACATGGCCAGGACAGTCCCCATCCTGCCCGAAGCAAGCAGACACAGGCATGTGAAGGAGCCTACCTACACCACAGCCCTCCCTTGCACCTCACGTGGCGGGGGGCTCTCCTTCCACCACCCGACACGCAAAAGCAAAAAATAACAAAGTCAGAAACATTATCGCCACCGAGCCATTTTGGACGAGCTTCGTCCGAGACCAGAACCAAACCAGGAGCATTTTCAGCGTGGCAGACATTTTCCTTAGCTTCCAGAAAAGAAAAATATGAGTCAACAGGCTAAAGAAATCACAGAAACAGGTGGTGGGACATGCTGTGTGGGGTTCAGTATTCGTGCAGTTGCTGTGCTCCTCACATAGGCCTGTTTTAAAATGAACCAAAATACCGCTGGCTGCTTGCGGTTCGTGTAAGCTCACTGCCTTAAAGACAGTGGAAATCTGTAGGTTTTCCCCTGTGATTTTTACTCATTTTGAGACAGTCACTTAAATCTCCTCTCTACAGCCAGTAGATAGCCAGTAGTGGTTCTCTAACCAAAGCATGGCCAAATAAAATAAAATAAAATAAAATTTATATTTTTTCCTGACTTTTGGGCCTCACAGACAACAAAATGAGGAAGACCACTTCTGTAGCCCTCCTCGCTGACCCACACAAGAGCCTCTCGGTATCACTTTCAGCCTGCTTTAGCGAAAGAGCTGCAGGATAGAAGAGGTTAAAGCATCCTGCCACGTGGAAGGCTTTTGCTTGAAAGGTCCAGCAGCCTCTCCCTTAATCTGCAGCGCGTAGCTGCCATCATACAGCAGCTAAAGGCATGAGCTTGTTAATGCTAAAATGACAGATGTTGTAACAACGGGGTATTTATTAAGTTTCCCATTGCCCTGCTGTGTTCTCGGACCCCGGGTTTTTTCCGGGACTGCTCTTTGGATTCATAGTAATCAAAAGTTAATGGAAGCTCGTTTCCAGCTGCCTAATGAGAAGTCATGTAAAGCGGGAAAGGAAAACAACTAAACAGCAAACATGTAAACTCTCCCTCTGCATCTCGGCCTGGCTCCTGCTAAAGAAGGAAGCCGTATAATTCTCTTATTGCAGGGCACAGCGTTTTCTGTCTTTCTGCTTGCATGTATAGGTTTGGTTAATAGAAAGTATATCACTTAGCTAGCGAAGTGCCACTTTGGGTAGGGTGTTCTCCTTCGGAACCAATCCGTCAGCACTAAGGTGTTCAAAACCCAGGATGATCAGATCTGGGTAAAACCCCAAGCACACTTTCATGGGAAAAAAAAAATGCCTGTGCTCCAGAAATGCATCTATCATGCTCTCCACTCCTCTCTACCACATTTTCACCACCTGGACAAACCATCGATGGGACTGACCTGGTATTTCTGGAATAAAGTGATGAGCACACAGTCAGCACCATGGCAGGTTACTTTTGCAGGATGTATAACAGAAGCAAAAATGCCACTTAGGATCAGCTGAGCAGTTACCTTCATAACTCTGCAGTGGTTTCTTCTTTGTAAAACTAAGGAAAATGTTTTCCAAGCCTGTTTTGTTGCTCTGGTCCCTGGTCTCACGACATGCTCCGCAGCCACTCGGAGCTCTGCACGCTGCTGAAGTGCTTGTTAGTGGCGAGTGACCTCCTACCGAGGTTGTGGAGTTGCCTCAGGTGTTATGACCCAAACCTACTTTCTTTACAGCTGACGTTTAAAGAAATACTGTGCTCACAAAAGTTGGACAGGTTTTTGAAAACGAAGTTTATTTCTGTGTTTTGTGAACTACTTGGATTAGAAACAAGGATACAGAATTTGTGAATCATTTTCTGGTTGATTATGAAACGCTGTATCAGGAGAAATAATTATTTAATTTGAAAACATTCTTAGTAATATATAAAATATTTGCATTTGAACTTTAAAAGCTTGGAAGCATTTCTGTCAGCTAGAGAACCTTACAAGCCTTCATCATTGTTGTAGTAAGTAAGATCTATTAAAATTTAGCTGGTTTTGGAGTTGCAGATGCACTGCACTGAGTAAACCTCAGATTTGTAATTTAAGGTTAAGGTTTAGAGATAAAGGGGAAGGGAAAGATGGCAGCAGTCCACCCTTGTTTATCTTGTGTAAGCAATTTTTGTCCTAGCCCCGACCAATGGGCTTCTCTCTCCAAACCACTCTTTCGAAAGGGGAACTTCACATTGCATAAGGAGTCTCTGCATTTTACTTTACCTTAAGTTATGTGGAGAAATACTGCTTCGTCAGGATTTTAAGTGTTGCCAGCAAGAAGACCTCAGCACGAAGACATCGCTTTTGCCAGGCTGCCATCTCTTCACGGAGGCTACTTCCCACACAGCGAGGTGTGACACCAGACTTCTGCTACCTGATTTTCTGCACCATTTGTAGAGCAGGGTGCTGAGGTTGGTGCACCGCGCTATCCTTTCCTGATGCAGCAGCTGAGGCCATGCTGGCTGCCTTCTCAGTCCTGCAAAGCTGAAGGTCTTGGTTTCACCTGTGATCAGTTTAAGGATTTTTCCCCTACTGGCCACGATCTTTGATTTCCGCAGACACCACCTGTAGGTCTCACAGAGAGAAGCCGTGGGCACTGCAGAGCTGGAGGGGAAGAGCAGAGAACATCGCTTCTTCACCAAAACAGCTGCAGGGAAAAACAAAAACAAAACAAACAAACAAAAAAGATAGCTGGTCCAAAAGGAAAATCCACACACACGGAGTTGCTCATTTTTCTCCACTGATGCCACAATTTCCTTTGCTCCCCCTAACTGCAGTCACCACCCCAGTGAAGCGTTCTGCCTCCATTCCTTAAAAAAGAAGGCTAAAAAAAAGGCTCAAACCTCCAGTCCCTCTCCCCTTCTCGTTCTGGGTGATGCTGGTTATGGTAACACCATCCCAGCTCCCATCAGGAGCACCGGAGATGGGGGTCTCACTGCGCTCCTGCAAGCAGAGCAGCTGGCAGCATGCTGGCAGCAGCCGCTGCACGGGCCCTGGGCTTCGTTATCCCCACAGCTTCCAGCAGATGGACGTTATTTTGACATTACCTGGCATCCACAGATAATTTTGGAAAGGTCACACAAGGACAACGGCATTCAGCTCTGGGTTCAATGGGACGTTTTCAGCTCGAGCTGCTGACCGTGGTCTAAAGCCCTCTGGCTACCCTTGTGCATCGTTAGTCAGGTGTTTAAGTGGCACAGCTAAACCCCTCCAAATACATCAAGGAAAATCCAAACCCGCGAGTCTTCAGCAAATACCGTCGAGGTTTCCAGCAATGTGTCTGCCTTCGGGGCACCACCAGCACCGCTCCGCAGCCAGCCCGATGTAAGCGGTCCCCACGCAGGGGCTCTGCCCACAGAGTTTGCCTCAATATTTGCCTCTGCCGCTTTCCTGGTGCTTGGGAAAAGAAAACTGGGACGTTGTGGTGCCGGGTGTCACTCCACCCCCGGGCTGCAGCATATGGACCAAACACCTCCTTTTTCGTGATAGCTTGCCAGCTAACTCGTCTAAGTCTCTGCTGTGCGCTTACCGTGTGCGGGGAGATTTTCAGGGAAACTAAACCCACGGCTACTGAGGCTGGCTAATAGCGCTCATAATAATTAAACACAATCCTTTATTTTTTTTAACAGTGTGAGAAGAAGAGCAAATTCCCTCCCATGGCATAAAAGTGCAAGACCCGCCCCCCACGATGAGTATTTAGAACAGGAACTGCTGGAGCCTGGATTTTACCTGGTGTTTTAACCCAGACCCTCTGCTCAGCAGGAAGCAATCCCATTCATTTGGGTCAGAACCTTCCCACGTGGCCACAAAAATACAAGCAGAAATTATCACCCCAATTTTGTTAATTCCCGTAATCCCTTTCTCAAGGGAAAACAGGCTCATCTGCAGCGGGCTGGGGAGGAGTCCTGGAACGTCCCAGGACACAGATGCTGTGCCTCTAGTCGATGCTGGCTAACGCCAAAATCTCGAGGCTCTAGCGACACGTGCAGCACTTCTCTTCGGGAGCACCGTCCCCAGGGCACGAGCTGCGGGGTCAGGTAGGTGCCGAAGGCCCCGTGGCTTGCTCAGGCTTCCCGGGCGGCACTCGCGGTATGCGCCACTGCTGCGCTGCACCCTCCGCTGGGAGGGCGACACGGCCATCAAACAAACGAGCAGAGCCAAATCCAGGCCCTAACGAATTCACCCAGCGGCTCCAGCAGGGCAGAGGGAGCCGCACGGGCCAGCAACACAAGTACAAACGCAGGAAACCCAGCAGGTTGCACGTCCTGTTCCACAGCATCACCGCGGCTATTCTTAGCTGCGCGGGCTGGCGTGAGGAAAGCCGTGGGGGGCCTACAGCGCGGCGACCAGAAACGGGGCTGCCTTGAGGTGAGGGGGGAATAAACCACAGCCACACACGGTCCCCTGGGGCATCAGCTCCTCGGGTGGGAAAGCAGCAAGGGGGAGATGTTCTGGGAGCTGCGTCTGGTCCCCGAGGTGGCCATGAAACCATCCAGGGGAGCAGGTTCCGGTCTAGGAGCGGCACGGGTAAAGGCAAACGTAAGCTATAGGCCTGAGGCTTCCCTTCCCATCCTATTAATTAAAAATCCCCTCATTAGCATGTCTTACAGGGGATGTTCGTATTAAGGCTAAATCGCTTCTCATGGCGAGGTAGAAATAGCTGTGGAAAATGGCAAAATTCATACTCATGTGCAATGCTTACAGTACGAGCAAACACACCTTGCTGGTGTGTGACGAGTAACAGGGAAACACATACTGAGGAGAGGAGAGGAGAGGAGAGGAGAGGAGAGGAGAGGAGAGGAGAGGAGAGGAGAGGAGAGGAGAGGAGAGGAGAGGGGAGGGGAGGGGAGGGGAGGGGAGGGGAGGGGAGGGGAGGGGAGGGGAGGGGAGGGGAGGGGAGGGGAGGGGAGGGGAGGAGAGGAGAGGAGAGGAGAGGAGAGGAGAGGAGTTGCTGAAGTTGCACCAAGCTCTCGAGCAGCTCACGGCAGATACAACGGTCCTGCCCCCCTCAGTAGTATTACTGGCAGCTGCATTTTTCTGCAGTCGGTACTTTTCTCCCAACAAATGTGATCAAGCTGCAGTGTTTCCAAACTGAAGCAAATGAAGCCAAAAAACACCAAAGCATCTTCTGTCCTTGGGCAGCTATGTCCCAAAGATTTTGAAATCAAATAAAGCAGGACAGGCACTTGTTAGCAAAGCTGCTTTATTGACCTGTGTGTTAGGTAATTAACAACTGCCAACTAACAGGACAGGACGATTTTTTCATTCCTTTCAAAGGCTATTCTTCTTAGGAAAAAAGTGCATTTTGCATAATTGCAATTAACTCTTCACGTATCAGAACTCAGCAATTATTCATTTAATTGCACCTGGAATCCAGACAGTTGGAGGGCACCATCTGACATCCAATTTTTTAATTCCTCTTCTACTCGTGCTCCTTGTACTTGTTTCTGAGATTTCGGGTGACCATGAAAGTGCACTGTGACTTGTCAAATTTCTTCCTAGGGACTGAGCTAAGAAAGAAACCCCAACTAACAGTACTTGCCATTCAAGAGCTCCATTTATTTTCTCAGGACTTCCAGTACTTCATAAAGTTAGAACATTAGCATTTATTTAAAAGGAAGCCAAAATGTAATTTCAGCAATGAAATACGGCTACGCCAATTATATTTCAGCATTGTTCAGAAACAAGATCCAGGACATGAAAAAAAAAAAAAAAGCGAAATTAATCCCACGTGCTTTTGGGAGACATGGATGAAATGTATTTTTCAGTGTTGTGGTTTTGCTGTTAAACCATTGAGATAACGTAGCGAATGCGAAAAAATCTAAACGTGAGCCTGCTAAAACATGGTGCTGTACCTCAAAGGCAGTTAACTGCACAGAGCAAAGGTCACAGGGAATCAGACCTCCTGTTATCAGCAGAGCCGCATTTGATTTGGAAAATTGTCAAGACTGGCTTTAGCTCAGGCAAACGGAGCATCCGCCTCTTTCCGTCCAGCAAGGAAAAAGCCAAAATTAATACAGAGCCGAACAACTAAAACACATATCTGAAAAGGGAGTAACTGATGCCTTGCTATGAAACTAAAATAGTCTGAGCATATTTATCTGCCTTTAAAAATAGTTGGCAGTGCTCCCCATGCCGTCCGTGTGGAACTCGGAACATCTAGCTGCACGGCTCGCCCCCTCGGTCCCCCGGGCTCTCCATAGCTGAAGAGATTAGAAGGTGCAGCCCAAGAGGGGGCAGGGGAAGGAGAATGGCAAGAATCTTTATCCCTCCTCCCCAACCCCACCAGTCAGCGTTTAATAAACCCAGACAGCCAGATTGCAGAAGCACAAAGCAGCATCAGTTTAGCTCAACTTGTTAACTAGCCTTGGGACACTCGGTGGGTTTTTTCTTTCTTTTGGGAGAGTGGGTGAAAGGAATAAGCCCTGGTACAACCCTGGAAGTCAAAACGAAGTGAGTTCAGCACTTTCAGAAACACCAAAATGCTGTTGATTGTAAAATACCCATAAAATCCAGGTACTTCCAGTCGTTCTTCAAAAGACGGGCTGTACTGGCAGAGGAGCTTTGGACTCATTCCTGCGAGTAATTCCTTGCATGCAAGTAACTACTCGTCAGCCCGATGAAACGATTCATGAAAGCAGAAATTTGCAGGACTGAGCCCTTGCCATGACTTTTGGGGAGTCACAAGTTGGAGCTAGTCTTGCCTTTTACATAACTACGTGTGCACCCGTGCTGAATACCATGAGGCAGCAATAAAAGATATTACCAAAAGCCTAGAGTGGATGCTGCACACCGTCGAGCCTAAAATTATAAGGAGCTCCACAGAAGCGAGTTACTCTGCTGAAAAGAGTAAGTTTCACAGAACTGTGACGAGCACAGTCAGTGCCCAAATTAGTTCTGCCCCACAGGCAGCAGGTTTCCGGATGAGACATGAACTAAACACAAAATATTTCACCCGGTGATGTTTGGCACATCTCCGACACATTTAATCAGAAGCATAAACGATCTAGACACCGAAATACAAACCGATTTTTCCTTAAAATCAGCGTTCCATTTCTTTTTATTTTAAAAATTCAGGAATGTGATACACAATACAATCAGCTCCCCACCGCTGCAGTGTTCACTTACATGAGATTCACTAGTTTCATGCTTTGTGGAAAAAAAAAGACAGATTGCGCAGTGGTTTTGAACGCTCCCGGTACGCTGGAACCACGATCTTCGGGATAAATCCGGTCTGTGTAACCACAGACAGGTCAGGTTAAAAAATCAAGCTGTACTGCAAGGTAGGAGGCTGAGGCTGGGTCAAATACAGCCAGGACGAACCCCAGCATTGCGTTGCTGCTGCTGCACAGCCACCTGACCTGACTATTTGCCTTCGGTGCATTGACCATTGAGGGCTGAGGAGGCTGGAGGGCCCCGTTAACACCAGCTGGTGCTGCGCTCGCAACACGCCGCGGGACAAAGAGGCCGCACGGCTCCCCCTCCTGCCCCCCTCATCGGCATCATCACCATCACCACCACCATCGTCACATTCGTATCCTGTCCCGATAATAAAAATAACGCGGGGGAGAGCTTCTTGTCTTTTAAGCTAGCCATTGCCTGCAATGGACACAGTAATAGAAAAATATGACTTCTGGCACAAAAAAGATTAAATAGTTACAGTGGAATTCGTGAGCACAATTCCATCTATGCAGATGCATTTACAGAGACTGTCAGCCAATGGTGGCAACTGCCACGACTTAAGGGTTGCTCTCTTTTTGTAAAAGCAACAGGAGAGAAGTAAGTCAGGCTTGTCAGTGCTACAATGGGGATTTTTGGTAATTTTTTTTTTTAAATAAACTAAAGAGCAGTAGTATTTATATGGCGCATTAGTGATATACAGCAGGACCTCAAAGAGTCATACTAATGAGACCAATTTTAAACTAGCAAGCAAAATAATTAGTGAAAGTTTACCATAAAAAGCAAGGACACATTTCAAAAAAAAAAATAGTACTTTGTTCATTTCAAAATTTACTTGGATAATACTTTGTAGTATACTAGCAGTGGTAGCATATTTTGCAAATGTAGTCTCATACAAGATCTCAGTTAACAGTCAACTCTAGATCATATACAGGTAACAGGAGAAAGAGTTAAGGTAATTCAGACAAAACAAACCCACATATAAATAGCATATTAACACATTTAAGTTAGTTCAGGAGACTGTACAACGAGCGTGACCACGGAAGCGGCTCCGCAACGCTGATGCTGGCGGGGCACAGCGCTGAGCCGAGGGGACGCAGTCGTGCGCCCTGCGGATGCACCTCTCCAGTGAGAGGTGGGGGGCACCTCAACAGCACCAGCCCCGAGCTAACAAAGCCCCCGAGAGCCCGCTGGGGCCGAGCCCCGCAGGGCTCAGCCCCGCTATTCCTCCCCCCTGGCACGTGGTGCTTGGCCAACGCGTCGGCATAGGGCACGGAGCGAGGCCGGGCAGCCCGCACGGTTAACGCACAACACTGGTAATCCACCCATGGATAATCGAGAGTTGACTGCAATGCTCTGCTGAGAAGTTAGGTAAGACTACTGACACAACCCAGGCCAACCCGGGTCCGATGAGCAGCAGGCTATTCTGAACTACGTGTGAGCAATTATCATACAAGATGCGTAGTAGAAATGCAAACTAGCAAGGTGTTCTGTATCTGGAGGTGAAGCTACATTCCCTTCACTAGCAAAACATTCTTTTAAAAAATCTACATTTAAATACTGTTGAAAACCTGAAAACCACAGCATCAAAGAATTTTGTAAGGCCAAGACTATCCTCAGTTCCCTCTGTTGTGCCAAGGTATTGCAATGCATTTGCAGGAGTAAACACAATGTAATTTAGTATCTCGTACTCCTTCCAGCGCCCTCCAGTAACAGATCTCAGTGTTCCTCACACAAGAGTTAAGCCTCACAACACCCCTGTGAGGTAGGTATTATCCCCGTTTTAAGACAGGGAAACTGAGGCAGAGTGTTTATCTGACACGTCCAGAGTCATACAGCAAACAGTGGAAGAAGTGAGCTGCTTTCCAGTTTGGAGCACAGGAGCAGTCGATTCATCACAAGACATTATTTCCCATACACAACTTCCAGGTGGATCAGAAGGGTCAGGGTTTTAGACCAGGTTCCTTTCATCTTCGACTCTCATCTAGTCTCTGCCAAACTCACAGAGTCCGCGGATCAGCTTCTCTTCTGTTAAGGTGTAAGTTGGCAGCACACTGTAACAGCTTCTTTAGAGCCAGTTGTCAGTTAACTGATTTAACATCTTAAACCATAGAATCAGACACCTGTAAGTGAAAATTCGTGATACACGTCTCAAAATGTACAATACAGTGAGTGAAATCCTACTCCCCCAAACACTTCAGCAGAAGTCAGTGGGGCGCTCCCGAGGGTGCGGTGGAGACCAGGACTGCAGTCACTGCAAGTGCTCACAGACACTCAGCGACAAGCAAAATGCATCACCGAGTCACTTCGCACGGAGGCTACCGTCCATGCTTTCGAAAAACATGAGTTACGCTGTCAGTGCTCGACAAACTTTCCCCCCGATAGAGCTGACAGAACCAAGGGATTCTTTATTACCAACAGAGCATCAGTTACAGTTGAAGCTCCAGCTCTTCATTCCTAGCACTGAGCCAAATATTCTTTAAAGTCGAAGACTTCTATGATGAGACAACGTGGAAATAATGAAAAACACCAGAAAATACATAAAATATTAAAGTATGCGTTACTTTATCTGCCAGTCTCACGTCTTGATCACAGAGCAGTATACAGTAGCTTGAACTTCCATTTCAATAAAAACCCTTTCACATCTGATATTTTCACAGGCAGTTATTTTCTTTACCTCGCTACCTTACCAGAAAAAGCGGGGACAGCTTCTAATGATCATATGATGCTTCCTTTAAAATATGCTATACGATAAATTCATTAGAAAAACCTTCACATTTTTTATTATATAGGTTTAAGAAAAATATGTGAAACTGACAAAGTGGTTTCCAGTTTTAAGTAGTTATATCTTTAAAAACGTTCTATCAACTTTGGTTTCCTTAGGGCTTCTAAATAAACAATATATTAAAATATCTACAAATCAAATATTAAAGGAAAGAGCAGGTCCAAGAAATCTGCAATACAATCGAGTTCCTATATGCTTATCCCTCAGATGCCTTTTCACTGGAAAGAAAAAAGTAGTTTGAAGAACAACAAAAAGTGTCTCGGCTGAAATGTTGGAACTGGTTTTCTGAAGTTGTTACAGCATCGGTGCACTTTCTGTCTGTCTCAGTACAAAGTCAACACAAATATTGTATCATGACAGTGACATTATGTTCTTTGAAACAAGCATTCTAGGTTTAGCAATATGACAAGAACAAGGACTTCAGCAATTACACTACTTGGCAAAATTGCATCTCCAACATCTGTCTCTTCCTCCTGCAATGCAGCTGTTGTCAAAGTCACCACAACTCAGGCAGCACCACCCCGGGAGTTACAACGACGATTCAAACTGCTCATTTTGATCGGTGTTTGCCTCTAGCTTAACCGAAGGAACGCTCTCCGATTTAGTCCTTCTGGTTTTGTTATGCGGAAATTCAATGACAACCTCTGAGCAAGAAATACTAAGCGAAGAAGATTTTTCTGTCTTCTTTCCAGTACTATCTTCCACTGTTCCACAGCACTGCTTCAAAGCACACTGAGTTCTGCAAGGAAACTCGCATTTCCCTCTCCCTGATTCAGAGCCAACACTGGCAAACTCAGGCTGAATGGTAGTCGCATGAATCCCTTCGTCGTGAAAGATCTCCTTTATGCGCTTTGCCACCATCATGTATGTGGAAGGGTCGGGACACTTGATGTGAGCAGTGCCAATGATCCGACTCCCCGCTAGCTGCCAAATGTGTAATTCGTGGACTGCTTCGACTCCTTCGAGGGTGCGTAACTTTGAGTTCAAAGAATGAACATCTATTTGCTTGGGAACAGTCTGCAGAAGTATAAGGGCCGACTCCCTAAGTAACGGGTAGGTTGTGTAAAGGAGTATACAAACCATAATCAAACAAAGGACAGGATCTAAGTATAGCAACCAGCATGGACCTGCCACCGTAACGCTCTCTTGCTCAGACGTGTTGGCTCTGCCAAGTGTTGGGGCTAAAGTAGCATTCTCCATGCAGTGGTTATTGACGCATGGATTAATGCAGGGCCCATCTTTGGGGCACGGATTCCACAAGCCATAGAAGAGCAAGGCATTCACTACCACAATTACCGAACCTAAGGCATCTCCAAAAACATGCAGAAATACTCCACGCATGTTAAGCTGCGCGCTAGAGTCTTCTTCAACCTCCTCTACGTCCAGAGGATAATGGCCAGCATTCCCATTCACTTGTAGGTCAGTCGTGTCGTCTTTCATATCACCTGACAAGAAAGCAGTGCAACGATTAGGCACATGATCTCACACCACACGTTACCACAATTCTGTATAAAATAAGAACCAATGTGAAGCTTGCCACGTTCCGTACAAACCGAAAAACAAGCATCTCGACCCATAACATTCAGCAACGTTTCCTCTGGCTGAGAAACGTTCAGTTGTTCCAATAAGCGATCTACACAGCCTCAAAGGTAATCGTTTGTACACGGCGTTTAAAGATGTCAACTGGCCAAGTATGAAGATGAATGCATTTTAATTTGTTTTACCAAAAGGCTGTTTTCACATTTTCCAGTTGTTTAATCATCGCTGTTCATTTCTTAAACAAAACACAGACTTGCAGAGCATATGCATACAAGCAGGTTAGGTAGCTAACTAACTGATACTTGCTTCCTCTTCCGAAAAGCCAGGAGAATACCGGCTGAGAATTACATTACTAAAATCTCTCTTGAACCATAGGAGTGCATTTCTATTTTATATCACATTTTATGAGGCCGGAAGCTCAAAAGCAGCATGGATACTACTTTATAGTCACTTCTTCGCTTCTCAGGTTGAGTAGTTCATTTCCAAAAGACTTCTGAAGTCAAGAAAGAGGGAGCTTTTCTGAGATGGCGCATGCAGCCAGCCGAACTGTGAGATACAACGAGCTGAGCTTTTAGGTCTAAAAGGCAGAATTTAGCAGCAGCATTAACTACAGGACAGCATAAGTCATCACTTACACTCTCAGAGGCTACAAACTAGCGTTATTTGTATTCTAGTGTACCTGAAAATATATTTTTAGTACTTTTTTTCAAGCAACGTATAGCTGTTGAGTGGCATATAGCTGCTGATGCCCAAAGCCATGCGTCACAAACCACGCAATTAGTAAATGAACATTTTAGTGCCCTCCTTTGTCAAAACTGGCTGTGATATTACCACTGCACCACACCTAACTAGCTATGTAAGAGCAAAGGTACACCCCATTATAAAGAGGTAGCATGAAATTTTTGAAAAAAAAAAAAAAAACATTTTCCAAACTTCACAATTGAAATTAGTTTACAAGTTGAACCTCTTGTGTTTCTTTAGAAGATCTTTGGGCAGCAAACTTCCCGTGTTAAAGAAATGTAATGAGCATTGGCCACGGGCCTGACCAAGTAAAACAAGGAGCGCTTAGTGCTTCCATGGTCATTCAGTTCAGAGCTTTGTAAACATTAACATGTTAGTATGACCTCCGGCTTTTGCCACTCTGCTCTCATGACTGTAATTCTACCATCATAAAAGTGTCTGCAGGTTCTCTCCTCCCCAGAGAAGAGGTAGGCTCGTACAAAGGCAGCTGAGCAGGGCAGTCCCGAGCCCCAGGCTTGTTATGTTGGGCACCACAAGTCGTCCTCAGGCTCCAGCTATGTTTTCCACACAACCTCTAGGAGTTATGAAGTATGGAAATGTCACCGGGGCCAGTAATTTTCCAGAGAAATTAATAAATTAGAGGAAAACAGCTCAGGTTACAGAGTTCAGACCTCAGGGTCCACAATGAGAGCAAGGAAAGAGGACCTTTCCTGGAAGCGCTGCGAACAGAGGAGATCTGGAGAGTCAGCAGCCTCATCTACAAGGGGCAGAAAACGGGAAGCGTGGCTCCAGAAAGCGCCAGTCTTTTTAAGGGTAAATGGCTAAATGTGCCGATCTGAATTTTGATTCATTTAAATCTCTCTGTAATACTGTGCAAGCCCAGCCCCTAAGGCTATCGCTAGGTTTCCACGTCAGCCCCGGGAGAAGAGGCTCTACCCCGCCCCGGTTCCAGCAGAGGCACAGCACCCCGCTCCTCACGCGCACATCCCACTGCTTCTTCCAAGCCTCCCAGCACCTTCACCTCTAACTCGTCCACCGGGCAGCGGTGAATAACTCCAGCCATTACATAATCATGACATGGCAGAGAAGCAAACATAAACTTACTTAAAAGTTTCACTGTGACCAAAATTACGCCCCATTACTTCCTAAGTACCCACAACAAATTATCCTTTGTTGCCAGGACATCCACGGGATGTTCCAGACAAGCTACCCCCAAACAGGAGGTATTTTAATCCATGCTACAAGTCAACCTCTTAGCCTTCAACCAGACAAGAATGTAGCTAAAAGCACAACTTATGCTTCAACAAGCCAAGAAGATATCAATTAGATCAGCGGCTAAATGAATTTTACATTGTTTGAAACTAATTATTAAGATACCTTTGTTGGGACTAACACAACATTAAGAGCTTATTATGTGGTCAAGAAAATAGTGTAATATATTCAGGGGAACTTTCCTATCCTCTTGCAAAACCTATCTTTTCTAAACCAGCAGAACGCTAGAGGAAAAAAAAAAAGAAGATAAAGAGAAATAAATAGAGAAACTGCAAGTTTCTCACATATAGACTGGAACATCTGAAATACTGAAACTGTAGCAAAGTTCACTCCAAGGAAGAAAGTGCAGTATAAGCTAAACCAGTGGTGTCCTCATGCTGCCCTGGAAATAAAGGAGAGACGCGGGTCTGAAGACTGAAATGCTTTCCTCCCTGTCACAGGGATGCCACACGACCGAGGCTGAGAAGTGGCAAACACACCCTCTCCGTGCTGCGAGCACACAGGACTTGGCTTAGACCAAGTGACTTCCAAATAAAGCACCCAGGCTTCTGGATCCGTTAAAAACAACCACCCAAGGAATTCCCTCCCACAAAAAGAGACAGTTTAATCAGCATTGGGAAGGGAAGCTTTAATTTTTCGCTCTGCATACAAGACAGTGGGAAGCTGCCTGCTACGGAAAGCTGAAGGAAACTAACTCAAAGAAACCACGTGCGTGCTCTGAAACCTGCTCTGCATTCAGCAACTATCGCACCACTTCCCCAGCTCTGATTGGCAATTTCCAAGAATTTCTCCTTCTAATACGCACGTCACGAAGAAGTACAACACCACAGCAACAGAACGTACTTCGGTGTGCTGCGTCCAGAGGGAGAAAGCCCCTCGGGCAGCTCACAAGCGACCCAGCGGAGAGGTCTGGCTGTCAGGACCACGGTGCTGAGCTGCGCTCGGGCTGAGGCGCGGCCAGTTCGGAAGGCGTCAGGGCAACACCGTGTGACAGCTCGTGTCGCTAGGCAAAAAACGCTCGTCACGTGCCTTCGCGGCCAGCCCCAACTTCTCCCAAGGGAGACCGCTTTACCCTAAGACTCCTTCACACTCCCACCTGTCCGCACGACAAAAGCACGATGCGAGGTGCTCCTTCTAGCGCCCGGAGAAAAGGTTTTGGGGTAGCGCTGCCACCGCTCGCTGCCCCTTCCCAAGGAGAAGGATGGGTGGTCCCCACAGAGCTCGTGCCGGGGGCCACCGGGACACCCACCGCCACCCTCGGGGAAGGGACCTCTGCCACCCTCACGCCGCCTCCCTCCTGGGCTGCGCCGTGGGCACCCCGGGGGCTTACCCAGCTTCTCCTGGCCGACCCCGTTGGAGCTGCTGCAGTTCTCCACCAAGGTGCTGGTCTCCTCCCGGTGCAGCGCGGCCTCCCCGTCCCCCGGGGGCTGCTCGGGCTTGGCTCCGCCGCCGAGCCGGGGGTGCCGGCCGCCGCCGTGCGAGTGGCCGTGGCCGTGGGCATGGCCGTGTCCCCCGACGCCGTGGTGGTTGAAGAGGCAGAGCCCCAGCAGGTTGACGACGAGCCCCGCCACCCCCACGGCGATGACCACCAGCGGCTGCTGGATCTCGTGGGGCTCGGTGAAGCGCTCGATGGCCTCCAGCAGGATGGTGAAGCAGAGGGCGGTGAGGAAGACGGCGTTGACCAGGGCGCCCATCACCTCGGCGCGCACCCAGCCGAAGGTGTTCTTCTTGGTGGCGCGGGTGCGCTGGGCGAAGCGCACGGCCACCAGCGCCACGACCAGGGCCATGACGTCGGACAGCATGTGGAACGAGTCGGACAGCATGGCCAGCGACGCCGTCACCCGGCTCACCACCACCTCCACCACGAAGAAGAGGAAGGTGAGCGCCAGCATGCACAGCAGCCGCGCGCGCCGGTTCTGCCACCACCACCGCCGCCCGCGACGCGGCCCCGACGCCGCCGACGCCGCCGCCGCCATCCCGCCGGGGGGCTCCCGGCCCGAGGGGAGGACGCCGAGCCGAGCCGAGCCGAGCCGAGCCGAGCCGAGCCGAGCCGCGCCGAGCCGCGCCGAGCCGCGCCGAGCGCGGCGGAGCCCCGAGGGCGAGCGCGGCCCCGGCCCCGAGCGCGGCCCCGGCCCCGGCCCCGGCCCCGCCGCCGCTCCCTGCCGCGGCGCCGGGCGAGCAAACTTTGCACCCGAGCCCCCTCACTCTTTCCACACGGAACCCGAGCCGGCCCGGCCACGCCCCCCCGCCCGCTCCCCATTGGCTGCCGGCGACGCCCCCTCCCGCCCCCGCCGCCCGCCTCGCCCGCCATTGGCCGGCGCCGCCTCGCGACGGGCCGGCCCCGCCCTGCCGGCCCCGCCCGCCGCACAGCCTCGCCCGGGGGAGGCGGGGGGGGAGGGCGGGGCGCCGCGTGACGTCCCCCCCGCGGCGGCCGAGCCCATTGGCGGCGGCGCCTCGGCCCCGGCCCCCTCGCGCCGCCGGCCCCGCCCCGCGGCGAGCGGGACTCGTGCAAAAGGTGCGCGTCTCCACACGGCCCGGCCGGCGGGCGGGGCGGGGGGCTCCGTGACGTCACGCGCGGCCGTTACCCGCCCGCCGGCTCCCCTCACGGGTGCCGGGGCGAGGCGGCCCCCTCACAGCCAGCCCTGTCATGTGCGTGGCGTATAACGTGTGTAACATAACGTGTTATGCGCATGTTATACATAACATACATAACGTGTACATAACGTGTGTGACGTATAACACCTATAACACCTAACACATGTAACATCTATAGCCTATAACATCCATAACACATACAACATCCATAACACATATAACACCCGTAACGTATGTAACTGGCAATTCACAGTTAACAAATTTCCTGAGAAGAAGGGGGTAATTTTGCTTGAGGAAGTTTGAGAAAGCTGTAATGTAGCAAAAGCATTTGGGCACTAATAAATCACTCCGTAGATGCTATTCGTTTTATTGGATTTGCCGTAGTCAAGGAAAGACAAGGGAAAATGATCTCCTGAGACATCTGAAAAAATTAGAAAAATGTAATTACAAAAAGGCAGAGTTGAGTCCTTCCTTCACCAGTAGCATTCCAGGGGGCCCACAAACATGGCAGCAAGAGACAGGGTGCCCCAGAGTATCCACGGGTGGAAAATGAAGAGAGAGGAAACAAGTAGCCACTGCTGTGTGTAACGTAGCTGTGTGTGTGGAGGCAGTAAGAAAAACGGTGCTCTGAAAAGAAGATGGAGCAAGACTGCCAGAGCCTGTTGCTGTACAGAGATAGAGATTCAGGGTCTGCGCAAAGGTTTCTGACAGCTGGAGTTGGAAAGCACGACAAGGCGGTCACGCTTCTGCAAGGGAGGAGTGTCAACAGGCCTAACAGACCGGTAGTTCAGGACCGGCTTACGCTGGACTCAGCAGAGTCCCAGCAAGTCCACATCTGTCCACCATGTCTTTCTGATCTTTGTGCACTGTCTCCTCTTCACTTACAACGCAGCGTCGTGTTCTTTACATTACAGACCCAGTTCGGGCACCACAGGCTCTGCTCTACTGCCCTATGACCCTGAACTGTATCTTCTGTGAGATTGTTCGTGTGTCAAAATCTAGGTCTGCTCTGTTTTTAGTTCAGCTTAGGAAACCATATGGAATGCTTTAATGACAACCAGTACTTTAAGGGTACTGTAGGAGTGTCAGCAGTTAGATTGCTATAATGTTCTCCTCATCTACTTGACTTCCCATATGCCATAATATCATTTAATAGGGTGTTACACATAATCAGGCAGCTGACCAGCCATTATACTATAGTGGAACATGTGTCCTCTCCTCACCACCACCACTGCCACAGCCATTAGTTGATGAGGAAGAGTTATCCAAATTTAAGATATACGGGTCAAGAAAACTAATACAGCTCAAACCGTTCTTAGTTCCTGCAGGTGGGGTGGGTTATCATTTCACAGGGATCAGTGTTAATCCAGAGGAGTTCAGGTAGCAATGAAGGACAACTGAGCATAAGTTGGTTCCCCCATGATGTTTCCGTGGTTTTCTAGATGACTGGAAGTACTCAGTCCCCTCCTCACCAAAATAAGGATGGTACTGATATTGATACTCTACTTACTAATAAAACTTAATCAACATTGAACATAAACTGTGTAAAGAGCTTTCTCGGCTTCTTTCTTAGGATGTAAACAATATCTAGGTCAATTTGGGATCCTTTTAAAATTTCTTCACCATAAGACCTCCTAATCTCTTCAAAGATACCATACAACTGGTCAAATTGCCACTGTCTTCC
Source organism: Anser anser (assembly GCF_964211835.1). NCBI lineage: Eukaryota > Metazoa > Chordata > Aves > Anseriformes > Anatidae > Anser > Anser anser. The sequence goes on from NC_139722.1 coordinate 98,166,136, forward strand.
CCTTCAGGGACAGCACGTTCTTGATCCTGCCCTCGTCCAGCAATAGCTCTTCTTCCTGCTATGCCAGGCTGAATACCGAATTCCTTGGGCCCAAAAGTCATGAGACGTGGACCGTACACCTCAGGAGACTGGAAGGCCATGACTGTTTGCCAGGCTGGAAGTGATAATGGTTCCTCAGGCCTTCTTCTGCTCCCTGATGAAGAGGGATGGGCATCTAGCTTTGTCCTAGGGGACCCGGCAGCCACCGTTATATTCATTTACTTCAAATATAGGGCCGTGGGCTAATAGTCCCCAGTGGGAACCCACTCCCACTGCTGGTCCTGTCAGACACAGAGCAGCAGCTGAGCTCCCATCACTACCTCTGCCCCAGAGTCCTTCTTGTTAACCAATGTGCTCTGCACTGCCGTTCCCAGGCTTTTCTATTGTTTTAGCATATATCAGCATCCAAGAGGAACAGGGATAGTTCCTAAATTTAGGGCTGTGCATGTGGCAACATTATGAATTTTAAGATTAATAGCAAGATGACTGCTAAAGGTACCTAATCAAGCCGTAAGATGATGTGCTTACAGGAGAACATTTTGTTCCTGCTTATGTGTTTGAAGAGAATACTATATCTTCAAAGCGGGGAGGACTGGTGTTGTTTTTGTGTGTGTGTGTGTTGGTTGGGGTTTTTTTTTAGGCTTCCAGGCATTGTGACTAACCCAATTCTTCTCTCGGCTCTGCTTCCGGTCCACACATGTGGAATGAACAGTTTCCAAATCTGCTTGCTTACTGAAAATGCCCCGTGTCGTGAGGGGAGAAGTAACTCTGAATCTCCGGCGTGCAGCTACACACCACCCCAGATCTGGGTGACAAGATAGGAGAAAGCTAGAAAGACAGCTGCTGCTTGTTGCCTGGTCTTGGGCAAAATTTTGTGCACTGGGTGCTGGCGAACTCTCAAAGTCTGCTCTAAGCGCTGTGGGAAGATTTAGGACTTTGGTTGGGAGATTCACTATTACTCACATGTTTGCTGAGTAAATAAAGTCACTGCTTTTTCCTTTGAATCTCTGTGCGAGTTTGCATGCGGAGAGAGGTCAGCCACAGAAGGCTCTTCGTCGCTACATGTCTTTCCACTTGGAAATGACTGTCTGTAGGCCTCCAGTGCGGTCACATATTACAGAGCACACGGCCTCCTTTTAACACCTAACTTGTTCCCTTTCTGTGCAGTCATCAGACCTGTCTGCTTTTAATAAGGGCTTGTGGGACTCTGACAAACATGACTCCATCTGTCTGTTCCACTTCAAGGCTGTCAGTGTTCATTGTAGGCTGCGTTTCTTGCAGGCAGTGTGTCTCTGTTAACTGTCCTTACAAGGTTTCTTCAAATTAGATCCGGTCAGCAGCACCAAAGAGAACAAAAGCGTTCACTGCCCAGTTACCTGTACTGCCAAGCTGATCTTCTGTAATGAAAAACGATACAAATGAAAAGCAAGTATTACTGTTCACGCAGCTCTGTGTCAAAATCACTATTGCATCCTGATGCAGGAAATCAGCTTTATCATGGAGTGGACTTAAACATGTGTTTGCAGTTAATTAAAAGGCCTTCTTTGAATAGAAGCAAGTTCAGCATGTGCTTAAATGCTTTCACTTGTGGTCTGTGAAGAAAGTCTATAAGCTGTAATTGGCCTAAAGATAGGAGATGAAGAGCATCTTACTCTGTAAAGAGATTTCCTCTTCCAGTTGGTTCCTGTGGCTGCAAAATCTGGGCCCTTTATAAGTCAGCAGCAGAATTCCAGACAAGTTGAGGGGTCAGGATAACATTCTTTATACTTCTTCTGAACCTTGTAGAGCAGATGAAAAAAAAAATAATTTCCCTTTTGATTTTTTTTCTCTCTAATAAAGAAAATGGTTTTAAAATGTGCCTCTTATGTTCAGTTTTGACCTTTCCTTTGTATGTTGGTTGTTTTGCTTTCTTGCTGTCAGTCCATTTATTTGATCCAATAGCATTTGGCAGCCTGCAGCTGCATCATAATTTCTGCCACGATTAACTGCACAGCCGATCTATAACTGGTTTTAATCAACATGCATTTTTCAATGGACTTGAGAGCATTTCCTGACTGGTTTGGTTATCACTCGCTCTGCTTATGGTACAATTAGTATTTTCTTAAAATTCACAGGTAAGCAGATAAAATTCTTGCTCTAATCAGCTGTGAACAGACATTGTGGTTTTAGAGCTAATAACTTATTCAACCAATGTTCAAGTGTACCCTACTAGAAAAATCATCACTATATTAATCATTAAAGGAAAAAAAAAAAAAGCCAGGAAAAAATGTGGCGTTATTCACTTTTCCACACAATGCAGCTTCCCACTGGAAAGATAAGTAATAATGATTCAACAGGGATGGGAAAATTCTGTAAATATAGAATTCATCAAATGAAAAAAAAAAAGTCTTTACACCTTTCAGTAACATTTTTTATTATTATTGAAATAAATTATCCTTCATATGACGTTTGAAATCATATTTGTTAAGCTCTGCCTTTTATTATTTTTAGAAAGAACATAAGTTCTCTAGCTGTAATCTAAGCATTATCTGAATCTAAATATTCTTAATTAATCTAATCAAAGTATTTGTTATTGATACAAATATTCTTGTTTCTAACATTTACACACGTCATAGTCTCACAAGTGGCTGGAGGCCCGGCACACTCATCTCAGCTCTTTGTTGTTTGGAACAACTGTGGGACAGAGTATCTATTATATGCTCTGAAGCTCACTTTCAGAAGAGATCCTCTTGGACCTCCAGCCAATGCACTCAGACTGTGGTGGTTAAACTTTGGAGCCGCCTGTCACATTCAGGTTTAGGACCCCAAGGTGCTGGGCACCCAGCATTCCCCCACGACAGCTGGCAGAGGCGCAAGCTGCATATACAAGAAATGCAACCGCACTCCTAGGCGGCTGACTGTGGAATGTGTCTAACCTAAAAAACAGGTTTGGGAAATTTTGCTCTTTAGGCTCCTGTCGTGGGCATCACATTGGTGGTGGTTTTATTTATTTGTTTGTTTGTTTGTTTATTGGATAAGTGCAGTTTTCTCTCCCTTTCTGCAGTTGCTATGTGAGGACCAAGTGACAGGTGGGGGGTGGAGGCTGATCGCTCACGTCAGGTGGTAACTCCAGCATTCCTACACTGGTGTCATTAACAGCCTACTTCTGGGACACCCCTCTTGTCAGCAATGCTAGTGAAGCCAGGTGGTTTTGAACTCCAACGCTCATTTTCCTCCGTACTGGGACTTGCACCCTTCAGGCAGAGAATCAATGGGTATTTACTGAGCACAGACGCTGAGAGAGATGTGCACTTATCACTGTTGTGCTGCTTCCAGCAGCTGCCTGTCCCACCTACCTACAAAGTCTGTCAGTGACTACACAAAGTTTTCTGGCATTAAAATTGGTCATTTGGGGGCAGGAGTTTCCACTGTTGCTATAGGATGCTGGATTTCATTGATGTAGGACTTTTAAAAGTTGCTTGCAGGAAGAAAGACACTCAGGTCCCTCCAGATAAGTCCTGAGAAGTCCCTACAAGACGAGTGAATATTGTAGGGAAATCATAAATGTGCATGTTCTGGCACCTGAAAAGTCATTTCAAAACTAGTTCAACAAGTGCAATTTTGAATCATGTGAGACTGCAAAACACCTCCGTGTAGTGCTACGAAAGAAGAAATGCCCTATGGTGGCACGTTTTGCCCTAACAAATGGAGTCATGTTGGTACACCTCCACATCTCCTGGGAGCCCGGTGACATCAAGGGCACACCATGCAAATATTTTATTTCAGTCCCAGGGACTGAACTAGCCAATGTCAGAACTTCGTACAGGAACAGTATTGGCTCAGAAGAGGAAAATCCCCAGGCAAATTGGAATGAAAGCCATCACGCTGGCTTTGTGTACAGAGTTTAAAGGATGGTTCCTGGAAGGGCCATGAGCACAGGATGTGGCACATCGTATCGTTTCTGCTCTGCGAGACCAGCCTGCCAAGCAGCCTGGTGGCACAGGAGTTGCAGGGCGTGCTCGGGCACGGGGACCCCTGTGAAACACTCACAGGCTCCCGCTCTGACCCAGCACCAACAGGTCTGATCTTGAGGGCGGCCTCAGGCTCATCCTCGGCAGGCAACCCAGGTTCACCTGGTGTTTCCAGTCAGCTCGTCTACCCACCCAGCTCTGCTGCACTTGGTGCCACAACACACATCAGGTCAGAACTGCATCCAGCCGTCTTGATGACACAGGTTTTTTCATGTAAAGTCTTTTAAGCAGCTGGGATCTTCATTTTACCATTTATATTTTAGATATTAATCGTATCAGCTTGAGAAGGACAAATTTCCCTTTATTACACAATGGATATATCCATGGAAAATCATCATTTATTTTGCCACTCAAAGTGATTTTGTAATAATTCCTTTCCCTTCCCCATTTAGGTCTGTAGTTGCTGTGGATAGCTGTTCCTCAGCCACTAAACAAGCTCATGACAAAGACTGTCCTTTCTAAGCTGCAGATATTTAGAAAGGTGCCATTTTAGCAAATGGTGTCAAATGATCAATGCCTTCTGCTAAAAGCAAGCCTGCGAACACTATAAACGTTCTGTGCAGGTAACCATTTCAGGACCTGTTTGAAAAGCAGCTTTGTCCAGAGCAAAAGTGACATTTTGTCAGTCCTGATCATTTTAAATTTCTCCTCTCCAGAGCCAATGTGATTTGGAACATGCTGCGAACCTGACTCTGAGACCTTCTGGACACTGCTCCTCTCTTCAGGCATGAAAAGTGGCCTTCACTTAAGGAGGGAGACATGAAGGTTTGTGCTTGTAGGTCTCATCACCTCTTTTCTTTCCAAGGACCAGTTGTATTTGATGTTTGTCAAATCATATCCCAAGACAGTGAGCATAAGCATGTTGACTTCATATTCTGTAACTCAATCTATTAATACTTGTAACTGCCTTTCATGGAGGCCATTTTGTGGTCAGCTTAAGCCAGTCTAATTAAAAGCTGGTGCCAAAAAGGGCAGTCATATTTCCACACCGGAAATTTCATTCCTGTCCCCAACTAGGCCTCAGATCTAGCAGTTGCTAGATGCCCCACGAGGGGCACCAGCTCTGCCTGGTAGTGCAACCAACACCCAGTTCTTTTTCTTCAGTATGAGTTTTCAGCCAGTTCAGCAAGTTAATCCTATTTACCAAGGGCTGCAGGATTGCTAGAGCTGACACATAGGACAATGTGATTAGGGCAGGGAAAAGTGTGTGACCATAAACTAGCAACAGCCTGTAGCTGTTTATGCTGATCGTGAAACCACAGTTCCAAATGGACAGTAAGGGAGGGATTCATGCCTGGGAATCGGTAGCTGACACACAAACATCTTCAGATCACGAGTCTCCCTGTAGACTCAGTGGAGATCTAATCAGCTTTGTCAGCGGAGCCTACAGTGTGATTTATCTCCTCCTAGAGTTGTATGTACTTGATGAGATGAATCCCACCCTCAGAGCACCCATTTCTGTCCATGACTATAAAGAAAGCCTGGTATGAAGAGCTCAGAGATGAAGTCAACAGCTAATGAGGTGACTCCTGCCCCCAAGTGTTAGTTCTGCCTATTGTAAGGGAATCTGTTTATTTATTTATTTATTTATTATTTGTACACTAAAATGTGAGTTAGGTGAATTCTTTAATGACCCAAACTGAATAATGTCAGAACGAAGAGTAGTACCTGGTGGCACTTCCTGCTAATATTGATGCTCATACCAACATACTAGAAATGTGATGTTCAAAGCTGTGTCTCCGAGCCAAAATTCACACGCATAGAGGAAGTATTTAGATATGGTCAGTCCTGGGTAGCCAACAGTTCCCTCAGAAGCAAACAAGAGTGGTGGCAACTTTTGGAAAGCACGACATTTATGTAGGTGATTAAGCATGGAAGATCCTCACTTCAGGCACTTTTCTAAAATGTTCTTCTAAATTTCTTACAAGCTAATTCTGTACAGTTCATTACAAATGGCTATTCACATAAAGCAACTGTGAATATTGCTTCTTGAAAGCCTTATTTGTGTTGACCTGCTTAGTACCTACCCAGATGTTTCTGTCATAATGTTTGGGAAAACCAAGTTCACATCAGCATGGGTAGATGAAATGATGTGCCACAGTATTCACAGAGCCAATGGAAGGAACCCATTTCTATCGCTGCTGAGGTGGCAAAACAAATATTAAATACAGCAGTTACTGAAGCTGTCCTAGGAAGGGCTCGTCCATCAAGTTTCCAAGTAATCTTTTCACAAAGTATCTGCTCCATCTCCCTTATTGACTAACAGTGTATATCATCTAGTTAGTTAACAGTGGGGTAAAGGTCTTTTTCCTGCTGTATGTCAAGCTCTTGTGCAAAAAAAACTACTGTTAAACTCCATATAACCTTAGAATTGTCCACTGTTCCAACTGAACTGGAGTTCTAGGAATATGCTTATTCATTTTGTTATTAGTCACATATGATGGACATACTTTGTGCCTTTGATAATTAGATAAGCCAAAGCCTATCTCTTTCTTGGAAATTTCCCCGTAGGAAGATATTCTCCATGTAAAAAAGGGAATAATAAAAAAAGCAAAATATATACTTATTTGATGAGCACCATCACAACATCCCACTGTTGTTAATGCACTGGTATTTGCCGTTTATACCACTATACTGATATAAAATCACTATAAGTACTATCAATATGCACATATATCAACACCAGTGTTAAAAATCAATGAATGAGTAGGTCTTTGTCTATCTGGTATTCAGAGCTTCTATGCTTGTTAATAATGAGAGCCAACAACTTTATGTCTAATCCTAAATGGGAAGAACGTTTCCCACTTGATCTTTTGGATTTCTGTAGGCTTGACAGTAGCCTACAAGCACACAGAAAGGCAACTGATAGCGTTCGCATGTTCATGTTTCCCCAAGGAGTTGCAACAGGCTGACCTGACACGGTCCTCCGTGGGAGGTGAGCACAGCTGTGAATTGCCCTCCGGGACACTCCATGTAGGTGAACATGGAATCAGGTGTGTACATGCATGGCCCCTCCCGAAATGTTCAGTACGGCAGCACGCGGGCAGCACGTAGGTTAGGAAATGTTAGAGGAGGGAGAGGAGGAGCTGCTTGATCGCTGTCATTACAGTTCACCCCGGTCGTATGTAATGGTTTCCTGGCATTGACTCTGGCCTGATCTAGCGATTGCAGCAACTGGGTCACTTTTGCAGCACTACATGGCCCAGCAGCTCCTGCTGGGACATATAGCTTGGCGAAGTCTTCTTGTTGAGGTGACTCATCCTAGACCCACATACCGTACTGTCCTCCTGACCTTCGTAGTCTCTCTCTCACCTGCTGTAGCTGTGTCACACAGCCTGCTTGTGCTGCTTGGTTTGGTAACACGGGTCCGTGCAGGCAGGCCATACAGGCAGCCAAAACTCAACAGTTTGCATGCTACCAAATACAGTCTCTGTGGATCCCACATCATGTTCAGACTATCTAAAACCTCCTCGGGGCTGTCCAAAAGGCAGGACAGACCACAGCCAGCGAAGGGGGCTGAATGACTGTGCCATTCTCAGCTCCAGCCAGGTGCTGCAGCCTTCAGTACCCCTTGCCCCAGGCAGAGCACAGCCACTGGCCACAGAGCTTAAAGCTCGGCTCAGTCATCCTGTGACTGACGTGCTGCAGCATAACGCCAGACTTGGAGGCAGCTCAGCTTCATGTTTCTGTATTATCTGCTCCACCCAGCACGGGAACCTTGCATGGGTCCGTCCCTCTGGGCCAGCAGGATAGCACAGACGCATGGAGACCCTCCTGCCTGCAGCAAGCTGACTAGCAGGAGCAGCAGCACTCAGACCAGCTCCTTGACCTCAGGCTCACTCCTGTGCAGCTGTTTGTCTGGGATAGATGGAGCCTGTAGGGGGGAATGGTCACCTCCAGCTTTTTCTTTCAAGACTCTGCCTGTGCAGCCTTTGGGTGTGCCTGAGTGCCATTATCTGCAAAGACTGCATGCAGCCTGCTGAAGCCACCAAGATGGCAAAGCAGCTAATAATTAAACCTGCTTTTTCGGTTTTACTGCTGGAGAAATGCTTCTACAGCAAAGCGCTAAGGAGAATACAATACTCCTTTACATCAAGAGATTATTCAGATGCCCAAGGTAAATACTGGCCTGCATTTAGCATGCTAATGTCTGTGCTGCTATCTATTTCTCCTGACGGTTTCAGCAAGACCAGTGAGTTCCTCAGCCTTCTTAAAAATTCTCGGGACTGCTGCTTTTGAAGTGAAATGGGAAAATAGTTGCGTTTCCAAGATGGTTTAGAACCTTAGAACAAATCTTAGTTTGTGAAATTTCAGATGATCACAATTGTAACATAAAGTGTACACAGGCGTCTGTTTGCACACAGTCTTACAAATATGGTCATCTTCCTGCTGAGTGTTGGTTAGAGGTAAAGAGCAAGGATTCCTGGTGTCCAAAGACTTGGGAAAACACTGTTGGCTGCCTGGTGCTGGAGACTAGAATAGTGGTCAAAGTGTGCCATCTGGGGCTTCACTTGTCCCAGTTAAAAAAAAAAAAAAAAAAGGCGTCTGAAAAATATAAAGAAAATGGCACAAGCAGACAAGGCGGAGCAAAGGCAGCAAGAGGAAAAAAAAATCAAAAGCAAGTAACAGGCAGAGTTGCCTCCTTCTGCCAGCCTCACCTGATTTTTGGATGGTGGGGCAGTTTCTGCAGGTTTCTCTTTAGCTAAATTGGCTTATTAATAAGACATTATTATTTGTATTAGACATAAGGGTGTCACTTAATGAAAACATTCTTCTTCAGCAAGTAATAAAACACTTTCTCAGTTTAAAGTCTGTCCTCAAGTGTTTTTGCTGGATGGGCGTTAAACTCATGTGGCTTTATTCCACTGAATCATCCCCAGGGAGAGCAGCAGTGAGGGTTGGTGGGGGAAAAGGATTGGAAACAAATAAACATTCTAAATCAAAAAGGCAGGCCTTTATATGCAACCCAGGCCAGAACTGAATCAATGATTCCCCTGGGGCCAGGATTCCTCCTGCATTTACAATCGAAGGACAAGCCTTATAATCTTCCCCTAGGCTTTGTAAACTTCAGCAACTTTCCTTGGTTTGCAAACCTCTTGGTTCATCAGTGTCCGATATGGGGCAGATGTCTGCCAGAGCTGTGAGCACCCACACTTTCACACATCTGGTATCACCCAGACCTTAAAACTTAAAAGAGTTGCCAGCCAGGGAAAGAGGGAAATACTCAGCATTTATCTGGATAGTGGGATAGTTTTTAGTTGGATATATTTTGCCAAAAAGAAAGGACAGGTTTCTTTGGGAAAGAAAGACATGCCTTTCACAGATGCTCTAAAGAGTGAGGAAGAAAAACATGTAATCTCAAAGAAAAGTTCTGAAGTTACTGCTCAAAGGCTCATCCTTAGGAGCTGTAGCATTGAAGTAACCTTAAAGCCTGACTCAGAGAATCTCACATCAAAGACTACTGCCTGAACTGTGTAGTACCTTTCTGAAATCCAGCCAGCAGTGGTAAGAAGGTTTCAGGTCATGGGGAAGCCGTCTCATTCCCCAGTACATCCAGCCCTGCAGTCTGGCTGTCCCCTGGCTGCCAGTGTGTTCTGGCAAGAGCAGCAACAATCACTCACATCCAGATGGTGGGAATGTTTCAGGAGTGGATAAATAAAACATTAACAATCACAGAATCATAGAATATCCTGAGTTGGAAGGGACCCACAAGGATCATCAAGTTCAACTCGTGGCTCCGCACAGGACCACCCAAAAATCAGACCCTGTGTCTGAGAGCGTTGTCCAAATGCTTCCCATGCTATGGCAGCTCGGTGCCGTGACCACTTTCCCGGGGGGCTTGTCCCAGTGCCCGAGCACCCTCTGGGTGCAGACCCTTCCCCTAACCCCCAGCCTGACCCTCCCCTGTCCCAGCTCCATGCCGTTCCCTCGGGTCCTGTCGCTGTCCCCAGAGAGCAGAGCTCAGCGCCTGCCCCTCCGCTCCCCTCGTGAGGGAGCTGCAGGCCGCCATGAGGCCTCCCCTCAGCCTGCTCTGCTCTGGGCTGAACAAACCAACAGACCTCAGCCTCTCCTCATGCATCTTCCCCTCCTGACCCTTCACCATCTTCATGGCCATCCCTCCTTTGGATGCTCTCTAACAGTTTCATGTCCTTTTTATACTGTAGTGCCCAAACCTGCACACAGTACTTCAGGTAAGGCCGCAGCAGCGCAGAGCAGAGCAGGACAATCCCTTCCCCAGCCAGCTAGCAATGCCAGGCTTGGTGTACCCCAGGATACGGTTGGCCCTTTTGGCTGCCAGGGCACACCGCTGGCTCATATTCAACTTGCCATTGACCAAAACCCCCAGATCCCTTTCTGTGGTGCAGCTCTCCAGCCTCTCATCCCCCAGTCTGTATGTGCAGCCAGGTAACAGGATTCAGTGCTAGAGAACACCTCTGAAGTAACACGCTGCAAAGAGATGGCCTTAAAACAACTAAAGGGATCAGTGGACTTTTTGGCCCCAATGATTCTTGGTCAATTTTGTGAAAAATTCTCCCCAAAACCCATAGAAGAAGAAGAGATTGTGAAATGGTCATGAGAATTCTCCTTTAGAACATGCACCTTGCAAAAGCAGTTACATGGAAATCCTTTGCTTCCTACAACGCTTATGTAGGGTTAATGTTTCTACCACCCCAGACATAAGACAATGAAACCCCAAGGAGCTGTAAATAAACTACTGTTGTTTAAACAGCCACTCCTGCTCCCATGCCAAAGGAGGATTAGCTCAGACAAAATAAAAAGAGGGGAAAGGATACCAAATATTATTATCATTTGATACCTTCTCAGTAATCAGTGTAAAATTACCTAAGACTATCCTCCCTCTTTTTTGAAGTAACCACTTTCTAAAACAAATAAGCAAAAGTGACACAAATCTGAGGAACCTTGATGAGAAGACAGAGCACTGAGTGCATGTGGTGACGGTCTCACCCTGTTAATTCAGAGTGAATTCCCCTCCTGTGAAGGTAGGAAGTCAGGCTACTGGGCTGTCAACCCAAAGACTGGTATTAAATTAATTAAGAAAATTAGAAGGGTGGATGTTGCTATAGAGGGATTTCCAGTTTACCTAGTAGCCCACATTGGTAAGTTATGAATGACCCAGTAGCTGCGTAAAGACAACATATTAGCATGTTTTTTTTTTCCTACTAGCAACATGCTTAAAACAGAACAAAAACCTTACTGACAGGTGACGGAAGTCCCAAATATAAGATTCCCTAGAATAACTGACAGGTTGAGAATTGTCTGTTGTTCTTTTCATACTTTTTTTTTTTTATTTATCAAGTGCAGGAAAGTACCTCAGCAGTAGCCAGGGGTCTTAAAGGTGTTACATGCAGTTAGGGGCAGGTGGTGATAACACTGCATACATGTCATGTTTCTCAGCACTGCTGAGGGTGAAACATGACAGGATGATTTAGAGCATGATAAGGAGTTGCCCTGGCATTAAAAAAGTGAGCAGCTACCATTCTTCCAGGGCTGAGTCACCAGGAAGAATGAGGCTGTAAACTGGGGAAGAGGCTAATTGTTTTGTGTTTGGCTAGTCAAAAGAAGAGTAGAAGACAGGTCTGTGTTTGCATATGATGAAAGCTGTCCTTACCACTGCAAAGATTTGGTTTTATTCAGTTTTTCTTGTTGATGCTTCTGATTTTCTATAAGGGAACAATTGGTGATTTCACTGTAGGATCACTAAAAATATTTGTTCACAGCCTGGTACTGTGGGATACTGGATTAGGACTAAAGCTGGCAGTGTCTTTGGCAGTATACGTTTATATGATAATAACAATAATAAACCCATGCAGAACATACACGGTTTTTCCCCAACTTTGTACCAATGCCAATTGGTTACATATGAGATAACTTTACATGTCCAGTAACTCCAAAGTTCTGAACAGTTAAATAGCATTATTCAGTATGTACTATTCTCAAAATACTTCACCATGGCCTAGGAATTGCTTCAGTCCCCACCAAATTAAGGTGAAATTTTTTTAAGAAAGTTGTCTGTTTGCCCAAGCTGAAGATGTGGAGAAACATCTTGGTAAGCAGGACTTTAGAAACAGTTCCCATTTCAGACAGGGAGTTTTGCATGCAACTGAGGCACTGCAGATATGGCAGGCCACTTGCAAATGCTGCAAAACATTGTGATAACGCTTAGAATCGACCCTTGTAGCAAGTGCTACTTCACTTCCAGAAAATGGCCTTGCAGCTGGAATCCAAACCGTCAAAAATGGAATTTAAAAAAAGCAAGTGACCATTAGAACATCTGGTCAACTTAAGCCAAGCTTCTAGGGTTTTATATAAGAAGTTCCCGCAGAGCCAGATTTGAAAACAAAACTCATGGTTATTGCCTGGCACGAACCCAAGGCTGAGTTCCTTGGCTGGGCTCTGCTGTTCAGTTGAGCTCATTCCCTGGAGCACAAGCAGAGGACCAGGCTTCCAAGACCATGATTAACCCACCGCTTCTTGCCAACACTTAACTGTTTTGTTTGCACCCGCAGCCATGCCAGCAGCATGTGCAAATTAGCAGCAGCTACAAGACTAGTCTGCTGTGGATTCCTTTAGTCTGAACGTGAGACAGCAAAATGAACAGGGAAAGAGGTTAAAAACATGCACAAGTGAAGGCTGTGGTTGTTCATACACAAATTCCCTTCCAAGCTTCTGAAGTAAGGTTTTCAGGGCTCTGCCCGGACAAATTCCCTGAACTTAGGCAATGCAGGGTCTCGTTTTCAGTACCTTAGTTAAGATCAGTAACTAGAAAAAAATTTTCCATGCCCTTTTGCTTTTTGATAATGGAGGTCCATTGAACATGGTTTTGCACAGAGGTGAAGTTCCCCTGTTTCCGGTTTCATTTTTGAGGCATCAAGCCCTGAGTCAGGAATTTAGCTTTGAAGAAGAGTGGGAAATTTAAAGTAGGGAGCTTTACTTGTTGCATCTTCTGCAGAGACTGAGCGACACATTCTTGGCTGCTCGCCTGTATTCACCACGCTGTTGATCTGTGCCCAACACATGGCTGAGGGTGACTGAAGGAAAATAGGTGAAAAGTGACCTTATGTATGAGGGTGAGGCCCCAGCCTGCCTTACAGGCAGACAGATCCCTTTGAGCACATCACACAACTGTTTTCTGAACACACTGGTCTCTCTGGAAACTAACCTAATGGTGAGAAGGTTTTCCTAGCTTTCAGTTCACCTGGGGAGAGAAATTCAAAATGTGCCCTAAAGGTAAGTCTGTAATAATTCTTACAGAACTAGGTTATTTTTTCCAATCAACCAAATACTTCCTTGATTATATCATTTTCTTTAATGCTAATGCTTCCTCCTGCTTTTAGTTGCAACCACAAAGTACTTACAATCCAGTTCACGCTAATTACGTGGATCATTGCCATAGGAGGTATTTGCTTCACCTCCCAGGAAATCATTATCTGTCATGATCTGCCATTTGCCCTGATGGCTTTGTTTATGTTATCATCCAAGTCTCAGAAAGTCTATATTATCTTTCCCTAGTGGCAACTAAAGATTGATTAGCAGTAGTCAGGAAAGACTTTAAATGGCAATTAGTGCTCAAGTTGGTCCGTGACTTTAACACTGGTGTTTGTCAGGCAGGATTTTCTAAACTTCCTGGATGACCTAAATAGGCACCTAGCTCTGGGGTCACTGGAATATTCCCCGATGGTCTGCGAAGAGCTGAGAGGTCAGGTATATAATATTGCTTCTATTTGCAATTGGATGATAAAATGCATTATGAGCAGGAAAAAAATATGCATTCACTGTTCCCTAAATACTACATACAACTCCAGAGAGGTCTGTAGTGCCCCAGCTTGCCAGAGGGCTATTGATGTGACTTCTTGTCAAGGAAAGTCCGATTTGGTGGAAGCCAAGATTAAGAGCTCTACCTAAAGTGGCTTGTCTTCACTGCTGTTGAATAAGATGGATGCATCGTTCCTGCTGTGCCCGTGGCAATGCACGTTGTCCACGTATCGCAGACAAGAGTAAGTATTTACAGACATCTAATGCTAATGAAGTTGAAGTCCAGCCAAGGTTTCACTGAATTTGAAGGGAAGTTTGTCATCTGCTTTACTGGGCTTCTGTTGTGTCCTTGGGACTTAGACTGATACATACGTGCAAAAAATTGTCTTATGCATAAGCTTGCTTCTGTTGACCTTACAAGAGCAGGACCTGCTGAAAGAGCTGATTAATCAGTAAAAAAGTTTTTAGCAGCTATCTTTGCAAATGAAAAGTTTTTCAGATTAGTATGAATAATTGAAAAAATTACTAGCTCTAGCCAAATATTCAAGCACCTGTTAAGTTCCTGCCATATTCCTCAGAAATCTGCATGTTGCATGTTTTATGACAAAAAAATGCATGTGGAGGTTGGTAGTAGAAACTGCATTGTTTAGTAATTATCAGTCGCTGCATGTCACAGCCTAGCCACAGTTTCAGCTGCCAAGTGAAATAGACATCATGCATTGAGACCAATAACATAGATATTTATAATTCTCGGTAGAAAACAATGCAGTAATAACTGGGCCCATGAATTACCTCTGCTCAAACCAGGTGAAGCAGCAAGAAGTCATACATCAGTCACGATAGGAACCAGTCAAAAAATGAAAGTTAATTAGTGAGATTTTTTCATAAATACCTTATGTTTCTTACCCAGAAAGAGCTTACATTAAAAAATAAGACAATTTGTAGCTAGATAATGCTAGGTACCTCTGTGACCTTTCTTCTCCTTTTGTATCATAAAACTGACTCATATCATTGGCAGCAACTTGAGTTATGTACTTTCATTTTGACAGAGTAAAAATGCATGTTGTATAAGTCACTAAATGACCGCAGATTTCTGTATCTCGGACCTAATAATTGAGCGTGGGTGCAGCCTGAAAGTGAGATCCAAATGGCAGGAGTCCATTTTGCAGAATATAGAGGATTTTTCTTCCGATAAAACTTCATCCTTTCATGGCAGCTAAGCCTCAGAAGTGCACTTTGCCTTCAAAGGAAGATGTCAGATAAAGGCGTCGCTGCCTCAAGTATAGTCACTTCCCAGTATTGCTGATCTAGCTGAAAGCAAGATTAAATGACAAAGCACTATAACATGTGGCACAACACTATCAGTCTGTGGAGCCTTTTAAAGTTGTAAAGACTAATATTTAACTTTCAGCTAACTTCTAAAGTAAATATACAAATAAAACTCACTTCTTATATCTGAGGTGGATTATATTATATGTAGCCTTAATTATGCCAAAGTCTTCCCCGGCTTTATGGTTATCAGGATTCTTCTGGCTTCACGAGTTACACAAGGGAAGAACAGGACACAGACATAGCCCGAAGGCTGTCGCTGTACCATCACTAGGTCCGACTGTATTTTGGATTATGATTGCTATGCTTACTGGGAAATAGACATTGTCCTTATCAGCACAGCAAGTGCACACAGACACTAAGATGATGAACAGCATAAGTGAGAGCAACCTCTCTTTTTTGGACAAAGAGAACTTGCAGCAGGGAGCTTCTGCTCTGCACGTTTTTGTGCTTGTGGGAAACTGCAGATGGACTCTTGCAGTGAGCACCTGTGAACCAGTTTGTGTCATTATTAGGATCAGATTGCCTCCTCCTGGCTTATTTGCTGAGTAAAGGTAAAAATGTGAATTTTCCTGGTGAAAAGTATTTTGTAATTAGTTGTTACAGAGGATTTATCCTTCCTTCTATTCAATGATACAGAACAGATTAAAGGACTTTGTGATATTTATGTTTAGGAATAGGATTGATGGTCTTCTACTTTTAAACCTGATTTCCTTTAAAAATCTGCCAGAAGTGCAGACCTGTACGAGATCCCAGCGCTGTCTCTGAGCTCCCCCCTGTGACAAGCCTGTTACAGATGGAACCTAAGGCACAGGGCAGGGTCTTGAGCAAGGTCTCACACAAAGGCTGAAGACGAGGGATCTGGTCCACATTTTTCCAAAAGTGATGCAACTTTCCTTCTAATCTATCTGAGCCAAAGTGTGTTCCATGCACAGAAACCTTCTGTAACTTCAGAGGTGACGCTTGTATATCCTTCGAGTGCCCACAACTCTAGACATTTCTAACATTCCTGGTACTAATATTAAACAGTAGCGAGTATCTCACAACATCCAACAGTGAACACTGTTATCATCAATCTGTATGCCATGCAAGAGGAAGGTTTAGCTGTACTGTCTATATATGTACAAATTCACCCTTACTCTTAGGAGATGAGTATACCCCTCAGCATGATGGCAATGTTTGGCAAGCAGTATATAAGCAATCTCTATTCCCATACACATTCTATTTATTTCCTTGTACGTATTTGGAAACCTGAATGTGACTCCCATGCATGCTATGGGAAAAACAATTATGCGTTTGTAGAAAAATGTAAATTTCAGTATTCCAAAGGAAAAATCCCAAGACATAATGAAGACAATCCGCAGGATGTCTTCCCCTACGTTCGACATACGCTGGTAAGAAGCTCTTATTCCAAAAAAGAAACTCCAGAAAGACTACATTTGTCATACTAGAACAATAATACTTCAAGAGGACATTGTTGGTAAGGCATCTCAAGTAGCTCAATGCTACAGATGTATCTTAAGCTAAGTTCTCATTTATTTCTGCCAACATGATTGATAGTTTGCACACACTGTAGCATTTTCTATACATAATAGTGTAATTGTTAACTAGGATTTTGATTCAACTATTTTTATAAAACACGCATAAAGATGCAAAATGGCAAATTACAGATAATTACAATTAAATGCACCAGCAAGTACAAAAGCAACTGTAACCTAAAAAACCCATCCTGCAGCAACGCACTTATGATTTTCTGAAACAAAACAGGCAGAAACATATTTCAACCAGATTTTGTGTTAATGAATGTATCAATAGGCTACAGGAGAGTCCCGTCGATTAAAGGGCAACAGTGCCATCTTGAGGTCAGTAGAGAACCAAGTAAGAAGGGAAGGTGCAGGTATTAATTACTCTGAAGGTATTTGACTTTTAAATGCAGAAATTATTTACATATGGTCCACGAGAAAAAAATAATAATATCAAGACTTTTTATTAGTTTGATCTTGTTAAAATCAAAGCATTTTATCAGCCATTTCACAATACAGTCTTTCCTGAATCACAAATTATTCATTTACTTTCTTGGTTGCTTGGTTTCCTCCTTTGGCTAATTGGTACCTGTATTCTGCAGATGACAAAGCTTACATCAACAATGCTCGCATCCCACATTTTTTCAGGTTAGAAGAATATTACCACATATTCTACCCTCTGCTGTTGTATGGGCTACACAATAAAGATCCACATGAAGGCCAGAAGAACTGCATTGCAGATTTTCTGGTTGAGGCACAGGACAGAAAAATCTGAGTATACAGACATGTTAAGGAAGTAGGGATTCAGCCTCCAAATATGTGTAAGATTCTTAAAGCAATATTTAAGAATGCAAAAGGAAAGTTGCGCTGGGCCACATGGCACAGCTACTTTGGCTATACACACCTGACAGATACTTCCCACCACACCTAGTGCTAGGTTGTGACCACCAGAGTACTGGTAGTTTTAGACTAGGAAACAAAATGATTATCTTTTAATTCTTTTAAGCAAAGGTAGCAAAAACAGTAAACACTTTGCAACTAGATACCATAAGCTCTGCTGGGTTCTTGAGGCCTTGCTGGAGCAGAACTATTGTTTGGTGATACTAATATCAGCAAATATGCCAAAATATTTTTTTTCCAAATTAGATTCTTTTCCATATAGAAGACATTTAGAATAATACCTCTTTATATAAGATTCATGGCCCAAGAAGAAAACAAGTGTTTTAAAGATCAGCTGTTTTCTGTGAATGCTTTATAGCACTTCTACCTAGAAATAATAAATCTTTGTATGCAATATATTACAGACATTGCAGTTCCAAAGGATTTATTTTGAATCTTGACGCAGAGTTCATTCATGAAACTTACAGCACCCTATGCAACACCCACTCTAGAAAAGAACAGTGAGAGCTAAGAGGGAAGCTTCTAGAAGAAAGCTTCTAGAAAATACAGACTTGCTATTCCAAGTAGAATTGCCCCTCCCCGAAACACAGGTGCTAATACCCTGGATGGAGTCCTGTCCAGGACAGCAGAGCCAGGGGATCAGTCTACGTCTCAGTTTCAAGACAAACTGGTGATACTATACCCCAAAGCGAGTCTTTTAGGAGCTGACAAAAAGCCCTGCAGCTGTCCAGGCAGCAAGGACGATAAACTCATCACTTATGCTAAGCTGACAATCATTTGTCAAAGACATTAAACTAGAAGTAGCCTGCTTTGATAGGTCACCTAGTTAGTAAGAGGAAATACAAAAATCTTTTTGCTCTTTTGAGAGTTAAAAAAATATTTACAAGCAGATAAAAAGCCACTACTTTTCCACATATACAAAATACCAATACTTTTATCAAGTATTGTACATTATGTACAGCATCATTTTAACCTAGAGACTGTGAATCTCTGTATTTTTTTCAGCTGAATGTTTTTTACACCAGATCTGTAAAAATCTGTTTTATTATATTCATTATTTACTTTTTTTCAGAGATGTATGGTAAACAAAGAAAAACAAAAGTTTGTTTTTTTTTAAGTAATACAATTCAGCTGGGTATCAAACTACTTATTTTTGTAACATAATCTCTTATGTCCTTATTATGTCTACTATGTCTAGACTTACTATGTCTACCCATAGTAGACTAAAAGAATTCGTATAAGGACCGTTAAACTCTATTTTCAGTAGGTTCCAGCTTAAAAGAAGGCATAAATATCTTCCTAAATGTTTAATCAACTCCAAAAAGATAAATACCATATACCTATGTTACAGTTTCAGCGCATGCCCAAGATTTGCCTGCTCTTCAGTTGATAGTTTTTTTCCAGTTCACACAGTGCTTGAGCACGCAGATTTGCAGCATACAGGCGTCTTTTGAGATCCGCGCATTTCCCTTTGGGAAGGGGGTAGTTTTCCACATTAGCAGGAGGCATAGCATTCTCTTCGCTTCCACCGAAGTGGACTTTCTTCTTGGTTGTAGAAAGGGGGAACAGAAGCTCATTGTCTTAAGAAACAAACAAACAAAAACTGAATTAGTGCATCTCAGCATTTATTGCTTAACTGATGTCCTTTAAACCTGTCACCCATTTTGCTGCCTACCTATGGATTTCAATGATCTAACTGAATACGCTTCAGTTCATAGCAAGAGTTCTTTCCCATTTTTGGAGAAACATTTGAAAGCAAAGTTTTAAAATCATTGTGGTAAAAGGATATATACCACTGCAGCTTCTAGAGAGTATCTAAGGAAATATTACTACTTGAGACAAGAAGAAAAACACTGAGTTTCTCCTGCAGGAGAAAAAATAGGCAGTAACAATCCAGTTCAAAAGGGAAATGTAGAATTAAACTCTCAGCTACTTAAAAACCTTCTCTCTCCTTCATAGCAGGGGCAACCCCAAGTTGCCTGTGGTGGTCCTTCTGTCCTACCCACAATGTTCCAACCCTTATCCTATTAAGTCAGTGGTGTACAAACTAGGCTCCAACTCAATGAACGTGTTCAGGTGCATCAATAATTAACAAGCTGCTTTCACTGCAGCCTTCAAAACAGGAATTTTCATAGTATAGCTGTGCCTCACCCACACAATAGCCGCGATCAAGAGGCAGTTTGGTATTTTCAGTGACTTACTGTACAAAAACTACCATCAAACAATATCGTAACAGCTGAGCTGTCTCTCAAAAGAGCCAACTTTATACGACTTATCTTGAATAAGAAATACAGAAGAAGACCTTATTAGCAGTCCAACTGTCCTCATCATAACTCTGCTGAAACCCTAATTCTCAGTTTGTTAGGCTAGAGCAAGGAGGCAATAAGCACAGAAAGGTGAAAAGGATCAAACTGAAAAGGCCAGTGAATGTTTCAAAGCAGTGTAATTTCATACCAGTAAGTGATACATTTTTTAAACATTAAAACATCTCCCGGGAAGCTGAAAAATCTCTGCAGAAATCGGGGAGTGTCTAGGACATGGTCATAGAAACTTGGATTTTTGGTATTCCTTTTTACTGTGAAGTGAACCACACAACTGACTGAGGAAGAAATTAGGCATATGGGTGAGAAAGATGGTAACATTAGAGCAACTAAAGATAAAAGTAGCAAGTGATCTTGATAACATATTTCAAGAACACTTAACACCATCTGTGTCAGGACTAGAGGCATTTTAGAAATAGTATTACAAGAATATTGTGGAACGAACTAGAAGATTAGCAAATATTGATACAGAAGTGTTTAATCAAATGATCTACAGCTTAGAACATAGCAAGAGCTGGTCACTCTTTTATGTTCACTTTTCTGCATTATCTATCTAGACACATTAGTTACTCAAAGTGGCTTTGCTCCTCTTAAAAAATTCATGTACTTTGTGAAGATCAAAATATAGTATGAAGGAGTTAGGGATCAGAAGAGAACAGAAGCATGTGCTGCAGCTTGTTTAGCTTCAGTCATCCACTACTAGAGGCAGCAACAGAAAGCCCAAGACAAATTTATTTAATGTTGTGTTCTTTAACATATCAAATAGAGAGGGGCGGAATTGTCAAAGTAGACAGGTGTGTTAGAGATGCTCAGGTACCACTAACTTCCAGGGATATTTTACTTGTGTTCTTTCCTGCCATGTATAAACACTCCATGGGGGGGACAAAAAAAAAGTTTTTGTTTGTAGTGGTGACAGTAACATATGTTTATTTCACTTTATTTCTGACCAAAACTAAATGAATAGATGTTTTGCTACATGTTAAGTGTGTTCACCTTTCACTGTTCTAGAATTACTACCAAAACACAGCCATTTAATACCCCCTCTGTCTTACTTTTCCTTTCTCCTAGGGAAAGCAAGAGTATTTAGTCATCTATACTGTTAAAGATATCTAAGTTGCAACGAACAGTAGATACTACCTCTCTTATTATAGAGAGGACTTCAATGTTACCAAGGCCAAAGTGAGCATCAAATACTCATGAGCTAGTAAAACAGACTGGACTCGAGGTAGTCAAGTACTGTAGCACCTTTTCAAAGCTATTCTTGGTTCTTGTGAATTAAACTGAAGTAAGTGAATAGCATTTTGTATTCTTCAGAGCTTACATGATGCTTTGATCACAGTTGGGGGGCTGGTAACAAATATTAGTCCCCCCTTTGAGGACTTCAGAAGTTGAACTAAAGCTGAAGTGATTAAGAACGTAAAAATTTATTAACTAAATCAATGTCTGTGAGAAATCAGCTAAAATAAGTACAGCTCTGAGGAAGTTTAGATTACAAGTCAATACTTTGGTATTTCATCATAAAAAAATAGTTTTAAAAGAAAAAAATTGCAGTGCTGACAGTGGTAACTCATACTCATGAGCAAACATCGTTCATCAAGTCCTTCTGTACAGTAGGAAGTCAGAAGTCTCTTCCCAGCCATGCAGAGATAACCGGGGTTTGTACTGCTACACTGGGACTAGGTACAGGACGCTGGGCACCACAGGCATTCTTCTGGTCATACCAGCCTATGTTTATCAGTGCAACTGGCTTCTCGTATACTTGCATACCTGGACCATCTGCAGAAGCTAATGTCCTCTGCTGTTTGTAGAGATTGTAGTTCCTCATCAAGTTCTCAGCTCTGTTTTGAAAAAAATAAGTTTAAGCTTTTTGTTGTAAGATTAGAAACTCTACGATCTAGGCAATTATAGGTTAGTAGATACCTAGCAAGTTTGTCCTCTGCCAGTCTCTCTCGAACACAGAGTTCTCGTTCTCTCTCTGGAAGTAGAAATATGGCAGCATGTAGTGTTAGAATGTAAGTGTTAAAGGGATTATGCATGATGGATTTTCTTGCAGAAAAATACAGTGGTAACAGCCTGCCAAATGCACCAATGTTTCTACTCCTGTGGTTCTAAACAAAGCAGCGTAGCTGCTGTGTGGACACAAGCTTTAACGGAACATTAATAAAGCACTGGACAAGAGCTCCAAAATGCTAGTCTTTTAAAAAAAGTCTGCCACACCTACAACAATGAAGCTGTAGAAGCTTTCTACTCTGCACATTATATCATGGCACACATGACACCAGGTCTGAATAATCACTTAGATGCCAGCTAACAAGTCAGCTATGACTGAACACCATGTTTTACAGCAGCAGCTGTTATTCAGGCTCAGAAAGCTGAACATACATAGTTAAAAGCCTGTTTTCAAAGCCTACTGCATACGCAAAGTAGTATTTTATCTAGTCAAGATAAGTGACTAGATGAAACAGCCATCTGTGTTGTTTCACAGGTAAGCTACCTGTAGGGTACAGCTGCTATAGAAGCAGCTAACCATTCATTCAGGTATATTTTATATTGCTCCAACATTATGCTCACCTTAGGCTATACATTAAGGTAGCTAATGTTAATGTACACAGAGTAGGTGAAAAGCAACCTACACTGCACAGTGCAGGGCAGTATATTCAGACTTTTTCTGCATACTTTGCAGATTATTGCTCATTTTTAATAATCTTCACAGACCAGACTTCCATTTCTGAACTGTCACCTACATCCTAGTAACTGAAACCCAGAACAAACTAGTATTGGTGATCAAGTCCAAGCATTTTTGTTTTAGCCTTTAGAGTTCTACTAGCAACAACAGGAATATGACAGCCTAGGGCACTAAGATGAGGGGTTTGAAAATAGTCAACCTTCTCTTCCTCAGCACTTAATCTTTTCAATCAGAATCCTATTGCCACCCCCTTCCCAAAGGGAAATATCATACGCTCCAAACGTTGCTCTCTGTCTTTAATGGCTTGCTCTCTTTCTTTTAATTGTTGCTCCTTCAGTTTCAGCTCATTCACTGGAGCATCTAGATGCTGCAGCCTCTCTGGCTCCCCGGATCTCCGGCCTCTTTTATCAGAGTTTTTTTTAAGCTCTTCTGTCACCAAGTCTGCTATCAAGGGGTGCTGCAGAATATCTTCAACAGAAGGTCGGCAATAATCCTAGAGGAAAGAAATTACCAACACGTCACTTCTACAGCCAACAAACATTATGGCCAGGGATTCCCTAGCAAGAGCCACCTCAGGTGGGAACCAGCTATGTGCCATACAGTGAAAGAAAAACTCAGAGCATGGTGGGAGCAGCCTGCAGAGGCCAGAAGATTCTGGCGCCAACACTCTGCATCTCCCACTGTAACTTAAGTCCTAAAGGATACACGCCTGTTAGAGACTCAGGTTGTTGTCACAGCTTTGTTGTCCCATGCAAAGGTCTTTTCAACACCCCCATCCCACTTGTGTGGGGCAAGCTATACATTAGCCATATAAAACACAAATGAAGACAAAACCTCTTCAAAGTTCCAAACACACTGGGAACCATTTTAACCCCAAAGTTAGACTACAAAATTCCACATTGGCCAGTACTGAGACACCATTTCATATCTTATTATGATGGCGTAATGCTTGAGTTGCTTCTTTTATTTATTTAAGTGGCCTGAAAGCACCATTTCCCCCACTTCCCCATGCAAATGATATTGCTGGTGAAAAGACGATGGCATCACTACTTCAGATCAGTTTGTTCCGTAATTTAAAAGGAAAACTAGTACTTCAGTACTAGTTCATATCATGGGTGGAAAAATAATAGTTGGTTCTTACCTTTAAATTCAGCATCTCTTTGAGAAGTTCATTCAACTGCTCTGAGTAACGATATGGTATTCGTCTAAATTTTCCTTCCCTTATCTTCTCTGCCAACTCCTTTTGGTTGTAAGCTCTAAATGGAGGCCTAAAGAAGAGTATTTTTCTTGAAGTCTCCCACTAGTTTTACAGGATTTATTTTCATTAAAATGTCAGACTAAGAAAAAAGCAGCAAGATTAGTTACCTCATGTCAAGACCAATAGAAATAAAAATCTTAGGACGGGTCTTTGAAACCTTTAAGCTTTCATTTATACAAAATGTAATCGCTTACACATTAAAAGTTACTCTTCTACATTTATTACCATGCTACTATACTTACGAGAGAGCACATAACTCATACAGGAGACATCCTAGAGACCAGATGTCAGATTTTTCATTGTATGACATGTGGTTCATTTGTTCCTAGAGAGAGAGAACAATCTTTAATATTAGAGACATTGTTCTCATATTGCAAGATCAGCTGCTGTTTGAACCTGAATTAAACCATTGGTTGCTGGGGGTACTTTTAAGGTTCTTTCTTAATTAACCTCCACAGGTATCTTACTAGTAAGGTCTTAACACATGATAGCAATGCCACGCTACAGAAGCCTGAAGTGTTGCACCAGTTTTCAACTGATAAAACCCCACATTTCAGGCAACATTAATCTTCCCCCTGCCAAAAGGCACTATCAGTGGAAACACATTCTTGTTCATTTCTAATACAAATTAGAATCTTACTCTCAGTGTGTAATTTAATAACTTCTTTACCTTGACATTGTGAAACAGAACTCTCTAGCTTCTCTGTTCCTTTTACAGAAAGATACTCCAACATAATTACTTTACATCTATAATATTCCAAGCACGTAAAACTTATACAGTGAAAAGTAACCTTGATTAGAAGGTAGTAATGGTGTGAGGAAGAAAAGGAGATGAAGGTATCTGCAGGCTAACCATCTGCAAAATAACCTTGTCTCCAGAACATACACACACTTTATCAAAGAGTCACCTGCATTTAAGACTAGCAACCCTTAATTAAATCCTCCTAGGTATTAATGGACTGAGACCAACGCTGCAGAAAACAGTTCTTAGAGGGACAAAAGGGAAGATAAGGCACAGAAGAGAGGTCTTACCGGAGACATATAATACGGAGTTCCAACAAATGTTTTGGCAAAGCTGGTGTCATGGTGCAATATTCTAGCCAGTCCAAAATCTCCAAGTTTAACATTCTGCTTGCTATCTAGGAAGACATTTGCTGGTTTTAGGTCACGATGCACAGTGACTGCACCGTCACTCCGTCTATGACATTCCTTCAAGGCCAACGTCAATTGAGTCAACACTCGGAGAACAAAGCTTTCTTCCAAGTAATGCCTGAAAGACAAAAACATTTAACGAATGCTAATAGATGCTTTATAGCATGCACCAACTTCAGTAGTTGCTGCCAGTCTTAGTCCTATATTTTAAAAAGTTACTAATTTTATAACTCACTGAATCAAGCTCATCATCTTTAAAGATAAGCTATCAGAAGACATCTACATGTGTTATTTTAAGAGCAGAAATTGAAAAAAACATGTTGTAAGGTGTAGATTTTTGTTGTCCACATAATATTCCCTTCCTCCCTCAAAGGGTCTAACAGGTATGCAGCATTTCCATTACTAATAACACAAATATCAAATTGTAATTGACAAGTTGAGAGCTAAGACACCTGATTTTCAATATAGCCCTCCTTAAATGAAAGCACCAATTCGGTTCATACAGCTCCAACGCCACCTTGGACTGCTCTCACAGAGCAACACATGCAGCACCATGTACTTATTCGATCTAAGACTGTGAAGATTAACATTATACTTCAGAAGCAGAGTTTTTATCCTTTGGACAGAGAAGCATCCGATCAGCTGGTGCATCCTTTAGCAGATCTCTCAGCAGCGTTTCACACAACGCTTTGCACATTTCAGAGCAGTTGCTGGGTCCAGAGGGCTGGACTCAGAGGCACAAGTTCAGAGACACATTTCACTTTAACCTCGCTCTTTTGACTGCCCAAGATGCCTCACGCTACGCAGCCCCAAATTGCCCCAGAGATACTTCACATGCCTTTCCTTCGTGCAGCGGGCGATGAGGCTGGCCAGGTCCCCGCCGTCGCAGTACTCCATGACGATGTACAGCGTCGTGCTGCTCCTGTCGATGATGCGGTCGTGGTAGCGGACGATGTTGGGGTGCCTCAGCTCACGGAGCAGGTTCACCTCCGAAACGAGCATCTGCTTCTCCGCCTCCGTCATGGAGCCGTAGTCCAGCTCCTTCCACACCAGGATCTACAAGGGGACGGACACCAGCGCTGAGCTCACCCAGCCCCAACCCGACCTCGCTGAGGAGGAGCCCCCAAAACCCTCCGCCGCCCCCACCACGACGATAACGACGCCCGCCGCCCGCCTCACCTTGCCGTCGGCCTTGCGCCGCACCTTGCGGCACTTGCCGTAGGAGCCGGCGCCGATGGTGAGCAGCACCTCATAGTCCTCGGGCCGCCCGGGCATGGCGCTAATGGCGGCCGCGCCCAAAATGGCGGCCTCGCCGCCACCACCAGCTGCCCGCAGCCCCCCGCCCCGACGCCGTTTGAACGCGCCGCCCCGCCCTCCCATTGGCCGAGCGGCCCCGCCCTGCCGGGGATCCCCGCTTTCCATTGGCTGTCGCGGTAAACAGCGCCCGCCCACTAACGGCCGTTGCAACCGCCGGGAGGCGGCGCGCGGCAGCCATGGCGAGAGCCGCAGCGGGGCCGGCCTGAGGGGGGCGGCCTGAGGTGGGGCGTTACAGACACCACGCTCTTTAAAACGATAGGAAAGCGTTCTGGAAAATAATCCTCCGAGACCAGCGGGGAAAAATGATTCTTCAAGAAATCTTTGTTAAAAACTCCACAAAAGTGACAGTTAAACCATATGAGAACAGCTGTCCTACCACAGACAAACAGCTTCTGAAAATAAACCGAAGGGTGCAAAGGCTCAAATGTAAATTTGACAGCAGGAATGTGTAGGTCCATATCCCAATGTTGAACCAGTAATTATTATGAGTATTATTCTTAAATTACATTGTATAACACTACAGTACACTGAATAGCATTACAGAGATTTTAAGTATGTGATGTATGATTTAGCATCATTTAGGATAATTTTGGAGTGATACTGGAGTCCGGTTCTGGATTCAGTTTAATTTAATCTCTCTTAATTGTGTGGAAATGGCTATGACTGAAGCAGGAACTCCTTCAGCAAGGAATGGTAACACACTTGTATAGTTCCTGAATCAAGTACAAAAATGAACAGTTTTAAGACTTTAAAAATGGTTTGGGGGGCATAGATGTCATGCTCTCACTGAACATTTATGAAATATTCTTATATTCTGAAGGGTTAGAAAAAATTAAGCCTTTATGTTAATCATCAGAAAGCACAAAAGCTCCTGTTTTTTCATTATAAGAATTCTATAACTTTCGATCTGTAGATGCCTACTCATTACAGGAAAAAATGAACAATTGAGTATAAAGACATATATAGTATATAATTATGTTGTTAATGAGTAACAGGGTACTCTAAATAGTTCATTTTTATCACTACTTTTAATTATTACCTTAAAAGAAAATTCCCATATACAGTATTAGCTTCGTAAATAAATTATGGCATTATGCAATAAAAATGACACAAATTGCAGTATGCATTATGCAGGCTGTAAGCTTCATTTCTGGTTTCAAGTCTCTCTCTGTTTCAAACTTCTGTACTTTTAAATTAGCAAAAGGTCATCATGCATCCCCACTGGTATCAATGGGAGCCTTTCTATTTATATTCCAAAAGAAACAGAGTAGATTTTGAATACTGCATTTCGTCTAGGCTCTGTCTTAAAAGTTTCTTTAGAAACGTTGGTTTGAATAATAGAAATGTCAAAAGGTCATGCTCCAAAAACCAGTAGCACAGTCATTTTTGTTCTGATTATACTTATTTTTAAGAGCTTGATAAAGTGAGAAAAACGCATTTCTAAAAATTAGTATTAAAATTTCCAGTAGGTGCCCAATTTTCTTTTTCTTTCTCATTCTTACCATATAAGAGAACCCAGAGTCCAAAGATTCCAAAAATATATTTCAAGTTTGAAGTGGAGACCACTTTTGTCGGGTGTTGTATTTTCAACTCTGATCTCTAATTCAGAAGCAACTCTTAGATTTCTAGTCCTGAAAATACATGTCCTGACTTCAGGTCTTTGAAAGCTACAAAACATTTTTTATAATCTATTTTATCTATTTTTAATATTGCTTGTAATATTTTATTCTATTTTTTTTAACATCAATTTTCACCAATTGTTTCCTAAAACTTGGTAAAAAAATAAAATTCTTCTATAGTTCATTGCCAAATTTTGGTAATTTTTGTGGTATCTGCCATTTTTGCTATAAGGGGTACCATTTTCCTTATTCCAGGGCCTAGTTACCTGACAAAGTATTAAACACCGAAGATAGATAATATGGTAGACAAAGTTCTATTTCTCTTAGATGTTTTCTCTTTTGTGCATGGAAATAAGTAACATAAATGGCTAACACTTGCTGTGGGAGTCCAACTGAGTATATTTATACAGACTGATAGCAAAAATAAAGTATTCTAAAATACAGTAGGAAGTTAAATTATTTTTGTGGCAAATTTTTGTTAGCCACTCAGAGAAAACTGCATGGAAGTAGAGGTTCAGAAACAGAAAACATGTCCAACTGGAAAAGTACTCAAAATAAACACAGACAGAGTTTTCTAATGAAAAATAAATGCACTTTGTAAAAAATAATTACAAAAATATCTGAAGAAAATGTTGTCTTTTCTCTTCAAGACTCATGAAATCATATTCCAGGATCTCAGAAATACATCGAAGCCTACCAGCAAAAAGGAGGAATTGAGTACATGGCATTAGCAAGGTAAGCGATTTTAAAGAATTCCTTTAAATGACAAAAAGAGAAATTATAAAAATTGGAGTGACTGAGACATTGGTGTGTTATTTTAGTTCATTTTCACCACATAAGTAGATTGTTTTTTATTTGATTAGCAAACGTGTGTTTGTTTGGTTGTTTTTTCTTCCAAATTTTCTCATTCGGTCTCATGAACACAAATTTTACATCTACCAAGGCTTATAATACACAGATTTTATCATCAAAATTCACATCTACAACTAAAACAAAACCAAATCATAAAAATGCTGGGATATTACATCATAGCACTTTTCTCCTTTTAGAAACACCCCAGTGTGGAAAACCTTCTGTATCTAAACAGATGACTGGGTAAGCAAAGATTAATGAAGCATCCAGAACTGTTTATTTGATTTCAAACAAACAAAAAAAAAAACGACACACATTCAGAAACAGTTTTCTAGAATAATTTAATGTAGTGAAACAAAGTTCAGTATAATCACTATCAACTTTGAGATGTAATAATGCTTTCCATGGAAATATTCCAGTTTCCTGGAAATTCCAGTTTAATGCTTTCTGGAATATTCCAGTTTACAGTACTTAGAATTGGAGAATTTTAGATGGTTACACCTTTGTCAGACATCCACATTCAACAAACTTACATATGAAAGATGAGGATAATAGCTCCATAATAATAGAAAAATTCCAATATATTTATTCATGGCATGTGATTAAATGTCAGAAAAAAAAGTACCACAGTAAAATTTCCTAGTATTTTTCCTCTACTGGTTTGAAGGGGGAAACAAAGAACATGTTCATTGATGAAATTCTGCACAACACAGCTGTGGATAGGGCTGAAAGGAACAAAATTTAGAAGCATCAATTATAGAGCTTAAGTACAGTCTACATTTCATTTTTTGTAATGTTAGGATTCAATGCCAGCTTAGACTCCAAAAGAAATACATGCAGCAAGCAAGCTTCAATAGAGGAGTTTGTTGCAGCACACCTTTACAGTTTTGTAAAACAAACTTTTAAAATCAGGAAAAACATAAAAACACATGAAATAAATACAAATTCAGCAGCAAGTTAAGTTTCTGCATGTAGCACAAAAAAAAAGAAAAAGCTAACTGTGGGAATTAATGAGGAAGAGACTGAAGAAAATAAAAATACATTTTTGCATTCAGAGAGGGCAGCATGTAAATTCTACTAACTCCAGATTTGCTTTATGTGTTTCTTAAATTCTGTAAGGGAATATTTAAATACATGGCTGGACATTTTGAAAGTATATAATTACCTAGCTCTGAGTCTTGAAGTGAAACTAACAGCCCTATCTGCTATATGTGTCTCCATGTATATGCTGATAGCATTCATTTACTTCATCAACAGAAGGTGCTTGAATTGATCTTTAAGAGTACTATTTAAATTGAGTAAGACACCAATTTTTTGAGGTGTTTTGAGATGTTTTTTTGAACTTTAAATGTGAAATTCCTGAGTAACATCAAACCCTGAACTCATCAAAATCTGAAGAACTGGAATTGTCTCCAAGCAAAAAAAATATTATGGCAATTTCTGATGTCTTTTCTGGTCTCTCTTGCTAACTCATCTCTACAGAAATAGACAGGTTTATAATTTATGCCTCAATTTCTTCTCTTTTGAAAGAGAAGTAGTATAGTAACCTTCCAGATTGACATTTATAGGTAGTATACATTAAAATGTTTGACAAAAATGCTTTAAATAAAAGAATAAGTGAGTATTTTGCTGATCAGAGCTGCACATTTTTATTTTTAAATAAAATAAACTATTTTAGGGCTTATTATGTGTAACAGTCTGTCTCAAATATTTTTTCCATTTATTTATTGTAGTCCCTTCAGACATACTGGGAGAAATGTTTTCAAGTAAAGCCATCACCAGGTTTGCATGCACTGCACCATTGTTGTCACAGATGGTTTTGTTGCCAGGCCACTCATTATTTCTCTAATCTCCATGATTATGGACCCATGCTATCCACAAAAACAATATTATTTCCTCTACCTTCTGTCTCCTGTAGGAGAAAAAGGCTCAGGAATCACATTAGATGTTAAAGCAAAATCACAAATAGTGACAGCAAAATTTCTTCCACATTTTCTCTGAGGTCTTTGCACCTGGGCAATGTCATGCAGTTCAGACCTGTTCTGTATGGATCCAGCACCTTTCTGTACACTCAGGAGGTAGTAAGGCAGTAAGGTAGTGTGGAGCTGCCAAATATCTCCTGCCTCACGAGTCACCATGCCTGGAAAGACAGGCAGCAAAGCCTTCAAATGGAAGGCTTTATGTAATTTGGAACTCTTGTTAATGACACAACGGCTTCTGCAAAGTCTTGATATCTCAGCTTTTAGGCTTGGAGGACAGCCAAACCCTGTCCAGCTTCATTCACACCTCACATTTCTTTGGCTGAAGCATGCACCGACTGACCAAACTTTTAAAACTGACTGAGAGCAGAGACTGAGCGTACTACCCCTATTCTATTCTACTTAGGTAAAGGCAGAGTTTAATCCTCAGCAGCCCTACATTTGCTTATTTAGTAGCAAAAGGAGAAGGAGAAAAGTTTAGTTATCTATTACAAGTAAATACCTGTTTCGGAGATATTTTGTAGCATATACCAAAGGAATCAATTTCTCTAACATAATGATCTCAAATTAGAATGCCTAGTCTTATTCAGGCACTGCCCATAACATGCATTCAGATGTTGTAATGTTACAGGTTACGTTAGATAGATGGGCTAGAGACTGCATTTGCCATTATGCAAGATCCACAAACAGTTGTAGCAGTGGCACAGGTAACAGCTGCCCCTTTTGGGACTCTTGGCAGTACATGTACATGTACATGACATACTGTAGGCACATGTAGAAGCAAGCAGAAACCCCGAAACAATCATTTGCTTTCAGGAGACAAATAAACTGTTGTGCCAAGAATACCAGTTATGCCTGATTTAATTGACTTAAGGAAAATAGGCCATGTGGTTGGAGCAGAGGATGAGGAGACAGAAATTTTTGGTAGAAGACATATTCTGGTACCCTATGGTACAGAACTCCCTGGAGTCACTAAGTTCAAATTACTAGAAACAAGTTGCCTGATTTTAAAGAGGAAAGAATTGAATTTTGGTGCAGCTGTACCCCTGTAACACCCATCACCTTACAGGAATCCCTTTTGTTGTTGTTGTTGTTTTTCCCAATGACGATATCAAAAAAAGATTTTAAAAACAAGAAAGTCCACATACAACCACCTGGAGTGGCATTTTCCACTGTAAAAGTTCAGAAAATGCTGTTTACTTTGCACACAACTGATTTTTATTTATTTATTTATTTTTGTCTGGTTCCCTATGGAAATGGAACTGAACCGATCATCTCACATATATGTTTCTATTAGTCGCTATCCCTTCCCCATGAAGTTATTCCTAAAGATACTACATTCCTACAAGTTCCAAGAAAATAACTCAAAAAAATAAAGGAGAAACATCCTAAAGAGCTCAACTATATTATTAAACCAGAGAATCCACGTGGATGATGATGGTGATGATGATGATGAATGTGTTTATACTAATATTGACTGGCTTGGGGGAAAATATTTGACTAATGTGTGTACCCTGGACACCAGAGAGTGTAACTATGAGCTATCCACAGGAAAGTAAGCTTCCTTTCTACTTAACTATATATATTTTTTTGATCTGTCATGTATTATTCTGAAACCAAATTGAAACCCAGTCCTACTTATGTTACAGTAAGGTGATTACAGTGAATAAGTGCTTTCATGTGGAGAAAATGCCTGGTACTTACAAGCTCTTTAGACTAATGGAGAAAGGCATAATATGAACTGATTTTTGGAGACGAAGTCAGACAAATTAGAGGAAAAAGAACAGATTTTTAGCCAAGAGAGTAAGTAACCTTCAGAGCAGACAGCTAAGGCAAGCAGAGATTCTCTTTTTTTTTTAAGTTTACAGATCAAGACAATGCCTTTTTTTGAAAGACAAACTTTAACCATATGCAGATTATTAAGCTCTATCCGTAACAATCAGCGTGAAATCTTCTATTCAGGTAGTCAGACCAGATGAGAGCATGTTTCCTTCTTGCTTAAATTTTATGCTGCAAGCAAGGGGTACGCAGTCAGGCTTGCAGAAGAGGCCCACTCTCATCAGCGGAAATAGCAAAAGGAAAATAACATGTCTGAATATAAAAACATACAAGTATAAAGTGATTTCTTTCTTTAAAGAAGCCCTTTTGTTAAGTCAGGGGCCCATCTATTTTAGATGCCTTTAGGTTATTTGGCACCTCACAACTGCAGTTTAGCAAATTTTGATTTCATGCTCAAATAAGTTTAAATATTTTCATCTGTCCTCATTTGAAACAATCAGCAAATAGAGTGGTGAGGCCTAAGCCGTAAAGAGCAAGGTGGCTGCCTTACTTTTTTCCCTCACAATTCTTAAGCCTCATTACTGTAGGAAGCTTCCAGGAAGAGACTTAATAAGATTAAGATGACCTCTTGCCTAGGGAGCACCAAGTTTAATTGTAATATCTGAGCAGAAGTCATTATGGAAAAGACAGACATAATACATACAGATTAACTGGGAAAAAAAAAAAAACAGGAAGACAGCTACTGCAGGACTGATGTGGCCGATGCTGACATGAAATCTTCTTCTATTCTTCAGATTTTGCTCATAGAGAAGGAAGAAATGGGAAGGAATGATTCAAACAGAAGTATATGCATTTCTTGCCCAATCAAAAATGTGGCTGCTTTCAGTGGCTGTTGGTCGGGCTGTTTCCTAAAACCAGCACAGTCCCTTAATGCGGGATTCCCCAGTACAATATAGTGGGCTTTTCTGTACCTCAGCCATGCTCCTGAATGCCATTCTGCAGCAACAACCTGATTTATCCTCTCAGAGTCTACACTGATTTGTTGCCTAGGTGTACATTAAGCTGACTGCAGAGAAGATGTCTGAGGCCAGTGCTGGGAAGTCAGGCTGAGAACACAGTCTTCCTTCAGTGAGAGAGCTAAGGACACCTATGACCATAGGTGGGAGAACGTTTGCAGTTTTGATATGGCCACAGGCATCAAGCAGGCTCAGCGCTAAGGTCGTAGCGCTGTGACTCATGCCACCCACCGCACCTTGGCAATCAGTGAGACTTAGCCGCTGGTAGCAAGCGTCAGAAGTTCAAGGTTAATTTTCCAAGTGGAAGAGAAAAAAACAGGTCACAATTTTCCAGGTCAATGAAGCTGTTCCTGTCATGTTCAGAGGAGAGTTATCTTGGCACTCGGCAAATCCAATAACAGAAAATGTCGAAATCTACCTGGACGTGTCTTGCACTACGGGGGGAACCTGCTGCATGAAATCAGGGCTGATATCACTTTCTGGGGGATTGCCTGTTCGATACAATTATTTGTTCTCAGCCCCGTGACAGAGCAGAAGGGGAAAAAAAGACCCACTGCATCTCAAGGTAGCTTTGTGTCTATATAAAAAATACCTACAGTCATAGACTCCTGGAAAGGCTGGACCACAAGGTCAGAGTTTAGAGGCAGCTCAGAGTGTTTAAGTAAAAAGGGTAATAGGGATATATTGACTATGACTGGCAGGTGGTTGTACCTTATCTGTCTGCGCATGGAGTGGGCCCTCAAGCAAAGCAAGGACACCTATAACAAGAGCAGAACTGTGTAAAGAGGCTAAATACGTCAGGAATGGCTATGTGAATTTTGGAGCTAGGACCAGCTCCCAAACCAACTTTGGTCCTTGTCATTTGTTGCTTAATGTTTGAGAACATTATCTCAGAATCATGTCAGGTTGTACTATCACATGCTAAAGCCATTGCTAAGGATTACTGGGAAAAAAAAAATGGCTCAGCAGTGCTCAGCTCCCACTCCAGACACTTGGCCAAGGCTTTAACGTTGTCTCAAAGCTCAGTGATCATTTTTGGGGACGAACTCCTCCATCTCCCAAGACACATGAGAGCTGATGGAATGACTTGCCAACCTGAAAGCCTCTGAGCTGTAAAAGATGCTGGCTACCTAGTATTTTTTGGTGGGCGGCAGGCTCCAAGCTTCTGAAAGGCCCAACTGCCTAAAAAACCTCTGCTGGATGGCAGGCTTTTGGAGGCAGAGCAACAGTAACCCGTTCATTGTTTTAGGACACCTTAATGTTCAGAAACCTCTCATCCTTCAATCTGACAGTCATCTTGCCAACCTGCTAATGGGGTTACAGGGAAGGCAATAGCCTCGGATATGTTGAGGTACAAGAGAAAGTCTCCTCTGACCACTGCTAATCAGACCCTAGGTTCTCATGCTGAAGTTATACATACTTTTTTTCCCTCCACAGATACCCAATACTGAAACCATACTTATCTTTCATGACAACTGCCCGATCATACATCCAATTATTTGGGATAGTTTGGGATACTTTGGCATGCCCACACGGTACCTGGCCTCCTCCTTACGCTGTTGGCATGCATTGCAGCAGTAAATGGGAGGGTTGTGTGGCTAAGCTTTTAAATGTGGTAGTGTTTGGGCACTGAAAGGTAGCAAAAAGGTGCCATCTGCAGGCTCAGACCTATGTAACACCTCCCAGAGGACTCGGAGGAACCACAGGTCCTCCACGGGCAGCCTGCTGTGTGTGCCAGGATGCCTTGGGCGCTGCTCTCAGCTGCTGGGCACGCTCAGGTGTTGCCGCTCCGTGGGGCTGACTGACTGGTCCTGAACCCAGGAACACTCCTGGGTAGGAACGGTGTCAAAAGTCAGCTTGGTAGGAGCTACGGTTATTGCTTGTTACAACCTGAGCTCTTTCCTACAAGACACTGCACATACCACATTACAACAGAAGGTAATTCTGTAGTTGTTCACAGCAGCACACATCGAGTAGCTTGCGCAAGACACCTGAGAGGTTTCTGTTCCTAGGGTCATATTTTCTGACATACTTAATGCACAGCACGGTTTTAAACGGTCCTTTTAAAAATAAATAAATAAAGGAGAGAGAGCTGTCCCTGTCTTTTGGAGGAATTTATTCTCATTTAAGAAATCTCAGTGCTGGAAAAATTTCTGAAGCATTTCTTCCATCGGGACTGTTTTGTGACCTGGCAGAGTCCCTTTAAATGCTGGTAGTAATTCTTCTTTGCCCTTTCAGTCTGTCACCTACAAAACAGTCATCAACAACCACAGCTACCTATCGGCTGTTACAGAACCATCTGTGCAGCCTTTGATCATGCACTTTTTTTTTTTCTTCCAGATTGTTATCATCTTCTGGAAACTAAGAATGGGACAAAATGTTGCAGCACTCTTACACAGTAGGGTGATATGTTGTTGGTTGCTACAGTATAAAATAAACAGTTTAGGGTAGCAGCTGCTGACACCTCAGGCAGCCCAGAAACCCCAGGTCTGCAAAACTAAGATGATAACAATTGTTGTAGAACACAACAAACAAATATTTAAGGCCACTGAGACTTTCTCGGAATGTGAAATCCGATTTCTATGATACTTCATTCAGTTTTGGAGTGGCCAAAACTCAGAATCTGATAATATTTTTGTTTCAATTTTGGTGATTTTAGTGTCGTCTCAAACTCAGCCTGAACCCTGGGAGATCTGAAATCAAAATCTAAATTGGAATGTAATTTGGGGGTCATGTTGATCTGTAATTTCCATCTCTTTTTCTACTTGAAAACAGAAAGAAAACTTTACTTGTACCTGTATTGTTGGCTACAACTTGTTTCAAAGAACCTGATTACAATTGCCTATTATCACTAAAAAGGAAGAATAGACATCATGTGCTCTGAAATCCAAAATTCAAGAGCAGCCACACAGGTTACTGAGGATTTAAATCAGAAAAACAGGGGAATTATGTAGAAAATTGATGCAGAGTTTCAGTAAAAAAAAATAAGCAACCCTGATGCAGGTTTGCAATGCTAGCTAAAAATAACATAACATTTTGTGGTCAAACGCACATTTAGTTGATTAGATCATTTGATTCACAGAATATTAGTTTGAATAAAAACAGGGCTCCAGAGCTTATTCCCTTCTTGTCCTCGGGGACATGCCTACATGGTGTAATCCCAGAGAAGACAGTGGCTTTGCCTGGGTCCCCGGGGCATGGTGCTCATCCCTTACCACACATGAGAGCATGAAGTCCCTTACTGTCTGCCAGCTTGAGAATCTGCTAATTCAATTTCTCAGCGTCTTCCAACTTGTTCTCTCTCATCTTTTAAGTCCTGAGCGTTCAGGCAGTTAATGTGTTCTCTGCTAGAGGTGATTATTATATTAATTAGTCATACTCCAAAGCTTTATACGGAATAGACTGGAGCACTTAACAGCCAAAAGTTATAATGCCACCTCTTAGAATCATTTCAAAGTGACCCCGCAAACAAGATCTTCGCAAAAGCTGCTCACCACAGAAGTGATTCTCCCTCTGGCCACAGGGAGCCACACAGCCACCATTACGAATCCAGGGGAGAAGGCAAGGGAGAGAGCAAAATCCCTGGTCTCTAACTCCCTGCCAGGAGTTACAGGGGTTGCTCTGCCCTTGAGGTGACTGTACGGGTTGCACCTGGGCTTCTGTTAGCTGTTTTCTCGCCAGCTCCTGCTGAGAGTCTCGCACTGTTTTTAGCCAGGCGTATAGAATGCATATGTAGGAAACTACTTGTATCTACTTGCAGGCAAACGGGGTAATTAGTGCAGCCTGTCATCATAATTTCTATGTTTGTTTTTGACTGCAATGTTCAGGTCACTTTGCAAGATGTAGGATGACTGTTAATCTCTGAAGCCTTAAGCAACATCATGAGGTGCTTGACCCCACAGAATAATCCAGTTTTTGTGTAATCACCCCAAGGTGTGTGACTCAAACATTTAATTGTCTCAGTACAGTACAAATTCCACACCAGCAGCAGCACCATAGACCAGAAGGCCTAATCGTTATCTCACAATCCATACATCTAAATAATTCTGGTATTAGTGTACAGGTCCAGTAGCATTCAGCTTTCTAGTGCTTTCTGCACAAGACTATCACAGGAAGCTCATTCAGCACCATCAGCCTCTTTACCAAGACCCCTAACTGGCTTTTAGAGACAGAACTTGCAGTGCACTTTCTTGTTTTCTTCTTTAAAATGTTGCCACCAAATTTCAATTTGGTAAACTGAAGGATTCAAGAAGAGGGAGGAGAAAGCTTAAAAGAACCAGCAACTTGATAGAGCAGCATCCAGGGATCAAACTGATTAAGGTAGACCACAGAGGGATCAGTTTTCCTTATTTATTTTCTTTTCAGCATGTGATCATCTTTTCATTTCTCCAAATGTATGTACAGTATGAAGGTAGAAACAAATCTCTTTGGTGATTTTAATTCTAGCTAGGCATCTGATTAGATGTTCTTTCATTTACTGAGATACTTAACAGTCATTCTTGTTCAATCTCATTTATCAGAGCAACTGAGCAGTTGCCTAGATTTTATCTAAGAGTTTAAAGATTGAGGTAGTTATCTTGGATGAAAGGGGCTGCTGCACTGAGATTCTTACTGTGCTGGATTAGAAAGGGAGTGGTGATAGTGTCATAGACTTGCCTGAGGCCACAAGACAAGCTATTTGTTGAGTGAGAAATCGAGCTTGATTATCCTGAATTAATTCAGTCTGTTGTCCCATCTACCAGCTCATTTCTGATCTCAAGTCAAAGTATATCTGCTTGAAGGTGCCTATTTGGTCTGTAAATGTTAAGTCTCAGTCTAAATGTAGTCACAACTGTAAATGTCCCCAGCTTTGTCCGAGAGCTTATAATTCCTAAATAAAAAGCAGCTTCTATTTCTTTGTTCTATATATGTAGTAGAGATAAGTGTATGGAGCAAGGACTGCTCGTCAGAGGACTTTAAAAACACTCTTTGACCAAATGCTATTTGACATTTCCTTTGCCACTCTGCAAGGCTCCTCAGAGGGCTTAGCTACTGTTATTTTTGCCAAGGAAGCAAAGACATCATTTCATTTCCCTCAAGCTAAACAGTGTATGATGTGCAGCAATTCAGAATTAATTTGACAGTAATGGAGACGGCAACTATTACTGTGAGGTATCTCTGCTCTGAACATTGCCATCCCGTCCTCATTTCACCCCCGCCCCCCACGTTTTGGTGTTACAAGAAGTTGCTGAACAGCAGGCAGGCCCATGGACAAGGCACACTCATGTACGCTGCTCTGTCTTGGCAGAGCAGCAGCTTTGGCCTTGACGGCCTCTGTGTACAGGAGTCCTCAAGTCCCACAGAAGTGCAGCTCTCACTTGCAGGAAGAGAACTGTCACAATAACACACACAGGTCCACGGGATGTAGCAATTCCTTCTAAACAGGAGGCTGGCGTAGAGTTAGAACAATTTTGGTCAGTTGGGATTTTTAGAGAACATATGGCCCAACACCTTGCTCAACTCGTAGGAAATCAAAGGCTGTTTTCATCAAGAAACAGTTAGGAAGACTTTCTGTTTTCTAGCTGGCTCTTTTTCCACTACCAGTGCCCAAAGCAAACTGACGATGAAAGGATGCATTCTGTGTACACGGCTAAGAAAAACAGGACATGTTAAATTTAAAATACACACAACTCCTTTCTTTCTAACACTGGTATCAATGCAGAATGAACAGCACTGAGGCCAATATAGTTATAAAAGCAGATACTACTGGCTACAGTCCCACAATACACAGCATCAGGGGATCCTCTCTTTATTGATTTGATTTATTAACGTACACACTGTAATTTAGGCCTTGCAATGTTGAGAATGAGGGCAAAGTCCTGAAATAATGAATGGCCTAGGGTGAAGAAAACCGATCTGTATTCTCTTTATATTCTCCTCAAAACTGCCTGACTTCCCTTTGTCATCTCTCCCCTTTCTAAAAAGAAATGGAATTTCAACCTACCTTGTCTGAGCTTGGGTCCTGCCAGGCTAGATACCTGTACTCAGCAGAGATTTATTTCACCCACTCTTGTACAAATGCCCACAGAAAGTGTCGCACAGAGCTGCTCTAGGCTCACTGCCAGGTTCCCAGATGTGGCCTCTCCCTGATCCCAACCTGACTTAATCATTTTGCAACCTTCCCGTGTAGATGCAAGCTAAAGACTGTTGCTGAAGCTGGTCGCTGAAGAAACCCAAACATGGCAAGAATACGAAGATGTGGGAGGACAGGCATTACGTGCAAGGGAGAGGCAGGTGAAAGGGTTGGGGAGGGTTGGGAATAGGGCTCAGTCCAATCTGTTCCCAACTCAGCACCCCAAGAGTCTCCCATTCATGCTCACAAAATACTTTGGGGCTATTCATATTTTTACACACAGCACGGACAGGTTCCTGTCCAGCTGATGAAAGGCATTTCCTTAGTTTTTAACATCTTCACAACTGAATTTGTAAAATCAAAACTTAATGTTGTACTAAGGTATTAACATGAAGTCTCAGCTCTGTTCAAGTCAACAGGTGCCTCATCTCTATCTTCACTCTGAATAGCTAGATTAGTACTATTTTAGCAACTAGCCCTGTGATGATAAAATAAGTGCATCATTTATAAAAACCACTTTAAGTCATATAAGTGAAAAACTTCAGAAAACAAGACCATTTCAAGGGGTTTCCATAAACTTAACTTCTACAAGAATGACAGAATCACCTGGTTGGTCCAACAAGCAACATACTTGCTACTTCCAGGTAGCAAATTATTTCAGTGGATTAAAACCAGAACACACTCATCTTCAGATAGTAAGTGAATAAGCCTTTTCCTTCCTTTAAACAAGGACAACAGGAAGGTCAGTTATCTACATGCTGCTGTTGAAAATGGTGAGGTTGTTTTTTACTGAAACCCTCCCTGCTGGTGTTCCTGTGTGGACGCAGTGGCTGTGAGTCACTTCTGTAACTCTGGAATGAAATGAGCACTGCTACAAACTTCACAGGAGACAGGTAATGATCAAAATTTTGATCTTTTGATGGGTTGCAGTGTAGAAAAGTAGGATGCTTTCATTATCAACATTCTCATGCATTTATTCTGTGATAATTTATTGCATAAACCAAGAATTATTCCTCAAAGAAATGTAGAAAACAAACTCTTTCAAGCTGTTGTATGAGCAATGAACGCTGGGCTCCTACAGATTTTTCTTTCTTGCCTGAACGCTGTTTCCCACCACATAATAGTAGCTCTGCTGCATGTTCCCCTGAGATGCCCACTGGGCACAGGAGGCACATGCTGCAATTACTGTGCAGCCACCCACATATTGGCCAGCTGACCAAATTCTTTGAAATGCATGTATTCTACCTGTATTTTGTTTTGTTTTCTTATGGGACTCACTAAAATGGTGAGCCTGTCCTCCATGCAGCTATCAAATTTTCAATGAAAATCCCTCTTAGGATCACACTTGAGATTTCTACCTGATTTAAATGTAGCTGAGTATGGCCAATAGGCCTGAACGCTATGGGGCAGGGTAACAACAGATGGACCAACCACAAAGATCATATTCCCTTAGGAAACTGGGGATGCTTCTCCCATCCCTAATGCATGGGATGGAAATGCAATATTGACTCCCAGAAAACCTTCTGTTTTATGGCAATTAAATGTAATACAATACTCTAAAGGCATATTGATGTTTTAAAGGTAATTTTCCTATACTGCCATGACAAAGCTGAATCCTTTTTATGTCCTAGATAAACATTTAATAATTACATATCTTAATTTGATAATTCCAGATTTGAAAACCTTTTGGGTTTGGGATAATCCAATATTCCTATAGCATATTTCACTGTAAATCGCTAATATGACTGAGTGGATGGACAGCATAATTTTGCCTATAAGTTTTATAAATAAAAATGTCACATACAGATAAGGTGCTTTTCTAATGCCTTGTAAATGTATTCAGCCTAATTTTAGAGCTGTCCTTTGTTACAGTTGAATCCAGATATTCAGTCTTAAAATGAGTTTCCCATTAAGTCACAGTCTGATCAAAAAAAAAGTAGGTAGAAGAGAAAGCCTGGTTTTTGGCCCAACTAACTGCAGACAATCCAAATACAGTCATTTTAATGCATCTCAGTGTTTATGAGAATGACAGCATACTGCACTTGTGCTTACAATGTTAGCATCGACGTGAAGGTCATAGGTAAGTTCAGTTTTGTTCTCTGACGTTGACCCCCAGTCCTATTAACAGCATTTTAACACCAAGAATATGCTTTTGCTTAAGCTAACAGGGAGACCCAAGACAG
The DNA here is from genome assembly GCF_964211835.1 of Anser anser. Taxonomy (NCBI): domain Eukaryota; kingdom Metazoa; phylum Chordata; class Aves; order Anseriformes; family Anatidae; genus Anser; species Anser anser. The sequence continues at coordinate 98,207,985 of NC_139722.1, forward strand.
CTGTATGTAGTCCAAAAGAGAGTGGTGTTACTGTGAAAGTGCCTTAACAATAAATATGTTGATTAGCTCAAATCAACATCAGTCAATGTATAAATGTTCGTGGAGGTTAAGTAAGTGACAGGTTAGTGTGTGTGACTGGCTGTGACCAGTAACTCAGCTCAGAAACACAAGGGTAAGGGTATAATTTAAGCTGAGGTTAGACTTTTCTCATGAGCTTTTGTACTCATTTCTCTCTCTTACATTAATGCATCTATTAAAAATTACCTTTCTATGACTTCCTTATCTGTTCAGCTTAGACATACCCTGCAGCACAGTTCCTTGAAGCCCCATTCTTGCCTGCTATACACCGTGTCGAAGAATCTAAAAATGGATTCTGAACTTTCTGTACATCATTGCAACTACAAGGATATGACTCAGGCAAGATTGTAGGAAGAGGCAGTATCTTTTATTACTTGATCTAGTAAAATACATTTGTAAAATACATTTCTTCTCCCAATAGTCTTTTCCTAATGTCTTTAATAGAAAAATATACCGTACAGTCATTATGTGATTCCTAATTAACAAGAACTGGCTCCAAATTGTTCTGCTTAAGATGTATTGGCCTGCACTGCACTAAGCTGAAATCTTTCATTCAGTAACTTTAGTAACAGCATGACCATTTGCTGTCTGCTTCTCAGAGGTACAGATCACTGAATTCTGCGCTGTTGCCATGAAATCAATCAATCCTGTCACCTGCTGGATCATTCTGCCAGCTTAGTCAGTTCCCTGAAAAGGTTTCATTTCTGAAATGGAAAATTCAGGTGAAGATTGCTGCTTTAGCTGTCTGTGATTAAACTACTTGTAAAAAAATAGCAGTGTCCTCCAGTATTTGTGTTTTGCACAGAAGGCATTCCTGAGGATGTTTCCAAACAGAAAAGAAATACCTTTCTGAAAAGATGTGGTTTTGCAAAATTCCTCCTTATTTCTAGGGAGAAATCTGCCTCTATGTAGGGAACATTAGACAGTATTCAAGAAGATAAAAAGGTTAAACATTAAAAAAAAAGACTTGGAAATAAAAAAAAAAAAATCCTCTCCCATTCTCTCATGAAGGTATTTCATGGGTATACCATAAGTATCCAGAACATACCTAGATCAATATTGCAATATTAGTACTGGGGTGCTGCAATGGTAGTTAAAGCACAAAAACATGTAATGTTTAGTGAGCCTGAGGTATCGTTGTCCAGAAGACCTGGGGACACAGTGTACGGGGACATGGGACGTGCAACATGGAGAGAGGAGGCCCAGAAGACATCCTACAGAGTGTAGGGCCCCATTTTAATCCTCACCTGAAATGGTGTCCTTAGTCCTGCGTTTCTGAGGTGAAAGGCATGTTGGTCACATCCCAGGAGAAATGCCGACCTGTTACCTAACCTCTGCAGCTTCACTTCAGCCAGAATCACGGATTCTGCTGTTTAATCTCTCCACAAGCTAGCTCTGAAAATTGTGCTGGCAGGAAGCAATCGGTTGGTTTGAGTGGACATAAATTTTTTGTCAGTATTATTCAGCGCAGAAAATGAAAGCACAGTGAGGCAAAGTCAGTTGGTAGGCCAGAGGGGTATGGCCTCTAAATCTCTCCCAATGACAGTCCAAAGGCTTTGTGTATTGCTTTACATATTTGAAACAGTCTCCAAGATTTCACTGTCAAAATCTATAGTATTCTGATGAATTAGGCCTTTCCTCCCACGGTCCCCCACCTTCAAATTTTTGCCCCCTCTCTCTCTCTCTCTCACTCTCTCTCTCTCTCGCTCTCTCTCTCTCTCTCTCTCTCTCTCTCTCTCTGAAGGTATACTAAATATGCTTTGAGGTTTCAGATAAATTTGGAACGTTTTTATTTATAATTTTAATTAGTAGACATCAGAGGACCTGACCCCTTTTATAATAACTGGAAGGGTTGAATAATTGAGGTCAGAGTAGTCAAGGTCAAAATATGTTGCTTAATGTACGTCTTACAATTATCTAGTACTGACTTTATAACGTCACAGATGTTAAACTACAAAATGTTCAGAACTCAAAGATCTATTTTTTTCTCTATAAAGAAATTAAACTTTTTAAAATTTTTTTTAACTGAAAATTATTAACATCATAGTGACATAACACTTCATGTGGTTGCAGTACATCTGCTCCTGTTTAGGTCTATTCACATGAGCAATAATACTTAGGATAAAGCTGCTTCTGTCTTTAATACAGGATCTGTTATGCCATGAGAGGTTCAATGCCTGCAACAAGCACAATTACATAACGGTGCTTCATCCACAGTATCTACTGGTATGCATTAGTCAACAAGAGGCATGCACTCATAGGAATCAATGTTCCTCTTAACATCGTGCATCAGAGAGATGAACAGACAGACACCCCCATGAAAATGGGTCCAAGGAGCAGGTGACATGTCTTAAGACAATTTAAGACATTTTTTCTCATTCCCTCTGAAAGCAAGAACGAGAACATCTCTGTTTCCTTATGCTGTTTTCAAATGTTAATATATAGAACAGGCTATTATACCATTATAAAAGCTCTTAAATCATGGTGTTACTTCTGCAGTGATAAATGCAGGAAAGAAGAAGGAGAAACTGGTCTGCCTGCAGTCCTGTTCAGTAGCACTGGTTCCAGCAAAGATGTACTACTGACAGCAATATAGCTAGTGCGGCTGGGGACTTACCAGAAACAGCTTAAGATATGTTTCAGAGCAGAAGATGAGTACTTACACATGCTTGAGCCAATCTAACTAAACCACTGCATGCTTGTACATAATTATTTCTACAAAGCTGTTTCCTATCTCTTACATTCAAATTAGCTGCTTCAGTCAAGTAATTATTTTTCTTCAGATTTGTGGAAAGAACAAGCTAGAAGTAAGGTGCTTCTATCAGAAAAGGGTAAAAGGCAGCAAGAGACAAATTGTACTACGAACACTATAGGCCCCCTAGCAAGGAACAGTTCAAAAGAGGGCAGGGCAGAACATTAAATTTGCTTCTGAATGGGCCACAAACCTGATAAAAGTGAATATTGAGTACTTGTCCCATAACCTTGTTAACCACATCAGTGAGCACTCCAGACCCCTGTCCTGTAGTCTGCTTAGATTTTCTTCTCTGCACTTTTCTTCTGCTGATTTTTGGCACAATTCTACCAGTGTCAGTGGCGATGGGAGCACAGGTATGAACAAGACTACTGGCATTTTAATTGTCGTGTGGCCAAGACCTGAGCAGAGTTAGGTGAAAAAGTGGTTAAACCATCATATCAAGGTGTTGTTTCATGAGCCCACCTGGATTTAATCAGGACGCCAGAGGAAGTTCCCTCCAGCTCTGTGGGTGGTAACCTCTTCCACCAGTGTGGTTAGATCTGGCAAGTGTCATCAGTCAGCTCCTGCTGCCTTCGTTCTCAGCCTGGTGTATTCACACCAACTGAAATCAGGGCCTGTTTGAGTCCACAAGCACACTTACTGCTGTCTCTTAGTCTAGTCCTATGTAACAACCATCATCACAATAACAGGACGTATCTTCAGTCCTGATTCTGGAAGATATGGGTGTTAAAGGATTTCAGATGAACAACATTTAGCCCTCTCACAAAAGCACAACGCTGCTATTGTGACTATAGTTAGTTTAACAAGAATCATAATTAAGGTCAATGCAACCTGAAGCATGATAGGACACATTACAAGGAGCCAGAAATGAACTCCAAGTCATAGCACAACCTATTCAATTGTCATGTGTAACAACAGGAGCCTTATTGTATGGGCTTGTTCTAATTCACTTTGAGCCTGTAGTCTGTCAAACTGCTATGTGGTGCTGCCTTAGAGCATTCTTTAATTAGTACCATGTACAGTAATTGCAATGCAATTGAATAACTTACAGACTGAGCATCCTTACAACATTATTTACAACTATGAGCTGTCTCTAAAGAATCGCTGAAGAAGCTAAAGCATTAAGCTGATACCCCTTTTGCTAGATTGTGATGTGCACGAAAGACTGGACTGTTGAAAAGCAGCAATTCTCTACAGTTCCTTTTTTTTTTTTTTAGTACTTTTAGCCTTCTTTACCTTCTATAGGAGGTAATGCAGCAATTAGAAGGAACAAGTATATCTGTTAGCAAAATGTATTTTCTTTTTCCTCCTGACTTGCAGATGCTGAAGCATTTTAAAAATAATCTTGCACTAAATTTCCTAGGTAGGCACCACACTGCATTTTGTCATCATAATATGTACTTCCAATACCAAGTAAGGGTTATTGCTATAACCTCAAGGTTTCCTACTACTCATACAGTGCTGCAAAGCAAAGAATTTTTTGCTTCTGCAGTTTTGTTCATTTAGCTGTGGCTCTCGCCTTTCTTAGTATACAGCTTATTTCTGACTCATCTTCTGAGCTTACAAAATACAAGATAAAAATAGGTTATTGTTCCATCTAAATTCCCATAATCCTTGTACGCATTAAAAATAAAGTCATGTAACTGTTCTTAGTCAGGATTGCACTAATCAGTGCAATTGGCACTTCTGACCTTGTGATATCTACCCTTAATACACTCAGGTTTGCTGTGCTGCCTGAACTACCGTACGCAGCATATATAATACCTCCTTACACAACAAAGTGCTAGAGAGAGACATGCAAGCCAGAAAACAAGTGTCAATAACTTTTTGCATAGTAATAAGAATTTTTTTCCACATTTTCACTCTTTGGCTTAGCTGAATATTTTGGATTTATTTTCATATAGTAAATTAAATGGCCACATAAAAATCAGAGACCAAATTTCATAGATGCTTTAGAGAGCCAGGACTATTGCTCAGTCAGTGACCGATTTAGGTTATTCAGGGTAGCTGCGCATTGGTTTCTATAAACATCAGCTCGTGCCTCAAAGATTTCAGGGGGATGCAAGCAGAAGCTTAGAATTAACCTTGAGCGGTTTGTTAAAGTTTTTGTTGTTGTTGTTGTTGTTGTTTTTTACATAGACAAAGATTAGGATGAAGGAAGTAAATTCTCTTAAATTCTCTGACTGCTTAAAAACTACCTTATGGAACCATTTTATCTTTTTAGAATTCTTCCTTATGCAAGGAAGCTAAATGTGTATTTCTGTGCAGGGGATAAAGAACCGTTGGCAGTAGTCTATTAGTAGCTAGTAGTAGCTGCTAACGTATTTACTGTTTGATTTATATATGTTTCACTGGAGTCAGGATATCGCTAATGGTAAATCCATTAATAAATCTAACCTTGCCATCAAGATGTATTTAAATTAATATTTAAATGAATTACACTGACAGGACGATCAGTTCTCTGAATGTTATAATAACAAGCAGAAGGAGGTTAACTGTGCAGGTGATAAAGCTACAAGAATGAGAGCAGAAGTTTAAATAGTTGGCTCAGAGTAATCCCAGTCATTGTAGACTTGACAGAGGTATATAAACCTAGAAAAGGTAAACAGAAAAAAAAAACAAATTGGGGATTTTTTTATTTTTTAAACTGCTCATTAACACAAGAGGGAAGGAATAACCAATGCAAAGACAGAACACTTAGATCTAATGAAGCTTTTTATGAAACACAGTGGACTCTTGAAAGAGCCTGTAAGTGGCCTGCAGGACTCATTAACCTCCCCAAGCACAAAAATGTATCAGGACTACAAAACAGAACAGACAGTGAGGAGGCAAACTAAAAAGAAAACAAAATTGGGATATAAATTCCAGTGGGCCAGGACACAAGCCAGCTTCTAATGGAAAGGTTAGGAAGAAAAATCCTATATATAGCAAGGTTATTTGACACTTGTCCACTCCAGGGATCCTTACAATTTTCCCTGAGGCACCAGCACTGACTATTCCTGGTGAGCAGATAATGGCTCAGGCATATCTGGGGGCTGATTCACCGTGCAGCTGCTATGAGCTGTGTTTACATAATGAATGAAGGCATTACAATAGTGCCAATATGAAAAATCATTGAAAAGCCTGAAAAAAGTAGTATTTTTTTTGCTATTTGTTGCTATCTCCTGCAGGATCAGAGTCATTGTAAGCCTGTTGTGTTGAGAATTTGTCCAGAGAAGCTGTGGATGCCCCATCCCTGGAGGTGTCCGAGGCCAGGTTGGATGAGCCCCTGGGCAACCTGATCTAGTGGGAGGTGTCCCTGCCCATGGCAGGGGGTTGGAACTGGATGGGCTTTAAAGTCCCTTCCAACCCAAACCATTCTGTGATCCTATGAATTTAAAAGCCTTAAAAGAGAATTGGTAATCTAGTTACAAGCAAAATAGTAAGTTCCATAGACTTTCAGACCAAAAACTAATCATGATAACATCTAGTCTAGTAATCTGCATAATGTAGGTCACAACCTCCTGGTGTAGTAATTAGGGTAAACAGTACCTACTCCTATTTCAGCTCTGTAGTAAAATATTTAAGTTGACAGTTTTAACTTCAAGACTGAGGAACCGAATACATACCTGTCAGGATAGCTTCTTCCGCACAGAACTGCTGCACCTTATGGCTTTTCTTCTCAGACTATGTAGTCCATGAGTGAAAGTACCTACAGAGGACTTGTACATAATACAATTTTATTTTACTTTCCATGGGATAAAATAAACAGGCTAGACTTCGTTCTTCCACTAACTTTTTCCAGATTACCTTCGTAGCTTTAACTAGCTGTCTGGGGTCTGTTTTGGATTTTGGTACAATTTCATTTCAGCTTCTTGGAGGGAAAAAAAGCCAAAATGTATTCAATGACTAATGCTAAACTCCACCTTGGACAACTGAACTTGTGCATGTGCCACATGGCTATAGGTGTCACAGGCAACCTTCGGAGACTGTCCTCCCGTGCGTGTTCTTCTGTCCACTTAGCAAATACCTACTTGTCTACAAAACGTACTACTTTTCTCAAGGTTAAATAACTATAGTGTAAACACAAAGCACATACCAAACCTCATTAGTATTACTGGAAGGCAATGGTTGGAGAAACAAAATCCACCTGCTTCAAGTGACACAGGAATCAATACTCAGTATTGGAATAAGCAGAAGTAGGAGAACATTTATTTGCCAGAGATTAATCCAGCACTGGTTAATCCATGTTGTTTCAGCAACTATTACTGCAGACTTGTGGGCAATAAATAGAACTTAGTTGTAAGCAATGACTCTACTGGCCTATTAAAATAATATTAATATTTTGTCATCAGTTTTGACTACAAAACTTCCTGGAAAAACAGCCCCACCCTAATTATAGCCTATGAGGTTCAACTCTGAAGTCTCTGAATTTGTACTTGTCAAGTGTAGACCCCATAATTCACTGGTTGTGGTGTAACAGAGCAGAGCACTGCACGTACAACAATGTTCCACTTTTTATTTTTTATTTTTTAACCAGTTGTCAGGGAGGATTTGGTCAAAATAGCGGACAAATAAAACCAAATCCCAGAGCCAACAATTCTGTTCCACAAGTTTAAGTTTGCCGCAGTGAAGTTGTCTCATCCAGTGGAAAGCACTCTTTTCTTTTTCAGAGGATGCACAACTCCATGACCATGTGCACTTCAAGCCACAAGTGCAGAGAGACAGTCCCAGTCTGCTAGGTATGGGTTTCTCCACTTCAGGTGCTTGCTGACAAGCACAATCCCCACGTGTCAGCTTAAGAGAAACACAGAGATGAAGGAACACAACAGCAGCAGGAAAAACAAAAACAAACAAAACACAAACAAAACCAAAACCCACCAAACCCAACGAAACAACCAAAAAATACAACAACTACGTGAATACAACCAACCAACAGCTTCAGCGTTCTCAAGGGTATAAAAAGCCTGTAGGGAAAAGAAAACCCAGCGACTTCACCTTAGAGAACAGTAGTGGCAGGTTTGGGGTTTCCCAGTGCTGCTGTACCTATCACCCTCACCTCGCTAAAGGAGATGTGTGCAAGGAGAGGGAACCAGGTCAGCTGTCTGGATACGGTGGTGGGAGGTGAGGATGTGACAGACGGGAGTTAGGCAGCAGCGTTTACACCGTCGCGTCTGAATCTGAAGTTTCAGCCTCTAACCTCGTTTGATAGAGTCTCCTGAAGGGGGAGCCAGTGGATGAAGAGGAATGAGTGATTCTTCCTTAAAACCAAGACTGGGGCAAAAGGAAAGAAAACTTCAGAAGGCCCCAGGGTGTGGCAAGCAGACAAGTTAGAGAGCCACTGTTCAGAGCAGGGAGCATGCAGTTTCAGCAAAGAGACAGCTGCAAGGAACAGCGAGCATCCCGAGGAGGAGGAGACAAATTTTCTAAGGGAGTGGGCAGCATGTTTTATCTCAAGTCAGCCTGCCAGCCATACCTAGTCCAGAAAGGAAAACAGATAGGGCAGAAAAAAAGGTTTATTAACTTTTCTGTTCTGTCTTGCTTTTGAGTCAATATTCAACATACGGTCCCATTAATGCCATAGACAGAAATCCTACCGCGCTCTGCTGCTACTTGGCCTATCTACATAAAGAGCCAAGTCTGCCCTTTTATTTATATTTATTTACAATGGAAACTTGCATTCAGTCATTGGTTGCCAATGTCTCCATTCTTTCTGCTGTCACTGCCTCCTGGGATGACTCCTCTTCCTGATGAACTCTTCCACGATCTCTCGTGGCTAGACATATAACCTTCCTTTTGCCTCTGTTACGATGCTTACTGTCAAACACACATTTTACAAAGTGATTTGGACTACTCAATGACTTATCCTCATAAACAACAAATTGATAGAATAAAAAATGTTCATTTAATCTCATTTATGAAGATATATTGTATATCACTGATCTGCAGAGAATTATACTAGTTAACTGCAAACCGAAAATTTCTCTTCAAAATGCAGTCTTTTATCAAACCAGCCACTTAACTCAGTACAAAACCAGTCTGACACTTGAAAGGACAACCAAAGAGAACTTTTCCTTATTCCCCAGAGAATCTAAGGATGCATTGAAAATGTAGGTATTAATGAAGTCTATCTATACAAAGAAATTAATATAAACTTTTTATTTATTTATTTATTGCCAGAAAACGGAGATACTGTGATCGCAAAATTTAAAAAAAAATAATAAAGTGACTACAGATGTAACACACCTGACCACCTCAGCTGCCCGTTTTTACCCACAGGGCACACTGCTGTACCCCACGAGCATCACTCTACAGCCAGAGCTGTTACTGCACCCTCTGTGTAAGAAGGTGGCTGCTTTTAAATCGGCTGGAAAGGTGCGCGCACACTCTGCATGCCAGACAGGCTAAGTGCGCCATTTCACAGGAGCCAAAGCTCTCAGAGAGGATGGAAGGGAAGGAGAGAGGCAGGAAGGGAAGGAGGGAGAAAAGCACCTGGAAGTGGAAGCTAATTGCAGCAATTCCCCTTTGCTGTGAACTGGCAAGCCTCTGAATACATTCCACATGGTGATTTTATTTTAGGATCAGCAAGAGATGTTTCTTTGTACACAGGCGTACGCGCATGTGACATGACATTCACATACCTTTTTATTTGCTGCCTCAGCTGAAATTAAGAATATTTTCAAAAACAAAACAAGCAAAAACCCGCATGACAGTTACCAGAAAAGTAAAAATACAAGATAGAGTCCTGAGAGATAAAAATTTATTTATATCTGATCAGCATGTCATGATATGGTCACAACTCATACAGCTGACATTCTCATAGCCAAAAGAAGGATTTTTTATGTTTTTTAAAAATACATTTTTCCTTCCAGCAGGAAAGATTTTTAAAACATTTCATACTAGGCAGGAATTAAAAACAATGGCTTTTTCAATATGACAACACAGCTGGTAAGCAGTGGATCTCCCACCAGTGCCTTATATTTAGATTTCAAATTTTCCCTCCCCGATTCCCCCCACCCCTCACAAAAAACACCACACAGGAAAACAGGACGAAACCCAGAAGGGAAACAAAGAGGTAGACATAACTACAACCACTGCGCAGTTTTGCGAGATGCCTTACTGTGCTCCAAGGAGTTCCTTTTCTTGGTACTCTGAGAGCTATCCTTAGCGAGCTGTCCCAGGTCACAGAACGAAGGGTGCTGTCCCGCTCTATATTGCTTTGCCTAGCTGAACTTGTTTAAAAGCAGGCTGCTCTGTTAAAAAAAAAATAGATGCATCTACAAAACAATTACAGCCTTGCTCACAAAAAGGTTGGATTCGTTTCTTTCTTGGATGGCAGCAGTCCAGGGATGAAGGGGGCCCAGGTCCTGCTGTTGGTGCTGCCTGAACTCTCACAGACTTCGAGGGGAATCATTGCCACGCAGTGCCCTGCGCAGAAACTCTGCAGTCTTGGTGCCGGAGAAGTTTCCAGCAGGTGCTTGAGCAGGCAAGGACAGCAGAAGCTGCTTCTGCCCTACTGCTCCGCTCCTCCCCTTAAACCACTTCTGGCACAGAAGGATTTCTCTGTATCCTTCCTGAGAGCTCTACAAGCAACATTATCACTTAAATTAACACTCAGGCTGTATGGTGAACTAAAGTGTTATCCTACTATTTGTAGTGCTCATGGCAAGCACAATGGAGACTGTGCATCTATTAGATACAACCACAATAAATACAACCCTCAAACAAAATCATTTCCGCTGTTAAGGATTAGAAGCACATGAAATAATCTTGAAAAAAAATCAACTTTATTTTGCGACACACAAAAAATGGGAAAAAACACCTAATAATCTCTGTGGAGAAATGCTTCTTCTGGTATTCTACATTTGTGAAAGACATCTTGGCTGCTGGAAAGACTTGGTAAAAAATGCAATGAAATAAATTCAGTAAAATAAATACAAACACAACCATCCCTTTGCAGAATCACAGAGACTCACTAGAGGCTTCTGCATCCATTTTATCATACAGAACAAAATGCAAGTAACACAGGAGGGAAGGAGAAAATTGGAGGCTAAAATAAATGGTATCAAGAAAACTAATTGTTATCATACAAAACAAACAATATTGTAGAGTAACTTTAAAGGAACTAACTTTAACAGGACAGTTGCTCAGTGTATGATTACTTCATTATCCAATGATAAAAGATTTAGCTTTAAAATGTATAGAATTCTTTTAAAGACTTGGTTTGTATCACAGCCAAGTAGTCTACAGTTTTTACACAGAAAAAATAAAGTTGCTCAGAACTGTTCATAATGTATGCAGACTTTTAAAATCAGAGTATGGTTTCAATTTTGCTCTTCCAATTGTCTTTTCTTAAAAAAAAAAAGTGTAAAAGCTATCATATATGCAATTTTGCAAAATAACCCTTTATTTCATATGGCTCCATTATTTCCAAACAATACAGTACCCCAGATGTATAATTACTTTGTGTGATTGTATCAGATCAACAACCGAACCTCCAGCTGACTATCACAGAACGCACCCATTCCCAGACTCATGATTTGGAAATCCCAGTTTTAAGTACCTTTGGTCCCAACATTTTATGACAAGGCAAAGTGGAGCAGTTGAATCCTGTCACACACAGTGATCGGTATATCTGTATTAACTTGTACAAACAAGTGAAAAAGTTAACAGCACTTTATGGCAATGTCAGACAGGAAAAAAACAACAATTACATCATTTGCAAAACAACTGAATAATGAACAGTACCACAGTGGTTGCTGGATTCTTAATGCAGTAAGATGCATCTTATTTTTGATGCTGAGCATGTAAGAGGGAGAAGGAAGCTTTTAGTTTTCTGGTGAGCAAGGTAAATTGCAATCTTTCTTCTCAAAATCTGATGAGAGCAACTTAAAAAAAAAAGTCCCTCCTGCAAGAGACATTGTTGAAATACTTGCTACAACCATACATAAAATACAAGAGAATCTGTAAGGAAGGTACACTCAAAGGGCACTGAAATAAAAACACTGCTCTTTTTGAAGGGGCAGATATTCTTCATATAACGTGATTCAAAGAGCTAAACTATTAGGACTTGCATTGTTTCACTTTTAACCTGTTTATGAAAAATTAAACATAGAAACTTACAAATGTTGTGTGCAACCCCAGCAGAGAAACGTCTTTATTCACAATAAACTTAACTATCTTCTTGCTTGTGCGCGCAACAATTATTTCTCTTTACCTTTCTCATCCTGTCACTTTATACATTCTTCCATAATATTTCTCCTAATACAAATTCAAAGATACAGTAATTAACCATTTTGTGATCAACTGTACGGTTCATTAACATCACTTTTATAAAATGCATCGCGAGCTCTTCAGAAGAGGAAACCCACGGATGCTGCAGCAAAATGCTCGCTACAACTCCACCACCAGCCAACTCCCAGCAGGCAGAACCGAACTGCAACCAACAGGAATTTATGTTCTACAAACCAGCCTGCTAAGCTCCAGTCTTCACCAGCATGGTATTTTTAGCACAGAATCTCTCAGATATTGTATACATTTTATGTTTTTCCCTTAATAGAACAACTTCTCTGTAACAAAGTAGCATCCAAATTCGTGCTGGGAGGGTGCTTTGGGTTTTGTTAACAACAGTTTCATTCCACTGTCATCTACAGTGACTCAGCCGCAGAGAGAGACAACATCAGGCTCTCTTCACATTTTCCAGTGCAGGCAGGAAAAGAAGCCTAGGACCTAACACTATGTACTCACCCTATCAAAACAACAATCAGTGCTTGCAAACAAATGTCTTGCAATAGTAAGAAGTATAAAGGAACTAACTGAAAATGCACAGGACCAGATAAATCAAAGGATTATCTGAAACATTATTGCGCATTACTAATTTCTTCAGGCAGCATGTGAACGCTCACTATTGACTGTAATCCACTGGAAGAAAAAAAAAAACAACAACAAAAAACTGCATTTGAAAAAACAGTATGATCTTACATGGAGTTTACTGGGTCTATAAAGAACCTCCTGATGCAAGTTACTGCTGTGCAATCTGCTTATATAAACTTCCCTTTTTATATCACTCTAGTCCGTCCTAGCTCAAAATAAAACCAGCTGTATCATGGGCATCTCTGCGGTTCTGATCAAACCACCTGGTGGAGGACAGAAATAATTAGCTCACCATCTGCATTTTGCAGTTTTGAGAGTCTACTTATGCCCACGTGCTGCAGACATAACCACTTACACAGTAATGGCACCGGCTGCCTCAGCACCTGCCTGTAAAACGGCAGATTAAATACATTCATTTTGCCAGCTGTACTTTAGCAAGAGCAACAGGAAAAAAAAAGTATACTCCCAAGTCTGCCTCCCTCTTCAGGGCTTTTTAACTCTTTTTAAGTGGATTTTATGTTACACTAGAATTCAGGTGTGTGACTGGGTGTAAATAGGTGGGATTTAGAGACACCTTAAATAAAATATTAAGCTGTAGGCAAACACTGTCCTTTGTCTTTCAGCTAGAGGTACTTTTAAGTCCATGAGGGGACTCTGGGTTCAGGGAAACTTACTATGGTCTAGCATTTTGCAACCATCCTAGTTTTTTGCAACTAGGATAAAACTACTGCTTTTGGGGAGAGATAAGAGGTGGCATATTTGACAAGATTTGACAATCTTTCAATTAAACCAGGAGAATCAGCATTGCCTCATTTTAGTATGCTCTTCGCTCCCCTCTTCCTGACCCCCAGAGGAAACACTTTAAATTTTATTATTTATTTATTTATTTAAATTCAGCACACCACCTACTGATTCCTGTAGCAGGAGAGAGAGAGAGAAGGGGGGGGATCAATATTGCTGATTCAGAGCCAAAACTACTGAGGGCTTACTATGTTCTCAGTAAAATTAGAGTATGAAGTTCTGGCTATCCTGCTAGTATTTAGAGAGATTAATTTTATTTTAGGAACAGCTCTTTCAAATCTGTGTATAATCACATAAACACAATGCCAACTAGACCTGCCAGAAGTAAGCCCGTACATCATAGACACCTTTTCAGAAGTATCCTGTATTACACATCTGAAAACGGGACTGGAACTTCTGTTCCAGCTTGCCTTTAAATTCAACTCATTCTTCCACCGTGATTTCTAGCACACTGGTGAGCTAATTAGTACTGCCCTCCATGTAGTTACTCAGAATATTTTGCGTACCTTTTGTTTTTGCAGTAGTATCTTTTTATAATTTATGACAGCTATTATACCTATTTTTTTTTCTTTTTAAGAAACTAGTTTTCCTTCTATTATTCCTTAGCAAAACATTAAGATGGTTGGCATTGAATTATTTAAACTCTCCCACAAGTATATTTAGCACTGTTGCAACTAGCAGGGAGAAAAAGGCCTCTAGAAACCACTCAAAGGTCACCTTGGTGGGACCGCAGTATACAAAATACAAAGGTGGCTAAAAATCACCAGCAGCACCAGCAGACCTTCAGAAACAGCTAGAATTGCTCTGGCTTCCAATGCGTGACAGATAAAGCTTTCTCCTGCTCCCTAAGATGTGTGTCTTTCCTTCACTGTATTTTCACCTTTAAAAGTGCATTTTGAAAAGTGATAATGATCAATGGGATGCATTCTGAACACAACGGGGAAACAGACCAAGTGACTTTAAGACTTTAATATTCTCCAAGTTTCCTCCTAATACGAGATACTGGTAGCACACAGAATTCGGACGGCTGATGGTAAAACCACAGCAGGGATGGGCTGATTCATCACATGTGGGTAACTTTTAATCACATTATGATGCTGCAATGCTTTTTTTGAGGACTGATTCCTCACAAAGCACACCTGACGCTGAACCTTGCTTGGGTCCTGGTTTTAGATCAACGTGTCTAATACAACAGCTGCTGACTGGGTAGCCTCAAAGTTACCGCCATCAGCTCCGCAGAGTATCTCAGACTCCAGCACAATGAGCTGCAATAAAGTACAAGTTTGTGCAAATGAGGAATCTCTACCACACCAATGCTGTACACACTACTGAAGAGACAAGTTGCTGAATTTTCTGAGCTCTAACTACAATGCCAAGAAATACTTGCGGTGACAGTTTTCTTGTCGCAGACATTCTTCTACGGTGGTTGTACGATTGCACCTTTTGTCCAAATGCTGAATTTGCTTAAGTGTGGGTGAGAGTATACACTTTTTAAAAATACAGACAATTCTTAAAATAATACATCATCAGGTCACTATGTTACTGATCTTCACTTTCAGTGGAGTTTAAAATTTCCCCAGAGAGAGGTAAGAGTCCATCCAGTATTTTCCTTTACTCTTGTATATTCACATTTGCACATACAATATGATATTCATTTGCAAGAGCCTGGATTCCCACTGTGTCCTCAGGTCCCATTCGACTTTTAAAATAGGCAATGATAAAAATACTGTAAGATGCAGTACCACATACCGCCTGACAAAAATGCAAGTGATTGTATGCCAACTAGCCACAGATTACTGAGGGTCATCGCCCGAGAAACAGCTTTTGTTTGACCCTGCAGTGGAGGGAAAGCTCCTGAAAAAGAAAAGAACACACAGGTAATGCTTTCACAGCAGGAATGACAGGCTTAATGCATTAGTCTTTACCATTGCTACCCGACCCACAACAATGTATTGGTTAGTTTTGTATTATGCTGTACATTTTCAAAATAATCTCCACTATTACCAGTCATCTTCAAGAAAATAAGTTTTATTATTAAGAGTAACATGCATTTCATTTGGATATAAACTTAAACTTTCCTTAAAAGCAACCATCTTGACAGTATTCAACCTCTGCAAGGAGATCTGACTGACAACTAAAGTCTTCTGGGTTATTTTTATAGTTGCATTAGTGTCCATATGATCAAACTGAATGGATGCTGCATAAAGCTTCACAGCTGTTTGGTAATGATCTGGTATACTGTGAGCAACTAATCTCTCAAATTTCCTCTTGAATATGAAGATATACACAAAACCACATATATATATAATATGTATATATACTTTTTTTTCCCCTTACAATAATTTTTATATGTTGTTTGAACATTCATTAGCCAGTCAGGTCACATAGACTAAGGAAGTGCTCTGATTTGCTACTCTGTTTTCTAGAAATAACTTTTGAGATGTCTGTTTGTATGAGAAAGATTGGCAGGAGTTACAGCTGACAATTTAAAAATACATTTTTCCCTATTTTGACTTTTTATGACTTACAACACTAAACTGTGTCCAAATACACCAGAACTTTATGATCATAAGCACACTGTTTGCATATATTTACTTCTGTATATTAAATTATTTGTGTTACATGTTGCTGAGATGCACAAAACCTAGATGATATGAACCACTTTTTTTTGGTTAATTATTTACAGTGGATACAAAAACTAAATATACTAGATGAAGACGTTCTTGCTACAGCATTATAGAGTCCCAGCTACTCAGAGAAGAACAAGAGATGAATGATTCAAACAGAACAGATACAGCATCGTCAATTTTGAATCTTAGAAACCACACAATTTGGGCAATTAGATACCATCAGTAACTTATCTCTGTGCTTCACATTTGCAATCATTGGAGGAATGGCAATCAAGTACTTAAGACAAAGCTTTTCTTTTTGTATGAATGATCTCACATTTAAAAAAATCTTGATGAGTCCCATCCTCCTCTCATTGACACATATTTTCACACATGGGCAGATTTGCCACACCGTTTATTCACCAGTAATTCTCACTGCTGATCTCTTATTTGCCCACTCTACACTACATTTCTTCTTCCATGGCTCATCTGTTTTTCTGTACCAACACTGACCTTTGGTTTAAATAACTCCTTGCTCCTCAGACCTGACAGCAACTGCCTCTTCCCCTTCCTCCTCTCCCAAGCCAACTTGTGTCTTACAGGGAAAACGATCCTTCACTTTGCTAGACGAGCACTTTCAGTTGTCCTTCCCAGAAACAACTCCTCCTTCCCCTCTGTCATCTTAGCACCTATTACCTTCCCCTCTTCCCGGTTCAACTCATGTTTCTTGACAGATCTATATGCAGAATTTCCAGATGAGGTTTCAGATCTGGTACAGTGGAAAAAGTATTTCTGTACCACTACTGAAAATACCCTCCTGCTGCCCTGTAGGATGACATTGCTTACTTTTTTTAGTTACATCAGATCAGTTGGCTTATGATCAGAATGAACAAGGAGTGTGATGTCTTCAGTATACAATTATTCGTTTCCAGTGTTTTTTGTTTTAAAACTAGTCTCCAAGTGCTAAGTAATCCCATTTGTGTAACTGCTTTATTCAAGGTTATCCCACTCAAGAGAAATCATGCAATTGCCAATATAAGTTTTCCATTAACTGCTAGGAATATTTGTGTTGTTCACACCTACAGACATTTACTGTAAATAGTTTTAATTTCATAAATGAAATTTGTAAAATGTACCTATAAGAAAGAATGGGACAGAATGAAGAATTCATCTTCAAATTTTAAGACTTTTCTTTTAAAGACATCAAATATTACAGGTTTTCCCTAGATCAATTGAAGTCCTTACTAGTTAGCAATACTGCAAAAAGGGAAAAAGTGTTTTAGGCACAGATTCTTCTTCTTCCCAAATAAAAATACTCCAAAAGAATGTATTCCTATTGATGATAAGAGATTATATATTATATATTTATATATAATTATATATTATATATACCAGTAACAAGCTCTTGACATTTCAAGTAGCCTTAAATGTTACTCGGGCTTAAAACAAATAGTTCACCAAATAAAAATATTTTAATTTCATAATTAAAGTTACTACCTGAAGTAAACCTTACGAACTCAGACAAGTTCTCAAGCAGCATGTATTACAAAGTCAAAATGCTGCCACATCCCCACGTCTTAAAAATGCACTAACTTGAGACAATGCAACGCGCCCCTAAAAAAGCCTAAAAAGCAAGTTGCCGGGCAGCTTCAGGGATTCCCTTCATATTAGTCCTTGGGACTGGTGGGGTTTTCCAAAAACTGCAATAGCACGTTTGCAGTAAACCACGACAACAAAAGCAAATGCAAGTAAGTTCTCAACTGGCTTAATTAGTAGTAACTTTAAATTATGCTAATTTATGCCTAATAAGGTTCTGTGTCATAGCATTTACATTTATAGCGCCTTATTAATTCATGCTCATTACCCAGTAAATTACAACCAATCATCCTATTTTTGAAGCACATTCCAAGGAGTATGTCTGATTATATTCATTATACTGTTTGAAATTCTGGTCTAGTTAGGTTTTTAGGCATGACCATGTTATTGGAATAGTATTCGTGAAATAATGTCTCAATAACAACAATTCCTTACATCCTATTGACTATACTTTTAGGCAGATTCACAAAGTTATTTGTCTAATATATGCATCTGGATGCAAGTTACACAGCAGAGTCTGACTTTGGCTATCAATTCTGGTTGAATGACAGCAGTATTTCATACAGCACAGTACAACGCTGGGTTGCTAACGAATTCAATTAAGCAATCATTTTAAGCAGTAGAATTGATAAATTAAGCACTCAAAATGGAATCAAAACAGTTATTGCAGTAAATCATCTAACAGAAGTAACATCTTTGATTAGTCACTCTGGAATATTAAACTCAGTTGATTCAACAGACTGTATTTTTCCTCAGCAGTTGTTGTAATCACTAAGGGATTTATTTTTCTTCAAAAACACATTGCATTATTTCATCTGGAGTCTTTCTACTCAGTCTGTTTGACAAACTTCCTTTCCTGTATGTTTAAACAAAACTGTATTTTTTACTCTCTGGAATTTCTTTTTTAGTGTAATAAGTTCCTCTGGTCTGTGCTCTGAAAGCACGCCCACAGCCATTAACTGGATGGAAAAAAAAAAAAAAGAGCCTTGGGGAAACACCTCCCCAGTTAAGCATTTACCTGGTATTTTAAATCACATTATTTGCCAGTATCCCTTCAGTAATGTTATTAATGGCCCAAATCTATTTAGATCTCTCTGATCTATTAACACTGAAAGTATGTTATGATAGAAGTGACCCAGAGTATGTCATGGCAAGGAGACCAGTGCTCACAGCAGAGGGCTGCAGGCAGACAAGGACTCCAAAGGCATTATGCTTTATTGTTCTTACAGATCCTTCCAATCAGAGCATCTTTCTGTTCAACTTAGCTGGAAACAGAAGAGAGCTACGATTTTGGATTACGCCTACAGACTACCTTGGCCATTTTTTTTCTGTTTGTACAAGTGCCTGAGGAAGATGCTATATAAGGTAACTACGATAAAACAAAACCTGCCTCACATAAGAGCTTTATTTATTCTCTTTTTTTCAAGAACTTGCTCATTTTTAAACCCTGAAGATTTTATATCCCCTCCAAACTTAAACTCTGAATACTTTTTACGGGTGCACGTAGACATTCACTACCTCTTTGAATCTTGTTAAATTATTCCCCTTTGGCAGCAAGTTTCCCAGCTGAACTATATGTTACTGATGAAACAAGGGGATTTCCTTAGCTCTGTTTCAATTGTGACAGCTTCCAAATGCTACCCAATGATAATCACAGCCAGGCAAACTGTTTTCTACATCACTTCTTAGCATACATTCTTTTGCCACATAAAAAGTGTTAGTATCTATTTATTTGTATTGTATTGATGTGAAAAACATATACTTCTTAAATCATTTTGAGATCCTTATAAAAAAAGACATAAAGCACAATTCTCTTAGCTAGACACCGTCCTACCTGTTTCATAGAAATGTGTCAGGAGATCCTCCTTTTCAATGAATCGTTGATATAGCCAGTGTGTAAGAGCTTCAGGCTCTGCAGGTACGTCTTTAATTGGAAAAATCCTACCAAAGAAAAAACATAATTCATTCTCTCTGTTTCACAGACCACAAGTATTAAGAATACAAAACAAAACTACCAGCCCGATGCACACAGAAGACATAGGCATTATTAGCTTCTATCAAATACAATAGTACAGCATTTGAGAGAAGCTAATAAGTTGTGGTTTTATTTTTAATGGAAAAATACCACACTGTATTACCATCCTTAAAAGAAATTACCAATCAAGAAGCAATGACATTCATTCACTGAAACCATCAAATACAAAATACTGAGAAAGTTCAACCACAATTTTGAAGAACCAGTTATTTTAAAAGCCCAAGGGAAGAATTACGTACTAGGCTATTTAGAAAAATCAGATGTCCATGACAGAATTCACTAAGATATATACAGAGAGAAACCCCCAAAACACCCCACCATACCTCAGTGGATTTTTTTCAAAGTAAAATTTCAAGTCTTACGGTAAGTGTGAAATTTCCTCAGTGGAGTGAGTGCCTTTTGATATATACAAGAGGCTATATATCTGCTGTGGTTCACAGGGAAGCCAACAAAAGAGATCTGCGTATAAGGCTAGCCTGAAAAATTTACACTCAGAAATGTAAGACCTTTACTGTAGGTCTCTCTTCTCAGGTGAGCTCCCATTTACCTTGTCATCTATGCTATGGGTTTTTGTTTATTTGTTTGTTTTTAAACATAGTCTTACTGATTATACTGAAAAGAATTTGCAGTGATAATTTTATCACATGGGAAGCGTCTGAGCAGATACTGGCAGACTACAGAAATAAGGGACACGTCTGAAGAATGCTTTTGTTGCTGTTCCTGTTTTCAACATCCTGGCTTTGTTGCTAAGTCGTTTGTACCTCCTCCTTTCATAGTTCTACACATGACAAAATAAGCTATATGTGGAAAAGAAAAGAAGCAAAAAAATGATCTAATGAATGAATAAAAACCAATGGTGCTTTGGTAGATAGAGAAGACTTCAATATAAAGAAGTGAACAATTTTATTTACTCACTATGGCGTCAGTGTTAACTCAGATAGTTCTGTAGCCTTTGTAGCAGCTCTACCTGCACCTTTCTCAAAGCACAGAGTTCTTTGTACCAAAAGTCTTTGTCCAGAGTACAAGACAGTTGGTAGTGTAGTAAGCTCAAGTCCTTAGCATGCACATTAAGAAAATGAAAAAGACAGGTAGTAAAGAACTATCTCATCTTGAAGCCCAGATGCTATACCACAGATCAATATTAAATGGTATTGCATGTAAAGTCGAGTGAAAACACACTGATGGACCGTTTCTATTGAGGGTTTAACATTAAGGCTGACTGACTCCCTGTCCACAAACACAACAAAGTTGCCAAGCACTATTTTTACGCTCTTCTGCCTATCTGGTGTGAAGAGATAAAAGGACTCAGCAACTGAATATTGTGTTTCACAGTATATTTTTGAAGGACAGATGCTTGCTGACGCAAGTTTGAAGATGGTTCAGAACTAACAGAATGCGTGCGTGGGCTCAGGACAGAAGTCTAGGATTACCTGGCTTCACATGCATTTTCCACTGTAAGCTGCAGGCATTCTTCACCTCCACTTGTCAGTTACTGAATGGACCGACTACTCAATGACCTAATCAAGCCTGATGTTTTTCCAAGAATGTACTCACTAGTCTGAAAACATTATCACAAGAGCTAACAAGATATTCATTAGAAACTACTTATCAGCTGGCACTGTAATGGAGTAGTGAAGTAGCATAAAGGATGCTAATATTTTGAGAGACTAATGGAATGCAACATAGCAGTTTCATGCCTGAATCCATTCAGGTTCTTGTATGAATCAATACGGTATCAGAATACTCCAATCTCCCAAACTTCTACTCAAACTTTTAAAGAGGCAATCACAGTCACACCCTTTTTGAATGAATATTAATTTCAATGAATATTAATGTAGAGTGGAAAACAACTGGTTTCCCAATAATGCTACATTGACTGTCACGTTATCAATGATAACTGATAGTGTATTTAGAAGTACGTTCAAACAGTTTTAGATTATCTAGGTTTGTATTTTACATGCAGAGTATGAACTTAATTAGAGATGAAATGTTTAAAAGAATCCTTAAACACTGGAAACTACACTCACTGCCACTATCCTCATTCTCTGCTCATCAGACGGCTAAAAGGAGATTGGGTCCAGGAAAGGCAACCGAGAAGCCTGATGTTACAGAACTCTACAGAGACAATCCAAAACCAAAGGATGAAAGCACCACACTGACTGGAACAGGTTCATCACCAGGCATCAGCTGCGAGGTCTGCCAGCTCTGCTGTTCAAAGATTCTGGGAACAGTTTTGTCTTTTCAATGATACACAAACGCTGGTCAACGTGGTCACAGCCTAAGCATCAGCTTGGCTCCAACCCACTGCTGTGCTTCCAGCATCAGGAATGCCAAGAAAGGAGGAACTCCTCAAGAAAATAAAATGTATCGACATACAGAACTGTGCTGACAGGGAACAGTGGGTCAATACTTAGTATCTGACACCTCTGGAGTCTCTCGGGCACCTGAATCCTGCTAGTTTTTGAGCAACACTGGCCTCATCCTGCATGAAAATACAAACATCTCATTCCTGATGTGGCAAACACAGAAATTAATAGCACCAGGTAAGATGACTTGACCAGGAAAGTCAAGCAGAATGGAAATTCTTTCATTTCTTATCAAGGGCACTGCTGCTTCAGTACCATCAGGGGTGGTGGCAAACCCCAGTAATGACCGTGCTGCCACTGGCTGTGACCTGAGGCACTGGAAGCGGCAATGGCAGCAAGGCCGCACCGTGATGGAAGGCTGCGAGGCCTGTCTTCTCCTTCCACCATTAACAAGTCAGTAATTACATCCATGATGAAGACTAGAACAAACATTTTGTACGTCCTTCTCTCTCAGCATACAAAGAGGTGTGTACACATACAGACTCCTACATGTGTAACTCCCTCACCCATGAAACATGAACCGAAGAAAGCAGCTTCAGTTCTCTTCTTGCCGGAACTCTGGAGAGATCCTCACTTCAGCTCAGGCACAATTTCATTCTATAAAGTTTTCAGAATACTTCCCAGACTGAACAAGGAAAAGTATTTATTTTAGCATTTTTCTTTGAGATTCAGCAAACAGAAAAGCTTTTTTCCATTTGCGAGACTGCAAGTGAAACCAACGGTCATAAAGCTTTCACCAGACATACAGCAAGAGAGCAATGCATATTTGGGCAAATAAATAAGTGATCCTCTTTCAGAATATCAGATAAACAATAAAACGTTTTCAAGAACTGGTTCAACACAACCATCTGAACCAGTCGGTTTCTTGAGGTAACATCTGAGGCACCGGCCCAGCAGCCTCTCCACAGCACCTGCGGGCCTGCACCCTGAGGCAGCGTTAGAGCTGGCATCCAACCGCCCAGCCCCACAGCTGGAAGCAGAGCACACTGCGCTTGTCCCTCTGCAGGGATTTCCCCGGCTCTCCCCAAAGTCAGGGACTGCCTGGTTGTAACAAGCCTGGAAGAGGGGAGGGTATTTTGTAAGTGACGCTGTGAGCGGATGTTTTTTCTGGTTTCCAAAACACACAACAGCTAATCAGCCTCATCTTGTTAGCACTACCGTGATAAACAACAACCTACACTCTTCTTGCTGCGTGCAGCATTGTTTTCTCAAAGCCCTGTGGCATTACATGTGCGCATTCACAAGCCTACCACAAAAATTGTTTTGCCACCAATTATAAAGCATTAATATTGCCCTCACAAGGACCAAACATACTCTGGAAGAGCCCCAGCCCACCACATGTGAACATTTTGCTCTTCATACCTCATTGTCAGTTACTGTAACTTCAGTCCCAAAGTTAACAAAAGAATGGCTCACAGGGAAGCTGGGGCCATCCACTTCTGAAGCGCTGAAAAAAAATTGTATTTTACTGTCCTTGGGTTTAGTTTTAATAAAGGAAACTTACTCTGAGTGCCTACCTCATCTGACTGCCGCACTTCAAGCTCGTGATGAAGCATGTGCAGCAGTACACGTAACGAAATGAATGCTAGAACTCTTGCTAGATTCCTCCCTACCCTGTGACGCAGAAGCAAAGGATACGTAAGTACAGAATTATTTTTAGTCAGTTTAATCTGCATTCTTCTGTTCCTCACATCTAAAATGATCCATGCAACAAGAACACAAGACTCGAAAGGTGGCTGTCCCACATTTGAACACATGCCCCTCGGAAGTGACTCCATACCCTTCAGAAGTGACTCCTTCATCCCAAGCAGCAGCCTACGAGCAGTGCTCTCACCTGCCACGACACTGCACAGCGCCTGCAGCCATGCCAAGCCTCCGTCCCCTCCAGATGGGAAGGGGTTTGCTTTCAGTCACAGAGGAAAGAGTAAAACCAAAGAGAAGTCAGAAGCCCACCTTGAACTGACAGATTTATCACTAACGCCAGCAGTATCTGCACGTGCCAATAGATATATGAAGACTGCAAACCAACTAAAACAATTAATTTGGTATTTTTACACCTGGAGAGGCGGAAGAGCAAGAGGAATTTTGTGGAAAAAGAACTAGCCAGAATACCTTTGTAAAACTGTGCAGTAGAGAAAGGAATGGCAAAGCACAGGAAGACAGAACGAGGATAATTATCTTAAAATCTACAACTGCAGAACAATTTAAATGATACACTTCAAGATACATTACACCTCCTCTTTTCTCAAAAGCTAACAAATAATTTTCAGAAATGTGGCATTCTCAGGAACAATTAATCCTTTTAAACAGCCCTTATTGGAGAAACCACCGCTAATTCTGTATGAAAATTCTGAAGTTCATAGATACCACCTGTAAGTACTAATCGCCTTTCATCCTCTGTCCTATCCTGAATTCTTTATTACCCCCTCCTCTTTCTACATCTTATTTGCCATTCCAATGACTCTTTAAATAAACTCAGCATGATGGAGGTCATTGGTAGATCTCAGGCACATCCAGAAATAAGTTACTTGCATAAAAAAAGCATATTAAAATGTATTGCCGCACTGGATGCCCTTCAGAGACGCTTCTGCAAAACTCATTCAGCAGCCACAAAATATTCCATTTTATTTATAGCTAAGAGTCTAGTTTATTTTAATAAATCTGTATTCACGCAGACACAGAAAACAAACTTCCTCAGTAGCTAGAAGCTTGCTTCAAAAGCAGCACGGGGCAAAAACTGGTATGACGAAGGAAGGTGACACAGTTCTTATCTGCACTGTGGCAGCGGGATGGCTGAGGTAGCTTCATAAAATGTGGTCCTTCCGTGCAGCACAGCCACGGCTCTCCTCTCAGCTGTGGAGGGGGCTATGGCTCGCTCTGACTTCCGGGGCTCTACACTACCCTCAGTACTGCCCAAAGCAAACCGGGGACATGATTGTACGCGGAGGCGAAGTTTAGTGCAAAACAAACCTTACAACACCAAGCCATTCCTAACTGAGTGGAGTCTAGATGTCAAAAAAACTTCACAGACAGGTTGTTTCGTTTTTTGTTGTTGTTTTTTTGTTTGTTTGTTTGTTTTAACTAAATCAATTTTAAACTCCTGGGTTTTGACAGCAAACGGCAGCACTAGGGAAATCTTTCTGTTAAAGTCAGAGACCAGCTGAGAAATGCCAAGCCAGACTGAAGAGTGACTGGTGTAAAAATAAAAATAAAATCTCCCCCCAAACAACAAAACCCAGCTCAGTGTGGATGAAAAGCAGAAGCTGAGGAGGGTTGCCAGTATGCTGTCTTGTTACACAGACACCAAATCACTCAACTTATTTCTACAGAGTGTAAATGTCATGAGTCTGGATTTACGTTTAATGCACATCACACAGGATGACCCCTGCACAAAGCTAAACTACTCTGAGGGGTAGACCAACCTTTCTGACAGATCTTACAGCGATTCCTCTAGCTAAAGATACCCTGCACCTCCTAGCATGTAACCTTTTCTTTCGCTTAGTGCTCTAACAGACAGCCACCCTAATTTCCCCCCAAAACACCGGCACCGTTTGACCTGGACAAAGTTAATTGGATATTCTCCTTGCTTCTTATGTTTCTGAGAGCAAAAATGGTTTTTCAGCACTTTCCAGAGAGTTTTGAGGAAAGTCTGTGAGGGTCAAAAATTTATTCTATAGTTCAAAGGGTAAGCTTTCACACCTCTGTGTTTTGAAGAATGTGAAATTTGGTAATTGCCCATTTTTCCAAGAAAGTTCTTTTAAAATCTTGAGGAAAAGTGAGGCCATAGCTGAGCCTAAACATGAGCTTCTGAAAACCATGTGATTTGTACAGAAAATGTTATTTTGAAAAGCAAGCTTTAACTCACCTATCAAAACTGAGCTTTCAACCAAAAATGATTGCTGGATTAAACTGAACTCTCTCTGACATTTCCATCAGCAAAAAAAAAACCTTCTAAAAATGAAAAAATAAGGCTGGTCACTGTGTCCTCTACACTCCTCCTGCTGCTCTCTAAGTAGGATGAAAGAAACAATCCTGCATTAAAAGGACAGGCTGTGAGAAAAGGAAAACATCAGATTTGGAAGACAGTATGGCAGAGACAGATTGTGACCAAGGGGGATGGCAGGGAGGTCTGGCTGAACGACTGAAACAAAGGAGGCTCTGCAATCTCTTCCTCTACTTCAGAGCAAGGAAGTAGCACAGAAAATGAACAGCAGCAGTGGAAAAAAGCTACATCTCTCTCTGGATTGCTTTAAACAAAGAAAAAGCATTTTCAAGTCCCCAGTCTCCTTTCTTACATTAGAGATTGCATCTGGTGAAATTACTGTTTACTTTTTCCAAATACTTTTTTTTAAAAATGATTTTTTCTAGACCTAGAACTCAGTTCAAACAACAGAAGATGAGAAACTGGTGTGCTAAAGCGCAGGCTGACACAGACCTTCCTCTCTCCCCAGTCATTTAAAATAACCTCCCTAAAAAATATTTTAAATGTAAACTCCCAAAGCATTCAAAATTAGGAAAAGTAATGAGCAAAATTTCATTGTATCAAACAAAGTAAAAAGGTGGGTAACAACAATCCAGACATATTCTATACACATTTCATGGCAATTTCAGAGATCTCCTGTGTCAGCCCCCCCCCCCCCCCAACAGAAACAATCCTGACATTTCCATTGTTTTAGGAATTATATGAAAAGATAAAACTCACTTTCCTTCAGTATCTCCTTTTGCAAACTGAGTCTGTTTCAAAAAGTTAACAAAGAAACGTACTAATCTTTTTCAAAGGGACATCTCAGGTCTTAATGGAGCATAGGACCTTTCAGACTTCAGTCACTGGTTTGATACTTGCCCATGCAGCTGGGGACCAGCAGTAGTTAATGTTCAGTGGTTCTCAGAATTAAGAATCACTGAGGAACCATCACAGATTTATGATCTGCAAAATAAGCAGCTGTGCTCCACGCTGACAGCCCCAGACACTCCGGTTGTTCTGTTAGAGTAATATTTTGGTTTCCATGCAGAAGACAAATTGGAAGAAGCTCATGTTTCCAGGTCAAGACATGCAGCTTAACCAGCATACAAGGTTTTGTGTTTTTTTTTTCCACCACAGAACCATTCCTGATTAAGATCTGACAAGGCAATGGAATCAAGTCATCGCTGTACGTTTGGACATGTGAGGACACTACCTGGGAGGCTCTAAAGAGAGTTTTCCATTGGTCATGCTGATAACTTCAAAAATAAGCTCTAAGAAATTGCTGTCAGTCCGCTGGGCTTCAATTATCTGGCTTCCCATTGCTGGAGAAGGTTTGATCAAGTGCCAGCTGAGCTGTAAGGTTTTCTTTCCCACCAGTAACTCTCAGGGAGAGAACAGTTGTTCCTTACTCTTCCCTACCCGACACCCTGTTTCCCAAGCTCATACTCCATCTTTACAGGTTCTTAGTGGTACCAGCAACCTGGTTCAAACCATCAGTACATGATTTGAAATTATTAAAACCCTGAAGGTGTCCATGACATCGCAGCATTCTGTTAAAAAATAACCCTTGATGAGTAAAGCCAGGTGATCTAGGAAAAAAAAAAAAAAAAGAAAGAAAGAAGCACTTGCTGTAATGCCCTGAATGGAATCCAACAGAAAATGTCTGTGTAAGCAACAGAAAAAGATGATGCAACATGAGTGAACTCATGCACACACAAAATTCAATTGCTCTCTGCCAATGCTGCCATGGATAAACATGGATACATTTATCCACATAAATGTTAAATATATATTTAAAGCTACATGGAAATATCTAAAAATAAATTTGATTATCATAAACACTGAAGGCGAAAATTCACTGCGCTCATTCCAAACCACAGCTCTAGTCCCAGATACTTTAGTTCTTCACATCTCTTTCATAGATGATATGGTAAGCCTGAAAAAAAGGACAGCAAAATGGTATGACAGTTCTGGTATAGAATTCTTCTGGGTAGTCAAAGAGATGAGAAGAGCTGCAGAAGGACCTGACAATAGTTACAGACCAAATTCAAATACCAGTACGTGCAAGGCAATGAACACCAGGGAAGGAACAAGCACGAGCAGCTACACGCGCACAGACAGCCCCAGGCTCCGAGATGAGCTGTTCTTGCTAAGTGATCCCAAAATCACTGTGGGGAATTGGGGACATCGGTCATCTCCCAAACTGGTTACAGCAGAACCAGGAAAGGCACAAAGATAACCTGAGAGGTTTTTGGGGTAGGGAGACACCAAATGCATGAAGACTTGTCAGGCTGGAAGGGGCACAGCAAGGCAGGATATGAGACAGCGCTGCAAAGCCATGGGTCGGTCGCAGAGCGAGTGATTCATCCGTAACTGGCAGGACACGGGAAACAGGGTGCACCCGCTGAAGTCATCGGTGGAAAGTTTAATGCAAAAGGGAAGCAACTCCCTACTGCCACCCTCCAGAACAATTACATGTAGTAAATCCCACGGGATGTTGTAAAAGTCTAAAGTGTAAGCAGTTTAAAAAGGGTATCAGACAAGTCCATAGAATCACAGAATGATTTGGGTTGGACGGGACCTTAAGGATCAATTTGTTCCAACCCCCTGCCATGGGCAGGGACACCTCCCACCAGACCAGGCTGCCCAAAGCCCCGTCCAGCCTGGCCTTTTACAGCCACCAAGCATCGACGTGCAGAGGGATCTCGCACGGTTTCCCTCCCCACGCTCTTGTTGCTGCCATCTGCTCCCAGAGATCTGCAGGAGTCGCTGTCCTGGGTGTAACTGCAGCTCTTATGGTCCAGAGGACACGTACCTCAAGCTGGCATGCCAACCAAGAACGACCCCGACTGGAAAGTCAGCCACAGCACCAGGCAGAACCAAGACCCTCCATTCTCATTTTAGAGGCATGGTACACAGCGCTCAGCCTCAGAGATGTGCTGCTGCCGTAGTTTCCATTTGGGGGATACTTCAAAAAGTTTTATAGGGTCAGTCACGAGAACTAGAAGTTATTTTTAAAAATTAAACCAAGAGGCCCTGCCCTCCAAATCAGTGACTTTGACCCTCTGGAAAAAACAAACCCACATGCAGCAATAAACAATTTCTTACAGTTTTAAAAATTTTAGTATTACAAGCACTGTAATGTTCAAGTTCAGTACAAGGAAGGTAACAACATCTTTATGCTCATGTTAAAAATTATGTTTTCAATGTACATGTTTGGAAGCAGGAAGTTAATTCAACCGCAGATTTATTCTTTTTTAAAGAAAAAAACTTTAAGTAGTCTTGGAAATCTCTTTAGTGAAATTCTAAATACATTCAACTTGCAATTATCCCAGAGATCTGAGGGAGTACTAAGATGACCTGAATAAGGCATATTAGGTAAATGATGTCCTATACAAATTATAAGCACATTCACCTTCGAGAAACCTGAAGGCAGATTTCTATAAAAAGCAGGAACAGATTTAAACATGGCTGTAGAAAAGAACTCCAGTGAGCATCCTGTACTGTGCTTCACACAAGGTCATTCCCAGTTAAAATACCATCTAAGGGGACCCACATAAGGAGATCTGAAACCTTACTGCAAGAGGCCAGAAGCTTAGTAAACAGCAAAAGGGAATTAAGACAAAACCACACAATTTTGTGATCCAAATGTGATCAACTTATTTGACATAGCAAGAGCATTAAAATATTCCTGCAGATTTCAGACTTGCAATTAAATGCAAATCAAAACCAAACAGCAGTTAGGAAAATAAGAATAAAATATCTTTGGGGTTGCGTGTATGTTTTTCTCCCTGTAGCTGCAGCTTTCACATCACCTGCTGCAGAATATTTTAAGTGGTAATCAGTCAGATCTACTCGCTTGAAGAAAAAAATCCCTAGACTAGAAAAAAACAGTACATTGCCTCTATTATGAGTTTCTGATAGCTATGTCGAGATACAGCTTCCCCAGATGCACACCAGCCAAGCTCCTGAAAGCAGGAGCTGGGGTGACTTCTTGCCCTCATTACCAGATTTTAACTCTTCTGGAGAGAAAATCATCTTGGTACTATCTGTAACAGGACAGTGAATTACTTCTCTTCCAAAAAGATTCAATGTGTACAGTGATTAAAAGCAAAAAGTGCACTAAACAAAACTGCAGGGTGAATTTTAAAAAAGTAATCCACTGGGAGATCAAAGAGCTCTGTGGGAGAAGCATCTTCCTCTCATCCCCAAGATACACTGTGTGCTGGTACTTGCACTCCTAATGAGGACAGGTAGTCTTTGGATTGCTGGTGGTTTCACAATATGCAGGCAGGCTGCTTTATATATCATTACCCAAATGCGTAATTTAAGTATCATACTTTTACGAAACATCAGCGATAGGATTACTTTATTTGCTTTGACAATGGTTACTAGCAAATGCTTAAGGGAAGTTGATAAGAAGAAGAGTGGTCTCATCTTAGATGGACCTGATCTTTGATGTACGAGCATCAGCTGTTTTATTTTATTTTAGGATGAAGAGGAGCCCCAGCCTAGTACACTCTATAACAAACTAGACCTAAATTGTTCTGCAAGGCCTTCTTCTTGCTAGAGAGCAGCAGACTTCCAAACCAGGAATCTATTGTAAAAGCACATAATGACTCACTGAACTTAAAGGGCACAATCAATATAGAAGATTTCTGTTATCTTTATTTTCTTTAGTTTGTTCTACTTCCAAGTATGTAGCAAACACGAGTTTCTTTTTTTTACTGAATCACACAACTGCACTGTTGAAATTACCAAGCAGAAGCAGAGAGCTGGAATACGTGACATTCAAAAGACTGTTTTTTATAAAGAAGTGAGAAATGATAAATCCTTTCTGGTCATGGAAAGGTAGCATTTTTTTATTTTATTTTTTTCAGAAACAGTGCCATCCTCCTTGATCAAGGTCTCCTACTCTGTCAAAGCTGCTCCCAACACTAAGGAGCAAGGCAGCCTCAGGTTTCCCTTAGACAGCTGCAAGTTGCTTTTCCCAGGTGATAAAGCCTGTAGCACTGCTGTGAAAAAAGTTCCCATATTATCACCCCCAGACTCTGTGTAGGGCCTACGCAAAACAAGGATTTCTCTGGAAAAAAATGACCTCTTCAGCTGGTGGTTGAACTCCTGAGTGTATGGGGTGGGAATAGGGAGACGCTTGAGAGGGAGCGTTGCAGGAGCTAGAAGTAACAGTAAAGGAAGAAAGTGTCTGTCAGCTACTTCCTAGGGCACCAATCACTAAAAAATGCCTAAGAACATCCAGAAAATGATGGTGGGGAATAATATTGATCAAGACCAGCACCACTAACATAAAAACAACTAAACATGCAACCACCAGACATATCAGAAATACTAATTAAAGTATTTGTGCTTGAGGCCTCACACCCTTTTCCTGACCCAAGAACTCTATTATATATACACATGCATTTGCAGCACGAGAAGAAATACAGCAGAGTTTAATAGATCATGAAGTACTATTAATATGCCCCAAATAAGATTTTTTCAAGAAATTTAATCTTTAATCAAGTTCTTACCCCAAGAGTATGCATGATGACAACTTCCTAGCAACCAAGGTAATTATTTCTCAGCCAGCATTCACTTACAACATCACTGGCATCTTCATACCAATGAGTGATACACAGCCCAGGAGATACACCCTGCCTTAATGAAATACCCTTGCTTGCTTCATTGATTAAAGAAGAAAACGTTTGTATGCCAAAATTTGGTTTTACCCACGTCCAGGGACAAAGACCTCTTAAAAAAAAAAAAAACTCCAAGAAAATATTTAATTTCTGAGCAGTCAATATCAAATCCAATCAATTGTGGGCAGATGAAAAACAAGTGAAAGCAAAGCAAGTAACAGCTGTGTTACAACAATCAGGTATGTGGTGCTGCTTTTTCTTTTTTAATCAACTTCCTAGAAGCAGTTTAGATCTGCATATTTATGTGTTTTAACTCTGTGCATCCAGATGTAGATATATAAAAAGACAGAACCACAAAGCAGATGGTTATATATATATATATATATGCACAACTTCTCTCTCCATTAGTGTAGGCCCTGAGACAAAGAACTGCTGAGGATTAAGATTTTAAATGGTAACCCATTCTAAGTTTCAATTAGATTTGCTATTGCAAGAATATTTCTCTGCTCAACAATTAAGAGCATGCTTTTTGCAAAAAAAGCTGAAATTTGTCAGAAAGTTAAATTCTATACATAGTAATCTTTCAGAAGCCCTATTATTTAAAAACAAAGTGATTTTTTTTGTCTGTTGTTATTATAGGAAAAAGAAAAACACTAAGCTGGGTTTAGCATCAACTTAACACTGAAGTGGAAAAGATGACATAGCCTTCAAATATACTCTGCAAAACTACGTTAAATCATTAGGCATTAGTCAAAAATTTCACAGAATCACAGAGTAGTTTGGGTTGGAACCACCCAGTTCCAACCCCCCTGCCATGGGCAGGGACACCTCCCACTAGACCAGGCTGCCCAAAGCCCCATCCAGCCTGGCCTTGAGCACCTCCTGTGCCTGTGCCTCACCACCCTCTGAGTAAAGAATTTCTTCCTTATATATAATCTAAATCTACCCTTTTTTAGTTTAAAACCATAACTCCTTGTCCTAACAACTCTAACATGCTAAGCCATAGAATGGTCACTGAACTTTTCAAAAGAAAATCGTTAAATAATGAGTTGCCTACCTGTGTGAGACTCACATATACACAAGACATTGCTATTGATTTCCCATATCCTGAAACATGCTGCTAGTAACTTCTGAGTAATTTTTATATATATATATATATATATATATATATATACACACACACTTTAATTCAATGTGCGACTAGAAGGTTTATTTCCTACCTGTAATGTACATGTGTAACTGTTGGTTGCCGGTAGCCAAGAATCCAGGTTTGGATGTCTATAGGTTCACCTTTGGGATACGCAATGGTTGTATCTATCACCCACTGGAGGCCTTTTGATTTGCTCTCTAGGAGTAAAAAGAAATGCTGTATTAAAATTAATCAGAAAGTGCATGACACTGATTTGATAGTTATTCCATTTTTAGATTACTTTAGGAGTTATGAAGCTCAAATATAGCTTAAAAATTTGAAAACATAAGACAGCCAAAAATCAAATCTAGATTTCATTTCAGAGCACAGACATACTCTTTACAAACTCTGGCAAGACCAACATTTTACGACAGAGCAACTCCAGTTTTTGAGTATAGTCATATACCACCTTGGCCCAAATCTTAGGTGCTTCCCCCCATTCCACAAAAGGAAAACTTCAAAAAACAAAGATCCAATTTTCTTTGCACTTTAAGGACATTTACAGATGGGCCTTTGTAAGAACTCTCAGCACCTATTTCATTTGCAGCTCGCTGATGAAGGAATAGCCAATAGCCAAGCAGATCCCTTTGGGCAACCCACCTCACTGCCGGAGTAAGGCAAGGAGATAAAGCTGATTTGTGTCATAAAATACAGTTGGATTTTCAAAGTTTTTTTGGTTGGTTGTTTAAATAAAAAAAAAAAAAAAAAAAGCCCTTACTGGTTCTTAAAAATCTGAGGATAAAGCAGAAAAATTGGTCACTTTTTGTGTGAAAGACAGGAAAGCAATGAAGAGGAAAAGATGGTCGGTTTTCACAATGGAGATTCCATCCACAAGGTCTCTGGAAGGCGGACAGCAGGGCATGCTCTTACGCTTCTCACCATATACAGAAAATGAAAAAGGGTCAAAGGAGGTGAACATGCTTGCTGTGAAAATTATTCAGCGGAGTCATATCTAAACCTCAATGTAAGTTACTACCAGCAATAGTCAAGAACAGGTAGCAGCTTAGCCAAGCCCTCTCTCTGCTCTTGCTTCAGCCCATCTGGCCCATCTTCAGTCCCCAGGTTCACCAAGGGGGAGAGCAGCAGACCTGGAAAGCGAGCCAAGAAGGGGCACACTGCCAGATGGCACTTTTGATATGAGTTTGTCAATTTTATTTCCACTCCGTGGGAACTGCAGTTGTCTTGTGTCTGAGGTCATGTCACATTTGGGCTAGTAGAGTAACAGCATACAGTTACATCATAGCCAGCAGTATATCTCACAGAATTTTAAAAGGTGTCTGTTATAAATAACCACCTGTTGGCAAAAGTAAGAGGTGTTACATCTTAGTACCACGTTCAAGACTCTTCAAGCCTGCAACTGAGATACTTAAATATGATAGAGGTTGAGACAAAAAACAGTCAGCATGAAGACAGTGAAAGACTGTTCACCAACCTTTCCAATACAAGTATAGGTAGAGGTACTCAAACTGAAGCCAAGAGAGAAAGGTTTCGAGACAGAGGAGAACGATTCTTCATGCAAAGGGAAATAAAACCACAGGGAACTCCTTGCCAAAGGATGCTAAGGATGCCAAGACTGGGTTTCATGAGGAAACTGGACATGTACAAGGGAAATGTCCATTGGAGGAATAAATAAATAAGCAGAAACCCCCACCTGGCTCACGAAACGTGCCACACTGAAAATAATCATAAACTAGGAGAATGTAAGGGAGAAGTGTGACGGGAGGAGTGTGATGTGTATTTGCTCTGTTCATACTTTTCCTCTGGTATGCATTTGGAACCACAGAGAAGATTTGGGGTTAGACAAATGTCTGGTCTTGTCCAAAATTGCCACCCAAATTTTACTGAGGAGCTACCGCAGACATGAAGAAATCTGCAATGCAGTCTGAGGCGCACTCTGAAAGCCACACCAACTAGAACATACCTGACTGACTCACAGGTTTCCACCTGCATTTCATTTAATTTGTACTTAATTTAATTAAGTGTGTGAAGACATTTACAGCAACCCTATCACATCTATCTGTCATCTTAAAAAAGCACCTAATGTTGTCGCGGTGTCTACCTGTACCACTTCATTACCATTGCAAATGCACTACCTGCGTGGGGCGAGACGGTGTTTCATACCATTTAGTTCATGAATGCAGCCTGCAGTGTTCCAAAATCTGACAACGTGCAAGCTACTCAGGTCAAGCTGAAATATCCACAGTGTCACCTTCTGGAAATACTGTATTTCAAAATGCTGACAGACACGTGAAATGAGAACACAAGGCTCCAGGCCTGCCAGGATCATGACAGAGTGCTTGTCAAGGCGCTCTCAAGAAAAGCACTAAGTGCAGAGCCCTTCATTTTAGAAGTAGCAATGTATTAGAGAAAAGCCAATATGAAATTAATAGTAAATCCACATGAGTATTCATTTAGAAATGGATTTTGAAATAAGGCCATTCGATTTATTATTTTCCCAGATGTAAAGTGGGAATGGACAAAGACAAGTAAATTGTCTGAGTAAGCAACAAAGATCATTAATTGTAATTAAAAAGCGCCAGATAAATATGGGCACATTATCTTATTATTTACAGTAAAATGTTTTAAAATCATTTATTAAATATTTAGCTAGAATTTCAAACTGTTCTTTCAGTGGATAATGCTTCAAACTTCATTATGGGAAGACTGCTGCAGTCCTCCTCATTGATGATTTCTTACCTTCTGCTTTTGTGGGGCAGATTTGTGCGTTGATTCCTCAGATCAGCTCCAACCCCTTCTAGGGCAGCGTGGGGAGAAAGACCTGCCTCTGGCAGTCCACCAGGAACCCCAAGTTAAAGAAAAAAAAGTTCTAAAGGCAACTTCACCCTCTATAGGCCTTCCTTTGAGCAACTAGGTCTTGGTGCAGCTACCTCCACAGGCAATTACAAAAGCACCATCAAATCAAAACCAGACATCTTTCTGCATACTCTAGTTTAAAATAAGCCTTATATAATCGTCCAAGATCTCATGCTGACAAAAAAAAAAAAAGCGCCAAAGTCACCAAGGATTTTTTAAAAATTAATTGTGAAATAAATCTTACTGTCCTTTTTGAGGGGTTATATTGTGCTGTGTCCTATGAGGCATGCTTATTTTTAAAGCCACGAAGCTCTAGCAGATCCTGATGGACAACTGCACACAACACAAGGGGGTAGGACCTCCACATCTCCGAGGATGCTGCTTTCAGGTGTAAGGAGACCTTTGAAGAAGCAGAAACTCAGAAGAGGCTACTACGAAAGTTATAATATGGTGCGAATCTCAGGTCTGGTATTTGTAACAGAAAAAGGGGGCATCAAGTATACCTGTTCAAGAACTCCTCTTGCCAGGTTTGGCTTGGCCAACGCAGGTACAGATGTTTCTGGCAGCTAAACCCTCTTGAACATTCTACCTCCGCTAAAAGACACCCTCATCCTTCATTTCTAGCACCTGCTGAAAGACTGAGCAGCCTGGCTGCCAGAGACTTCAGCAGCAGGAACAGCTGCAGAGGCCAAATTTAAGCTGATCTCTCCAAGGACTAGTTTTTCCTGTCCTCAGCATCGGACTGCTTGCCACTTTCAGCCCAGGTGGATGATTTTAATTTCTCAAATTGCCTCAAAATGCCAGCAGTCCGATTCTTTTTAAACTGTACATAAACGTTCACAACAGGCCTGCGGGGATCTGTCCTACACAGCTGTACTCAAACCACATGGTAAAAATATACCTCAGTATCAATGGTACTCACTTGCCTTGTGAGTGCTAAGACATGCACACGTGCACAAAGACAAGACTGAGCAATCAGAGGTTACGGCAGTTTTCTGATCTAGACAAAAATCAAAATAAAACAAAGTCTCCTACTTTTTTTTTTTTTGAATCACCAGCAGAGATAAATCTTCATAACTATTTTGTCTTATTTTTTGTCTAACTCTGCATTCAGCAATGGTACGTTGTTTTTTATTTAGTTCAGGCAGATTCTTCAAGACAGTCAGTGCTCTCTCATTTTCTGTGGTGCTCACACAGCAGACACTTGACCATCTCCAATTGGAAATTTACTTAGGCTCAGAGCTTCTGAGCCTCAGAGCTTCTCATTGTCCCCTCCATTTATTCCCTGGTGTTACTCCCACCCAATGCTGCCATCCAGGTTTGACTAGGAGCAGGACTCTTCAAAGCCACCAGCAGACCATCAGTAGTCACCACTGAGAAAAAGAATAAGCTATAAAGGGAGGCTTAGCTGGAAACCTTGCCTCCAGCCAAGCTCTGGAACACTGTCAAATTGCACTTGGAATAGGAAAGAAATCATCAACCGACAGTGAACCTGGGGACTCCAGCTTCCACTTGTGAAAGAAAATATTTGCTAGCATTCACTAGGATTCAGGTGTGGCTTCCTGAACAGCTTACGCTGCTCTACATGTAGCCAAAAGAGGCCCACTGCCTCCCCTGCAACACATTCTGGCCTGCCCTCACCCTCTACTTGTCCTCTTGTGATCAGCTGTAGCACTGACCTCAAAACCAACTCCTTCCTCGAAGATTAGCGCTCAGACGGAACATCTTACTCATCATCCCAAGATCTCTCTGCAAGAAATCACCTGGGAACAAAACCAGAAGCCCCCTTTCCAGGATTAAAACAAACAGCCAAGACCACCTTCCCACATGTTATTCAAGTCACATTCCACCACAAAAAGTGAATCAAAACGTGAGCTAAAAAAAACAAGTCCAGAGTCCAGCTCTGCAGAAAGGAAAATTGAACTTCTCCGAGAAAAAGCAACAAAACTGAGTGTGTGCTACCTCTGAAAATAGTCAGGTAACATTTTAATATGGCTGTGACCAAGCTCATAGCACCCTCTTATCAGACAGAAATTACTGCACAGTAAAAAAAAAAAAACAAAAAAAAAGGAAAAAAAAATGTACTAGAGCACAGCTGATCAAAAATAAGCTCTGTAATGCATATCTTCAGTCAGCAACTGCTCCAAACCCCTTTGAATTGCCAACTGTTCCTTCTTAAGAGTTGGATCTACATACAACTCAACCAAAGAACAACAACAAAAAAAAACAGACTAGTTGATTTTTGCCAGAAGATTTGGCTAGTTCTTGCAAAGAGAACTCTCAAACTTTCAAGACTATCAATTCTTTCCAACTCAGGAAACACTTTACTTGCAACTGTGGCCTAAGTGCCCTGTAAAAAGAAAAAAAAAAAAAAAAGGGAAAAAAAACACCAAAGAAAAACAGCCCAACCATCAGTCCCCACAGGGTTAGGGTGATGATGGACAGATACCAAGTATTTTTATGCTGTCCTGTTTCTATTCTGCACTAACACCCAGGAAACTCAACAGGAAAGGGATATTATTTTTGATCAGAAGGAGTTAATGTATAAAGCACTTTAACAAAAATCAGGTGAGGGGGGAGATGAACTCTAATCATTATTAATAAAACTCGGAAGTAACAAAAAGATTGGGAGAATGATAAATAACGGAGCAGAAAGCTTACTATAATAAGTTGAATAACTTGGGAACCCAGGACAGTGGAACACCAGGGACACTGTTAAATAACACAGTGCAGAGAACACGAACAAGTAGTGCAGAGGAAAAATGTTTTCACTGAACAGTAAAATTCAAATGCGATGCTACTAAAACAAAAAAGTCACTTCCCAAGCAAGGGAGTGCTGTAAGGAAGGACAAAGTTTACGCACAATTTCTATGCAAGGCACTGGTGAAAACAAAACCGTACACGCAGCTAGTTCTGGCATCCACAACTCAATGATGGTAAACCAAAGAAGATACACCCAAGTTTGATTTCACTGAGATAGGTTTCTTAAAGTGGTTAAAAAAGGGAAAAATAAAACAGATAAAAAGGAAAGATGACCACTAACCTGTTACACTTTAAAATTGTATAAGCTTGCAATGTTTTATTTCCTTCAGCTGAACAAATATTCCTCAATTTTCTCAAGTGGCAAGAGTAAAGTAAAAGCATTTGGAAGGCAGGAGATTTAAAGCAAGAGTCTTCCATGCAAGGTATAGATCAAGAACTAAACTTTCATACATTTCTGGAAGAGAAATTTTACAATGGTAAATTTTACCATGGTAAAAACATTTTGGTGAGCTTAAGAGAGGAGAGGACTTAAAATAAATAGCTCGGTTTCACGTGTCAAATATTACTGTTTCCTAGCCTACAAAATTTATTTTTACTTCTCTTTTCCTTCCCTTTTATTATGTTTTCATGTCCAGTGCTCTTTTACTCTGAAAGAATAATAGCTAAAACCAAATATTTCTCTCCTATTTTTCCCCAATTCTGTCTTTTCAGAAGGATGGGTAGATGTACTTCTATTATATTTCTGAGATGAGTCATTTATTTTGTTACCCAACTAAGTCAACTGTTATCAGATATCCATTTCTCAAGGGTCTGAATCATGCCACTCAGACAAACAAACAAAAACTAGCAGAGCTTGATGTTCAGAGAAGTTGCACTCTAAGATAGAAATCTGAGATCATGAAAACAAAGTGTGTTTGGTTCCCTTCCAGCACCAGAAGACCTGCAATTCGTTTGGGGAACTTACTTTTCATACTGTTCTGCCTTTGAGAGAAGAAGAAATGGAACAGGCTGAACTTTTCCTTCTTCTCATTTTTTAGAACCTAGAATTTTCTAAGAAAATTAAGGCTTTCTTGAGTCCTTCTTTTCTAAACGTAGCCTGAAAGGAAACATTCTAATGCATTTCACAGCTTGATTTCAGTTCATTTAAAATATTCCTTCCACTCCTGCAAGAGCATCATCTCCATTCATTTCCAATGTTGACAAAAGTAACTTTGAAACTAAAAATCTGGAAGTAATTTCTGTG
Source organism: Anser anser (assembly GCF_964211835.1). NCBI lineage: Eukaryota > Metazoa > Chordata > Aves > Anseriformes > Anatidae > Anser > Anser anser. The sequence goes on from NC_139722.1 coordinate 98,247,686, forward strand.
TGAGGCTTCCTCTTAACCCTGAAATTTGAACTTCAGCACAGAAAAAAAATGTTATCTGTGAATGTGGCTTCACTAGGTTGTGTATTTGGTTCCAAATGAGTAAAACTGCTAAATGATTATAATAATTTTGGTATGGAAATACCAGCACCACCCACCAATAAGAGAACAACACAAATCCCCTATCCATTGTAAGTAAAAGAAATCCACAACTAGGTTAAATAGGATCCAACTCCACTGTCTGAAAGTGCCAAGAAGTTCATTTTTAAAACTGAGAGACTAAAAGCACCAAGTCCCGTAACTACAGGCATTATTTATATCCCAGCTGTACTCTCCCCTACAGCCCAGGCATCCCAGAACAATAATGCTGCAGGAATAGTCTTGATCCCTCATAACTCTTCCAATACAAGAGACCCAAACCAATCTTTCAAGTCCTGTCAGTGACAGCACAACTCCCAGTAACAAAAGGACAGTCATCATAAAAATCTGGAGAGAATAAAGGAAACTGAACTCAACAGAAAATAGTTCAAGAAGAATGAAATACACAGCACTGGATGCAAAATTACTTTTAAAGCCAGAAATAAAGACTTAAACGTAGCTTATTCCATATTCCAGAAATACTTTTACTGCAGTTCCATAGTACTGTAAAGCAGCATAAAACATTGGTTTTGCAGAAAGGAGCTGCCCCACCTCCTCGCCCCTGCCAGGTGCTCATTCCAGTATCTGCTCTGCCCATCACGTGTGCTGAGACAAGCATTCATGCAGTCACAGTGCAGACTAAATCAAATTAAAATTAAGGTTTTCTTTTTCTTTTTGTCTCAACATCAAAAATAGAGAAAATAAAAGCAAATATGAAAACATTTATATAAATGAGCGTGCATTATGGGTGTATTTGATGTGTAGACAGACCAACTCAATATACATAAAAGGTTTTGCTTAACAATGCAAACATCTTGGACATTCAATTTGCTTTTTATCCCCAAGAGTTAAGTGATCTTTACCTTTTATCACAGCGTCTCTACCTGCAGGAGTTCCGTTTTCTTGCGGAGCAACAAGCGTTTTCAGGATTACTTGTGTTGCCCCAAGTCTTGGCAGGGTGACATGTTTAAGAAATGGCAAATTGTTTTTCTTGGCAAATGCCTGGCTTGTTTCCCTCCTTTTCCTAAGAAAGCCACCCTCTGGAAATAAAACAATCCATTTCCGATTACGGCTCCTGTAATATTTTTCTAGATGCTCCTGGAGTAACACAAGCTGCTGGTCACGGTGTGCTTTTCCCTATAAGAATAAAACATTGCCTGAATAAAATGAATGCTTAAAAGAGACAACATCAGACCAATAATTAATACATTTCAAAGATTTCTCTCCCCTTTCAGAGACTCAAACAAGCCTCTGTGAGGCATAAAACAATATACTTCTCAGAGTACCCACTGGTGCTTCACAAACAGGCTGAAAAAATAATCTTTGCTAGCAAGGATGAAACTCCCTATTTGGTGACTTCTCTGCAGGAGTCATGTCTGGACGGTGAATGAGCACTCCACCTAACAGGGGGATGTCATCACAGAGTTTCTTATTGAACTCCTCAAGCTGAAACTACTGAACTGAATTCTGCAATACAGCCTGGGGGTCAAGCTGTGTTTCTGAGGTTCACGTAGCACCAGTAATTTCTACTAGCCGAACACTAACTTTCCTTGCATCATCTTCCACACACCTCTTCCCTTCAGCCCCAGCCGGGACGAGAGCTGCACGGGCACCAGAAGCCACTGCCGGACCTCACGGCCAGGCCCAGGTTCCCCACCCCAGCAGAACGGCGGATTTCTCCCCAAACCGGGCCGCTTGGTGCTTCCCCTCAGCTGAAATCAGCACCCTGACGGGCACACTTAGGGACTGGATCTCTTCCATACCACATACGAAAGGAAAAAAGCCTCATTTGAAAAATGAAAGGCTGGGCTGCAATGTTTACAGGTTTTCTTCCTCTAGGAGAAACTGTTGAGTGGGAAGCATTTTTTGCTTTGCGTAAACTTCAAAAAAAAAAAAAAAAAGCCCACAGCAATGAAAGTGAGAGACAGCCTAGCCAACTAGATGTATGACACCAACTCCTAGTTTGATAATTAGCTGTATATGGACTATAGCCAGGTGATAATTAAACCCAAAGGACCAAGGGTAGGGAAAAAGACTCATTAATTTCTCCTCTTTAACATATTAGGACAACTTTTTCCACTTAAGACAGTAAAATTTGTCTTTAATTACTGCAGAAATATCTACATCATCTTCAACAACAATCTTGCCTCTTCCCACCTCCACACAAAGCAAGAGCAAGCCACCCAAATTTTCACAGGCATGAATTTACATGAATTAGCATTTTAAGGGTTCTCTAAGTTCAAGGTATTGTCACAAACCTTCCACTGTACTTTTTTTTTTTTTTTCCCCTGGCAGGAAGAGGGAAGTAGTGGTGTTAAGTGGAAAACAAGAAGAAACAGTATTTTATTAAATACAAGTTTTGTGAAAGTCTGTATCCTAAATTTTAAAATCTCACCACTGCAATTATTTCAAACTTACCTCATGAAAAGGAAGGGAAATGCTCTGCCTGCTCATATTAATGCAATTAAAGAGCAATATAAGAGTTCCTCAGTTAAAACGGTCTTTTGACACCAGACCACAGGGCTCCAGGATAGCACAGTACTTAAGAAAAGAGCAGTGAACAATGAACTGTATGCAAGTTAAATATCAGAACTTTCCAAAACCTAAACATACCTGGCAAATACGACAGGTGGATAACTGAAATTTAGCAAACACTGGCAGGTTTAAGATGTGGCTGTAATTAAGGTGAAAAGCAACCATAACAGCTAGTGGAACACTGAAGAACCCTGGAGGATAAATGCACTTATACTACCAAGCACAAAGAGAAAGTAAGTCATACAGACACAGGAGAAACTCCTTAATACAACCAGTTCTGGAAAGTCATGTCTACTTGATCAGCATCAGAGGGAACAGGCTCAGCTTTCTTTCCTTTAGAGGAAAGAAAACAGGTAGCAGCAAAGCACTGACAAATTCTTTAGGGTGCCATGCTATTTGCTTCATCAATACGGCAAGTTACTGACTGTCTCCGTTACCTGTCAATTTCTCAATGGGAGAAGAGAAAGCACCATTCTCCTTCTAGTACACGCCAAAAGCATTCCTAAAACTGCCATTGTTGCTGCTCATGAAAGTGAGGCTAACGTACCTTTTTAACCAAATCGGTTATATTGCACCATCATCAAATTGCTTATTATTTCTGTAAAATAATGTCTTAGCTCATCCAAATATTAGTAGGGCCTTTCTACAGTTAGGTAAAAGATCATTACTCTCTCACTCTAAGCATGTCTGCTACGCCCATTGATAAGAAGCTACCAAACGACTCAGAAACATTTTATTTTCAGTATGTTTGTATGTAGACTTAGGATGATATTTTGTTTTTGATGTTGCAGACCTCAGTCACTTGAAGAGGAATGTGGAAAACTATTTTTTGCAGCTCAGTAATAGTTCAGCTTTGTAACTGGAATTGCAACAACACATTCAGAAATTATAATTAACAAACTGACAGCCACGTGTACCTCAAAATGTGTATTTTGTGAATTTTAACCACTGAAATATATTATGAAGTATCAAACCTGTTCTTTTCAATACTCTCACAGTACACTGTCGTGTATCTCAAGACCTTAGCATTATTATCTAATTTTGCCTGATGTTTTCTAAACAGGACTCTGGTTTTAGTTAAAATCTCACTGTAGATGTTTATCGCTGTATTTCTTTCTGAGTAAATTAGCTTATCCTCCTCTGTAAATGCAAAATACTTGGATTTTCTCTGGTTGCTGACAGAACTCAAGTCCAGACAAAAATAAAGAGGAAAGAAACGTGTATGCTAGATACTACAGTTCATAGCACCAGATCCATACTTATCACTGTACTGTTACGTTTCTACTTTTACAGTGTAGTTTTATCAACACCTAACAAACTCCCCCAAAAAGAACAAAAACAAAACAAAAGCCCAGGGAAAAAAAATAAATAAAGAAAAATAGTAAATCATTTTTTCACTTATTAACATTTAGGATGCTGGGCCCAACACATTCTTTCCTGATGCTCAAATACTAATTGATCCTCAAGAATCCATTCACTGCTATTAATGCAGGTCCACCACTGCCTTAAACTGGTACCGTGTCACTGTCAGAAGGAATGGTCCTGCCTTTCTCTATCTGAAATGCTGACAGTCAGAGCAGTGAATTAACCAGGCTGACTGCACAGCTTCAAGGTCACTAAGGAAAGAAGAGAGAGGACCATAATGGGCAGTCAAAAGTGGAGAGACAAAGAGGACTACCCACGTACTTTGCTTGTCCAGCTCTCACAAAAGACTCATCATAATCAAGTCCTGTAGACATTCACGTCTATGCAAGTAAGAAAATAAGCTTTAAAATAACAAATTTCAGAATATACTGAATTAACTCTACCAAAATACAAACACATTTCAACATAGTTATTCCATCCTGCAAAGCAGCCTTGGAGGACTTGCACAAGTAAGTCCTGTAACACCAAAACATCCCAAATATACGGATAAATCAAAGCACTGTTACATGTTTCCATTTACCTGTCTTATAAAGAAGTCTCCATGGATTAGAGACACAATGCCAAAGTTTGTATACTTAAAAATATGATCCATCAGCCACATCATCTGACGGACAACCTGAAAAGTTAAAAAAAAAAAAAAAGGCTTAGTAAATATAACGTGTAGAGACTTATGCATATACCAGTCACCCTCATAACAGCAATAAAACTAGCAAACATATGGAATAAAGTCCTTTTGCATCAAAGTATAAAGCTACACAAATGCTATGCTTCTCCCTCAAGAACAGAATCAAATACAGACTGCCTTTTTGCAACATAACATACAGTTGTACTCCATTAGCTTTATGCTACAGTCATTTCTACTCAGTCTTTTTGCACAGGAGGTATAATGCTTCTTATTGACATACCATCACAATTTTAAGTCATCTGCAAACTAAAACCATTTCTGGTGTCTGTTAAAGGTCACAAACCAACACAGGTTTGTGTTTGAAATCTCCAAGTGTTTTATATCTACCACAAAAATGTTTCCTTACATTTTTTGTACTTGATTATTTCGGGGTGAGATCACTTTGTTCTCCTGTTTCTGACGCGCACATGCTCCCCACATGCTCACTACAATCTCTGAACAGTGGCGTTCACTGAGACCTATGCACAGCCCTCATACCATTATGGATTTCTCTCGTGGCAGAGCAGCCACATGCGTCCCTGAGAATTTCATTAAGTCATGCTCCTTGTCCTGGCCAAGCAGCGTGGTGAGAAAGCAGAAACAGAGTGGAGCCATTAAATTCCCCCTGACCATCACTTCTGTAGGACAGCGAAAGCAGATACTACATGTGCTCAGTCCTCAGAGATTTAAAATAAGAGAATTATTCCAGAAGTAGATAACAGAAGGCAAAAGCTTCTGCTCCCAAGGTCCTTCCCCACTATAGCTCGTATATGTACATATATGTATACGTACATATATATGTACGTATATTTTAAGAGGAGTAGGAGTTGGCTCTCCAACACTAGAAGATCCAATGTCTCATCCATGCTGTCAATGATACGTTAGGCTAGCTGCCTTCTACTCTTTCCTGTGTTAGAAGGCTGCACAGACTGCTCCAAGTTCAGCGAAACTCAGTCATGTAACATAATACTCTTCCATTTATTACAATCCAAAAAGTATGGAGAACCACTGTAATTCTCTGACGGTCCAAAGATCATGTTTTGTGGGAATTTTGTTTCGCGAAAAGAAAAATAAAAAGCTTGGTAATTTGCAGTACCTGTCTAGAATTGCATGCATCAGTAAGTCTTCCTTCCAAATAAATCTAATCCTCTCTTGGAGTGTTCTGATTACCTATTCTCCCTTTTGACCACAGAAGCTATAAATGAATCCTAGGTTATATATTTGGAGAAAGCTAACTGTTACATACCCTGCTTCTTTTACTTATCCTTAAACAACTGCGGCCAGATGCTTAGCAAAGTGGAATTTTTACACACTTAGGAGAACATAACTGCCAAAGAACATTTAAGATGTTTTATTGCCTTATACATATACCTGATACCTCAGCTAAATCTAAATGTCACAGAATGCATTAAGAACACTGTAACTTTTCTGGGTTTTTCGTATCAGCAAACTTTCTATTCGAAGATTTTGAATAACGCTAGAGCACCGGTTTCTGGACTTTCTAGCATCACTGGAAGTGGAAGGGGAAACCACGTCTGAGAGAAAAGGACAGCTCTGAAAGACATGAAACACTTTGCTCTAGAAGCAAGCATCCATTTCTTTTCTATGACATGCTAGTATCCTCTCCTGTCTGCCAGTGACATTTCTTACTAGATGTTAAATATGTAACGGAACAATGAGGGATAAAAAACAAAATTAGTTCCTGGATACAACTGCCCACTTGAGACTAATATAGGTGAAACATTTTTTTATTGTTTTTTTTTTCAGAGCTTCTCATTCTCTTCATTTCAGTAAAAGAGAAAGCCTTAGGGAAGTAAAAAAGAAATAAAAGGTGTGCCCTAAGGGCAAGAATACAAAACACAGCATTACTGAGAGGTGTTACTGCTCTTCAAGGCAGCATAATACCACCTCTTCATGTCCATGCACCAGCCTAGAGAAGACATGTTGTAGAGAACTGCATCCTTTGTCATCATCAAGTTAAAAATACTGCTCAAATTCCACTGACGATGCTTTGGTCTGCAGCAGCACCCACATGACCCTCAGCATTCATCTATTACTTTGGCTTTTTTACAAATATTTTTCTATTCTATCAAGTAGAAGCTAAGCCAACATAATCTGCTTGGCCAGAGGAGATAAACAAGCATAATAATCTACTTCCCTGAAAAGAAACAGTTTGGGTCTTTTGAGGAGTCAGCCTTGGTCCCCAGATGTACTGGGGCAATCCAAGAGGAAGAATTCCCGCCCAGCAATGCTGGGGCTTCCCTCCTCCCAAACCACTTTTTGTGGCTGTGTGCCAGCTGGGCATTTAGATCACAAATTCAGACGACTGTAGTTTTATCTTGAAGGTTGATCATTGATCTGCAGGGTCTGAAGTCCCCATCTCACCATGTTTTAGGTGACACAAGAGTTTCTAACTACCATCCCTGGACTTCCTCAGTCTTGCTGAGAAGGAGTGATGCCACTGTGTCAAAGACTGGTGTAACTCAAGTTTTAAGTAGGACAAAACATACATACTGCTGCCAAGTGGGCTACAGAAAGGCAAATCTCAGAGCTCGGTGATTACAAATCTGCCTGTAGGCCTGTGTAGGTGTACTATAAAGTACAAAAAGGAAATATAAATAATTTATGTATGTTAATTGATGAATACACACAAGCACATAAAATCAAAAAGGGGGAGTCAAGAGGGTAAAACACAATCATCTTGTTTGCAATCAGAAAGCAAACTAGATTAATGGGTATTCCTTCTGTTCTGCTACTAAGGGCAGAGCAGAGCAAACTGCAGGATAATGGTGGTGGTTCTTTCTTTTAGTGTCCTCAGGAACAAAACAACACATATCACGTAAGTCTCTAATCACACGTATTTCAAGTAGGTTAAGCAAAGACACTCAACATTTTTGAATGCAGGCTCACAGGTGCTCATGAACAGAGAGTTTTTGGATGCTGTTTCAGGTCCTTTTTTCTACACCAGTCCCACTTAAGCGAAGTTCAGGATGCAGAAAATAGTTTTTAATGAGTTAATAGGAAATGTAGGTGTCTCCTATTCACAGGCCCATTTTCATTTCACCCTGCTTAGATTTCATAACAAAGCAACCTGAGTAGACTGACTTTCATTTTTAAAGCACCTGTCCATAACAACAATGAAAGCCAGGTATGCATGTCTTGAAATTTGTACTACAACAGCTGCAAGCTGCATTTTTTTTTTCCTCTCCATTGTACTGTTTCTGTTTTTAATGAAAAAAGTAATCAAATTTATCAGTCCTAACCCAGCCAGAATGCAGTAATAGCAGTATTTTAATCTACTTCTTTAACACAGGCATTAAAGATTATGAGACCTCAACCAACTTACTAAGAGTTTGTTTAAACACTTTCATAAATTGGAACAAATTTCTTGAGCTATATAAAAAGTGTAATAAGGTCATGTCTGATTCAGCAGAAACCTTGCTCTCTGTGACTTGTCTTATGGCATTAGTCAAACAACACCAGACCAGCCCTTCCATTAAAGCATAACTTTTTGCTAAGTTCCACTTCACTAATAAAAGATTAAGTTTTCTTTATCCACCTAAGTTAATCTGAAAGAGAATAAATGTCTTAACAAATGCATTTTAACTTAGTGTTTGATAAGATTAAGTCTGCTTAAAACAGATAAGATATGCTATCATCTGTATATAAGAATTTATAGAACACTAGGAAAAAAAAGTCACAGTTCCTGACCTGGCCCTTAGGAAATCTATCTTCAAGCTAGAAGAAAATTTTTGTATTCTACTTTGCTACACAGAAAAACAGAACTTAGTCTTAAATTGAATACTTCTGACTTCTTAAATTAACAATTAAAAAGGCAGCAGCAAATGGATACATGGTTGTTGCTTAAATCTGGTTTCAGTCCATATTGCCTTGCAAAGGACAATAAAGAAAAACACTTTGGACCGCCACAGGAGGAAGCTCTTCCTAGTTCTGCCACTGCCTTATCACTGAGAGGCCACCTTTGGTACGTTATTTTACTTCTCTATACACTCTTCTGTGTGAGATGGAAATGAGCCTTTCACTTTCACAAATACTTTGAGCTGAAAAGTGTCTCCCAAGTGGTAAGAAGTGTTTAGGAACTAACACAACTTAACCGTTGTAATAAAGGCGATTCTTGGAAATTACTATCTTGTTACTTACAGACAAATATCAGAGTTACAAAAGACTCCACGTTAAGTTTAAACTCTATTTAAAAAGAAAAAAAAAACTGCCTCATTTAAATAGCAGTTTATTATATAATGATTTCTTTTGGAAAGGTTTTCCCCTCTCTCCCCCAGTGGTTTCACATTCTCTCAAAGAGAAGAGAATTCTCCTGGTCAGAAATATGAAGCATGCTATTTAAAAGTGCCTGATTCAGCAAGTTCTATCAAGGATAAACTATCTTGATCTTTCTCATTATTTTTAGCCAGTTGTACCACTCATGCAATATTTTAAGAATGTGTTGAAGTTTGTACTTATTTTTTTTATTAGCTAAAAAAATATTAAAGCCACTCTAGGCTCTGGACATGTATATTCCAAGAGCAACAACAGCAACTCTAAGGGAAAAATGCTGATTTTTAAGGCTGTTTTGCTCTTCTAAAAACCCACAAACCTAATATTCTCCACAGTGAAGGTTATTTGCCACCTCAACACCGTCCTCCATTTTTAGGATCTTCTGCACTCACTGAAACTTGCTCTGTCCTAAACTGAAGCTTTTTAGCTAAGGAGTCAAATAGGATAAACATGGCTTAAATTATACATATGGATGCGCACACTAGGAAACACACATGAGTCAACGAACCTCTGTGATATTTAAAGCACATGAGACTTCTATAGTCAAGATTATATGATATACACATCCATAGGACTGTATCTTCACAGTCACATCTTGATCACAAAAGACTGTCCTATGCATAATTTTGATGAGTACTATGACAGAATAAATGTTTCCCTTCATTTGGGTATAGTACAGAATACCATACAAGCCTAACTTCCTCAATTCCCAAAGGTATTAAAAGCAACTAAAAGTACTTCTAGAACATTTTCTTCTCTAGGTTATAGTAGAAAGGAAGAAGTAATTCTCTTTCTTCAGCCTTGAGTGGCATTTTCATACTTTCCAATTCAAATCTTTGAGGGGGTTTGTTTTTCTTTTGTCTTTTAAATCGGCTCTGCTGGCATAAGTAACATCTGGGAAAAATTCTACAAAAAATGTTAAATGACTGGTAGAGATATAGTGGATACATTATCTATATTAATGTACACTAAGAAAAACAGTGTCAGTTACAAGCTGTGCAAAGAGCAGCTGTGTTTTTTTTTTCCCTTGTTTCCCCACAGTATGAGGGCATGAAAACCAACAACACTAAGACAGACACAGCTGATGGAGCTTTTCAACCTGCCAGGTATGTCCCTCACCATTTGTACCCTAATCATACTTACCCTTTTCCCTTATTTCCTCATTGATTTAATTTTCAATTTAGATCCATTACTCTAGTTTCTAGCGCTACACTCTTAGACGTGAATTTTCTGAACAGCAATGTGTGAAGTGACTGACATTAATTGCACTTCTCACCGAGAAATGCTTAAGAGTCTGTGAAATAAGAGCTTAAGCAATTTTGACCTTAGCTAGCCTGGATGTGCTGTCCTATGCGAGTCACGTCCACTTTCTGAACTCCAACCAAAATCCCATACAGACCTTGCTTCTGACTTCATGAGGAAAATTCTACACTGGAATAAAGTCATAGCCAAGAAGCTGTGTTGGTTTGAACAAAGTTGGTATGAATTGCAGAAGGACATGTGGTGAGAGGAAAGAGTGGAGGACATGATTACCTGCAAGGATATCTGCTTCCCTCTACGTTAACCTAGACCTGCACACTGAGTCAGCTTGTACCTGACATTCCCTAAAGGCAACGTTTATGGTCTAAAAACCTGCTCCAAGGTAATGTTACATTAAATGAAATCTAAACAAAAAGCTTCCTATATTCAGAGCCTTGGGATTATTTGATGGATTAACAGACAAAAGAAAGTAAGTCATCAGCACCGCACACAGCCACATGCACACCCAAGGTTACAACTTGCAAACAGAAGCTACCCGTTCCCCAGTTGTAGCCTACCGTGCCTTTATCCTGAAGGCACATCATCAGAGTGCAGACATCCCCTGTTGCTTGATGGTTCACCAGCACCATGGCTTCATCTTCCGATACTGCTTTAACATCATCACCCCATTCCACTACTATTGAAAAAGAAAAATAAAAGGTAAACTTTGTAATGACCACATTGCTAATTTCACTATAAACAAAAAAAAGACCTCCACACCCAAACACTTATAACAAGGAAAACCTACATGCTACATGTCAATTTAAATTGGCACATAGCATAAGATGTGCTATATTAGCAAGACCGTTTCTCCAAGCAAAGGGTATCCAGCTTAGTTTTAAATTGCATGCATAGAATAAGAACAAAACAAAAATACTCTATCAGGACATATGCAGAGATTGATCTTTTTGTCATTACACCATTCTATATCTAGGGTCTCAAAATTACGTAAGGTTTTGACCCAGCTTTCAAATTCAACCATCTTGCCTCATTAGATTTATTTTTTTAATCATGTTGTAAAAAAAAGCTTTTTTTTATTGTTTTTTTTTTTTAAAAAAAAAAAAACTTGGCAAGTTTGCTGCATTTCTACATGTACAACTATTAAGCTACTCGGGTAAAAGAAAAAAAAAACTTTAGTTGGAACATTCTGTTTAAAACACTACATTAAACAAACTCAGTAATTCAAATCAAGTTAGCTGTAAGCAAGAAAGTGGGTTCAGAAAATGAGCTGCTCAGATGACAAACTATTAGGTCACTGTTTTGTAGACCAGAGACCAGATACTCCAGTGGCAAGAATGACATCAGGAGGAAGCCACAGCTGTTGATCATCCAGCATCTATACTCACTAACAAAACTATGCTGAGGTGAGGAGGAGGAGTTAAAATCACTAGTTGCATCATTACAGAGAAAATAAATAGAGAGTAGAAGGCCTCCTGCAGAAGAACACAGGATGGAAAACAAAAACGCCTGCCATAAATCAAAGACCAGCATGCACCTAATGCTCTTACTGGGGCAAAGAGACCACAGAGCAGAGTCTGACCCTCGTCAACAAAAGAGATGGTTACTGCAGCTCGAGGGGAAGGGGAAGGATGGAAAGGCTGAGCAGTTCTATGAAGCTCAAAAGGAAAAGTAAGATGCATTGCCCATGCACGTAGGACATGAGTATTTTTCTGTATTCGTTCAGGACCTCAAGTGGTTCTCACTGGCTATTATCTCCATTTCTGACCTCAAAGGCGATATGTCAGCTCCACTACTGGATCTTTAGGACCGTTAAGAAAGGTTTTGTTAACAGGTCTCCTGGCAGCAACCAGCCCTCCCTGCAGGACAAGTCAAGGGTTATACTTGTGCTGTGTTCCCAGCTGTAGTTTAACTGAGGAGAAACCCATAGGCTACGCACTGAAGGCAAGGAGCAATAACCCGTGCATAGCTTCCCTGTCCTCGCAGAAATCCGATTAGCATCATATATTTGAAACTTGCTGCTTATTTTCCATCAGCTCCAAAAGCAGTATGATCTGAGACTTAAGCACAAAGTAAAATAAAAAAATAAAATAAAACACTCTACTTGGTCACAAGTAGAGGGAATCAGACTACAAATACAGAGAGGGGAAGCCTGGTCATCCCATAATGCCCGACCTTCCTTCTTCTCCCTGGCAAACTAAGCACAGGTCCTTCCTAATTCTTCTCAATGTGAACTTTGAAGATCATCTTTGTTCCTCCTCCTTGATTACAAGCAAATTCCCTCCGATGTCCTCTCTAACTCCATGGAAGGTACGGAACACCTGAATGCCGCAATCTTAGCTGATGAGGCAGGTGCACGGTCAAGTATTTCACATTCCTGGGCATGGCAGTACCCAACAATGCAAAAAAGTCAGACGAAAGAAAAACCGTCTTAAAGGAAATGTATCAAGCCCACTTTGGAATTATTACTTCAGCAACTTTACTAAGGAGCCAATACACAAATAGTCATACTTAACTGTAGCTTTCCAACAAAAACTGAAGTACTAAAGCACCAAAAACTAAGCACTAAATACATTGAGCATTTGCAAAATAAGGTGGCTCACAAATGTCTAATTATTACCAAATAAAACCATTTTACTTCTAGATCTGTCATTGGGGGTGGGGGAATCTTTACCAAAGAGACTTCCTTGGAATACATCAGTTTATATTATTAATCACTTCTACCACAGAACAGTTTAAAAAAAGCAATTGAAAAAGAAACTATTTTTAATCTTGGAATGCGTTTCACAGATCCAGCTTTCTGAAGGATTAAAGTAAAGTTCATAACAAAGTCATGAGAAGTAACACACAACTGAAAACAACTGAAGAGGAGAACTTATAAAGCTTGTTTTGCCAAAAAAAAAAAAATATATATATATATATACACATAAAAGAGTAACATACTAGGCAAAGACTAAGAGGTGACCTTGACATTTTCAGATAGGTCCCAGTCAAGTGAAAACAGGGAAAAATAAGCTTCTGCTGCTGCCTAGAGTATTTTACCTGTTCTTGTTAGATATAATATGGGGCAAACACTCAACCAGCTCACTATGCACTAACGAGTTTCAGCAGAGATGTAGTACCAAGGTGAGTTCTGTGGCAAGGTTAACAAAAGTTTCATTTAATCCTTTAGTTGACAGACAAAATGAATTGAGTAAATCAAGTGGTAAGACTAATAGCTCAACCTCTGCAGCTCAGCTGACAGGTAGTAAGTTATTAAATCACAGTGATTCAGCTGTACATCCCCTAGCTTCTTTTCCCTCTGTCATTTCTCCTCAGGCAACCTGACTGTCTCTTGTGCTTAATATCATTTTATGGTCAATTGATTGAGCTGATTATCAAGGAGAAAAGAAGCAGTTTGTACGAGCCCTTCACATAGCATTTCTGGATGGGAAACAGAACAGCAAACCACAAAAGTGTGCAGAAGAACCATTGTCATTACCACATTTTTTTAAAGAAGAAAAAAAAAAAGCCATCTAGCTTAAATTCACAGTGCCCTTTAAACTCAGTGGAGGAATAAATGTCCCTCTCAGACTTTCCCACTGCTCTCAAGTTTTCAAAATGAGCATTTTTCTTTCAGAAATACTTGTGCCATCACATTCCTCCATTCCAATTGGAAACACTCAAATCAAAGCCTCAGATGCATGGCAGCAGAACGAGGAACAGTGCTTTGCTCCACTGTAACAAGACAAAAACAGTTCAAAGACAAATATTTGTTGCTCAGGGTGCCCGAAAACCAGCAAGCATTCCTCCACAACTTGCTTGTATTGCCAGGACACATTTTATAACGATACCAGCTCTGTGTCTACAGCCCTGTAACAAATTTCTGTAAATGTGGTGTAACATAGTGAAATAATATAAAGAGAGGGAGGAGCAGGAAATCAGTTTAACCTGGTAATTTGAAGCCATGGTAAATTCAGTACTGAACAAATCTAGTAATCCTGATGAGTAATGAAATCTTTTACCAGCAGGAGCGACACAAAAATGGCTTAGCTGTAAGAGAGACTTCATTTGCGACTTAGTTTTGTAAGCAAAAGGTTTCTCCAGGAAAGGATGAAGACACAGCATGCAACTGCAAGTAAATGCAAGACAGAAAGACTTTTCCTTCCAAGTCCAAGATGTACACAAGTCTCTAAAACCAAGAAAATATTTCATAAAATGAGCTGCAAGCTGAGCTTTTTATGATCTAATTCTTGCAAAGCTTACAGAAGAAAATAAAAGCAATAAAAGATTTTTTTTTTCACATTGTAACTCAACTATTGCACATCTAAATGCAGCTATGGAGAGCTGTCAGAAGACTTGGCTGCTTTGTAATCATGTCCTTAACATAACTGCATGCATGTAAGTGATGCTATGAATAAATATTCAAGCACTCTAATTGCAGCATGTCATTAGGCTGTGCAAATCACTACTCAGCTAGCTAGCAATTCAGCAGGTTTATGTCGTACTTCAGAACATACCTGGCAAGAATGACAGCCTAGTATTCTGCACGTTGTCTACAGGTGAAGCAGTCCTTTGATTTGCATAGCAATTAATATGAACAACTTCACTTTGCACACTGCACTTTAAAACGTCAAAAGTGTTTAAGATTTTCTATCCCTGCCTCTTCATTATAGTTAATAGTTGCACTACAGTGTGTGCAGTAAGAACCAGCATTAATTTTATTGGCAAATTAATGACTTAAGTTCGAGTGAACACTTGGGCTTCTTATTAAGAAATCACATTGGGTTTCAACTTCTTTCTCCACAGAGTTGGAAAGCAGAAAAAGGAAAACCTCCTTCCAGAAATTTCAACAGCCATTAGGAAATGTGAAGGAACCAGACGCAATTCTCTTACCAGCATCATCCAAATCTGAAAGCTCCCACATTAATTCCATAAATAAAAAACATGAAAAGACCAATGCTTATGGCAAGGTCAGGGAAACTCTAAGTGTCCTAATTGCATTATTAAAAACCCAAACGCCATAAACACTTCTTTATCAGCGAGTGTAATGATAGGACAAGGGGTAACAGCTTTAAACTAAAACAGGGTAGATTTAAGGTTATATATTTGGAAGAGATTCTTTACTGTGAGGGCGGTGAGGCACTGGCACAGGCTGCCCAGAGAAGCTGTGGATGCCCCATCCCTGGAGGTGCTCAAGGCCAGGCTGGATGGGGCTTTGGGCAGCCTGGTCTGGTGGGAGGTGTCCCTGCCCATGGCGTGGGTTGGAACTGGGTGGGCTTTAAGGTCCCTTCCAACCCAAACAATTCTGTGATTCTATGATAGAACAGTTAGATATATCATCTGAACATTATGATATACATAAATGTGTAATTGATTTGGGTATCCACTTTATTTACCTTCTAGATTTTCTTACACACAGTATTCACAACCTTCTCCACAAATCAGAGAAGCTAAGAACTTCTTACTCCAGAACTCCCCACCCCGTGGTTTATTTTTCTTCCGATCACCTGTAATCACATACATCCATGAAGCAAGACTTCAAGAAAAACAATTCAAAGAAGCTGCAGGTTGGCAACGCTTAGAACTGAACAGTACCAACTTTTGTGGTTTTTGCAAAGCTTTAGTCACAAACAAATGGCGTTATTAATGGACAGTCTCCTTTGCTTCTTCAAAAGTCACCCTGCTTTCAAAAATAAGGGACCTTATTATCATCTGCTCAGTAGTAATTGTAACTCATGACAACCGGGTTTCTACATTTTAAACATCCTTCCTCATGCTCCAGCATTTGTATTTGGCAAGCTTTTTACTTTACTGTTGTTCACAAATGTCCAGTCAAAGCATGTTTCAGCTAGAGTTGTCAAAGTCATTTGTATCTCCTTTACAGATGGGATTCCTTGATAGCTGGCATTAAGAAATTGCACTCCTGGCCCCGTTAAAAAAAAAAAAAAAAAAAAAAAGTGGATAAAGACATGCTAAGGGTGTTTTTTTTTCCACTTCCTTAACTAAAAGGCTAAAGGCATTTGTCTCTGCAAATTGATATACCTGCCTATGGTAGAAGAAAGAAAACCAACAATGGACTAAGCAAATTAGCACACAATTAGTTTTGTTTTATTTTTAAATAAATATTTTAGGGTTAGAAGGCATTTTAAAACCTCTATATAAAATCAGACACATAATATAGGAAAGAGGAAAAAAGCTCTTCCTACCCTACCCTTTCTTTTCCAGATTCACTTTTACTGCCAAGACCACCTTCGTATATTGTCTATGTACACACAAGGCACACAGTAGATTAATAAAAGTACTATCCAGAAAAGGAAGGAAAGGATGTGCATACGACATCAGATATCATTAAACTCAGCTTCACTCATTATCTTGTTTTTCTTATTAAAGAATGTGTCTTTACTAACAAAAGTATTTTAAATATTAATGTCATTACAATACATACACCTTAAGGTTGTAAAAATAGTTTCAAACAAGATTTTGATACCCAAAAAAAAGTGTCTTTTACAGCTAACTCAATTCAGGCCTCCACTGAGAAATTTTTCTTATTTCCCCTCAAGAAAAACACTTATCAGAGAGAAGCAAGAGAAGAACAAGCTGGGGAAGAGAAACCCACAAATAAAAGGAGCCTGTTGTACAGCTTGTGTTAATATACTGAGTCGGGCTCTTAGACGTCCCAGTCACCACCGTAATTTTCCTGTAGCAAACTATTTCACGCTCCTCCACATTTCCCTTTAGGAGCATTTCCTTTTGCTTTCAGTTCCATTCTTTTCAGCTTCTACCTTTTAGGACTGAAATTTACAAACTGCTGCTTTGTGGAGAAGAGGACTGGTGGCCACAATATTTATGCTGTAAGTCCATCCGTCCTCTTATTGCAATTAACTGTTAATAAGAGGTGGTAAAAACAAGTGACAATTAGAACAGAGATGCCCTGTCTTGTATCTCACGAACCCAAGAACCATCCTTTTCCTAAAGCACAGCAGTTCCATTTGGAAAGAGCCCCTGGTGATGACTACTTTTGAGCATTGACTTCATTTTCCTGGAATGCACATTCAAGACCTCATGGGCACAGTTTTCTTGAGTTCTGTAATTCACTGGCACAAGAGATGATGTTTGCGGCTGAAGAGAGGGCTCATTCTTCCCACGTGTGACTGAGAATCAATAGAAATGAAACCTTAGCTCATCTTCAGTGAAGCGAAATCTTTCACTGACTTCAGTACAGACAGCATCATTCCAAGAGCTGCTTCTCTTCGTAATTACACAAGGCAATCAGTTAGCACGGTAAGAGAACTTGTAAAGTCAAATTCTGTCAGGACAGATGAGCTGTGCGGCTCCAGATGCTTAAGGCATAGTTCCAACGTATCACCCGTCTTACGAGGATGCATCTTTCACTCGACATACCCTCCGTACTTGCTGGAGGTCTCCAAAAGCAAGTTACACCTCCTTACACCACTCCCACAACTCTGCTTGAACTACAAGGCACTGAAGCCCTACTACTTCTCCTTCTGACCACAGAAACTGGAACCCTGGTCGTATACAGCGGTTACCACTTCCAAGTGGAGGCAGAAGATGGTCAGTGCTCACAGCCTCGCCATCCACATTCCCCTGCGCAACTTGCACACTGCCGTTGATGTCGGTTTTCAGGGCTATGCTGGTAACAAACCGCAGCAGCCGAGAAGCAATTCGGCTGCCTGCTTTGCTGCCTCTATTATTAGAAAAGCAACTCCAAGACTGAAGAATGGGATGGAGCGCTGAAATCCTTTTGAAGTACCTCGAAGCTCATGAGTCAGACCACTTGCAGACAGAGCCAGCTGTACAGCACGTTCCTCCCCAGTGACAGATAAAATGCATTAAACATTAACTACCCAGAGGAACATCAATGCATTCGTGAAATAATATAATATCTTAAAGCCCTAATACCTAACATATTGCAGATGATACAGTGGCCAGAAGAATCATTATTTGTTTAAAGCCTAGAACAACAAGAAGAAAAACAATGGGCCACTGTCCCAATTTTTTCTTGCTGTGGAAGAATAATTTTTCATAATTTTAAACACATGAAATGAAACACCAGAACAACAAGTAAAGGTTATAAAGGCAAACTGAAAAAAAAAAAAAACAACTAGGCCAGAATATTAAAAGAATCACAAGGAGTTTCAAAGGACAGACAAAAAATGATTTAATTAGAAGCACATGACTCAGATCCTTCTAAGACCTTGGTGACAAACAGTAAATACACTACAGATGAACAGCTATCGCTTCAGTTCATATTTAAAGCTGACAGTAACATGCTGATCATTCCTAGTTATATTGTGGAAAAGAAACAATTCATGTTCAAAAATGTGGATTTTTAACATTATCAAAGACACACAATTTATGGGACTGCCTTTGAGATTACTGTAAACCAAAAGGAGAAACGTAGGCTAGCTAAAGATGGCTTTTGCTTTTTGCTGGCTAAATATTTGAAGGATGGCCAACAAGCTGTAACACCATAATGATGGAAGTAAAGAAGCATATTTATGTAACACAAACACCAAAGAGGCTCTGAATAGATGGACCTCCGTTAAGTTCTTAAACTGACAGGAACTGACTTAAAAGACAGGATTTGCAGTTTACCAAGACTATACAATGTTACATATCAAAAAAGAAACCTGCCACAAGTCGCAGGGCCCACAAGACTGCTTGTATGGAAAAAATGTTGTTTGGAAAAATGTTGGTCCATGTGTTCTTTTGCTTCCCAGAAAGATATTAAGGATATGAAAATTTTAAACAAAAAACAAGACATAGGAGGTTTTTCTACCAGTTTGCACTTTGTATCTTTCAACTCCACAGCACAGACCACGATGGGAACACCACAGTCAATCCCTTAACTCAGGATATCTTCATACACATTTCCAACTGCTGCATGAGCTGGAGAACTTGCTCCCTCCTGGATTCTCGTCAGAATAATTCAGAGGCAGGCCCCCTGTACACACAATCTCAAAAGAACGTGAAATAAAAAAGAAGGAAGGGGGAAGTGTCGTTTACAACACAGAAAAGGGATATGGCACTCTGAAATTCAGTATGATGACACTAGGACTTGAGCTTTAGGATGGAAAGTTGCAGCAGAAAGAATCATCACATCCAGCACAAAGTCCAGCTGGAGGCCCGTGACCAGAGGTGCACGCTATGGGTCAGTACCAGCACAGGCACGGCTCAACATCTCCGTCAGCAACCCGAACGACAGGACAGAGAGCACCTTCTGCAAGTTTGCTGCAAGCCTGCAGACAACGCAGAGCCGGGAGGAGCGGCTGATACGCCAGATGGCTGTGCTGCCATTCGGGGGGATCTGGGCAGGCTGGAGAAATAAACCAGCAGGAAATTCACCGTGTTCAACAGGGGGAAATGCCAAGCCCTACACCTGGGGAACAGCTTTGCAGAAAAAGGCCTGGTGTCCTGGCAGACAAGCTGACCCTGAGCCAGAAGGGTCCTCCCCTCAGCACTGGGGAGGCCACACCTGGAGTACCGGGCCCAGTTCATCCTGCAGCAGGAACAGCCTTTAGTCACAAAGCACATTTCAAATAAGAACTGGCACGGTTGTTCTGTCTTATTGCTGACACTACTGCTGCAGAACTGCAAAGATGTAAATGCATTTGAAGGACAGTTCAACTCTCACTGATGTAAGATGCAGAATATGATTCACCTGGCACCACCAGACCAAGGCAAAAAGTGGGGTCAGTAAGCAACAACACTATCTTGAGGCAGCAATGCATTTTGGCCACAACAAGACATTGTGTTCACTGTTGTAATATCTTCAGATAGTTATCCAAAGATGAAGAACTTCAGATCTTCATCTGTATCTTTATCTATATTACAAAATATGGCAAAACAAGCTACTTCACTGAGACTGTTTTGTCTGCATGTCAAACACTAAGCAAGCAGGCAGTTACATCTGAATTAAGCATTTTTTACTTACTCAAATACCAAGACAATCACATTACTACTTAACATTCAGATTTAGCCATCTACCACCTACTTAAACACAAGACTTAAAGATTAGAGTAGTAGTAAGCAAACAAAAAAGCACGCACATATTCTTCTGCACTGTAAAATGGGAGGGCCTCAATTATTTCCCCTATTCTTTTTCCATCGTCCCTTATTTTCCCTGTTAGGCAAGTTGCAATGGCTTTCTTTTGCTTCCCAAATATTAGAGCAGTATAACGTGAGCATCTGTGCTGGAAATTAAAAGGAAAAAAAAGGGGGTGGGGGGGGGGACAGCACTATCAGAGGTATCAAGAAGATGGGATGACAGCAGCACCAGCTGAACCAAAATGAATCCTTATGGAACTGTGCTCTGCTAGGCTGAAGTCCCATCAACCCAACATACAGAGCATAACCTGCACAAGCCACCCAAGTTGCTAGGAGTTACTTTAAAAACAATAAATCCTTGCTATAAATGTGTGTAAGCATGTGCCACACACACTGCAGAACCGCTGTTTAGGCAGGGATAGGGCGACAGCTGTTTGGTTTGCTGTTTGTTTAGGGAAAGCAGATTTTAAAGAAAATAAAAATTATTTTCTAAGAGAGCGCCTTGAGAGCACGCCCTCTGTCACAACTAAACTACTGCATCATTACAATAACCTGAGCTGTCTTTGCAGTCAACTGCTACACGGCTGAATCTACCCAGGGGCATTATCACAAACTACAATGCTATTACTACAGTTTCCTTTTGAGTCACTGGCAATGGTATGCATTACTAATTTGATGCTGTTGCTTGTCTTTCCAGATGTGAAATTCCCTGTGAGGCCAGAGCAGAGTCATTCATAAGGTACTTCATTTCCATCAGCTGTTAAGGTGGCTCCACCAGCACAGCTACTGTACCAGTAAGTGTAGGCAATGCCAGGGGTTCATGGCCTTAACTGAAGGGACACTTCTCAGAGCGTGTAATCAGCACCAAAACTCAGTGCATCCAAACCAACCATGTGAAAAATGCCTTCAGGGAAATGGCGTGTGCAAAGCAAATGACTTGTGAAATATCAGTCCTGTTTCCTCCAGAGAGACAGCTACCTTCTTAAAAGCAGGGGGGTGGCTGAAACCTGCTTCACAGCCTCAACTGTTAAATCCAAGGATATTGATTAAGAGAAAGAGAAGAAAGCCAACTAGCTGGCCTAGTGCAAGCTGGCTAAAGCAAATAATCAACAGGCCATCCTGCAGGACCGCAGCACTCCCATGGTTTCCATCCAACTGTCTGGCTGCTTACGCAGACTTGTGCAATGCAATGCCACTGGATTTGCCGTGAGGAATCAGAAATTCTCCCTATCACAGAAACAGTCTGCATTGCACAGTCCAGAAAAACACAAATACTGGGGAAACTGGACAAAGATTCCACTGGAAAAAAATGCAGCCACAAGACAGAAGCAGCCTTCAAACAAGCAGTTGGAGAAGAACTGCAATTCTGCTTCAAGAAGAAAAAAAAAAGAAAAAGAAAAAGGACAATAGCAGAGTCCAGTGGCTATAAATAAAGAATAATCTACCATCATTAATAGGAAGGTAGGCAGATGTCACCAGCAGGTTTAATCAGTTTTTCTTTTTTCCCCATACTGGCACATAAAAGCAAGTGCTCACATCAAAGTGGCTCCAAGAGCAGAGTAAGGGAGAAGGCCTGTGGCAATCAGAAGGGGTGGCTGCAGCTCGTGCACGGCAGTTATTCCATTAGCTCCACTGAGATAACGCTACGCAGCGTGCCCAATAGTTAAGGCTGCTATTAATCAAGGGTAATCTGCAGCACGTTCAGAGGTATACATCTCATAGAGGATTTTTTGCTTTTAAAGCAGACAGATTCGAGGCCTTACTGCTTGTTGACAGCAGACCCAGAAGATCTGACGAAGGAACTTGTTATAAAGAGTTTAAGTATGTTCTGTGGTGACAGCTGCACAGCCCAAAACGAACACCTGATAAAAGCAGCACGAAGTTTTCATGGTTATTTAGGAGGGAGCAAGCTCTGTTACAGCAAAGCTTATCATAAACTGCTGCTCAGGGTGGTTTTTCGTTGGTGGTAGTTTGCTTAAATGACAAGTGAGGTATTTGGAAAGGCTCAATGCTAGGCATACAGAAGTTTATGGCACCACTTAGTCCAGGCTTCCGTGTCAGGCCAGTTGAAAACATGCCTTCAAACTGCAGGTAACTGGTGGTTTACAGCAATGAACACGCTCAGGAAGAGATGGCTAACTGTTCTCCTCTCAAAACGTGCAGATTGCAAGCATCCTGTATCGTTTCAAGGAATCCAGAACAACTAGAAACTTTTCAGATGTTTTTTCTCCCAAAGAAATAACTTGATACACCCAGAAATCTTACAACAAATATCCCAATACGGTGGAATACCAGCTCTTTCTTGGGACAGCGTAAGACCTCAGCAGAAGGTAGTTATGCACACACGAGGACCTCGAGAGGCTAGCCAGCGATGGGAAGACATGAGGTGGAAACCTCATTTCCATTCTTCACTGCAAGTTTTAAAACACTGTATATTTGGGGACTGTAGGCTTTTCAGAGCACTATGAGAGTCTCCTTCAGGTACGACACACACAGAATGCGCAGTCCAGCACCACTTTTCTGCAAAGAGGGAGAGCAATTTCTCACAGGAAATCAATAAAGCACATTATTCTAGCGTGCTTCTACTGTAGCTGGAGAGCTCGCTAATGGAGGGCTTTCTGGTACCCATGAAATGCTCTGAAGCACCTTGAGGTTTATCAAATACAAAACCCAGAAAACTCTCAACAGGGCTGGAAGCGAACAAGCATTACTTTTTCTTAAATAAGATGTTGAGCTTGCCTAAAACTCCAAGTAAAAGCGTGCATTCATCCCTTTATATCAAATCTAGTTAAACAGCATGGTGAAAAGGTGTGATCAAACCCTGAGCAAGTGTTGGACTCTAAGACTGTTCCCCCAGGACTGGGAGCAGGCAAGTGTTACAGACAAGACTGTACGTCCCAAGAAAAGCTGCCAGAGCAACTACAGCTAAGAATTGAGACTGCACTTCTTGAAAGATTTGCTAAGTGGGGGTTGTTGATGGTGGAAACACCACCAGAATTAAACAGCTGAGCAAGTAAATGTTTTCCAAGTGTTTAAACCCAACTGGGCTCAGAGAACCATGATTTTGCATATATTCTCTGAATAAGTCAGCTTGATTCAAAAATATGAGACTGTTGACTTTTCCTCCAAACAGAAGCAAACTACATGACTTTACTTACTGGATGAAGGTTCAAGTCAAGAAAACCAACGATACTATTACGGGGAATCAAGATTCTAAAGGTTGTACGATCACTCCTGCAACGCAGCTCTCCTTCAGCTTACCTAAATCAACTTCAGTTAGCTTGCAGTTACCTCTTTGGATTCTTCATGTC
Organism: Anser anser; assembly: GCF_964211835.1. Classification (NCBI taxonomy): domain Eukaryota; kingdom Metazoa; phylum Chordata; class Aves; order Anseriformes; family Anatidae; genus Anser; species Anser anser. The sequence continues at coordinate 98,271,356 of NC_139722.1, forward strand.
TCTGCAGGTCCAGACGGAGGGCTATGAAGATGATCAGAGGGCTGGAGCACCTCTGCTGTGAAGAAAGGCTGAGAGAGCTGGGGGGTGTTTAACTTGGAGGAGGCTCTGGGGAGACCTTATAGCAGCCTTCCAGTGTTCAAAGAGGCCAGAGAAGAAGGACAGGCTTTTTACAAGGGCATGTAGTGATAGGGCAAGAGGTGATTGTTTTAAACAAAAAAAAAAAGGGGGAGATTTAGGTTAGCTATTCAGAAGAAATTCTTCACTCAGAGGGTGGTGAGACCCTGGCACAGGCTGCCCAGAGAAGCTGTGGATGCCCCATCCCTGGAGGTGCTCAAGGCCAGGCTGGATGGGGCTTTGGGCAGCCTGGTCTGGTGGGAGGTGTCCTGCACATGGCAGGGGGGGTTTTACAGTTCCTTCCAGCTCAAACCACTCTGTGATTCTATGTTACTGCAAAGTGCTGTTGATGCTGTCTTGTTATACAACTGACCTTTTTCAGCCCAGCTTATGTTGGAGTATATATAAAAAAAAATGCAGAATGCATTCAGAACACCCTTTACTTTTTAGATTATCTCTGTTAAAAGGCCTACATGGGAAAGGCAAAAGGCCACTCTGTGCATTTATTTACTGTCCCCCTGCAGTCAACTCAGAACCAAGGAGTTTGTCTCCCCTTGAAGGGCACTGACCATTTCAAGCTCCTCAACTCAGTTGACTCCAGACAGAAAAAGAACAAATCTGTGTGCCTGAATGATCGTAAGAACAGAAATACATATTCACACAATGTATTTTGAGATTGCAGAAGTAGCATAATCTCAAAATCAATATCCACAGACTGTAAAATTGGGTGCTAATCAAGCAGCTGCAGCATTATTCTTTCCTCCCCCCACACATCTTTTTTTTTTTTGCCATCCTCCAGGTGTTAAAATGGGTTAAGATCACCAGAAAACATAACGAAGTCATTGAACATTTTCAGGTTGCAGTGTGGAGGGCAAAACTTAACAATGAAAGGCGTGCAAAGAATCAAGAAATAACTGGATACAGATGCAAGGAAGCACAAGGACAAACCTTTAAGGTTTGGAAGGCTTTTGGAAGCCTTAAATGTTTGCACTATTGGGTTTCAAGGGCTTTATTAAACTTTTCACCCATGCTACAAACAGTCTAAAACAAAGAAGTTAGAACATGAACAAGAACTACAAACATTTCCCCCTGGGCTTTTGAGATACTATGCTCGTTCTTTCAATGAATGGATTTTACAAAGGCCCAGGGAAATAAGATATTCTGTTACCACAAATGTAATAAAAGTAAACTAATCATAAAACAATAAGAAGTTAATGATACAGATTAACATAACATCAAATTCCTATATTCAGTTCTATGTTTATGCAAGGCCCACTGTTAAGAACAAAAGGCCACAAATAGCTTTGAGAAGCACGCTGGAAAGTATATATAAGTCATTTTAGTTGGAAACTTACGCTAGTACTTTTGCTGGCACGATGCAGCAAATGATCCAAGTTAAACATGTAAACATATTTAAATTTACCCCATATTATCCTATAGCAGTTCAGCGACTCTTAAGAAATAAGCGTGTAGCCACGCTTCAGGTTGCCAGTAAGCAGAAGTCCATTACCATAAAATCAGAAGAGACGCTGTGGCGCTCTCAGGCTGTCACAAATGAAGTGATTAGAAGGAAAGGCAGCCTCACTCTCATTATTCTAGCTGATGGACCTCAAAGCAGCAGCAAAAAGTGTACTGTTCCTAATTTTTAAAAATGTTTAGCTCTCTGGCATCTGTTAGTATTACAAAACAAATAATCCTCTTATACCTGCTAACTGCAAAAAATACCTTGGATTTGCAGGTGAGTCTTACCAGGAGTTTCAGTAGTACTTTTTATAGTCTCCAACAAACTTATTCCAACACTCTGAATAGCTGGCTCTAATATCTACCCTTCGTTCTCAGCACACAGACTAATATTCAATGTACCTTTCAAAGAAATACCCAATAAATCCCAATTTTGAAGTATGTCGCTGCAATGACAGTAATTGAGGCTTCTCTTCATATCTCTCTTCTTACTCCTAAGTAAATAAATAAAAAAATCCACATGTCTCAGATCAGAAAGTTCTTCTAAACGTTGGGAACACATGCTAAAAATGACAGCAGACAAATGTTGTGTGGGAAAAAAAAAAAGAACAAACTTCCAAATACATCAATTAAAACCAGTACTTCACTGTAGAGCAGCTTCTCTGGAGAGCACAAGTAAAGGGATCGAACAACAAAGTTGTGAAAGAGACCGTAAAAACAGGCTTCTCAATTTCAAACACAGCAAACGTGCCACAAATACAAACAGACATTGCAAATCTCAACATTCCACTTTACAATTAAATGATTAATGTGAACACTCCTAAGGCCGTGTTTATCAACAGTACTTGATAGGTAACTTGTCATATCCTGTGGCTACAAGCATCTTTACTTACTCAGGAAGCACATGCTGCAAGTTTCACAAATTACTCTTTCCTCTGACAAATGATCAAAAATGTTGGCAAAAAAGTGGGCAAAAATAAGTTTATTCAGCCACAAAAGTCTAGCACTTGCACGGTGTAAGAGTTTGGTCAATACATTCAAACATCAAACTCTACCTATCCAACTAAACCCTCCACGATTTGCTCAAAGAAACCCTGCCTCGAAACAAACCTAGTGAGCAACCAGACATTGCTTTTGCATCAGAAAAGGGTGGTAATGGGACTGAAAAAGGAAGGAGTGTGCCACCTGGAATAGCTTGTTCCTTACCGCCAGCCACCCAAATTAGCCTGCCTTTGGTGACGCACTGTGACACCACTCGTGGTTAGATGAACTCAGCACTGCAATTTAGTTCTTAAGTTTCAGTAGGCTGTTAAAATATGTGCAAAGAATGGGAGCAATAATGGGGAAAAAAAGATAAAAAGGTACTTCAATGTTTTCTCTCATGGAAGTGCTTCTTTCAGCCTACAAAAGTCTCGTTAAACTTCAAAGCCCAAGGTGGGCATCAGATGATCCTTTAAATATATCCAAGGCAACAGAACTATCTGGATAAAGACTTTGCTGTTGTACCACTCCCTTCCCATATTATTGGGTTAGGAGACCAAAGTGCTAGATTTGGTGACACAAATAGAGATCTCCAATACCGCAAATACTCCTCCATTAGTTTTTCATGTAATCCAATGCATGCAAGAGGCTTAACAGACATTCACATTAACCATACCTTCATCTGAAAACCCTTTTACAAATGTAAACTAAACGTCTTGTGTTTGGTGTATGGTGTATCAGCACATACACAGGCTATGGTTATATTTGTTTCCAAGTAAAAGCTGTTGCTAGGAGGAACAAAAACTGAATTTGATGCCAGAGGCAAGCGCAGGAAATAAAAATGGGTACGTTATCCAAATGAAACGAATGCATTTGGAAAGAAAGCTGGCAGCTACCAGACCTGGAGTTTTGCCAGGCCATCTATATGTATTTATGCATATCAAAACAGACCAGACAGGTACAAATTTCAAGAGGTCACCTTACTAATGCGGTGCCTTCACGCATGCTGCGTGACGGTACAGAGCCCTGCTTGACAGATCGTCACGCTGCTCACCGCCCACACGGTTGCTCCCTCCCAGGTCTCTTCAAACACTCTCAAATGCACCTCAAGCCTCATGTTTCCACGTAACCCTGGGTCAGATTTCTGACTGACTTCCTCTGGCTCTGCCCTGCCTGCGGTAATCGAAGCATCAACTGCTCTGCCTCAAGAGCTGCAGTTGGGCTGACGTCCTTCACGCCTTCCTTTTAGAGATGCTATGCCAACTCCTTTATATATATGTATATACACAAAGTGAGTAGAAAGTCTTAAACCCACAATTCTTTTACCACCTTATTCTTTTCCTTATATTAACACTAAACAGCCACCCATGTATACCTTTGGGATCTAAAAGGCCATGATAAACGAGGTGAACTAAACATCTTCCAGAGGAAAGGACGCTGCATCTGACGCCATCTGCCGCTGCCAGATTAACGAGTTGTTCTGGAAGCTGCAGAAGTAACAAAGCCTCGTTTCCCAAAGATTTGTTGCCTAACCTCCTTTCCCACAATGTGCTGGACAAGATATGCCAGCGGTGGGACAAACCCAGAAGCACCTATGCACTAGCTGGCAGTGCAGCTGATGTCCCGCGAGATAGACGATGGCCAAATTCCGCCTGCTCTGCCCTCAGCTGAGGCACTGGCTCGGGTCTCTCTCTTCTCTGCTCAGCTGCCAGTTTTCACAAAACTCCCGAGAACATCATTCTCTCTGAACCATCTGGTCAACTGCAGACAAATTTGTGAGGAGGCAAATCAGAAATGTGGGAAGGATAACAAAAAGAAGAGCTGTTAAACAAGGGGCTTAATCCCAAAAGGAAACTATACTACAAACACTAAAAACATTTATCTACATGTATGATAAATTAACCAAGTCACCAAATTACATCAAAAAGGTGTTCAATGGCCTATCCCAAATACCACATTCAAACATAACTGATGCTTATACTAACCAAAAATACATATTCTGAAGGTTGGTGGTTGTTTTTTCCCCCCGTTCTGGCAAGCAAGCACAGACGCAACAGACATTCACAGAAACTGCACATGCTTGGAATGTCAGGATGCTAGAAAACAAATGAAACTAAATAAACAGGATGACCAAAAAAAAGACACAGTCAGTCAAAATCCTCCCTTTTGCCACCAAAAAAACACACCCCCACAAGCATTATGTTATTGTCCTACCGATTCAACTTTCCAGAACCCACGTCCTCTCAGACAGCAGCACGCTGGCCCTGGCTTGCAGAACACTTTCTACTTTTAGTTCTACATAAGTGAGAAGCAGTAATAAAGCTGTTAATCCTTCCTCTCCTCCTTTACTTATATTACAAAAGTAGTGACACTCTAAACTAGCTTAAACTATTAGATCCCTTACACAGGGACAATTCCTTTTAGAAGGTTTTGAGATCATATTGTATGACACCACCTAGCCTGCGAAGTAAATATTTGTGAAAAGCCATAAGGAAAATAAAACCCAAAAAATCGGCACTGCTGACTTATTAAATCTTAAAAGATTTAAATTTATTACCTTCCAATGATATTTAAAGTCCCCTTCTTTTTTACATACAGGTGGGGAGATTGCATCTCTTCTACGTTATTCTCCCCAGGAAAAAGAACCATAAAGTTGTCTAGTTCAGTTCTGATTCAAGTTTAGCCGTGAATGAAATGGTTCTCATTTGATTTCAGCTTGCGTTAATGAAACTGTTGACCCTCATAGAGCCCCTTCTTAATTCTCAAATAGCTTTAAAATAACTGAGACAAGAACAGCAAAGCGTGAAGCTAGTACTTTTATTAAAATATGTAGAGAACAAGGAGAATAATAACACAACGTGCAGTCATGCATTGAGCCAAAATTTTCCCTAAGCTCTCCATCGTGATACTGACCTCTTTCCTAAGTTGCTACTTTGCTTAAATGTTCATTATTTTGGACTGTTCAACACTGAACAACTTCTGCAATTTGTTGGCTATTCATATAGCTTAGCTACTTTCAAAGTTCTTTACAATTGTCTCTGCAGCTGACAAACTCAAACAGCCAAGTATACAAAACTTCCGAGGAACCCCACTGCTAAGCTTTCATTAAAACGAACACTGGCCTTTTTATTCCCTAATCAACCCGTTCTCAGTTCATGATAGCCCCTCGATCTCGCCCTATGTTTGATTTTCTTCTCTAAAGCAACTTTGCAAAAGGCACTTTTACAGCCCAAATAACAATAATCGCTTCACAAGACAGCAGAAGGAGGTGAAGAAGTTCACCTCAGTGACACCTCCACCACATACTGGAGCCCTGTCCAGCACAGGACTGCTCTCTCGAACTGGGGCCACGTGCAGTAGTTCAACGACTACAGCAAAGCTGGCTGTGCCACTGAAAGATGCAGTTCCTCTTTGCCTTTGCTGTCTGCTCCCATCTTCTTTCGCCCCACCTGTACAGTGAACTGGTTTAGGGACCTGGTGGGGTTTGTCCGTCAGTACTCCAGCGAGAAAGGCGGTGGGGAGTTTTTAGTGTGGCTCAGGGCCGTGATGCAGATCACCACACAATCATTGCAGTACTTGGCGATAACACTGACGCAGTGGTGCAACCCTGAGACTGAAAGCCTGGGACCGGCCTTCTTCAGGGGCACTCCCTGCTCGAAATGCTTGTGGGGAGAAAAGATACAGCCTTGTATGCAAAATCCCTCACTGGTGTCATGGAGCATTTTTAGGAATGCAAACATGTTGGTCTTATTTATTTCGGTAATTGCACATACGAATGGATGGACTATTATCTCCAGTGTGGCAACTGCAAGAGCAGTGCAATTACGTGCCTACGCAATCCTGCATTTGACGTGTCATCTTAAGCATTAGTTTATATTCCGCTGTAATAAACACAAGCAGATTACATATCTTGGAGCTGTATTTTGGCTCAGTTCACGCCGGAAAGTTACACCGCTAAGCTTATATTCCATAAAGGATTTACTAACTGCCCTGTCTAATTAAGGTTGCACAACTCTTCAATTTTTAAAGTCCTGTTTTCAACGGCTTAAAACCTTGCCAAACTAACCTTTGGCAAGGCTTCTCCGTCCCTCACACACCCAACAGAGAAAGGGAAAGTAATACATCTATTCGTTTGAGCTGCATTCTAAAAAAGTAATTTCTCAGAACAAAATGACAGAGAAAAATAGGTTTTATTCCTGTCATACAATTGTTTTCTCTAGTTTTCTTGAAAAGCTCTAAGATTTTATTTTATTTTTTTGCTTTAATGCAGTTATACTAAACACACGTGAGAAGGAGAAATCACATCTCTGGCATCAAGGCATTATCCCTGACATATTCCAAATCCCCCTTCACACACGCTGCAGAGAATTGGCGCATAAAGAGTTCAATGCCCTAAGATTCTGTTCCTCCTCCAAACCAGAGCTGGACAAAACCTTTCCTACAATTACTTCACGTGGTTCCTAAAACCCTACCATCAAGGAAAAAAAAAAAAAAAAAAAAAAGAAGGTACAGAGAATGGAGAGACATCTCTCAGGTATTCTTAGTCATATCCTTCCAGGCATTTAACCAGCAATGAAGGGAGAAGTAAGATGACTAGCATGAATAGATACACTAAAAACAATGTCAGGCCCAGAACTAGGAGGGATGAAAACATGTCCTAAAAATAGAAATCTTGGCCGTAAGCAGGAATGGAACTCCAGTTCAGAAGCATTCCACAGGCATTCCCAGAGTAAGTAATTTCCCCTTCACACCTTTCTGTACGAGTACTCCTCAATAACTCCAGTCTTACTTTCCTTAGGTCTACCTGACAGATTTGGTATGCTTGCAACATACTGTTTTATCCAGATCAGGTGAAATGCAGGAGCATAGACTAACCCACCTTCAAAAAGAGGAAGCAAATAGCAACAAACAACACAAATACTGCTAGCAAAAAAATAACAGCATGTGCTTGTGCTTTAAGTTCTGTGCCAGCAGGCAGTAGCTTTCTAAAAATAAAATTTTGAGAGCATTTCAATAGCTAATCTTTCAGAATGACCACTTATAGTTAAATGATACAATAGGAAAATAAAAGATGAGCATTACTGCTTTTGACACGCTGCTGACACTAGATGAAGTACAAAGCAAGAAATATGGCAAAGCCCGTGTTGCAAAAAGGCGAGATGGGAATTTCCTGGTGTGATTTTAGATGTGATTAAAATAGGTCAAGGGTCACTACATAGCACCCTTTACAAACACACACATCCCTTGCACAAAGAAGGGGACAGTGAGTTCACTGTACTGCTCCCCGCCTCTTACGCAAAGACACAATGAGCCTTTGCTCTGAGGCCGCAGCAGAACCAGCTCCAATGTCCCTCACTCATTCAACTCCGACCTTTCCTTATCAAGGCAGCTCACTAGTTACACACAAACTTCCTCTTACAACATAAATTCAAAGATCCCAGCTTGTTCTAACCCTAGCCTACGCAGAAGTTAGACACATCGGGGAGAGCTGCACTCAAGTCAGGGAAGAAGCCCAACGTCGGTCTCTGCCTGGTACGTTGCTTTCCAAATCCATCGAGGCACATCAGGTATCGTCGCACATTCAGACAAAACCACAAAGCAAGAACAATCTTTTCTTCATTTCCACAACTCAAAAACATGACTATTTCCCCCAGCCGACTGCGCAGTCCTCGCAGTGGTGAACAATCCCCAAATATTACCAATTAGAAATCATACTGCAGGAACAAAGTGGGGTAGAAGACAATGGCAGGGCTCAATGCATAGATATGTCTCCTGAAATAACACCCCCTGCCTTATTTGGTGCCAAAAACGTACTTTTATCTCATCTGCTGTTTTCCAACTCGTGTTGCACTTCCTGCCTGACGAGAGGGGCCCTCGCCATGCCAAGCGGCGCTGACAGCACGCTTGGCCTGTGCCAGTGAAATGTTATCAGAACCCCACCTGGGTCTTACCAAAACATTCTCATTTGTAAAGGGTTTAAGGAGTTGAGTCTGTTGACTGATGAAACAAAGAATGCTTTGAATTAGGAAAAAAATGAAAAGGGTGATTGCTGAACAAGTTATACAGAAGAAGTCAAATACTGGTCACTACTTGATTTTACGTGTCTTACAATAGATCTCAAATTACTTGAGGGGAGAGACAACTGAAAACCCAAATCTCAATTTTACTCTTGTTGGCTGAATAATCAAAAGGGAGGAGACAAAAATTCTCCTCATTTGACAAAAACAGAATATTCTTAGATACTACTTAAATGTCCTTGCCAGCTGGTACAGAACGGTAACAGGCAATGCCATTTGATTAGTTCAGCTTTTTACCTGCATCACGATACCAGCAAGCATCCTCACGCCACTAAGATGCTTTCTGCATGGTGGCCGAGGTTTATCACTCTTCCTTTCACCAACCTGTCCAACTTTATCGAGAGACTTTGTGTGTGCTGGCAAGAGGCTGAAACGGAAGGTAGCACCGAGTTACCCTCTACCTTCTTCACCGCTGGAGTACAAAATGCTGCAAGCACAACTCTGATGCAAAGCCCCTCCGAGACTGACCCCATGCGACGTGCCTCTCCCCTGGGGCCCTGAGAGGCAGAAGCACTGCTGCAGACGGAGGACACTCGCCCATCGCCAGCTCCTCGTCGCCACGGGTAAGGGCGAGGCACACGGTGCTACTCCCCGAGCAGGACTGAGCTGAGCAGAGAGGAATGAAGCATGAGATCAGCATCACGATTATCAAGACTGCTGATGACTATCGTGGAGACTTATAATTGCAATTCTGCAACAGCAATATCACCGGCTAATGATAAGTGCTGCATAGATGGCAGGAGAAGACAAGAAAACAGTGCATCTAAGCATTTTTAAGCCAAGCGAGGTTTAATTCTCCCAGCCCCAACTATTTTTAGAGATTTGATTAGACACAGGGATATTAAACTTAACTCAGTAGTAGCTACTGACCCGAAGAAGTTCCAATTTAGAAGATGGCTGCTTTAAAAGGAGTTTTGTAGGTGAGCAGGAACTCATCAGAAATTCACCTCTGCAGATATGCTCCATCTCCCTCCCATTACATCTGCTGTACTATTTAGGGGCTTCTGTTCTACTTGTATGTTAAATGACAAATTATAGCATAGAAGAAAGGTACTTGCCAACAAAAGATCAAGCATTCTCAAGTTCACTTTCTTTCAGGCTGCGTCTTCCAACAAATGCAGGAAAAATATTGAGAAGTGTTACTCAAAGGTGCCTTTCAAACCACCCTAATACGCAGATTCTGAGTGCCCTAACTGAACTGCTCCTGCAAGGGCAATACATTTATACAAAAAGCCTTCAAAAAATGGCTTACAAGAGTTCCAAGAAGGTCTTTCTGAAAACAGCTAAAAATCAAATAACACCGTTAGGTATCTGAACATTCTTCATAAGAAGATACTCAGTTTTCCCTTTCTTAAATACTATAAAGTTCATGGGAACAACATATCATCCTCTGCCCTTGAAAAATCAAAGTTCCAAGTTCTCTCTCATATTTTCAACTTAAAAGGAAAAATTAGGGAAAGCAGAAGGATCTTGACAACCTCTCTTCCCATTCCTTTCCCTATTTTGCTTGTCCAGTTATCCACTACCTCTTTACGTAAGATCAAGTGCATTGGCAAACAGAGACACCTACGTTTATCAAAAAGCACAGATTAGAGACACAGATCATGCACTTTTCTCTAACAAATCCTCTGGGATCCTAGCACAAAAGCACAGGTTTATGCGGGGGTGGGGAGGAGAAGGGCAGACCTAGTTCATGAGTTTTCCTCAGCTGTTCCAGCGTGATTCAATAAAGTGTACCGACAATTATGCAACAAGAGCAAAGCCCAGAAGGAAAAACTAACACTCGCCATATTTTCTTCATTTGGTGTTGAGCTGTCTCCTACATATTACATACAAACTTACATGGGGGATTAAAAAAAAAAAAAGTCTGCCCTGAATCTAGCTTGCAGGCTGAGTTTAAGTCCCTAATTATAGTTTAATGTCACTTCTTACTCAACAGATGACCCAAGCCTGGAAGGGGAAAAAATAAGTAAAAAATAAAAATAGAAACACACCTACAACGCAAGCAAAACATAACATTACCTCCAATTAAAAGACAGGTAAACTTATTTAGCTGGCAACCCTCTGAACTGAGAGGAAAAAAAAAAAAATCCAACTCACCAACCACTCCACCACACCAAAAAAAGAAAAATCCTTAATCTTCTGGATGAACCCATACATACCTATGATCTTCTGTTTACTTTCACGAAGATGGAATATATTGCAGCTTATCTTTGGCTTAGTCTTGGAATTGAAAACAGAAAAGTTCTAGAGCGATGTCTCTTTCAGATACACCACTGTAAGTCTTAGGCACCAGCTCTAATAAAGTAGTATTTCAGTCCTGAATTAATGTATGTCATACTGTATATGAAGAAGGGACCACAGCAACAACCTTTTATAAATCTACCCATCTGGAAACAGACGCACAAATTTACCCCGTCTACATGTACTGCAGCCAGAAAGGTATCCTGTCCTTTCCAGGTCTGTTCTGGGTGTGGTACCGAACACTGATGAGGGTAAAGGAAGGAAGGACAAAGAAACAAGCTATTTTTGCTATTTTGTAGCTTTCAGCATAAAACATGTTCATGTCTTCATACCAAATAAGAAAATATATTCAAACTGAGACTTTGTACTAGCGCTTGCTTAAAATCCTCCCCAAGTCAAAAGCCATGCTTTATAGTGAGAAGCGAAGAGAAGGGCCTCCTTACCCATACATCATCCCAGCAAACACTTCTGTGTAGCTGTTTGTAAATGATACGTCACATAAACATACTAGGACATTTCAAGACTGCAAAACAAAGGATTTCAAATCGTCAAGATACAGCAGCAACACCAATGAACAGATGCTTCAGGAAGTCTCTAGGATATGCAGATCATGCTAAGACCACTTTCCAAGCAATAGGCAAAAGAAACCACACAGTTCTGCAGTCAGCAGTAAAACTGTCCCAAAGAAACTGCCTTCAAAATTGACAACCGTATCGTCATGGGACAACGGCTTGAATTTTAACTAGCATGTTCAATATACGCAGCGTATCCTCAGGGTCGTATGCTGTATGAGTTTAACGTTCCCATTATGCCCATGAACTTTCCCATTTCCAATTAATAATAATACACACAACACCTTGAAAATTAACCCTCCCTTCCGGAAGGACTTTTTGCTTAAAGGCATAAAGCAGACTTTTAAAAATGTACCTGCCACTGCAAATACTATGTGGACTTCTTTTAATGAGCAAATATAAACATATAAAAAGATTTTTAAAACAGCATATCTGGAAAAGCTTGAGCTGTACCAGGCAAGGCAATTTCGAAGCAGTGCAACGCTGCGACAGTTCTAGCCCGACAGACCAGAATCTAGCTTGCTGCTGCCACCATCTCCTTAAGAAGAACTGGAAGCTCACCTAGAGTATCCACAGAAACTTTGTGCATCTCGGAAAGGCACATGACAGGGTACCAAAAGGCATATTATCACAGAGGCTTCAGCTCTTGTAGCCTAACAAAAAGCGCTCCGTCTGGGTCAATACTGACATTCTGACTAATCGGGAGTCTGACCAGACTCCAGAGCTGTGTGTTGCCATTCCTTTTTTTCCTTGTTTACATGGACAAGACCTGCGGATGCAGCCTGGGCAGAAGAGAGGGAAAGAATTTTAGGAGGGCTGTTCATATTTTGCACTCAGTAGATTCATTTCCTCCCCTTTCCAAGGTCTAAGCACATACAAAGATCTGACGGCTGTTTTCTTGCAGAAAGTGCAGTAGCCAGGATGAAAATCAGTGTATTCAAGGACAAGACTAGAGCTTTCCTTAATATTTCAGTTCAGTCCTTCATCTTGATCAGCCTATGAATACTAACAAGTAAAAATAAGTTCAATAATCACTGCAAAGCAAGCATGCAGAGGGGGGGAAAAAACCTACAGGTTCTGTAATTAGCTTTGCTAACAGTAAATGAAGAGCCATATAATCAAGAAACACCAGGCATCGCTATTTCTGTGAAAAAGGTTGCTTCTGTTTCCCTCCGTTCTCAGGCAGCAGAGAAGACAGTTGCTGTTTCAAGGACCAGAAGACCTATTCTTTTGAGATGACCTTCATGCCAAACTTCTTAGCTTTGTGTCCTGACAGTTTTAAGTGGAGATGATTTAGAGATGCATGCACTTTACAAAGGAAGTTTGTTCACACTCAGAGTTTGGCTCTAGCAGCTATATTCACAGTACAAATCAACACTGTTTTGAATAGACGTGCCTCTTTCATGTAATACTAAACCAAACCGATCAAGACACATAATGCCAAAAAGCATTGTTTCTGATAACACAAAGTATTGATTGAGAAACTCTATTGTTTAACGCACAATAAATTTGTAACTACGGTTTAAAAAACATTTTGGTACGCTCAGCATCTCTGTGCAGAAATACAATGCATCCGTATACGGCACCTGAAAGAGAAACACCCCCCCATGCCCACTATGTTTAGCTATTCCCCTGCACACCCCCACACTAAAACATCTGCGTTATCATACTTGTCGACAGCTTAATATTCGTACATTGTGTAGTTAATAAGATGTGCTTACCTGTGTATCCTGCCCACCAGCCCCAGGAAGCCACCATAGCTAAAAGCCATTTAAATAACACTCCTTCGATATACCAGAAGAGCTTACTATCCAACACTCGGAGCGGCTGCAGCACAATTAAATACAAGACGTAGGACGGGATAGCAACCAGGTTATTGGCGACCATAAAAGCGAACCTGAGGAGTGCTTTCAGCAAGGTATAGCCCACCCGCTGGGCCTGCTCGAAAGTCACGGCCATCCTCTTCACAGCGGGACCGTCCTGGGGGAGAGGAAAGAGGGGGCACAGGTGAAGGCTCCGGGCAGGGCCGGGGCAGCGGGAGGCTCCTCGCCGCCCGGCCACCCCCGCTGCCAGGGGCAGCTCCCCAGCTCCGCCCGGCGGCGGCAGCCTCCCCGCCGCCCTCCCCGCCTCCCTCCCCGCCGGGGCCGGGACCCCGGCCCCCGGCCGCCCTCCATCTTCCCCCCCCCCGCTCCCCGCGAAGGTCACGGGCGGCCTCTCCCTGCCCTGCCCGGCCCGGCCCGGCGCTGCCGAGCGGAGCCGGGCCCCGCCGGCGGCGGCCTCACCTCCGGCAGGGCGGCGGGGCGGCGGCGGAAGCGGCGGCGGGGCTGGGGGAGCTGGGCCCGGTGGCGGTGGCGGCAGTCCCGGCCGGCGGCTGGCGGCGGCTCATGGAGCCGGAGGCGGCGGGCTCGGCCGCGGCAGCGCCGCTCAGCCTGCGGGGAGAGAGAGAGGGAGAGGGAGAGACAGGGGGCGGGCGGCGGGGAGGCGGGAGCGGCGGGCCGGGCGGGCAGGCGCAGACCGCGGGATCACCTCGGTTCTCCCGAGCCGGGCCTCGGCACCCGCGCCCGCTCCTGCCCGTGCCGGTGCTGCCCTCGCCGGCCCCGCGCGGCCGGGCACGGGGAGCCCCCTGCACCTGTTGGGGGCGGGCGGGCGCCGCTCGGCCCCCGGCCCCCCGGCCCGCGGCCCCCCGAGGGAGGGGAAGGGGTTTCGCGAGCCCTGGCAGCGGGTTTAGGTACGGGGGAGTGAGGGAAAGGGGGCCGGTGTGGGAGACGGGAGCCTGCACCTCACGGTCTGGCTTGGCAGGGCTCGGTGCCATCGGTCCTGCCAAGGACAGCAGCAACGCGGTGTGTTCTGCTGGCTCTACATACATAGGCGCACAGGGCGTGCGTCGTATTGATCAAAATCTCCAGCTTTTTCTCTCATCCGTCCCCTGCTTCCTCTAGGAAAGCGCCGCAGCCGTCCCCAGGGGCCGTCACAGCAACAGCGGGCCCAAGACCCTGCTCCCCACCAGGGCAGGCTCTGCAGGCCGGGCCCCAGCGCTGGAGACTCCGCAGCACCCTCCTCACAAACTGTTCCATGCAAAAGGAGGAGTGTTGCCTTCCACGAAACAGGAGCGTCCCTTGCTGCAATCCTCTGTCCTTTCACTGTGCACGTCTGGCAAAAAATCTGCTGCCGTCTCCCACTGGTGCGCTCCTTCAGCCATCTCCAGACTGACCAGGCCCAGTTTCCTCAGCTTAGTTCAAACATTGTGATGCTTCAGCTGAGCTGAATGGTTTGTGCACGTAATTTTAACTTGGCTTGATTCTCAGGGAACAGACACAGACTGGAATAAATAAATAAATAAATAAATGTACCTCAAGAAGGAGATGTGCTAGAACATCTTTTGCACTGAAAAATAAAATTTTCAAACGGTAATATTTAGACTGAAAAACATATCGCTTTCACATAAAAACCATACTATGTGTAATGCTAGTCCACCGTTTCCCAGACACCGAGTCTTCAGAGATGACTGTACCATCAATGAAATTAAATCCAAACCTCCACTCCAGGGAGAAAACAAAGTTGTTATTGCAGATAAATCTCATTTCAGAATTTTAAAACACAAACAACCAAATAATGCCATCATGTTCTATTCGAGCAAAACAAAACAAAATTGCTGACCTTCTTGACAAAAAGGACGAGTCTTGCATAAGCGGTTCCAACTCTGGGTGTTTTGCTATGTTGTTTTTATTACTAGGTTAAATCTGACAGTGCACTCAGTAATCATTATGGAGTCAACTTCAGCTGTTCTGAAGTGTTATCAACTTCCGTAGGACTTGGGTTTTTTTCTTTTTTATCACATGCAAACAACTCAGAGCATATACTTGAGCTTACTCTCAGCAAAATTTCAGTCCAAACTCCTAAAGACAAAGGACAACTGTTAGGTAATAATTACAGTTACGTTTTAATTTTTACATCTCAACAGCAAAATGAAGCCTTGTTTGTATATTATTCCAAAATAAAAATGAATTGTAATTCATGTTTTTCATATAAAATGTGGTTGCTCTTTTTATTCTGTTTTATTCACTGCACAATTTGTAATAAAATCCTGATATATGATGCTTCAAAATGAGAGAGTCCGCAGAATTTATGTTAGACAACTAACCAATTAGGTAATTTATACAGCTGAAAGGAATTGCACATGGGGAAGCAGGCATACAAAGCATTCTTTGTCAGCACGACGGCCTTAAAGCTTAGGAAGCTGTGGTTTAACATTTTGCTGAAAGAGCTAGTAGCAAAGACCCACCCTTAGTCCTCATTTCCTGGCCTTCATGTGGGCAACCCATGTTGTAGGAAGCTCACTCAAGGAAACAGCCCTTACAGATCCCGAGGTGCCTGTCATCCAGTCTGGGGCTCTGAAGAAACTTTCCTGTTATAAAGTAACACCTTTGTGCATGTATGTGCCATTACTGTAAATAAAAAAGGGAAAAGAAAAAAAAACAACTAAGCAGCAGTGAACTTTTTTCATTTGGTTGATAACTGTTAACGCTGAAGCTCTGCAGTTTCACAACAGGCTTGTTGTGGTTTTTCTTTCTTCTTTTTCTTGTTTTAAATTCAATTCCTCGAGGCAATTCCTCATAATTTCTAAGAGATTGTGAGTTTTCTTAATGTGTAATTTGTCATTTAAAAAGGAGTAAAGATTAATATAAGCAACTCTTGATTTGTGGCCTTTTTAACCATTTCTCTACAGTTTACACATTTTTCAACTAAACAACTCACTGTAACTATGGCTTCTCAGCCCAGCAGACGATACTGACAAAGATGTCGATACTGATCACTGGAAAAACATGTTTTAATGTGCTTATTAACTGTTAGAAATATACAGATACCGACACTGGTAATATTAGGTGGTTAAATGATGTCAGGCATAGCTGGAGCAGATAATTCACTACTGGAAGTGTCTCCCACAACCGCCAAGAAAACCTACGGACAAAAAAAAGAGAAAAAGGTTAGCCTTATTCCTGCCTATAAGAAGGAAAAAACATGTTGTTATGGCAGTGGGAGTGTTATACAGTAATAAACAAACACATCTGTTACACTCAGAGAGTTATGTTAAGAAGTTACCCCAACCAGCCTATAAATGACCGCAGGCAAGCTGCACAGCCTGCAAGGTTCTGAATTCACCAGGCTGGGTTTAATCACGGTATCTGGCTACAAGATGCAAGTCAGATTTTACTCATTAACCCCTTGAGAGACTTTTGCAGAAGATAACGTGTTTTTGGTTTTGTTTTTTTTGTCCCTGGGTACCCTTCAAGAAGTCCCTGGCCGCCATGATTCTCGCACGCTACCATTCGAGGGCAGGCATTTGCATTGCAACGTTGCCGTCACGTTAGAGCTGCCTCCAAGCATAGCTGCGAGGAGAGAATGCACTGCAGACGTTCAGGCAGGCCGCATGTCACAGAGGCATAATGAAATCCAGGTTCAAAGCTGTAAACACCAAATAGACTTAAAGATGTGTTTCTGGAATTCAAAAACAGAAAGTTTTGGAATGCTTTTGAACCTCCGTCCAGGTCCAAGGCTGGGAAATAAAAAGCTGCTCCTTTGTCTTGACCAGATTCAATCAGTTCTCCCTGCTTGCTTTTCTTGTAGCAAACTGAAGTCACAGATGCCATATGGCCTGAGAAAAAAGCCTTAGGAATAGGCATTCATGTGCAGATGACACTAAAACCAAAATTGCCTTTAAAAAAATCATGAAGGCCTGTCATACAGGCAACAGAGACAAGGGAACAGCCTGAGAAATCTCAGAAATTCCGCAGAGCAGGAAACGACTACTGTTTCCCACCTCCCAGAGCAAATTACTACTTGAAAAAAGAAGTATAAATTTTATTGAAAAAGTAGCATGAGTGAAGATAAAAGTAGACAAAACTGACATTGAGGAACTACAAAGATGGAAGCGTGTGCAGAGTGCAGACGGCTGGAAGATGCCCAACACAAAATAGGGCATATGCTCAAGGCAGCATAATTCCAGAAAGCATCTCAAGTGAACTGAGTAGTTGATATTGGATTTTGGAAAAATAAAAGTTTAAAGAAACACCAAGAACCTTGCAATTATGTTTTCCATGTGCTGCAGTAAAGAAAGAAAGCAGTGAAAAGAAACAGAAAAAAAAATGAAAAAAAAAAACTGTGGGCCTGAAAGGGAGAGAGTTAAATTTGCAGCCTCCAATTCTAAGGTGCTTTACAGGGTGTACAATACCCTGGTTTGGAGGGTTTTCATACTGCCATCCTCAGAACATTGAACATTTCATTTCTTTTCCACAATATCTGTTAAACCTTCCATAGTATTCTCCAACACTCACTGCCATTCCGGTCTCTGTAAAAGAGGTAAAACCACCGCTGTGCTCCAAGTCAATTCTTAAAGGGCAGTCTGTTGCTCCACCTCTACAAGCTGCACCTCAGGGGGAATGGGGGAAATTATGCTTGTTAAAGTCCCTTGATCTTCAGTGGCAAGAGGGTCTTACGTCCTTTCTCTTACTGATCCAGTGGTAAGGCCACCCTTTTTAAAAGCCCCACTTTCAATTATCTTTTAAGATGCACGAGTTCCTTTTGAAGACTCGCACACAAAATGAAAACAAAACAGAACGGCCGTTTTCCTTTTCTGATTTTTCCCCAGGAAGTAAATACCACCAGCCTATCTGCAAATAAAAGCAGCTTTCACTGAAAGGTCATCTTCTCCTAGGGGCGTCTCTGCCTAGGGACAGTTCAGGGTAATACGAAGGAGCCACTAAAATGGAGTAAATTGTGCCAATGGCTTTAGTACCTGTTACATCCCTCAAGATGAGCCAAGCTGCAGGCATGCCTGCCTTGCCAGCTCCTACAGTTCTATCATACAGCATGGTCATTTTTGCTCGTTTCTCCAATATTTTAAGCTCTTGGATGAGAGCCTAAGTTTTTTCGCATTAAAAAATTATAGGCCTCAGAGAAAATGTGTCACAAGGGTGTCCAAAATTTCAGGCTTATGATAAATGCACACTTTTTTCCCCCCCTCTCTACTATCTTGAGTTTACATCAGACCTCAGACAGTGTTCTGACAAGACTGCAGGCTGCCAAGTTAAGGCCTTAAGTTGTTCTAGGGGCATTTGTATTTTTTCTGGAGAAAGTGGCAAAGAAGACTTCCTGGTTTTAAACAAACCATATAAAACCACAACTAAATAGCCCAAAGAAATCAAAAGGCTATCGCTAGGATGTGAGAGACTGAAAAACAGAAGGCATTCCTTTAGAGTACATAGAAATGGTGGTCACATATCAATGTCATGTTGCTTGAGTTTAAATATATATATTATATATATTAATCATGATTCACTAAATATTAGGCAAAACTGAACATTACATATGTCTTTGAGTTGATAGTTTCTTCCAATATTTTTGTAAGCTTAAATGAATTCAAGAAAACATTTTATAACTGGGTACATTGCATCTGTAATTTTACTTCAGGGAATTTCATATAGTTAGGCACAGACAGAACAACTTCTGGATCCAGCGAGGAAACATCCCTTCACTTCCCATTCAAGTGTGATGCTTAAAATTCTGTCCAACATAAAGTAAAAATTAAAATTCTACCCACGGCTTCTGAGGAGAACAAGAGGAGCCACAGCCAAGGAGGCCATCTGACATGGAAGACACAGCTACGCTAAACGAGTACAAGTACAAATTATCAAGTGTGCTACTAGGGAAAAGAGAGGACCACTCACATCTATTGCTGGCTCTGGCTACAATCCCATCATTCTGTCTAGCGAGTCCTGCAGCAAAAGGGATTTTCTTTATGCAGTGAGAAATCTCAAGAGCAAGGATACAACACTCCCTGCCCTGCACTGCTGATTGGACTCATCTGTTGGATCACCACTGCTCCAAGCAGTTGAGCAACTCGGACCTGAGGCAACAAATGGTATTCCTCCTGTTGATCATACCTGTTCCTGATCCTGTTGATCAGAGTTGGGCACTCTCTACAGGAATGTGTTTTAGTCTCGCCTGAGAGATAATTCTTGTTTATCATGTGTTTACCGATAGTTTCCTGAGGCCAAGGCTGTGCCAAAGTAGATTTGATGAGTACAAACACATAGAAAATGATAGTTTGTAAATTTCTTTAGGTGGAGGTAATGTTCTAAAATTTAGAAGTGCTCAGTTATTTAGGATTTTTCTTTTTTTTTTTTTTTTTTAACAAACAAGCAAAAAAGGGTTTTGGTCACATTACCTTTGTATTACAAAAACAGGTGTGATAACCAACACCCGTACTACTTTTACTACGAAGAATCTAACAAGACTAACTGTAAGCTACAGAGGGGGCCCAAGCCACATGACGCTTCAGTGAAGGCTACCCTGGTCTCCTAAAAGGGTTTGGGTAGATTCACATCTGAATGTACGTACTGTTTCTATAGCATAGCAAGATCAAACCCAAACACTTTCAAGAAGTTTGGCATGAAAAGTTTTGCATGAGAACAGCACACTTGTCTTTGTTCATGTCCTTTACCATTTGTGAAAAAGGTGAAAAAAAAATAAATGAATCACATTTGAACAATTTGCCACTTAGTTAAGAATAGCAGAACATGAAGCAGATGTAATCATCCCTCTCTTCTATCAGCCATATGTAAATTTCATAATTTTCCACTTAAGAGCAGCTTGTTAGCCTTTACAGCAGTGCCACTCAGATTTTCCATCTCAATATTTTACATAAAATATGTAGAACACCTTCAGAATATTTTTTGTTGGTTTTGGTCTAGCGTTAGCCTCTTGTTGCATCTACATGTTCTGTAACTCAAGGAGATCTGATAAGATTACTTGTAACCTGTTTCACAGTTGCCAAATCAGTATCTCCTTTTAAAAAAAAGGAGAGGTTAGCACTCAAAAAAAGTTAGGTTTTAGACAGCTAAACCATTCAACAGATGCTTCAATCTCCTCCAAGAAGCACAAGTTAACTTAAAGTTCTCACTTCTGGCTACAATTTTCATAAAGGTATAAGATGAGCAAGAACTTAGTATTAACCATAGAGGGATAATGCCTTGAGTCTCAGATTTGTGCCTTTGCTTCCACAAAGTACACGTTGTGATGCGACTCTCAACATTGCAGTAAGCATACATATGGGAAGAAAATGGTTGGTTGTACTATTACAGTGCCACCTCATACAACACTAGATTTCTCCGTACACCAACATCCATCACCACGAGCTGAATTATTCAGATGTTTTGAGGTGTTTAATTTCTCATTAAAACTAAACTGAAGACTTTGACTGAGACTACTTATTAAGGATGGATAACAGATACACCACTATGCAACCAGATGGTCAGTGAGGAACACTTTAATTTGTTACTGTAGATACTGTGTTTCTGCCATACTGTGTTTGTCAGTCAATGGGTGGCTTAAGTAAAGAGCAATGCTAGGTTTGCATCTCAGTTACACGGGCATTTTTCATCTTTTGACACTACCATCACCAAGGAAAGTTTGAGCTGATGGTTTTTCTTGGTGGTGTGTTTTGTTTTTGCTTGTTTGTTTTGTTTTTTTGAAAGAAAGGAGCTCTAAAGTTACACTTAACCACTTACTGAATCTTTAACCTCTGTACTGTCTTGGTTATGAAATTGTTTATTCACGACAAACTGATTTAGTTCAATCTTATCTACAGAATCATATTACTTCAGGCAATTTTGATATGCTGATTACGTATAAATTTACACTTTGCAAGATTTTTATAATCCCATAGTGCTTGCTTATCCGGTCATTGTATAAATGGAAAACTGAAGCCAGCCTGTCTTCAGGCAGATGGAACTCCTCTACCACTTACTAGCTATTATCGTACTGCTTTGCGATTAGCCATTTTGAAAACATGTAGTGAAAAATGGGAAGTTGTCTGCACTGAATTAATCTCAAATATTTTTGTCCATCTGTACTGGCAGATTGTGCATTGCACTGCATGGCCCTGACTGTAAAGATCACATGCTGTGAGGTCAGTCACCAGATTAAGCTCCTGTTTTCTTAAAAACCCATTCAAGTTCAGTTCAAGTCAACATTTACCAGACTGACTGACTTGTTTTTTGGTAAACTCTTATCAACATCCGGTCAATGTTTGTAGATCAAACCGCAAATACAAGAGAACTGTATATAAATACCTACCCCCAATGGATAGCTTATTATAAAATTAAAGAGGTTTTCTAACCACTTCATCCTTCCTATGTTTGTTGGATTACCTTATCATTAAAATTAATACTGATGTTCCAGAAAAGTGTTACTTTTCTAGTTGAAAAAGAAAGTAGAGTCCAATACAACAATGACAGCCACCTTTGCAGGGGAGTGAGTATATTTGTTCATGTGAATTCCAGTGGCTTCAAACAACTCCGTGCAAAGTGCAAAGATCCATCCCAATTGAGCTGACTGAAGCACTGGGGACAAAATGATCAGGCCTGATCCAAGGTCCACTGAGCATTTCTAGGAAGTAGGTGTTGTAGAATAAATACCATCAGTGAAATTTGGTCAGGACTGGGGTCTAGAGAGAAATAAAAACAAAACTCAACTTCCCTCTCCCGGTTTAGCACAAATTAGCACAGCATTCAAGCCTTTTGTCTTATGGTGCCATATACAGATGTGCAACTCTTTCGCTTAGCTTCCTCAAGACCATGTTTGACTTGGTTGCCGAGTTAGGGTAATGATAAATATGTCTATGCTGCAAGCCAGTTACACAGTTTTTGCACAACAAGCTGAAGCTGACTGAAGAAATAGCCCTGCACTGGGAAATCCAAAAGAAGAAGTCGCATCATGATTTGCATCTAAGCTACATTCACCCACACCCTCTGCAGTCTCACTACCTGATTGTTGCATGGCTAAAAAACAGTATCGCTGCCTTTTTGCTGAATTTAGTAGAATACTGTTGTCTGTTGCTAACAGCAATTAATCATTTCCTTGGAAAAGTTCAGTTACAGCTGCTGTTGGCATTAGTTAATCAGTAATCATTAATTAAGTCAGACTATTAACACTATTAGTTAAGCATTAAAAAATAACCTTTTTCTCTTCAGGCTTTAAGATGCAGGAGGTTGAATTCCAGAAAATCCTCACGCATCTAAGTTGTCTTTTCACATTAAGCTTATTGATCTAATCTAGGGACAGACCCAATGTGAATCAGAGGAGGACAAAGGGAGGAGGCTATGTTACAACTGTCGCATTGTACGACTGGCATCACCACCAAATCCAAGCTAGGCCACTTTTTCCTGATTTAGACTAACCAGCAGCAAAGGCTTATGCAACAGTCATCAGATGAAGAATTTTAATCTAAAGATGAAAGTAATGCTTTTATATACTTCTTACTACAGGACTCCAAGACTACTTTCCTCAAGTCTGTGCCACACAACAAACATGTCTATAATGGGCAAATACTTCATATTTCATGCCATAGAGTAAAGTGCTGCCCAAAAGGTCTGCAGGTTGGCATGTGCAATAAATGCTGGAAATTGTTCTTCCTAAAATACCACAATTGTTTCTCATCGGTGCTATTGATGCCTTTCAACTTAATAAAATGTTATAAAATCCATTACACCATTGTTAACTGTGGCTAAGAAAAGCAGTCCTAATGGCACGGGTGAATCCAGCCAGACCACGGGGGATTACATAGCTTGATTTGATCAGCCTAAAGCTCATAACAAAAAGGCAAAGGGAAACAAAGATTTCAAAATGATTGAGATACAGCCATAATGCTACTTTTGCTTAGATTTATTCACTCATCATATTTTATGAGGAAAAAAAAAAGATGAATGAACAGAAAAACCACACTCCAAATGAAAGACTTTTCCTACACAAAACAGATGCAAGGGGAAAAGAAAAATGCTTTTCTAGCATTTGCTAAACAGTTATCCCTTATTCCCATATCTGCCCTCAATACTCCCTGTTTCTCTGAGCTGCTCTGGACACACTTTTTTAACCCCACATGGCTAATCTAGCCTAAAAACAGTGTTTTATACCTACTGTCTCAAATACCACACTTTCGCTAGGGTCCCAGCTCTCACCTCTCAGCACTCTCGAGCCCCAAGAATTAAAAGGGAAGCTGGGCCCAAAAGAGCCCAGAGAAGGAGGAAGCAGAAGATCACATCCTGGGCCAAGAGCATACTTGAGTAGGACATCGTATCTGTGGTGCACTTACCCCAGGACACTCACCAGGTAGTTCAGATGAGGATACAACCCCAGCTTTGAGGTGAAATGTGTGCATATATATGTCATATATATAAATGAAACTATGAGACTAATAAATGAGAAGTCTGGTTATTGGTATAACTCAAGTCTTTCTGCTTGCTTCCACTAATAATTGTCAAGACTGAAAACAGCAGTGAAAGCCACTATAATTAGATTTTGTGGGGGAGGAGAACAGGAAACAGGCTAATGTGTTGAGGCTCTGAAAAATTATCAAACAAAATGTGCCTTGTGTTAATGCTGAGTGGTAAAATTATACATCACAGCAAATGCAGTATCATAGAACCGTAACTGCTTATCACAATGAGCTGCGAGAACTTTGTACTGACTTAATTGAGGTCAAGATTTAATTGCATGTCTTTTAGATAACATTTCTAAATAGCAGCATCTATCTAAAGGGAAGACATTAATTCAAACCTTTTAGGCCAAAAAGCTACAGAGAAGCTGAAAGTTCCAGTCAGGGCAGGAACATGAAAAAAGTATGAAGATATCTTGCCATAAAATGTGTCTTCATGGGCAAACGGTAAGTAAGGATCAAACCAGCACTATGCTGGGGGAGCAGGAAGATTCAGAAGAGGGTAGGCCTGGGTATTTAACATACTATTCAATGTTCTCTTCTCTGTACTTGTGTCTTCCAGGAGACTGTTGCCTCCAGAAAGCAGCCTGGCATCCTCTTTCCCATTATTGATACTCAGGGGGCACTGGAGTTAGACCCTTGTTGAAGCCAACTGCTAGAGAGAAACATAAAAATAAAATCCAGCAGTTGAAGAACAAATTGTACTGGGTTTGTTACAGCTCGCTCGTGTTCTCTAGCGTGAGCAGTGGAGAACTAAGTTGGTGCCTGCTTGGCTGTGGGGAGCTCACCCTGGGACAGCGCAGTCAGGAGCAACCCTGCCTAGAGAAGTGTCTTGGGCACAGGGATCTGCAGGAGCACCTACCATGTGTCATAATCTGCCTCTTTTCCTGAAGGCAGGGAGGAATGGAAGCTGAGGTTTTAACACCTTGCAGTCCCACATCAGTCGGTGCTGTCTCAGGCTGAGGTGGAGGCCAGCAATTTGGGGTATGCAAACTATTGCACATTCCAGCCCCGGTAACATACACTTACTGTGGTCACTCCTCTCCCCAAGTGGAGGGAGCACTGGAGTTGTTACATACCTTAGATATTGATCACTTCTCCACTAAGGATGGAGCAGGAAAGGGTCACATGGAGGAAAAACTTAAAAAAAAAAAAGGGGGGGGGGGGGGAGGAAAAGAAACAACTCATTAGCTGAGGCCACAACAGCATTCCCTGGGCTCTGCTCGGTTAGATGGCAGGGGCAGCAGCTAGGACTGCAAGCAAGCAGAAGGTACACATGTCCCAGTCTATGGCAAGGAAGGCTCACATTCCAGCTGAGGAAATGCAGTCACATCTCTGCTATTCGTTATGCTGCCAACTGCCTTAACACTCGCTCCTGGCCACTGCATTTTCTCAGTGAAGAGCGAACAAGGAAGAAGGCAGCCATTGACGCAGCCTGGTCAGGTAGATGTAAAGCAGCGAGGGTGATCTCCACCTGGTAACCCACCACACAAGTGCACATTATTTCCCTCCTCCCTCTGCTCTTCCTTCTCTCTGACAAAATCTGAAATATCACAATTTTTGCAAAGATAATTTGAGAATGACAGAAGGAAGCACTAGGTAGGTATATTTGAATGACCATGTGCATACCACTACTTGACTTTACGAACAATACGTAAAGATGAAAATACTGACTTGCTCAACCACTACTTGACTTTACGAACAATACGTAAAGATGAAAATACTGACTTGCTCACGCTGTCTCTGGTCACTGCCTTTATAAAACAGGTAATAAAAGAAATATCCATACAAAATATGAAATGTCCATACAGAATATAAAATACTAAATACAATGGATTAACATTCTATTCTGATAGGAAAGCATCGAGTGTTGTAGAAAAGAAATATATTGTAGTCAAAGGGTGTCTGTCTCCCGTATTATCACCGCTTTTCAGTAGAATCTCTAATAACCATTTCTTTCTAGGTCTCTGTGTCCTTGTTCACAGCACTCTTCATCCTGTGAGCTATGTTGCTGAGATCCTACCAAGCCTGTAACAGCTGATCTGGTTCACGTTTAATTTCACTTGAATGGTTATAAAAATCCTGCAGGGTTTCTAACAAAGGTCACCACAGTGTATACAAATGAGCAGCTCTTTGTATGCTTTCATCATGCAAGACAAACAATATGAATTGCCAATTAAAAACAGTTAATGTGAACCTAGGTATTATATATGAGCCAAAGAAGCCTTTTATATAATCTGATCCCAGCTAGTCAGTAACTTCATTATGCAGGGAAACATGAGCTGGAATACTCAGATTTTTCTGGCTAGTCTACAGTTTCACATATACAGACATTTGCATGCACTCTGTTCTGGGCTAAGTCCACTCAAGTACACTGTTATTCTGCAAACAGAATTCAACAGAGCTGCCGACATAAACACAAAAATCAAAATATGAATTAATGCTACAATGATATCGGTCATTTAAAAAAAAAAAAAAAAGGCAAGAGCAAGTAGACTCCAGAAATTTCTACCAGATAGATTAAAACAGGTGATTATAAACAAGATTCTAGTTTTAGCAATTTAGAAGTGCTTAAAAATTCAAACTGTATTCCTGATTCTAATTCCTGTTGCATTGGAGTTGATCATCAACTACACTTCAATTCCAAATGAGAATCTGAGAAGGATCTCAAGGTAGTCAAGTGTTGAGGGGGTGGGGGGATAAGGTGTTAACAGTTTATTTAGCAAATACAATCAAATATCTTATATTAATGAAACTCAACTGATTGAAAACTTATTTATCTTTTATCTTTGCTATTACAGAAGTATAAGCTTGTCTGGTCTCTTATCTTCCACATCATCCCTCTTCAGAGTAGCAGTTGCTTGCATGAACACAAATACTTCAAAGGCTTAAACTCTCGAAGAAAAGGTAGAAAGCTTTCAGGCATCTCCAACATATTTTAACAGAAGAAATGCCCACTCAACTGTAGCTCCTTCTACTCCTAGGTAGTCAAAATAATAAAGAAAGAATCTAAATAATGACAGTATTAATCACAAGTAGCATTCTTTGCAATGATTGGATTCTTTCTCTGCCAGTCTGGATAACACAGGTAAATATTTCACTGTGTCAGGTTATATGTCCTGCCAGGTTTGTAACTGAAGTGGCCTGGAAGTTTTAATATTTTAGAGTGGCACAAATGAGTCATAGTCTTGACTGCCTCTGTTGAGCATAAATTGTGTCTTACCTTGTCTTAACAGAAGTCCAATATAGAACTATAGCAAAGAGTTTGTGTCCTGTGTTGACCCTACTATAGTGTTAACAGGATTTGTCCTATATTCAAGGAAACTTTTGTCTATGCTCTATTGAGAAATCTGATTCCTGTGAGTTTCTTGTAAATCCATCTAGACTGAGTAACTTGAGTTGCTAAATCACTGGCAAACAAGTTATGTATTGGGCAGCATATCTGTGGATTGCTGGTCTCGTTGGACGAGGTTCTTCTCATCTTTGTCCTTGTGTAATTTCCAGACATCAATTTTTCATTATCAACAACACAATTAGTGCTCAGAAGTGGTACAAATGAATCAGTGCACAACCAGCTAAACTGCTATGAATAACAATGGCTCTGTAGTTTCCTTAGAAAACTGGACAAAATCTTTCCTTGAAGGTGAAGGACAAAGCAAGTTGGATTTTTATTCCCAGTGATATCAATATTTGAAAACTCCAGTTTACTAAGTACATATCATTCATTTACTGTAATCATTTCCATGAACACGATCAGAGAGCACTCAGTTTTTGCCTCACACAAAAGGTGGAGATGAGGCAATAGGTGATAATTGCAGTGATACATTTTTAAATTGCTAACTTCCTTCTGATCAACTTTTGTCAATTTACAAATCTCACTCACACAAGTGCCTCCCACCTCTTGCCCGAACTTCCTTTTACACAATTTTGAGTGGAAGACACTTGGCTTGTTATTTGCTATTCTGCTATTCCTTTACTCCTTGAATGGCCAAATATGTCAGGCACAACCCTGTAAGAGGGGGCATTTGAAGGCCAAATCAAAGTTAATTGAATTAACAATGTTGTCAGAAGGATAGATTTTATTGTACATTTGATTGGTGGCATTTGTTCCTTTTTTGTTTTTAAAGCCACACATCCTGGAGTCAAGTACTAAAAATAAAAAGGAGGAATGAGATTATGTAAATCATTATTTACGGCCATCATGAGCGTGGAGAAGCAGCTCAGTGTAAAAGCTCAAGAGATTAAAAATTGAATAATTTCTGAAAATTTATTCAGATTGCGTAGCAGAGTATTTGAGGTTGCCAATGCCAGCCTCTCCCTGGGCTGCCTTGCAGCCCCTGGAAGCAACCCGAGATTCACAGCAGGAAGCAGACCCAGGCTCCCCGCAGTTTCTCCTATCAAAGAGCATTCTCATAAGTAAGCGGTTGGACATCGGTGAGGTGAATCAGGAGACGTACTTCGCATCACTGATAAACAGCGGCTGCCCTGACAGTAGATTATTAGCCCTTAAATGCTGTTATTAGCCATGACGATAAGGGGATTGCCCAGAAAGCACAAAGCCCAAGAGGAGCCGAAAGGCATGGCCCAGGTGATTGGGCAGACATCACAGAGGGCTCTCCCATCTGTCTTGTCACAGCAAGTGCTCGCTGTGTTTATACTACAGAATGGGCTCCACTGGAAACAGATTTCAAATTACCATATCCCTCTTGGTAAGCTGTATTCTGGTACGGCAGTGTTTACATATATGCATAAATGTAGTCAGTGAGTCATCGGCACTCTCATCTGCCATTTAGTACATTCGTAGCATGAAAGGAGAGACCTGGACACGAGTACCTGGCCTAACACTGTCTTTTTTTGAGAAAGGTTTTCCTTAAGAATTAAAAAAAAAAAAAAAAAAAAGGAAATTTAATCCCCCCAACTCTGAAGAACAAAGCATTAGGAGTAAACTCAATTCTCTCTCTCTCTTTTCTTTTTAAAGTGGGAACACCAACACACAGTAGCTAAGTGCTTTACTTGTGGTCAGGCAGAAATATCAGGAAGGCAACTAATCCAACAGCTTTCAAGCTACCCTCATGTTTCACCTGTCCCCCCCCCCCACTCTCCAAAAAAATAAAAATCAAGGAGTACCTTCTTGTTTTTAACCTAGTGTACATATGCTTACAGAAATACAGATTTCTTTAGGGAAGAGATTGTGTGGGCTGTACCACCCAGATGCACCCAGAATTTCTCTTCTCGTGAATTTGTACCCAACTCACAAAGACCTTGTCCACATTACCACGCAAACCCTTCCCAAAGCCTAGCCCTGGAAGGGTTCCACACCTCTCTCTCAGAAGACCCTCAGGTGAATCTTTCCCTCTGGAAAGATAAAATGCATGTCAATTCTTTATTGGTGATATATGTTAGAGGAAATAAAATGAACTTGCTGTATTGGTCTGTACATCATAGTCAGGATCAATCTACACTGCTCATGAAAAACACGTGCCAGGATGACAGCTTCACTGAATGAGTTGCAACAATTAGCATTATTAATTACAATAGCTTTTGTTCTTCCTTCATGAAATGATGCAAAGAGACGTTCTGACGAGGTCAGACAACATTTTTTGGTGAATTATTAGAACTCCTGGAACTTCCTATTTGTCTGAGGTGGGTGATGAGCTCTGATACATCACAACCCATGTTGCTTTTTCACTTTACTCAGCAAGACAATGGCACAGTTTGGGCACAGTTGTTTGCATAGACCTGTTTCTGAAAATACGTACACACAAAACTAATTCCTGTGGATTTAAGATTAAGTGACAAAAGCCAGACTCCAGCTAAAATTTTACTGTGTTCACATAACACCAGTATAACTAAAAAAAAAAACGTGAAATCAGAACCTTAACGTCTGCACAATTTAGGATTTTTATTAAACTATGCAAGTCAGGCAGCTGTCATTGCTCACGACTGTTAGCATACATATTGCTGGCAAACTGGGACATTTTCAGTACATCTCACTCACTCCAGAGCAAAGACTGACATCTCAGCGCAGAGCTGGCCTTATCGATCACTCCACAGAGGGCACTTCTTCCCTTCTGCCCTGCATTTGGGTGAGGACTTGCAGCACCAGGGAAGGCCAGACAGCTGGCTGGTGACTACTGCAGTGAAGTGAACTCTGCCCTCCAACTGGTCATGCAGAAATGCCACAGTTCAGATGTCTCCAAACAGATTGTTCCCTCCAGACTTGTGTTAAATACAGAAACACACCGCAGATGCACAGTCAGTCCAGCAGTTGATTATTACTTCTCAGATACACCGTATTTCTCTCCCAGCACCCTCCTGGTACTGGCTCCGATCAATTTGCTGCAGTCAGCCAAGACAGACCTGCTGATTCAGCTGAAAAAACACCCTAGCAAAATGAAAGCTTTAACTAGATAAACTTATTACCTGATGTAAAGAACGAAGATGGAAGCAGGAACAAGAAGCAGAGGGAGCCTGCTTGAGCAACAACACGCAGCTAGACAGCCTGAAGTCAAGTGTGAAACTGTACCCTGAAGGCTCACCCATCACCTTTGGCAGAGGCCAGCCATTCACATACCTTTCAGTTTATATTTACCAGTCTCTACTAGTTCAACTGCTACTCATTGGTTTTGCCCTGTAGTTAAAAGCTGTGCATTAAGCACCGACACTTATTGATTTCAATTTAACCGCGTATCTAAATTTAGTACTGCTAGGGAGCAGGGAACAGACCTATAAGACAGAGTATCAGCAAGTGAAATACCTAAACTATCGAGAAATAAATTTGAAATCACCCAATCCAAACCTTTATCTTCTCTGGAGATATTTAGTCATCACTGATACCCATTAAAAACTCCACAAAATGGCTTTTATTAGTCAGATTTTTGAAAGACTTCATCAGTCTCAAATCTAAGGGAATATGGTTAAAAAAAAAATCAAAAAAAATCAAAGGACTGTGACATGGCTATAGCCTGTTTTATTTCTATGCAATGGAAGTAATACAGCATCTCTTGGACTGCTGTACTAGGTCAACTGTTTCATTACTGACAAAAGGGAAAAAAAACAACAACAACACACCTTTTTACTACAGTTAAGCATCCAGCAGACTCAAGAGCTTAAGTGACCTCCATGGGCTCTTTCTAGCCCAAGAAAGATTTCCTCTTGAAGTTCAGTGACCCCCTTCTTACCTTGTCTGAGATCCTTGGATGGAGAGGTTGAGGTTAACTGGAAGTTCCATTAACAACGTGTCCTTAAATTGGACAGCATTAGAGATGGGCAAGCAAGAGGTAGATCAAGACCTTATCCTAAAAGCAAATAAGCACACCAGGGAGGTACGCCCTATTTCTCAGCACTAAGCTGACAAGCAGCAGAGTAAGGCAACTTTCTGGAAGTAGGCAGGTACAGCAACAGGGATGGCTGACTCGAGACAGCTCCCTGAAATACACGCAGTCTGTGACTTCAGCGGTGAGTTTGAGCAGTAGCTGTTTGTTTGTCAGGGAGATGTCCCTGGGAGCACAAAAGAACATAAGCTATCCAGGGTCACTGCTAAGACAGATAACTTCCCTGCAACAGAAAACAGCACCTGGCTTTCAAATTCACATAGACAGAAGGTAACTGCAACACTGCGTAACATATCTTGTAAGAAAAGCAACGTAACACTTGTTTTCCACTTGCTTTCAAGAAGTGCTTTGGTCTCTATCACTCTCTATGCCTTGGAGATTAATAGGACAAGGATTTGGATAAGTCTCCTCTGGCTTAGCATCCAAGCTTGTGTCCTTGGAGGCATCTCTGTGGGTGAAGCAAGAGCAACTCTAATAGTGCTGGATGCTGGGTTACAGCAGTCAAGTACAGAGAACTACCAGTTCTCAACCCAGAACTGCTTTGTGAGCTGGCAGGGCTCCTAAATCCACTCCTTCCTCGCTCCCTTACTTCTCCTACCCCCCTGCTGGGCTTGAACAATGCAGATACCTGACTACACCTGCGCTGCCACAAACGGAACAGTGTTGTAAGAAGATGCTGCTGAGAACCAAAAGGGCACGTGTATAAATATGCTGACCAAGGAGACAACAAAGCACCATAAGCCAGCAGAAAGAAGACAGAAAAAAAAAAATACAGCTATTCCAAAGGCAAAATGCTTCCATACCAAGGTATCATTCCCTCCATGCACACATACATATACCCACTTATACATACGCACACCTGTGCACATTTTCTTTTCAGGATGTACAAGGCAGCATATCACATGCCTTTAAGAAGCTGCTAAACTTCAAGACTACTGCTGAAACAAGTTGTCAACTAGGAGAGAAATGTGCTTAATAGGCAGAGCTAAGAAAAAAATAATATATAGACTTCAAGTTATTCTTGACAATTTTTCCAGCTGAAGGTACCTTCTGAGGACAAAACCAAAAAACAGTTTTTTCCTTTAGTCATTCCAGGTATTACACTAATCCTCCTGGCCCAATCCAGCTTGAAAGACAACAGATTTCACAAGATTACTACTACATCCTCTTGCGTTTCATATATACCTATTCCGCACCTCACCCCCCAAACCACTAATTACAGATTAACTATTTAAATCTACACATATTTCTAGTTTATTTAGCAAGAACAGACCTTGTCTGAAAACCTTAGGTGACAATTAATAGTCACGGTAGCCAGGTGTAGTAATACATCTGGTTCCATGTGCAGGACACCTCCCACCAGACCAGGCTGCCCAAACCCCATCCAGCCTGGCCTTGAGCACCTCCAGGGATGGGGCATCCACAGCTCCTCTGGGCAGCCTGGGCCAGTGCCTCACCGCACTATGAGTAAAGAATTTCTTCGTAATGTCCAATCTAAATCTACCCCTTTTTAGTTTAAAGCTGTTACCCCTTGCCCTATCGCTACATGTCCTTATAAAAAGTCTCTCCCTGTCTTTCTAGAAGCAGCCCCCCTTTAGGCACAGGAAGGCCGCTGGAAGGTTTCTCCGGAGCCTTCTCTTCTCCAGGCTGAACAACCCCAACTCCCTCAGCCTGCCTTCATAGGAGAGGTGCTCCAGCCCCTTGGTCATCCTTGTGGTCCACCTCTGGACTTGTTCCAACAGGTCCCTGTCCTTCTTGTGCTGGCGGCCCCAGAGCTGAATGCAGCACTCCAGGTGGGGTCTCACAAGAGCAGAGGGGGAGAATCCCCTCCCTCGCCCTGCTGGCCATGCTGCTTTTGATGAAGCACAGACACGGTTGGCTTTCTGGGCTGCAAGCACACGCTGCCAGTTCACGTTCCTTGTTTTGCACCCTCCCTTCAGGCACTTATATACACAACATTCCTGGCTGGGGCATTCAGCATAGAGCTCTAGAGCTACTGTACTTTCTATACATATTTATAGCCCACAAATGTTCATACTAACATCATTTAAAAGAGATGTTAAGAATACAATGCAATTCTTTCAGATCTTACCCATTCCTTTTATATATAAAACTAAATTTGTGGTATCAGTAAAGAAATTCACTTTAAAATTTATGTCTATATTTAAAGGACCATTAAACTTGCTTCTAGACCTGCCCAACTCCTGTACAGTTTCAGAGGATTTAAATCCAAGATATACATATACTTATTATCAAATTAAAACAAACAAACAAAAAAAACACCTTAGCTAAATTAAGGCATTTCAGTCCTCAGGTAAAATGAGTGCTTATTCAAGGAGAAAGCAAAGGGAAGTCCAAGATGCGAATTTCAGGGAAACATTTATGAAAAACACTCAAGTGATCTTGGCAAATTAAACTCTGGAGAAAGTCATAATTTTAAATGGGAAAAACTCCTTTCCTACCTCTTGTTAAGGATCCACATTGGCTTGAGCAAGAGATTGGCTGGGCATCTAGAAATGCCACTTTCTGATATGCCTGAACACAGGTTCGCAAGGATGTGTTTTCTCCAGCTTTAAGAGATTTTCTCCACGTCTGAGAAAGTCTGGTTACATCATCCCTGGGGAAGTCAGCTTAAATTCTAGCCCCTGATTACTATTGGCTTAATGCAGGACTGCATGTATTATGAATGTTTCCAAACTCATCTGAGTTTGATAATCAGCTCCACCCTTCCCCATCCCAAGAATTTATCAAAGCTAGATGAAAGTGTATCTTAATTATAAAGACTAAATAATGACATAGCTAGCATTTGCCTGCATAAGCTTTTCAGTTTGAACTCTTAGCAGCAGGCTCAAGACCAACGACTAGCCACTGAATATTTTCCTACTTTTGCCAGTGAGCAGGAGACCTGAATCATCTGCCATTATTAGTGTGCAGTACCCATAGTGATCAAGTTACTGCTTTGTTTATTGAGAAACGTTACGGAGATTTAACTTGGGCCCATATCACAGAAATACTTCATAGAAGATGTGTGACAAAGGATCAAGTACAGGCACCAGAAACAGGAGTCAAGCAAGATAACCTCTCTATTTCTATTAATAGTAAAGGATCACATTTACCCTTGATAGTTTCAACAGCTTTCTGTACATTGCTGCAGCTCTAACACCCTTCCTCACTTCTTGTCGGGTATTTTGAGTCATTAATTTCTATGAAAAAATTTGGTTGCTGTTTGCCAAGCGTATTACACCCTGCGTTAGGAATAAAAATACATATTTAAAAACAAAAACACAGCCAAAATCAACCTCAGTATAAAACTGACATAACCTAAAACACTGTACTTGCTTAAATGGCAGTTTAATAACAGGTTCAGGGTCCTGCCTGATCAGCATGCACATCTAACCTGCAAAGGAGCCAGAAGCAGATTTATCCTTCGTAATTTGTCGGAAATTCACATACTTTTCCAGAAAGCCATCTTATAGAAGTTAATTTCTAATAAACAGTACTTGGCACTTTCCAGAAGACATTACCCCCCAAGCTCCCATACCTAGCATTCAGATTTCAGGTATTATTTATTGGCTCCAAAGTTGACACGAGTCCCTGGAGTTCTGAACGCCTCTCAAATCAGGCAAACAATTTTGTCTGGAGAAGGAACATTTATTTATTTTTTTTTGCATTGTAGCATGGTTAATCTTACTGGCTTGCAGACAGTTAAGGCTCAACCAGGGAAAGCCTCGACCTGGCCCAAGTTTATTCTACTAGCTTTCTCATAAGCTCAGCTATGCACTGTGAATAGTGTATGACTTATGAGAAAAGTCTGCTTCCAAATGTGGGAATTTCATTTTGTTTCTAAGCTGGTTTAGAATGCTGCCATCACAGGTTTCCAGCAACATATCAGTCAATAACTGAGCAAGAAACATTCTCTATGCAGTATGAAAAATTGCTTAACCTTTTAGGCTGGAGCTTTTTGCTTTATTTTTCCTCTCTTCTGTATTACAATATGAAGGGTTTTGTGGCTAAGAAAATGACCTGGGACTTTAATGAAAAAACAACCAGCCACAAATAGTTCAGGTCTCCAATATGACAGGCTGCATGTGCAAAGGGTGAATCATCTCTTTCTGGACCTTATAAGCTATTTGTAGTTATAGGCATGCGTATGCATGTATGCATATATTATATATGTATGGACACACACAGAACTAACTACATAGCCACTGAAGTGGGGACAGAAAACACCACTTTCTGTAGACAGCGGTAGTTTGCCTCCTGCACAAAATAAAAATCAAATTTAAGAAGGACACTTGATTTTTTCAACAATTCTGTAATCTTCCTATTCTATTCTTGCATCCCATCGTCTTTTCTGTTTAGGATCTGACTAAGGTATTATGAAATCTTCCAAGAGCACTTCCAACTTTTTTTTCCCTGTTAGTCTCAAGCCAAGAGGAAGAAAGTTGACTTCTTAAGCAACTGTTAAGGGAAGACACAGTGAAAATGATTCTTCATCCAGCTAAGCTAAAGAAACCTAGGCTTGTAATAATTAATAACTGCACTCTCTGCATATCAAGCAAGAAGAATCTGCAAGCTCTAGTCAGCTTTTACAGTGAAATCAACTTGAAGAAATAACAGGAATTCACTTACAAAACAATGGAAATTTCTACTCCAATGACAAGGATTAAACCATTTATAAGTTGTGACGTCTGTAAGAAGTGCCATCCTTCCTCCTCCCCATTCAAGTGGGAGAGTTTCTTGCAGTGAGAAGCAAAGCTAATTTATTAGGACCAGGTGAGTGACTTGTTATGTGATCCTTGTTATGCGGTCTGGGAGTCCAGACACAGGCAGAGTTCAACCCTTTAAGTTTCAAAGGAAGCATGAAAACTATGTACGAGTCAACATATTTCCAAAATGATTCTGAATCAATTTCTAGTATTGCCCCCCCCCCCTTTTTTTTTCCACGTTATCCTGTAAAACTAACGATTAGGATTATTAAATCACTCAAAGAGTACACAAGACTACAAAGCTTAGACATAATAAATTCCTTTTTTAAAAACAAAGCAGTTAAAAGAAAAAACGACTTGCAAGTTAATTTCCTCTTAAAGAACAAACAAAAAACCAAAACGTCCCAAAACCAAATTCTTTCTGAAATACATATACATGAAGGTAAAAACATCACAGTAATCTTTGCTATGTCATCTGAGAAACAGTTATTGCTCCCACCTGTAAAATCCTGCTTCTTATAAGACTCCCCTGACATTAGTCTTCTTCCTTTGTAACAACCAGGTATGAGAAGTAAGCTGCAACTTTCTTTCATATGCATGCATCAAATAGTGCTGATGAATTGTGGTAATACAAATACAACAGCCGAATACTGAGAGTTGCTATTAAAATGTCAAAAGAAAAACCTCTGGATATTCCTGCCAATTCTTTCACATTTAAAAAAAAAAAAAAAAAACCTTGGTATGACACTCAATTCTGTATTAACTAGCCAAAGTTTTTACTGATGTCCTAACATTAGAAATCACGTGCTTAAAAAAAATAAAAATGAAACCATTAAGTACAGAAAGTACTAGTGAAACAGCTCTTATGGTGTCCCCTGCTATCAAAGTTCATGGAGCCTACTGCAGCAGGTTTGTAAACAGGAGTGAAGAGATCATAGAGAAGGTCTAATATTAAGCACAACTACAAATTTGAATTGATTCCTCTGCTGAATCAAGTTCAAATTTATTGTGGATAATCAACCTAAAAAGCAACAAATTGACATCTGAGATTTAACCTTCTAGAAAAAGTATACACCTTTCCAAAAAGGCATCAAAGAAAAACTGTCATACCGCTGACCACAAAAGAGACACTTTTAAGAATTAAAAATTAAAACCGTGAGTATGCTGTTCTTTGTTGTTGCTGCTGTGATGATGGTTGTCCTTGCTGTTGCTGAAGACGAACTTGCTGGGAGTATGGATCCTCAAGAGACTTAACAAAAATAGTTGTTTTAGGCCCCGTTTTCCAAACAATACCGTTTGAATCTATTACAGAGGACTCTACTGTGATGTTATGGGTGCCAAGTATCACGAAGTTTAACAGAAACTGAGTGCTGAAGTAGTCGTTGTGTGGTTCCACCCTCTGCTCCATTTCATTGCTCATATTGTCAATAGGAATCTGAGAACACATGAAAGGTTAAAATGCCATTTTATATAACCTCTTAAAATAAGTTTTATGTTCTCTGTTTGAAGGACAGGAGGGAAAAAAAAACAACCAAACCTCTGTCCTCAGTTTTCCAAGACCAATGCACATGCATGCTTGAGTCAGTTTTGACATGCTTTTCATTGACAGATGTAATTTTCTTTTATCTAATATCTATCAACATTTTTTTAACATCTATTGACAACGATGCAGCTAACACCAAGTCTCCCCCACCCCCCAGGGTTCTGGTTTTCACAGAGTAATGCACATCAGACAAACACTACACACTTCCTAGTCCTATTTTAGAAGCAACTACCTCCCTTAAGCCCCAAAATCCCCAGATCGACCAAAACAGACCTTTCACTAAATACTATGTTAGCAGAACCTGAACTTCAGGCATGCAATCTTTGATAAAACTGTTCACTTGATTTTAACAGGCATCTTCTCAGGTGCTATTTTATTTGGGCAGCCTGTCCTTCTGATTTCCATGCTCAAAAAAACCCTTAATATGAGGACGAAGAAGTTCTAGAGGCTACACAGCAGAGAAGAATTTGTTCCTGACTTTTTTCCCTCCAGAGTTTCCCTTGATATATAGCTAGACTGAATTTCCCTCATCTCAAGCAAAATTCTAATGACTGGTTCCAAACAAAGTCTCTTCAGTTTGGAAGAAAAGTTGTTACTAAAAAGCTGCAGCAAGCATAGAAATCCCAGATCCCTTCCAAGCACTATGATCAGCTCCCACTGGTACTTGAGTGTCAACTGTCAAGAGTGAGAGGATTAGAGAAGAACCCATTAATTTCAACCAGAGGCAAACAAAGAGAAGGGAAATAGAGCACTAAAGCTTAAGATTCCTCCTGGCCATATTCTACCCATACCTTATAGTCTTGTCCAGATTTGCTCTGCAGCACGGAAGATACATTTAGACAAACTGACTGGATTTTACGGAAAAGGCCTGGTTTAGACCCATGCTGAACCACTCCTTCCACCTTTAAGGCCAATTGCTGATTGTTCTGTACTGCAATAGGTTCTGCTGGATTCCTTGGAGATGGGGATAGAGCAAGCTGAAACACAAGACGACAGACAAATATGTAATCCTATGCCTCTTGGGAAACAAAGACAATTCCAGGATGAAATGGAACATCATCTTAGAGTAAAATTTCAAGGAGGGATTTGGTAGAGAAACCAGCAGATGTAAACATAGAATTTGTATCAGTGATTACTATAAAAATTAGTAAGCATCATCAGCAATATCAGGCATGGTCTTTGCACCTCTTTCTTTAACTAAACACCTTCAAAATGAGTAAAAGTCTTCTAGAAAACATCCACAAGTAAGCTCTAAGTATATGAAGCTAAGCATAGAAGTAAAAAGCTGTAAGAATAGATAATATATATGTATCTTAAGGCTCTCACTTTTCCCAGAAAAAGGACCATTTGAGTTAAAAATACAAAATCCACTCAACCCCCCACTCCTGAAGGTGTCATATAGCCATTCTTATTCAGTCAACCGATAAATATAACAATTTTATTTCAAGATAGTAAATGTTGCTTTTTGAAGGAAAAGGAGAAACAATACAAGCTTATAAAGGCTGCCTTTCCATAGAACATATTTAGCTCTGCAGATGCAGAATCAAGAAAAATTATAGTCAGATTTTATTTTAAGATCCTGCAATTAAAGAACTCAATCCTGTTTGGTTGATTAAGTCACAGCCTAGTGGTTCTTAACGATTACATACGTATTATTCAAGTTATGACATACATATTAAGTTATTCCTAACTACAGTACACACCTGGGTTTGCCTGTTAAGTACCTTCACTAAAGATATTGAAGCCTTGTGCCTTCAGTAAGGCTTTTTTTATGAAGTAAAGACTCTATAAAGAGAAATTTTAGGCCGCATTTTAGCAGTACTTACCTTAATGCTTGTAGACTGTAGTTTTTGAAAGAAGTACCTTTGAAAAGAAAGAGGTACCTTCAACAAGGCAATGACAGCACTGCACAGACAAGCTGTATGCTGTAAGAAACAGAAACAAAACAAATAAGATGAAATATTTCATAGAATATGGAAAAGACATGCACTCACAGTAATGAAACTGCAGTAATTTCCACTAAAAGTCAGAAATACATTGACATAATCATATGATAACAGCCACCACAATGACAGTGACTACATTCAGCCTCTGCTTATGTTCTCTCCTTTATGAAGGTTTTCTGCTCGGGGTAGCACAAGGAGGCCAAGAAAAAGAAAAATGCAAATTATTTCAGTCCTAGCGTTAGAGTCAGCAGCTTAAAACACTCATACACAAAACTCTGACACCCAAACTCTCTGAAATAAATAGTAATCCCCCCCAAGCAAACAGACTGGCATCTCCCACAACTTAATATGGTGCAATAATATAAGTTTTAAGCCTTTTATCCACTCTTCCTTCCCCTACTGCATTGTACCATCCTTCTTGTTCAGAAGAGTGAAGTGCTACTGAAACCACTGAGCTTAGCTGGCACAGAGACAGTGACAACTAAGTTTACAGGGTTTACCTCAGCTACACTTTACACAAGTCATTTTTTTATATGCAATTTGGAATTGGTAAGGACTGTTGAATTTAGAAAAAAGGCAAATAGAAGCCAGCCATAACAAAGGAACAACCTTGTTTCCATCAACACGCACTTCAGCTTTATGATGTTCAGTAACAGTAAGAGACAACACTATATTAGCACTGTAAAGGAGTATGTTATCAGCTCACTGTTTGCATTCAGCAAGCTTTACATTGTGTTCTCTGATGACCTGCACTGATAAGAGAAACACTATACTCCAGCAACGTAGTATTAACTGCCAACAGCTCAGAAACTGAAGCCGGGCTAGTGCTGGACCCTCCAGCACTGTGTGTGGTGGGGGAAGAACTCCTTCGTGACAACATCATGAGTAAACACACCATGCTTCACTATTTGAATGTGGGTGTCATTAGAGACCTGTCAGAGACTTGATGTTACTTTTAGGTATTGTGACATTTATCAACATCTGCCATATTCTTAGCATCAGAATTTTAAAAGCATTGTTTTTAATCAGGCCAATAAGGTTACAGGTATTTTAGCAAACTTTTTTTTCAAGTATTAGAGTATATCCTTAGGGACCAGGCTGTGTGTGCCACTAACAGCTTATGTTAACTAACTAAGGTGTGCTCTTCGGTTTCTTGACCACCATGGAGATATATACATACATATATATGTGTATATATATATATATATATATATATATATATATATATATATATATCTATGGAGCTGATGGGTTTTTGGAACCTTCACCTACAGAAAATACGTTTAAACAATTACTTGCCAAGTAAGACACAGGAGCATACTTCCTGTTGAGGGATTCCACTTCTTCTAGTACACGATTAAATACTGACATCATTCTTCTTTCATATTCACTCTCAACATGTGCTGTTCCGTTTGAAGTGTATTCCTGGAAACTAGAAAATAAAGTATTTTGTTGTACCTAGTATATTTTCCTCATCCTAATCTAGGGCACTCAATCCCAAACATTCTCAATCAGACCATTTCTGTTACAACTTAAAGTCCATTAAGAAATAAACAGAGTAAACAGTTTGGCAGACAGATTTATTATTTTTTCACTCTAAGACTTGCACTTTACATTTAAACTCTTTCTTAACTATATCTTATCCACCATGTTGTGTCTCCATCCTTTCTCACATGAAGCAGTTACAGGTTTAAAAAGACTCAGCACACTTATTTCCCCTAGCTTTTATTTAAACCTGCAGTGTTTACAATGTTTTAAAAAGCCTCACAAGTCAAAGAAAAGGAAGAATGCCAGTCAGAGTTAAGAATAAATCTGGAAACTTAATCTCATGTTCTGAATAGAATTCCGCCTCCTAAACACCTAACTTTTTGAAGTCCACAGCTTCATACTTGTAAGGAGTATGATTAATGTATCTTCTGAACAATGCTTAGTTCATAATAAGTAGGACAGTCATCTGGGGTGTCCAATTTTATTTCTACTTAGAAGAATCACGCATTTATAAAGATATTTATCTACATTATCTTCCCTTCAATCTCTGACTCAGAGTTCAAAAGAGTGATTCAATTCACAGTTGCTTCAACATAATTTTGCTAGTGCATACGAGTCCACAGTTAAAAAAAAAGTTAAAAGTACTGGATTTACATTAGAAAGCTTAAGCTAATCTAACACGTCTAACATGTTTCCTTCAGACATGAAGGACTAACATATACCTACTTTTTGCACTTACGATTCTGAGAGTTAACACAGAATGGCACATATTAAAATACATGGCCAGAGATTAAAAGCTGTTTATTTTAATGGAAGTCTATATCTAAGATGAGTGCGATATAGCTCTCAAGAGCAAAATAAATAATTTTAAAAATGCAGAATCTGAAACACAGTCTCTACACTGCCAGCTACAGCATAGTAACAACAGGTGTCCTCAAGCCTACCCTGAGTAAAATCACAAGGGTCCACTGGGAAACTTTCTGAACATTCCTTGAATTCTTAGACTTAAAGCCCCAAGGATTTAGAAATAAAAAGCAAAAGAGTAGGAAGTTAACTATCAAACCTACTTTGCAGATTCTGGATCCAAAATCAGAGCTTCAATCGCATGCGAAATCAACAGGCAGCTCTGCTGTTGTCTGGTATTAACAATAAGGAGTTAAGAGACTTACAAACTTGGATCCTAAAACAAGAAATGCAGTACTACTTACTGGCGCTTTTCCTTACTTCTCTGGTTTTCATGAAGTAATCCTATCACTGTTCCTTTAGGAAACAGAGCAAGCACTACCGAAATTCCAAGTTTTATACTTGGAAGTTGCAAGTTTTGAGTCATAACTTTTTCAGAAACTAATTCCAAACAATAGCACAGCAGTATCCATTTCCAAATGGATTAAAAAAACAAAGGTACCTGATTTTTAGGTAAACTGCTTCAAAATGGCTTTGTGCCAGCTTTCATAGAAGAAAGGACTGTTAAGCTTCATGCTGTCTGCATGAGAAGACGAGAGGACTAATTCTGAGCTTTTAAAAGGATACAGTTCTACATTCCTTAGGGTCGCTGAGTCCGCATCAAAAGATGATTGATAGAGATCACCATACCGTGCAGCCAGGTTTCGGAACTCCTCCATTGATAGTTTCATCTACAGAGACAAGTTACCAGTCAAAAAAAAAACCATATATCCAGAAAACCATTATACTAGCATACACAACTGAAGGAATAAGACAACACTCAGACAGATATGGAAAGCTTTTGTTTCTTCACACAGATAATGATCATTAAAGTGACAGAGTATTATCCATGCTTTATATGTGTATTTTTCCCGTAACAAAACACAAACATATCCTTTTTTGGGTTAAAAACAAAAACCACGAACAACCTCCACTCTCCCCCACTGATAAACCAAACTGTTCTGTCTTTCAAAGACTACCAACTGACTCCTTCTTGCAGGCTACGTGCATTTAGAAACACACGTATTCTGTATGGTACCAAGCTGCTTGCCAACACTCACCAGGAAGAATTACAGTGCGAGCCTTAAATGTGTATTTTTACTTTTAACTAATATAAACACAGTACCTGACGTGTTTCAAAGCAAGGTGGAAAGGTCTTGCTGCAATTTTGAGTGTATTGCCTGGGTTACTGCTTGCATATTCTTGGAAACTGTGTGCATGATTGTGTGAAAAAAACATGCTCTGCTTCCCTACAGTTATAGGGGAAAACCAAGGCCCACTGTTCAGTCAGACTCTTCACTGATGCTTTTCAATTCTTTCATCTGATATCTCTGCTGAGAAATAAAATTCATACCGGTTATAAAAGTAACTACACTGAAGAGTGGAACAAGAACACATGCCTGGTTAGAGATGCGTCCACACCGTTGGAGATCATTTCCTGATGTCATAGCAATTGTTGTGGCAATAGCTGGTGGTGGACTTGTTTTTAGGCTGTTGCAGGTACAAATAAGTTGAGAAAAAGCTTGCAGAAGGTCAATCCTGAGTTTCACAAATCCACACTGAAAGCTCAGAGGATTAAGTGGTGTACTAGCAGCCTGAAACACAGTAATAGGAATGT
The DNA here is from genome assembly GCF_964211835.1 of Anser anser. Taxonomy (NCBI): domain Eukaryota; kingdom Metazoa; phylum Chordata; class Aves; order Anseriformes; family Anatidae; genus Anser; species Anser anser. The sequence goes on from NC_139722.1 coordinate 98,314,656, forward strand.
TGGCAATCTGGGTCAAAAACAAACATGGTAAAATAACTTTGCAATGTCACTGAACTGTCTCATCAGGCAACTGAACTCTCCAGATCAATTCCAAAAGCTGTTTTTCAAAACCACAGTTAACGGATTTGCTCGATGTAAATCATTCTGAATATTAAGGCCACAGAAGTTTAGATAATTATCAAGCCGTATTTCAAGTGTATCATCCTTGTGTCAAGTGTGACTTGAGCTGCTACAATACTATTAGGGCACCTATTTCCCCCTTTTCCAAAGGCGAAGCCTTTAGACTTCAAATGACTAGTCCAGGTAGTCCCTGCCATAAGGGAGAACACTCTGTGTTTGCCTTCCAATTCGCAGATGACTGAAAAAGTGATTCTCTGCATGAGCCACAAGATAAAGAACTGGCTAAAGATACCTGCACCAAAAAGGAGTAATCAACTTTGATTTTCTTGGAATTGTGAAACGGACAGGAACAAAGGCACTTGCATTTGATGAAGACAGGGACAGTTCAGTGACAACCAAGAAGAGTAAACAACAGAACCCCAGGAGGAAAGATGCTATTTTTTAGAAATTATGGCACTATGAAATTCTGTTCCTTAAGAGCTTATCTGACTCGGAGAAGCATCCGTGACAGCTTAAGAAATCTAGGAGGGGGCAAATTGCAGCACTCAAAAGACTTGATACTAGTCAGGCCAAAAATCCATTACTTATTTTTCTATACTGATGGATTTGAGAGGACCACCCTTTTTTCTCTAGCTGAGAGGAAACCTGCCTGCAAAACAAAGCACCAGGACATTATTTTACACAGAGAATGGATAAGTATTAAACTTTTGCACGTCTTACCCAGTGCTTCTCATTTCACAACAGCAGAGGCCACTTCTAGAAGCGAGAAGTTACAACCCTTCTACAATACCTTACCAAGAACCATTTTTTTTTCTGACAGGAAAACAAACAAGTTTTTCACCAAACATCCCATGTCATCTGAGAACTGGCCTACGATTGACTAAAGTGAGGAAACATCAGCCAACTGCAATCACCTTGAACTACTGGGTTAGATTTCAACCAAAGAAAATGTCTTAAACAAGACTCAAGCTGTTCTCCACTCAAGCTATTCCACCCCCCTTAGCACTTTACTTCCCCTTCTCCAAGGGCATAACCATCCCCCTGCCTCCACTTTTGAATGGAAGTTCTTCAGTTTATTCTGCAAGGGTTGTTTCAGAAAATCCTCTGAGGAAAAGACCTCACTGTACTGTAATTACTCTACAGAGAGTTCATGTTTTTGTAGAGTGAAGTCTCAGTACAGATCAGAAAATCCAGACATTTTTAGTAGCACAAATCGGACTTGATTTTTAAGTGGAAATACAAGCTTGTTTCATTAATACTACAATTTATATTATCTGCTCCCCATATAGCCATGGCCAATAAATGAGTTACAGTTCTTTTTGTACTGTTTTTGTACTGTTACTTTTTGAAAATGACAGAGAAAGTTCTTTGGCTCAGTTAAGTTCTTCAAATGATGCCACTTATCAACGCATTTGGAGTTAGTGCTACTTAAATATACAAACGCTTTGTTCAAGTTCGGTATCTTCTCTGGATTACCAGCAGTGAAAAACAAGAAAAGTTTCCAAAGAGATGAGTGTTCTGTGTCAAAAGGAGTAAGTCTTACTTCAAAACCCTTGCTAACTATACAAGGAAGCACACTGTGAGACAGAGGGGACTGTGGCTGACAGACTTGATGACAACTCCCAGTCCCATACACCTCTCGTCCATAAAGTAATTGGACTTTTTCCCTCAAGGGGAGAAACTTGCATGAAAAAACATTCTGCATACAGCAATGCAAGAAGGAGGGGTGCACGTATATCAAGAAGGAGTTGAGAAATCTTCCGATGAGATCAGACACTGCCTGCATATTTCATCATTGCTAAACTGGGCTGACTGAACATCTGCAACAGATTACCTGGTACAGTGTTTTCCAGCTACAAGGTGGACAACTACACAGGCTTCATCACTTGCACTAATGGTCTGCAGTGCCAACAGTGCTGAGTGATGCTCTACACTGAAACAGAAGCGACAGTAAAGCTGGAGCCAGAGGAAAGAGAGACAGCTAAAATCTTCTGCAGTTAGACTACCATGTGCTCTTTGCAACACTTTGCTCCCCTTTGAAACACTGAGTTATGTAGATGCAAGCAGCGAGCAGCTCCTTTCACAGCTGAGAGACTCAAGTGTGGTGAGAAATTTGTAGCGGTGCAACGAGTCAGCAACGGCCAACCAGCAAACAAACAAAAAATCACAACAACAAAAAAAGACAGCTTCCTTTTCTCTAACCCTCTGAAACCTGCACTTACTCCTGCGGACCACAACAATTCAGAAGGAGGTGCTTTTCTGGGTGCAATATGCATGGCAACACAGGAAATCAAGTCAGCAGAGGAGATGAGATGAGGACAGTAATTCTTCAACAGTAAAAAAAAAGAAAACTCTAGGGAAAGAGATTAAATTACTGAGCCACAGACTGACCTGTTTCAGCAACAATATTTTCCTGCCTGTATTAAATATAAACATCTAATTAGATGGGTCTCCTCATGTCTTCTAGATGTTAGAGAAATATTGAAGCATGAATTAAAAGCCTTATTCACCCAGCCAACAAATTAAAGACAGATACTTCAGGAACAATGGAGCTTTCTCTCACAGGACAAAGGCACAAAATTTATGTCCTTCCAGGTTATATAGGGGCAGTTTATTAATAAATATTAGTATCTGAGCTTTAGTAAATACTGATATCTGAGCTGTCATGACACTGACAGTTCTGGTAATTGCAAAAGAAGTAAGCCATTTTATTTAGAAGATATACTGAAATCCATATGTAAAAACTTCTTCATGAAAACCAAAATATGAAGAAGTACTGTAGGAAGCTGGACCATCTTTTGTTAAAGACGACAACATGAACTGGAGGTTCATATTCATTATTGCTTTTTGTTTACATAGACACCATACACATGCACATACTTCTTGCTATTTTCCCTACTTTAGAGAAGCAGAAAATATGTGCTTAAAGCAGGTGCCACATGAATTCTGTGGATGTGAGATTGAATTGTCCTCCCTCCTCTTACTGAATTGGTGTTGCTTTATTGTTGGGATTCCATAGGATCATATTGTCAAATACAAGGCAATGTGAACTCAGGAGGAGGAAGGAGGACAATTTAATCCTCTCTGCATCTCAACAAGCTAGGAGCCAATTCAGACAAATTCCCAGGCTAAATCATTACAACAGCATTTATTCAGCCAATACAAGGAGTGAAAAATTTCGAGTACTGTACCTTCAAGAAAAAAAATAAAATTGTCATATCGCATGATTTGATCAAGACAGGAAGTGAGGGGGTGGGAAGGCAGAAAAGAGAGATACTAGCTAGTCAGCTTAGCTACAGAACCTTGTCTCTGAAGTTACAGTGGGTTAAAACTGGCTTTTCCTTGCAGTCCTCTCAAAAAGAGGCTGGCAGATGTCAGACATCTGCAAAAACTTTTCACAGGTTTAAGAACAGGAACTAAACAGACCTACATTATACAAAACCACTATCAATAAAGTAAAAGCTCTGTGCTAACCGTCAGTGATGCTATTCCTTTGTGATATGACTTTAAAGCTTCAGCAATGCAAGAAAGCGCTGAGCTATAGTTGTCCTCTTGCAAACCTGTCAGACACTGCTCTGCATGGGAAAATTCCTTCAAACTGTTCAGCCAGAAGTAGAAGTGTTCTGAGGCCACCTGAGTCAGCAGGCTTTGATACAGCTCTCTGGCCATGTCATGGTTACCCTGTAATGACAAGGTATAGAAGGGGTAAGAAAGAAGGCCATGGGTTTCTAAGTAACAAATACAAATAAGAAGAGCAACATCACCAGAATTAGTCATACTTCAAAAATAAATATAGTGAAACTTCCTTCAATCATTTGATCATGACAATGCTAACAATAAATAAAACCACAAAGCCTTGTTTTATGGAAAGATCAGCCTGTATGAACTACAGTACTTATTTATACAGGCCAGTACATTTCTAGATTTGTTTCTTATCTTGTCGAGCTTTTTTTTTTTTTAAACACAAACCAACAAAAACCTGAAAACATCTCTTTCATCCCCACAGTAACACTGCGTTTGGAACTATCAGGTCAGCTTAGAGCTAAAACCAGGAACCCTGACTGATTTACCAAAACAGCACTATGCTCAGTCCTCTCTTCTGCATTATGTACTTTATCTATTTAAAATTATGTCAGCATCTTGTACTAGGGTTTCTATGCAATTCTAACCCCAGCTATGACTTGATGGAAGGGAACAGAAAAACAGTATCTTTTCCTTCCTTTCTTCACACTGAAGAGAAGCACACACCAGGATGGCCTGTATCACTACAGCCAGGCAATGCAGAATCCATGTGCTCAAAACAAGGACATTTTTGAGGTTGTTACCTTTATCCTTCTCAAATACTTCCAAAAGACAAATGGCTAGGAAAACCATCCTGATGGGATGACTGCCCTGAATGGTACATATCTGAATCAGCATTTTAGTGAATTAAGAGGGAACGCTATATATTCTTCCCCCCAACACTGGTTTCTTCCTATCATTTGACTCCTATCATTTTCTTTTCTTTTTCCAGGTCAAAGAAATCACTAGTATCCCTCCAACCACACCAGAACATTTTTCTCCAGATGTTTTCACTTACCATTCTGGAAGCCTGCCTGGCTATCCTATAGGCTGTCCATCCATTGGAGACGTTCTCAAGCTGCTGTTTGATAACAGTTTTTATTTCTGAAGATAAGGCTTTCTGACTGGAAACAAATATCACTGTGGCAAGAGAAACCTAGTGAAGAGTAGAAGGATGAAGGAAGAACAGTGGATTTCAGGAACAAAACAAAAAACAAGGAGAAAAAAAATCAAAGAAAACAAAAACAACCCAGCCCCATTTCTTAAACTAACAGAAATGGTTTGCTTGATTTTGGACTCAAAACTACATAGGAGACTTAACGCATATTTTAACTGAAGAAGTCTTCTCTGTCATATGTCATTCTTAATATTTGGGGTAACTAAAACATTTGTTGTAAATGACACGTATCAGATTACCACATGCAAATTGAGATCTGCCATCTTGTTTTTTCTGTAAGTATTATTTCACAGACTATCCCAATACTTTCTATAGCTAGCTTTGTCTAAGCACTGCCATCTGCTGGCAAATCTAATGGAACACATATGCCAGCATCCAACATCGAAATCACACCTCATAGAGTTGAACTACATAGTCAAAGTTTAAAAGAAAACTGAAAATAAGGCTATAGGCTGGCACATCAACTTGGGCATAACCAACGGCTTAGGCCACCTTTAAAACAAAAACAAAAACTAAACAAAAATAAAATTCCATCTGTAGTAGGCTTTATCCATCAAGGGCTATTCACCAGCAGGAGGTCTTACCAAGAGTTCCTGTTTTTTATCTGTGGCAGATCGCCCGATTACTTTGTAGAGGTCCATCAGGTCTCCTAGCATCCCATCTGCTAAGACGGGCAGCTGCATGGCAATAGCTGCCAAACAGTGGCACATGAGGATCCTAGCAGCATCCTGGGCACTGTGCAGCTGGGTCAACAGAGACTCAACCACCGACTGGCTCAGGTGAGGACGGCTCTTGACCAACTTCACCATGCAAGTTAAGGTGATCTGCAATTCACACACATCAACACGTACAATGAATACAATGTCTACTTGAAAATAAACCAAAATCAGATACTTAACTGAAAGTGTGATTACAGAAATGCGGAAGAGATAGTATTTTCAGAATCACATACCACACAGAAAAGATATCCTAAGAGCCCAAGTCTCCAGCCCTAAGCTCACAGCACAAACATACCACAAATTCAAGAAGCAATAAACTTTTTTTCTCATATCAGCCTTTACAGGTAAATAACAGCCTTTACAGGTAAATACCAGCCTTTACAGGTAAATACAGGTAAATAACTAGACAAAATTCCTGGTAGCAGCAGAAATAATAAAAATAATAGATCATAGGAGTGTTGTAATCATGTACACATTGCATCCCCATCTCCAAAAACCAGGTTCTCTCCAAAAATTTCTCCATCCTCCAGAGACACCTCGATCCCATATTGAAGTTTACGTTTCCTTATGAACAGCTGTTCATCAGAGGGACGCATCTTTTTAGCCTTATGACAACCTACTTACTCTAGAGCTGAGAGAGGTCATGTTACAGTTGTGTACTACCACTCTGAACTCCAACTACTGGCAAAACACAGAATTTTTTTTTTCCCAATATGCTATGCTTCCACCAAAAAGGATATGGTGCACATTAGCCCTTCTGCTATACAAACTATTATTGTAACTTACAGCTGTGCTAATGAAAAGACAACAGTAGTGTCACCTTTAAGGTTGCTTGAGCTCCTGGACTGCCATCTTGACTACAAAGAACAAGAAGAGACTCTAAGCCAAACACTGCATCTTGCTCCAAAGGCAGAAGATCTAAGAAAAACAAACAGTCAGTCAGTTCCCTGTTACAATTTCTGATCATAATCAGTATAATACTTGCACTGGTGTTGCAGTGATGATAGATGAGTATTTTCCTAATAATTCTGCCTTACTTTATTTTGATTTCAAACAATTCAATCTCTCAGGTAACTATTCAGCAGTCACATCAACTGTGACATACGTAGGGTCAACATAAAAATTCTAGACTATGACTTCTAAATATCATGTTATTCTTTTGCAACAGACTTTGTTCTAAGAGTTTTCAAAGGTTAACAAGAAATTCAGTAATTTACAGCATAGGTAAGACAAGCTTTTATTTAACAGGAGTTCTGCTGCACCTGGTAATTTTCTATAAGTTAACAGAAGATGGAATCTTACCAACCATTCATAAAATCCTACAAAACTTTTTCTACTCGATTACAGTCCCCATTCTTCCTAAGCAGGGTAAAGGATCAGACAGCCTTACACACAAGACCAGTTAACATGTGTTAAGTGCGTAAGCCTGACTCATCATCCTTGCTTTCGTTTACCTTTTTCCTGACAAGAGGCTGATATATTAGTTAGAATTCTCACGCCATGAGCTGCAATGCCACGGTTATTATGGTAACAGCACTCCTGTGCTAGTTTCACTAAATCAAATGATCTTGCAGTTGTAGCTGCTGTTCCTAAATAAAGATAAGACAGACAGGACATAAAAGAGCACATTCCTTAGTTGTACCACAAATCTTTCAAGTACATTTAAGCACAAAACCTACATTGACTTAGGGTGCTTTTTTTGTTTGTTTAATCATTTATTTTACTTCACATGTTTTCATCCTATCATTTTAACATGTATTCCAATATATACAAACACAAAAGCCTTTCATGAATGCAAGTTAAACATACACAAGAGAGTATCCAGGTCTAAAGGCTGATGTTTCAGGAACTATCATCATTTTAAGAACGAGACATCCTGAATCATTTTGAAATGTCTACTCTTTCTCACACCATAAAGCTTCCATGCTTCATTGTTCAGTTTATTCATACTAATAAACCATGCAAATCCATGGTTTCAAAGCACCTTAAACAGAATACAGGTTGACCAGTTAAGATGCATGCTGTTTCCTTAGTGTATATAGAGAAGTTTAAAACCCAACGGTAAACAAAGTTTATTAGCCACAAAATCCAGAACAGAAGCTTAGATTGTGACTGGGTCTATTGGTATATACTATCCCATTTAAGTTTTCATACAGTGAAAACAGCCTGATAATCAGCGTCCTGGACAACAAATAGACTTTAAGAATATGCCACAAAATGGTTAGTGATTGACCTGTTTATCAGTAGGTAGCCAATCCACCAAAAATGCTAAAAGTAATCATCTGATCTGTTTTTCTTACCTGTAGCACTACTGAAGTACTGTTTAATGGCAATGGTCCCCGATAACGTGGAGAGAACGGATAGCATGCCCAGTTTCAAACTATCATAAGGGGTGTGAAGAGCAGATTCACACAACGCCTACAGATTAAGAGAAGGGAGAAGATACAAAAGGAAGGAAGTCCCATGAGCTATCTGTATTAAATATTTAGTTGCACTTGCCTGCGAGAAGTTCTATGAATCAGAATTTTTCCCATTGAAAATACTTATACTGAATTCAGAAGGTAGAACTCATGTCCTGAAGCACTGGTTTTAGTAGATTGAGGACATGGCTTGCTAAAAATTGACAGTGGGTCTCATATGCTAGGAAACACCACTTACAAACCACTTTATTGACTAAAAAACAGTGACAAACGTATTACCATTTCTCATAGATCAAACATTGCAAAAGCTTTTAAAGACAATTCTCCAGTCTATTAGAGCTATATTGGGCATTTTGCCTTAAAACAATCTGCAGGACTAAGGGACAGAGGATATTTGAAATAGTACCTATGAGGAAATCTAGAGGAATTAGCAGGACAGACTGCAGGCTGCAGTCAGTTACCTTTGCAGTCAGTAGGAAGAAATGCACCTTCAGTAACTTTCAGAAAATCATGGTTTAGGAGTTGTCCCTTTCCAATCTAATTACAATGTAAACAGCCAGGATACACAGACATGCAGCACTGCACGAATTCCCCTTTTTCATTTCTATCTCATTAAACACAAGAACTTGTGTCTTCATTGGTAAGTTCTCTTTAGTTAACACATCTGAAGTGCTCAGCAACAGCACTCTTGGACCAAATGCTGCTCTTACACAGTAGCGTTATTAAACAGGTATGTGTTTATATATAAACAAAAATACATTCTGGTCTGAAGTCAAAACCTCGAAAAACACCATGAGAAGGGCCTATGACCAAAACAGGCAAAACTGATGGAAAAAATGTCAAAGAATCAAAGCAGAATTTCCCTTAGCCCACCTGATAAGCATTAGAGGACAAACACATCTAGAAAATATCTTGACATATATATCCCAATGATCTGCTTTAGGTTTTAGAAGCTGATGCCTAAGTCTGAAAGTCAGTAAAGCCTCCACAGTCCGAAGACAAAGCCTCCTCTCTGACCTACCCAGACCCAAAATGCTAAAAAGTTAACACTGCTGAAATGGTTCCGGAAGGAGGTTTTGCCATGAGAAAAACAGGGTCTGTCCCAGTCCCTGCTGTATAAACATTTATCAAGTTGTTTAAATATATGGGAAAGAGTTCCCCACCTCAAAATGTTAAACTTCAGAATTCAGAAAGATCTCTCATGACCACTGTATGTGGCTCAGCAAGCAGTAACATGCTTCAGACAACTCATTTGGTTCTAACCTAGTCACTGGTCTACTTCCAATGACAGCAGAACTTTCTCCCGTGCATTTCAACTAGCAAAAATACTTATTTTAAGACATCATATAACGATGAAAGCCACATTACCATGTCTCTCACTTGTACTAAGACAACTACCACCAGGATATAATGGTATAGAGCAGCATTTTGACCACAAAGAATTCATATACCGTTACGCAATTCCTTAAAATTCCTAAGAGAAATAAATTTCTGGTATTAAAACATTATGGAGAATGAAGCATTTCACTAAAATAAAAACCTCGACACACTAAATCATCATCTCTTTGTACTGGAGACGAAGAAAAGCATGTGTTATTTCTCATGTGACTATTAACATAGGAAAAACTACATATTTTTTCTCCCCAATTGCCTTATACTCCAACAACATATAGCAAAAGTAGCTTTCCAAGAGTACTAAAATCAGATAAGCAGAGCTATAAGCCTCTGCCATTAAGCTTTTGAAATATTTACTTTTCCAATTAGAATCTAATCTAACTTGAAGTTATTTTCTACAGTCATTTCTACCAGAAAAAGGGAAAGGCAAGGGGGGAAAGAAATGTAAATGTACAGCTGCAATTGAAAGACAGACACAATCTTATTTCCAATGTAACAATGGTTTCCCCAGATAATGCAGATACGCTATAAACACCTTTTAGGAACTCATTCATACAAGAAGAGTCACAAAGACATTACTGAAAATGACCCACTGATTCTTAGTGATAAAATCAAAGTTACTTTCATCTGTTCAAGTATACCTTGGTGGATGACATGCTTTGACACATCCCACAGACGTTCTGTGTTACATGAGGGCATTAATACATGTTCAGTATCACAGCATTAACAAAAACATTCATCTCCCATGTCTACTATCTTAAATGAGTTTGTCAGGTGCAAAAGTTATTTCCTTACGTCAAAAAGGCCTACTATGTGACAAATGCCTTTCCTCAGTTGTAACACTTCAGTTATTCATTAATATTTGGCTCCTCTGGCAGATTTTGTCTATATTAAGGATATGGAGAGGCACGTTCTTCCTTCACTTCCAAAATTATTCTTTTGGAAAGAGTTCTATAACTAATTGCAAAGTTTCATAATAAACCTTAGCTTAAAAATACACTTTAGCTTAAAAATGCATAAACCTGAATATTTTCTCTAGTCCACGTATGCGGTGTCTTGTTGGCCAGCAACTTTAAGTCTTGGATTGCAAGCCTCTTCACAGCCTTCCTGGGGTCATTCTTCAAGTACTGCAACAGAAGCTGGACCTATAACAAAGTAAATTAATTAAGAGAAAGAGATGCTACTAGAAGGAAGCCTTTTCAAAAGTACTCAAAAAGGAACTTTGGGAATATTCCTCTAAAACTGCTATGCCCTACCTGTCTGTTTGCTTGCTACATGGCAAAGCCTCTACTCAGTCTGTGATTCCCTGGCAAGATTCCAGCCAATTCCTGCTATTCTTCTCTCCCTCTCTGCTCATGCACCGTGTTTTTCACTGCCCTCCGTTCCCAAGAAGCCCTGAGAGCTGTTTCAGCTCTTACAGAAATACTAATAAAACATTTCCAAGAACCTCAGTAAACACTTTACATTGTCATGATTATGCTATTAGCAAGTATTCCAGGCATTTGACACTAATTCAGGTGCCTACATAATCTGCAGTTAAGAGAGCAGTAGATGTACTATGTACGTATTAGCAGCTACCAAAAAACCCCAAACAGATTAAAAAATAAAATTAAAAAAAAACCACCCACCAGCACATGAAGTATTTATCTCAAATTAATTGAAATGACACTTAACAAAGTCTCCTTTGTTGCATTAATTTTTTGGAGATTTGGAGATAGAACAACCAGCAAATGGGAGACTGCATGAACATGTCAACCGTGGTTTTGCTCTCCAACTCCATTCTGGCTACTCAACTTACATAAGCAGCATAGTCTGCTGTGTTGTGGAAACACAGCCTAAAACACCATCTTCCTGCCACAAAAAAAAGCACATCAAGTGTTCTAGTGTTGTTTCAGTTGGCTTAGATTCAGCACTATCTCTGAAATACAGCCATCAGCGATTCGAAGAAGTTTCAGACAGATCAATGCTATTAGTCTAACAGTAACAGACACCAGCATTCCATAGCTGTATGGCATTAAAGGAAGGCCAATAATTTTTTTATGACTACTTTACAAGGATTAGTTAGATGGATCTCAAATGTCGCTGTGTTCAGACTTGCTGTATAAATCATATCCACAAAGCACATTAACAGAACATAGAAGCATTGTATTTTTCCATCATTGCTTTCCCACAACTTGGTTTATAGACATAAATTATAGCAACAGACTCAAATTCTTCAGAGTCCTTCAAGAAACACATTTTTGAATGCACTCTATGCAGTTGAATTATTCATTTCCTTGCATGCAGGGCAGGTGAAAGGCATACCCACTACCCAAGAGAACATACAGCAGTAAGAAGTGAAGCATGGATTCTACATGAAAGATGGAGGTTTTCAGATTAAAAACAAAACAAAACAAAAAGACCTGTTTGCTTTCTTAATTCACTTGATTTCCAAGAAAGATAGTTTATAAGCTATAAAGAAGGGTTCCTACTTTGAAGGGGTTATCTGGAAATATCGAAGTGACATCGGTTTTAGAGTACTCTTTCTCTACAGCATGTAGTGGCAATCAGCATATCCTTTAATATATTTTCAACATCATCTAGCATCTGAGGTTTTTTGGTTTGGTTTGAAATGTGCTTTGTACTTTAATTTGAAGGAATGAATTCAGGAAGAATTACCTGCTTAGGAATGTCAACCAAAGAAGAAGCAGCAAGTAGAGTAAATGTGTGAAGAGTAACAATGACCATCTTGGTAGAAGGATATGATGTTACCAGCTGCTGAAGCAGCTGTCGGGAGCTGGAGGCCAGGCTAGCGTCATGATGCATGTGCTGTAGAATAGGGATCAACTTCAATTTCAAGTCCACAGGTGTGGCTAAACCTGTAACAGGGAACAGAGACATTGCCAGGCGATTAGTCCGTTGTACTGTCTTTTGGCAGTACCAAGCCACACAACACTCTTGCATTAATTACTATCACCACTTAACGTGGATCGTGCAGACACCTGCATTAGTTTCAAATAACTCGTCCACTGGCTACCAGCATAACTATAACAGTACCGCACACTTTAAGAGTTCTTTGGAAAGGTGGCTCCTTGCCTCATTGCAGGTAATACACATATTAACTTATCTGAAGCAACCTGCAATAGTGTTATAGAATCTCATTCACCAGACTACAGATGAGCTTTTATTCTTTACTAAAGGGGCGTTATGATAACTTGGATTTTAAGAGCCAGATATTGGATTATTTCTTAGCTATTTTAATTTCAAAACTGGAATTATTTGAGAATAAGGACAACAGTATTCTGATATCTGATATTTATATACGGATAATAAAGAATTCTCAGAGTAATTAGAGCTTTTATTTTTATCATTCAATATTTGTATGTACCTTGAATCATCTCACTGATTTTGTTACATATTCCTGCAGCAAAATCCCTGTAGAGAAAAAGACAAAGTACTGGGTGAAATAAGAATAAATATATTACTATTGTTATTAATAATAAAAATCAACAGAAGTACCAAACCTTGGATTTTAATAACAAAACCTTTTACAAGAGTGCTTGCCCAGTCTTAAGGGGTTTTGGAACTCCTACACACGGGAATGATCAAATGATAAAATGGAAGCTTTTAAATATGTATCGAAGTGACAAGCAGCATTACCCATAGTTGCCAACTATAATTTCTGTAAAATAATCCTTGATTAAAGTTGCTCTATTGCCTTGCATTCCCATATTTACGAGCTTTTCATTAGTATTTTAGAAAAAAAAGATTCCTATTAAACTCGATTCAGACTTTCCTACGATACTGTTATTACACATAATTATTATAAATGACTTGCCTGGCACCAGAGGAGAAAATACTACATTTTGTGAGTGACAGTGTCAATGGAGTTCCCATTCTTTGTAATATGAAAAATGGAGAAAAAAACTACATCTTACTTTGATTGTGCAGAAAAGTTGGCAGCAGCAAATATAGCAGCTTCAACTTCCACATTATCATGGGAATCCAAACTCTGACGAATACTGTGATGTGCGTTCTTCCTTTCAGGAATAATAGATGCCATGCTGCCCAACATCCTACACAAACAGATCACGGTGAGATCAGGAAGCACAATGACTATGAAGAAACGCAAGATGAAACCAAATAGAAACAAGAAAGGACTGCTCTGAAGTTTCAGTTTTTATATAAGCATGTGTTCCTTTCATGCTGATTACAGAAACAAACAAACAGTAATGGCAGGCAATGTAAAAGTGTTGGCCTGAGTCTTATGTTTGTCATTCAATAAAAACATCAATTACATTTTGGTACCTTTAGCTTGAAAGGAAAAAAGTGATAAGCTTCAAGAATTCTTATAAAACTAAGAGCACGCTTTGGCACTAGAAGCACCAAGCATTTTTAAGATGCTTTTATGAAAAGGATCTGGGAGTTTTGATTGACAGCAAGTTGAACATGAGCCAGCAGCATGCCTTGGCAGCCAAGAGGGCCAACCGTGTTCTCAACCGTGTCCAGCATCAGCTCTGCTTTCACCTGTATGATAAGTGTAGAAGAAAACTCCTACGCTTCATTCATGGTAGCTGCAGATTTTCTTATTGCGGATCAGTATGCTAATAATCAGCTAGAGTGTTGAAGTACGTCACGTTCATTTATGCATACATACCGAAGTGTAATAGCCCGAGCCACTGGATCATTGCTATGAATTACTGAAAAAACTCTCTTCACAAACTCATCCACGTTGAGGATCTTCTCTAGGTGCTTCTCACTCTGCTGAGTAACTTTCAGCACACAGAGCCTCAGGAAGTTGTTTCTATCAGAAGACACGTGCTTATCTTTATCAGGCTGCTTTACAATGCAAATTCAAACACCTTAAGTACAAAGTAAGGAGTTATTATGAAAGCGACTGATACAAAGTTATTACTTCTGAGGGTTAATGAAAAAAGGTAAAGCGTACGCTTTAGAAACGGCACGTTTAAGTGGGCTGATTTAGAGAACGGGGTATTAACAGGACGTTGTTTCCTAGCATTGTTAGTGTTACATTCGGCCCAATTCTCTTCCGGGTAAGTCAACCCGTTGCCAGCAGCGGAGCGGAAGCAGACGCCGGAGCCCCGCACGCTTTGGGACGCGGCTCTCCCGGCGCAGCCCGGCAGGGGTGAGGCCAGGAGGTGTCACTGCTGCTGCCGGCCGTGCGCCCACCCCTCCTGCCCGCCGGCCCCGCAGCTCGGCAGCACCAAGCGGCTTCCCGCCCCGACCCGGCGCCGCTTACCCGACCCTGAAGACGTCGGCCAGCTTGAGGAAGGCGGAGTTGATGAGGATGGGGAAGGGGTACTTCTGGAACAGCCGCGGGAAGCGCACCACGGCTTCGCACTGCTCGCCGAGCTTCCCGGACCGCAGGCCTAGCGCGAGAGCCGAGGTTACGGCGCGGGCAGCCCTGCGCCCACCCCCCAGGCACCGCCTGCCTCCCTCACCCACCCTTGTCGAGCTCCATGAGGGCGGAGTTGGCGTCCAGCTCCTGCTCGCCGTACCCCGCCTCGGCCAGGAACGACTTCCCGCCGCCACCCGCCATCGCCGCCGGCACCGCGCATGCGCACCCGCCCCCCGCCCCGGCACCTACCCCGGTGTGAATGGGCGGCGGGTGGGCGTGGCCCGCGCGGGGCTCGCCTCCCGCCGGCGCCGCCCAATCGCAACGCGGAGGGGCGTTCCCGCCCGCGCGGCCGCTGCCCAATGAGGGGGGCGGAGGAGGTTTTGGCGCGGCGCTTGGTGGCGGGAGTCGGTGCCGCTTGGCGGGAGGGCGTGCGCGCCTGGGCGCTGCTGGCCATGCTGTGCCGGGCGCTGCTCCGCCGCGCCGCCGCCACCCCCTCCGTGCCGCCCCGTGAGTACCGCCGGACCCCCGCACCGGGAACCCCCCGACCCGGCGTCGTGCGGCCTCCGGGCTCCCCCGGTCCGCGTTCGCCGTGCCCCGTGTGGTCACGGGTCCGTCCGTCTCGTTTGTAGGTCAGCCCTCGGCGCTCCCCCTCCAGCATCTCCTCGACAGCTACCGGTGCCGCCGGGAAGATGACCACCTCTCCTACGGGGAAACGGGCATGCCGGTCCCTCCTTTCGGCTGCCGCTTCTCTGCAGGTACAGCTGCCTCCTGGGAGGCCGTTCTCGGGTGTGGGATCTGCTGCGTGCCGTGCTTATCTTTAATGCTTCAAGGCTTGGCGTTGGAGTTTCGTGTTTCTGTGAGGGTGTAACTGTGTTTGCTCCTACATCCTATATATACTGCATCACAGTGCTCCTAGGTGTGCTAGTGGAAACATTTCCTTACAGAAATGACTGAAGAGCATTTATTCCAATGGCTTTTGCGTTTCAGCTTTGTCTGTTTCAAGGTACATCCTCTTGATGCAATATTTGCAAATATGGCTTTGTTCAAAATATATAAAAGATGTAACAGGATGGAGAATAGTAAGTACAAATCAAACAGATGGATGTATGCCCCTGGCATGTGTGGAAGCTCCTAGATCTTTAGGACAAAGATCTTTAGATCTCCCATGTGTACTACTCTAGTTCTCATGCCTCTCTCTAAGGCAGCTTCCTGCTTTTCCAGCCCACATCCAAGGAAAGTACTGGATGTTGTGGAGGGCAGGCCATAAAGATGGAGGAAAGGAGCTATCATAACTGGTGAAAGATGCATTACTATAGAAGTTGCTCCTTGCCACTTGATTTCCCACTTAGAGTTCTTGAATAGAACATCCAGAAAGAAATACGTGGCAATATTCCTGCATTTTTAACTTTTAAATTTTTATGTGAATACTATTTCTCCTTAGAGCTGTCCGTTAGGTGTGCACCTTGTTTAAGGTGCTTGTACTCCCATCACGAAGGAAGGGGAGTAATTCTGAGTCAGCCAAATAATAGACAAATAAACTTCGATTTCTTTTCAGCGCCAAATTTTGAGCATATACTGGCAGTTGCAAATGAAGAAGGATTTGTTAGACTGTATGATACCGAAGCTCAAACTACCAGCAAAGTGATCTTTAAGGGTAAGTTCTATAACAGAATGTGATCTTCATTTGATGTGACAAGTATGTGACTTACTGGAATCCAAGCAAGCTTTTTGAAAGTTGATTAAAAACACAATTGTGGGCATTACTTGTATCCTTTCATATACATTGCTGAATCCTGTTTACAAAGCAGCCGTGTGAGTGTGCTCTTAGAAAAAGCACTAATAGGTGAATTGTTCTGTGTTGTTTTCCTTGCCTAGGGCAAGCTGCTGACAAATAATAATATTTCTGATTTAAATGTCTGATGTTCTTTATCCATCTGCAAAATATCATCATGCTGCAACGCACTGAACTAATCCTGGCTTTTGTTCTCTTGTTAGAATGGCAGGCTCACTCAAATGCTGTATTTGACCTTGCCTGGGTACCAGGAGAATACAGGATTGTAAGAAGTCTTTTCCCATCTACCTTTATTCTTAATGCTTTGGCAACTGCATGCAGAAAATGACTAAAGCTTTTTATTCTTTCCTCTGAAGGTCACTGCTTCAGGAGACCAGACAGCCAAGGTGTGGGATGTGAGAGCTGGGGAGCTTCTTGGCATATGCAAAGGTCACCAGTGTAGCCTCAAGTCAGTTGCTTTCTCTAGATTTGAGAAAGGTAAATGTTGATATTCCCCGTTGTCTTTTTCCTTCTTCTATCCCCCTAGCGCATCTATACTTATGGGGCTAAAAGGGGATTTTGGAACATGACAGTGACAAATAGCATGGGCAGGCTGAACAGTGACCTAGCCAGTGAAGCAAAAGCAACTTGTTGGAACCTCACAGTGGTCTGATGCTGTCTGCCCTTTTCTGATCTTGGACAAGTTAGACATGATGTCAAGATGTGATATTGAAGTCACTTGGTCCTTATTTACATACATAAGCATGGAAATATTCTTTATAAGCAGTTGGTTTTTTTTCTAGAATAGTAGTAAGGAAAGGTCATGAAGAATAAGGAAACTAATCAAAAAGCACAGCAGACCAATGGCCTGATCTTTCTATTTCTAGGGCCAGGGGCACATAGATGGCATTCAGATCATTAAATTATCACATTTTGGAAGCTAATAGCTCTCTATTTCTCTCTCAGCTGTCTTCTGTACTGGAGGCAGAGACGGAAACATCATGGTTTGGGATACCAGATGCAACAAGAAAGGTAACTGAACTTTCAGATACGTATCAGAAAAGCTCCGTATCACATGCTAAACAGTTATCAAATATAATTATTGAACTAACATTTTCAATTACAATGTAGGCAACACTTTAGTAAGAGGGAGAAGATTATCGGATAATAGGGGACTGCTTTAGTACACTAAAAGGATGGAATAAGTATTTCTTCTCTGTCTAATATGTTGTTCCACTCTGTCTCAGATTTGCAGCTTGATCTACGCACTGTCCCGTTAATACTCTGTCTCAGTAAAGAGATAAGAGGGTACAGAACATATCCTTGTGTACCTATAATCAGAATATATTAGCACTAAAATGGGCTGGCTGAGAGGTGTTTTGGCCAGAGCCATCTAGAGGGATGAAACAAAGCTGGGAAGTCTCCTACCAGAGTAGGAAGGATGGCAGAAAGAGCAGAGCAGAGGACCTTGTGAGTTTGAGGAGCAACTGAATGTATTGTGGGAACACCTAAATGCAGGCTGAGCTGATTCTGCTCCTCTCTTTCTGCTTCTTAGAGCTTCTTCCCTGCCAGGTCACGCCCTTATACTCCTCAGCTCCCTGCTCTGTCACTAGCAGTTTCCTGGCATGTGCTGCCAGAACATCTCACTGTGCTGTCTGTCTCAGGTTCCCTAGTTCTTGAGCCTGGTAACTGGGGTAAAAGGGAGGCTGCACCTGACTGGAGTGGAAGGCATGGGGGGGGGAAGGAGAAAAGTAACCTTATGAAAATTATACTGCTTTACTATTATAAAGTGAGAACTAGAGGACAAAAGGCTAAACAGAAAATAAAGAAATAAATTAGAAAGCACTGGAAGCCTTCCTGTAAGTGCAGTTTTGCTCAGGATGAAATCAGCTGAACATTCAAGATCAGGAGGCCTGCTGAAGAACAGACTGCGGGGTAATGATTTCCAAGGACAGCCTTCCCATACTAGTCTTGGCTTCAGTGCCTGTGCTACATTGACCTCTGCAATTTTTTGCAGTATATGCTCCTGTTTTCTACTATGTTCTCATTAGTTTAGTATGTAACTAACAATTACTGTCTTTGGATATATTACTGATTTTAAAGGCTAGTCTCAGCCACTTTTTAGGATTTATTCCCAGGTCCTGCTTGTTTTATTAAAGTGGTGGCAAAATTGTGTAGACATAGAAACTATTAACTGAAGTGTCTTTTTGATTTCTTTCAGATGGATTTTATAGGCAGGTGAATCAAATCAGTGGAGCACACAATGTGGTTGACAAGCAGACTCCTTCCAAGCCCAAGAAGAAGAGGCAGAACTTAAGAGGTCTTGCTCCCCTGGTGGTAGGTATCTGGTATACAAGTGAAATGGGGGCCTCTGTTCTGAGAACAAGATTATTCATAGTAGACTTCCTAAGCAAACACAGAATGGTTTGGGTTGGAAGGGACCTTAAGGATCACCTAATGCCAACCCCCTTGCCAGAGGCAGGGATGCCACCACTAGATCAGGTTGCTCAGGGCCTCATCTAACCTGGCCTTGAACACCTCCAGGGATGGGGCATCCACAGCTTCTCTGGGTGACCTGTGCCAGTGCCTCACTACCCTCTGAGTGAAGAATTTCTTCTGTACATCTAATCTAAACCTACTTTTTTTTTTTTTTTAAATGCTATGATCACTTCTCCCATCACTACAATCCCTGACAAAGAGTCCTTCTCAAACTTTTTTGTAGGCTCCCTTTAGGTACTGGAAGGTGGCTGTAAGGTCTCCCCAGTGCCTTCTTTTCTCCAGGCTGAACAACCCCAACTCCCTCAGCCTGCCTTCATAGGAGAGGTGCTCCAGCCCCTTGGTCATCCTTGTGGTCCTCCTCTGGACTTGTTCCAACAGGTCCCTGTCCTTCTTGTGCTGGCGGCCCCAGAGCTGAACGCAGCACTCCAGGTGGGGTCTCACAAGAGCAGAGGGGGAGAATCCCCTCCCTCGCCCTGCTGGCCATGCTGCTTTTGATGAAGCACAGACACGGTTGGCTTTCTGGGCTGCAAGCACACATTGCTGGCTTGTGTTGAGCTTCTCATCAAACAACACCCTTAAGTCCTTCTGAATGGTGAGAAGTATTTGGCTTGTTTTTGGTAAATGCTCCAATTTATCTATGCAGGTTTTTGTGTCATGGTCACTGGTCACTTGATATGGCTAATTTTAGATGTTGTGTATCTGTCTAACAACCCACATGCCATCAAAGCCATCTTTGTGTGAATACCATGTGAAATTACTTCTTATTTTCCAGAGAGGAAAGGAGTGGCCAGCATTTTTTTGGGGGGGGGGGGGGGGGGAGATAGGTAGCGTTCCAATATTTTTTTTCTTCCCCCCCTTAAGTCTGACCACATAAATGACTGCCTCACCAGACTAAGAACTGGTCTTATTTAATCTATTAAAATCTATTAAATCTTCATTGATGAAGACAACTATCTTATCTCTGACCTGAAAGGTGTAATCCTAAACTGCTGTCCAAATACTTAGAACTCACTGGCAATTTCACTGATGGGGTGGGGGAGTGTTGAAAGGATGGTTGTGTCTGAAATGGCATCTGGTATTCCAGGTTCTTCTGCCTGTGGGGACCAGCTTGCTAGAAAGCACAAAGCTAATTCTGTTAGGAGAGAGCCCAAGAAGCTCAAGCTAGTTCTAGAGCAAAACTCAGGCTGGCCTACAGCCAAGAGGAACAAGATTGTCTGGCTAAAAGGAGGTGTCCTCAATAATGTTCACTTGGCCTTGAAAGCAGCAAGATTTTGCTGACCTTGATAGCAAACAAAATTTTCTTTTTTTTTCTTAAGGATTTCCAACAGAGTGTAACTGTGGTGCTGCTTCAGGATGAGCATACTCTTATCTCTGCAGGAGCTGTTGATGGGTAAGGAAGGAGGATGCCTGCTTTCCCATGCTATTCTGTGTGCTCTTAGTGGCATAAAAAGATTGGAAGATATTTTTTTTTCCAAAGATCACACAGTGGCCCACAAAGCTACAATTACCTTTAGTTATAGTCAGCTGAGCTTGCTGCCAGCTTGCATTGCCAGAGCTGAATGCTGCTTTTCTTCCTTATTCAAGATTGCAGCACTGGGACAAACTGCATATGTGGTAAATGTTCATTTTAGTGTTTTAGCTATGGGGCAGAATGAGAACAGTTCTTATCTCTGTCTGTTCTCATGGACCTATAGGACCACAAGTAAACAGACTATTGTTAGATAGGGAGCTGTTTTGGGATGTGAGTGGGTGGTTGGTGCCTGGATATGTGTGGGCATTTGAGAAAATGTTGCCTTGAGTTATAAAGGATGCATTCTTTTAGCTGCCAGATCTGTTGCAGCATCTTGGAGCGCAAGCAAAACATCCCACCGATTATCATGGAGATTACACTTTCAGGTCTTGCTTCTTTAGGATGCACCATGTGGAGGTGTATTCTCCAGAGTCTTTCTGAGACAGATAATACTCTTGCCTATGGCTCAAGAAGAGGCTTGCTCCTGAAGAGCAAGAAAAACCTTAAAAGACTTGATTTTTAAAAACATAACTGTCAGGAGTATAAAGGCATCCTTGTTCTTTCCTTTTACTAGTTGAGGAAACTTGACTTGTGAGCTCATGTTGTAGGTTGTGTTAGTTACAGAAGACAATACTGCTTCCTCATCCGTACCCGGCAGAATAATTGCTTTGCTTTCAGCACATCTCTGCTCTGTTTTTGCTCTGCTGTACTCCTAATCGCTGGGCACTCCTCAATAAGCAACCTGTCTTCCTGTGTTTATTGAAGGCTCTATCTGCATTGCAAAAGAAGTTTTTGAGCTTTGACAAGCTAGAGACATTTGTGCTTTTATATTTCAGCGTGATCAAAGTTTGGGACTTGCGCAAGAACTATGCTGCTTACCGTCAGGAGCCGTTGCCTTTCAAGTCTTTCTGCTACCCTGGCACCAGTACTCGCAAACTGGGTAAGTTATTGGATAAGGTATTTACTAAATTTGCAAGGTGATTTTAAGAAGTACTGACAATGCCATCTCTTGTATTTTTAGCCAAATATTGTTAAGACTGAGTTCAGCAGGATATTTTGATCACCAATACCAAATTTTCAAGTTGACAACTGAAAGTGCTCCACTTTTGTATCATTGTACCAATGATACAAATTTACATAAGCTTCAGCAGTGTGTTCTCAGAACTGGAGATGAGGGAATAATAGAGCTCTGTAGGTGGAATTTAGCTAGCACTTCTGATGCATGAGTTGAATCTAGATTGAACTCTGTTTGCATTGTATCTTTCAAAGACAACAGAAGGGGCTGTTTTTTAACATCATAACCTTTGAGAGTCGAACAATAATTGAAGCTGTTTCTCATCAAAAACAATAGTGTCTTTGTTCATGTTGCTCTGTACTTAGTACCTTATGATGCTCTGATGCAACACAGTAATTGCTGATGACTTGTCAACCGTCTTGATGTGTCAGTATAAGTAACGGTCAGTATAAGTCCCAAGAACGAGGGAAGTCTTTGAGGAGCTGGCTATAAAATAACTTGCCTGCAGGAAAAGATTCTGCTTAAAGCTAAGTCACTAGCATATCAAAGGATGGCTTAAGCCACCAAAGCATGAGGACTTCTATTCACTTTTAACCTTTGTTTCTACAATTGGATGTTCCTGCTATCCATTTGAAACTATCAGATAAATTGCTTGCCTGCTCTGAAGGTGGGAATTCTCTCTAAATAGTACCCTGAATCCTCATGAGAAAATGTAGACGTTGTTCTAGGCACTTTATTTCTCCAGCAAGTGCTCTGTCAAACAAGTAAACTTTCCAATGACAATCTATCTTGCGTAATAGATATCACTTCCAAATTTCCCTCTCTTCTCATTTCTTTGAGAATGCCTGTTGTCCAAAATGTTTTCTGGAGTTACTTCTTAGAAAGAAATTCTTTTTTTTTTTTTTTAAGGATATTCTAGTCTGGTTTTGGATTCCACTGGTGCTAATCTCTTTGCTAACTGCACTGACGACAGTATCTACATGTTCAATATGACAAGTTTAAAGACCACTCCAGGTAAGAGTGATATCTGTGATAAATACCTGTTAAAAATAGAGCTGTGTACAGTAAGTTTTGAGGTCATCCATAAGAGCAAGCATCTACTAAAATCAAACAGCTGTCTGGCTTGCTGTTGTGTTGCATGGATACAGACTTCTGCTGCAAACTTGTTCTTGATCAGCCATGAAAACAACACTGTTAGAGCTGCAGCTGATGTGATGGCATATGTGCAAAGAGCTCACCCCTAGCCCTTGGTATCCCCAGCCCTCGGTGCTCACGGCACTTGCTGGAACCCTGGTGTAGCAGTTTTGTGGGGCAGTCGAGAGACAAGGAGCATGTTATGGACTGACATCTGGCAGCGTTAGCCAGATGTTACAGAGCATAGGAAGACAGGTTTCTACCTCATGCACTGTGACTTAGAGAGACCAGCTTGAAGGCATAGAAAACCTATTTGATTCTCTTATGTCTGAAAGTACCTGGGAAAGAAGGCACCTGTTGAATATTATACTTTTATATATTAATATTACAAAGACTTCATATTTAGTTTTAAACCATCATAAATAAAGGTAATAGCACAAAAACATATGTAAGTGCAGGTGCTGCTTCAGCTAGACTGACACTAAGAGTAGTTTGCAAATTGACTCTGGTTATCTTGCGAGGAATGGTTAGTGTCCACCTGCTGCCCGCCTGAAGCAATCTTGAATCTTCTGCTTACTGTCAATCTCTGATCTTTCAACTTTTAAGGTCTGAATCCATGTGAAGTGATCACCTATTATGTTGTACTCAGATATTCTAAGGTGTCTGTTAAATTTAGCTTCCGCAGCAGCTTCTGGGAGAAAATATTCCCAGCATATCGTGGAGATGCTTCTTTTCTCTCATTTTTTTCTCAACTTTTTAGATTCCTTCAGCTCAGCATCTGTGACCTTTTTGTTGACAGGACGGGTCACAGACTTTGGTGCACTAAGCTTCTTTGTCATAGGCCAATGGCCACTTCTCAGAAAGCGGCAAATCTTATTAGATGCATTCCAGACAGACATATGATTTAGTTTCCATTGCCTTTTCTTAGTCTTTCAGTTAGTTGAAACTAAATGAACAATGTGTCCTTCTGTATGCTCTTCAGCAAGGCAGTCTGTTGGGTGGGAATGCTTCCAAAGCTGAGAAGTAGTGCAAGGATTAAATATTAATAGGTCAGTTGTTGATTTTAATCCTGGGTGCCACCACTGAGCTGTGGAAATTCTCCCACCGGCCTGTCCCCCGGCAAGAACGGGACAAAGCCCAAGACACTCCGCTACCTGCCTCTGCACATAGCTATTGCCTTCCGTTGACTCGTGTGTAGCAGATAAAACCTGGAGAGAAATCTTGATTCATCCAGCCGGCTGAAAAATGTGCGTGCCTTTTGGGGAACTGGCCGGGGAATGGTGTGCCGTGCCTCCCGCAGAGGGCAGCACGGGCCTGTGGTTGGCGTGAGGTGCCGGCGGGGACGCAGGGCCTCCAGCCTCGCTGGTCTTTATCCAGACGGCAGCAGCTCCGATCTAATACCAGGACAGCGTTAGCTGGAAGGGAGCTGTGAGGAAATCCTTCTGTAATAGGATTTGCCTGTAACCACTGCGCAGAAGGAGCCGCAGGTTAAAATCAAAGCATCTTGTGGGGTCTCACCACATTTCAAAGAAAGCCAGAGGCAACCACGTCCTCTGGTCTGTGGGTTACCTTCTTTGCCAAAAACACGACGGAAAAGAGTCTGAAAGCCCTCTAACTGACTGCTGACTGCCATTTTCCTGCTGCGCTCTTGTGGATCCTGCAACGTTCACAGTGTCGCTACTTCCGAGGGCCGGGCGAGGGTGTGCCAGCCCCACGTGGTGCTAAATCAGGAAACTTGCCCTTTCCACCCCGATAACGAGGCTGGGGTGCTCCACATCCATGTCCAGCTCCTGTGTTGGCCGTTGGCTCTTCCGGTGCTTGCAATAGGAAGAGCAGCAGCTATTCAGGGCCTCGAGGTGAAGCTTTACGGGGACATTAAATATAGATGTCTGACGAGCGTAGCTGACACAGAGGACGTTTTGCTGACGAAATGGAGATGCTGGCAGCCAGAGAAAGGAGTAGCAAATGCCTTGGTTGCTTCAGCGTAAGCGTTCTGTGCGACTGTCCTTGTTAATGTAGTGGGACTGGTGGCCGCGGCACTGGGAAGAAGGGATGAGGGGCCATAACCAGAGCTTTGGGGTAGCCCACGTGATGTCTGGGCTCTGCTTGTATCACAACCAGGTCAAAGCTTTAATAAACCTGCCACTGCTTTCTAATGCTGTGGAGAGAGCCGTTCAGGTAAACCTGCTTTGTATGAGGGGCCATGAGGGCTGCTGTTGAGTGATGCTTCCTGCTACCTGCCGGCTGGAGCTCCGAGCCCTAGAGCAAGGGAGCAGTACAACCACTTTCTCTAGAGGATACGTGGCTGGGCAGGAAAAGCCTGTAAGATCAGCCCTGCTTATGCACCCAACCCCACAGCTGTGCGCTGAGTGGTGTTTTTACTTTCATTGTTTTTCTCACAGTGGCGGTTTTCAGCGGACACCAGAACTCTAGCTTTTACATCAAATCCAGTACTAGCCCAGATGACCAGTTTCTGGTGAGCGGCTCGAGTGACTGCAACGCGTACATCTGGAAGGTGAGACGCTTGGGAGAAACCCAAGGGAGCGGGCCTGCCCAGGCTGGCTGCCCAGAAGTGCTCTGCTCTTTCGTTTCATTTGCTTTTCATGTTCACGTAGGACACTCCCTGCCTCCCACTCCTACTTAAAGCAGCGTGGGGTTAGCTCCTGGCATGTTGTGCCCAGAGCGTGTTGCTGTCCAGGCTAGATGTAACTAATGTAAAACAGAGCTACTCTCCTGCCATCAATACATCTATCATCACTGCTGCTTATTGCAAGTTGCTGATTGTAATCTGGTTTTAATGGGCATTACAGTCCTCTTTCAATCCTGTTGATTCAAGCAACTATGACAAGTAGAGAGTTCTTGGTTCATGTTTAGCAATGGAGCATGTTAGGGAAAAAAAAAAACAACTTAATTGTTTTAAAGGGCGCTCTTCCCCACCTCCACTTTTCTAGCTCTTGGTGCAGACTTAGCTTTTTCTCATACGTAATTTGCAGTAGTTAAAGCCTTTGTATTATAGCGAGGGCTCAGCCAGAGCCTTCAGCAAAAATTCCAAAGCACTGTCTGACAGCTGAGAGGCTTAGTCACTTGGCATCTTGTGCTGACGTGTAGGAAATGCAAATGTCACAAAGTTAATAGCAGGGACCTCAGAATAAGGCGTGCTTCAAGTTCTGTTCTCCATAGTTTACAGCTGTACAGGAATAGAGTAGACTTCCTACCTGAAGTAGAGCAGACAGAAGCTGCAGATGACTGCTCGTTTCAGGTTCTGGGTAATCTTAGGGACTGTTGAATTGTTTGCCCTGTTCAGAATGAGTTTGAAAGTAAAATAGAAAGCTCTGAGGGAAGAGGGTCACCCTTCTTTTGTTGTAGTTTGAGCATGTAGTCCCTTTGATTGTGAGAACACTTCTTGTAAGCAGCTAGGTTGCTTACTCAGAAGTAGCAGGAGTGCAGTAGCATGGCCAGTTCCATGTCAAGCAGTGTAATTTTAGCCTTCCTTAGTTCTTTGCAAGTTCAGCAAAAATACCTGTGGAAACTTGGGCTGCGCATCCTGCATTCACGTGTTCTGGCTTTTTCGTGGAAAAGTGGCTGGAACTGGGTCAAGAGCATTCAAGGACGTCATAACATCTCAATGTTTATGCAAATACATTTTAAAGGTATTTGCATACAGGAGGCTTCTATTGCTGTCACATGTGGGTGACAGATCATATTGCATACTTATTAAATAAGTAATCAGGTAATCACTTTTCTTTTATTCCCACAGTCATGTTAGAAAGAGGGACCTTCAGTAAAACTTGGTCTCTTTTTTCAGATCTGTCATATGCAGAGGCTTCTTAATTTGTCTTAAATGTTGGAAGACTTTACTGACATTGAAACACATGTATCTTTTCCTGGGATGAGGATTTAGAGTGCTGTGAAAATATGTGCTTAGATATTTCATGAACAGTTAACAGGTAATGTTGGAAAGAACCTAATGAAGAGCGCTAGCTTTCCACATCTAGAGAGAAATAAAGGCAGACCAAGACCTTATCAAGGAATAAAAGACAGAGTAAGACGTTGTCCACCCAGATTATTTCTTCGAGGAACTTTGGAAGCACTGCCAAGCTGTGCTTGGGTCAGCAGTTCCCAGGGAATACTGTGGCTAGAAGGTATTGCTGACGAGGGCGCTGTTTCAGTCTGCTTCTGTGTATAACATCACTTTCAGACAATGAACATTCACTTTATTGTGTTGGGTTGTTTTTTTAATTATTAATCTGTCAGTTAATGAACTGACTCAAACAACCCTAAGATCATAAAAGCCAGAGAGCAGAGACGTTTCTGTCTGCAGAAATGGTACCTAGCTGAGCTACTTCCCCCGTAATAAAAAACGTACTTTATAGGTGTACACTTCCATAGTTCCATTATCCTTCAATATAACTACATTAAGCTACCCTTTGGTCTGTCTGTCCCAGTGTTGGAATGTATGTGCTTCTGTATCATTAAGCATAAACCTATACACACCATTTTATGCTGAATCCTGATAATGGATACAACAGCTGTTCAATGAGTAGAATAACTAATAAAGTCTCATTTCCTAAGTTTCTCTGTTTTTTAACCTTTCCACAATAGCTCTGACTTCCAACAATATCCTGTCAAATCAGGCAAAAAGCAGCATGGGCTGTGGCTAATCTTGACGTGAAATGCACAGGCTGGCCTACTGTCTTTTGCCAAATGCAACGGACAGGGCTGCAGTTCTGCCTGCCTTGCTCCACGGGAAACGCTGGCTGCATGCTCTGTCTCATCAGCACGAAGCTGTTTCAAGATCACTGCCCTCTTTTGGGTGTGGACCTGCTGAACAATTTCAGCTAAAGGTTGAAGTAGACAGATGGGTCCCCTTGCTGCAGAAGCCTCCCTTCCTTAGGAAGCAAGGCTTAAAATGAGGGTTTCTGGACTCTGAGTACTTCAGCATTCCAGGGAAATAAGGAAATACAAAACTCTTGCTAATGCTTTTTTTTTTTCTAGCGCCCTAGTATGGGTAGTGTAGGTTGGCCTCCTCCTTGTTCATATTCTAATGAATGCATCCTATCCTACTTTAGTACACAAACCAATTAAACCCAATTTACATTATTAATTTACACCACTGCAGTGTAAAACCAGTTTGGCCCAGCAAGAGTTATTTTCTTCCTCTGCTTTCCTTTTAGCAGTCAGCGACTACTAGTGACTACTCAGTCTGTTATGTGTGCATTGCAAGACTATTAGTAAATGAAGGTGTTCTCTGCACCTCTGATTATTCCCTAAATAGGGATTTAGTTTCCATGACGTTGCATGTTTTGGCAGAGAAGGAATAATCTGAACAAGGCATTTAGTGGATATTTAGTCAGTGATTGCCTCTGCTATGTCAGGGGAAAAAAGTGGCCTGTTACGAAGAACCTGATTTTTCTCACAATATCAGAACAAGTTACTAGATTCAGAAGCTGGATATTCGATTACAATTCCACAGGCTGCTATAGGAGGTGATCCACAAGGAAAAAAATAATAAAAACGTAACCAAAAAACTTCTGTGTAGATCAGAAGTCTTCCCAGATGTTTTGCATCTTTCTTTGAAACCTGTATGTAACATCTACTCCTTTTCCCACACAGTAAAGGATCAGTTCATTCACTTAGTCATATATGCAAATCCTCCTTATAATCCCCCTTATAATATCACGTCAATAATGGTGACTCATAGATCTGGAACGGATTGTCTGCTGAAAGCATGCAAAGCTTGGATGTAATCTGTGTGTGCATGCGTGTATGTTTGTGTGTTTTCTTCCTTGGGCCACCTAATGCTAACTTCAGCTGTATCTGTCACATGAGCTGTGATTGAAGAGTAATAATAATATGGATTAATAATAAAAATGAGAAAGATTTATGAACGGTTAAAGAGAAACGGGGTTCGAGTTTAATGGGTGTGTGTGCTATAGGGAGCATTTTTGTGAACTCTTAAGAGGCTTTGTGGTCCAGTTGGTTGGCTGGAAGAGGTTCAGACATTTGGCAGCCATACAAATACCGGTTCTGAAGCCAGTGAAGATTCATCTATTGAACTTTGGTGGTGGTGGTGGTTTTGTTTTTTTTAATAAACCATTTGTGGTAGGGATGTTTGCAAAACAGCAGCAGAATATATTTACCTATTCTCATTCAAAGTATGAGCTTCCCAAACGTTTAAGCATCTTACCTAGAACAGATAGTTACTTAATGTAGCAAAACGCTTGTGTAGTGTGTTGGGTTGACAGCTCTGGCAGAAATCCCACGTGCAGCAGGAATTAAGCAAGTGTTTCCAGGCAAGTCTGTACCTCTCAGTGCTGGCCAGCTGCTTCAGCTCTAGAGATGAAATACGAACTGATTCTCAGAGCTCCGTCAGTCCGTGTCTCTCAGAAGAGATTGTCAGCAGTACGTGATGTGGGGATGCTTTGTGGGGAAGGAAGAGCGTTAAGACATCTCTGGCTAGTCCATGAGGTGAAGTAAACTCTGGTCTTACTCTACGTGGTCCACTGAACAGCTGCCATGGAATAGCCATCTTTATTAACATCATCCCTGTGAAATTGTTCCCTTGCTTTGAGACATTCAGTCCTCCAGAGAACACTGCTTTTATACAACTGCAGAGCTGCGGTGTCTTCAGGGAGGGTGCGACAGCTCCTCAGGCAGCCAGTGCCAAAAAGAAGTCTTGGAAGTAAGGAACAGGGATTTAGGTTTGGGTTTGCCTCTCAGCTGCAATGGACTATGGTTACAGGCAGGAAGCATTTAACTTGCCTGTCTCATATGGAAAAGACAAAGTATTTGCATGCTTCACAGGTGGGCTGCGGAGGCCCTTCTCAGTGGTGTATATTAGGCTCTGGGTCTTGTGATTTTATACTTATTTTTCTATGGAATTTTTAAGGTTTCTGAACCCAGCCTGCCTCCAAGGATACTTGTTGGTCACTCTCAAGAGGTTACCTCCATTGCTTGGTGTCCTTCAGACTTCACAAAGGTTTGTTTTCTGAAAAATTGTCTTCCCTATGAAACAATAGATGTAATGTGACAATATTTGCTTTTCAAAATTGCAGCAATATTTGTTGATTTGGAAGGAAGTTCTTAGTTAATAATTTCCAAAAATGTTCATTCAGGATGAGGGGGTGGGCAGTAAACCAAGCTTGTTGCATGAGTAAAAAATAACGAAAAGGTTCTGATATTTGTAATAATTTGAGCTGTTTGATAAGACCTAGCAAACTGTAAATGAACAAAGACTTCTCCTGATGAGAGCTTGTTACACTACCTGTGAGAGACAAAATTGTGAAACTATGTCATCAGGGCTTTCAAAAGCCAAAAGCTTGCTTAGTGGTTCCATACTTAACTGTCTGACCACTGATACATCTGCCAGTCTTGTACAGAGTGGTAAGAAGTTTTGAATGCCCTCTAAAAGACACATGGACTCTTTCATTGTGACTTTTTTCAAGATCTGAGCTGTTTTTTGACAAATATTTGTGTGTAGACTCCAAAACCTGCAGTTTATGCTTATGTCAGTTATTATGCCCCAAGTATCACTAGAAGGAAGAGAATTAACAGAGGAAACTGGTTTAAATGACTGGCCTAGCTCAAACTGAGAAATAACTCCGAAAAATCCTAGACAGTATCCTAATAATAGCTAAAGTTTCTTGCATCCCATAGGTATGCAAGTCAGCCACTTTACCTAGCTTTCACTGCAGCACCAGGTGTTCAAAAAAACTTTACAATATAGGAGAGTGGGAGTCTTGCAGACAGACAGGGAGAATTGTTCTAGCTGTGTAAGACGCAGAAGAATATGTGAACTGGTATTTTTGATAAAATCTCTGGTCTCTGTGGCCCAGCATCCTGATCGTTATGATTTGGAAATGCAGAGCAATACAGCCTTTAAAATCTATATCAACTCAGGTAAAAAATAGTTACCCACTTTACAGACTCTGAAGCATGGAGAAAAGACAAAATGCGGTGCTAAGAAAGGTCAGTAAGCTGCTTGAAGTGATTTGAGAGGCCAAGTTGCTTTCGGTGGGGGCAATATTGGTGTCACAGATCACAGTATAGACACTTTCCCATCCACATTACTATGAACTTTGGCTACAGCATTTCCTTCTTGCTGGTGATTCCCATGTGAGTCACCAGATAACCTGTCCAAACAGAGCCATAAAAGCGTGGCTTAGGTAGGTGCTGCTGCTTGTTTGAAATAACTTCCGCAGATCATTTCGGAACAGCAGGAATCTAGGTGAATGTTTCTAGCAGAATTGGTTTCTCTGCCAGACATCTGAGTCTGCAGAGATAGCACTTAAGGCTGGTGCAACAGCCTTCCAGTGTCACCTTCTCAGTGTGCTGAGAATGTCTGTCCCCAAGCAGAAAAGGTCCTGAGTAACAGAGACAGACCTCGATGCAGGTGCAAGAAGCAGCATGTCTGCTTTTGGCTACTGAGTGATGGAAATTGCAAAATATGTGCTGGCCCTTCCTGAGCAGGCTGTCCTCTGTTACAGAGCTGTGCAAGGCCAAGGGTTACTGGTGGCTGGGATTTCTCTAACAAAAAGAATTGAAGGCTTTTTGCCTGAGAGGCAGCCTTCCCCTTTAAAGCAAACACTTGTCAATGGTACAACAATGAAATAAGAGTTGAGTTGTTTCATTTGCTTTAAGGGTAAATCTTGTCCCCTTGCCAACCAGATTTCACCCTGCATTCATACTGGCTTGGTGTGTTGGGTGTAGCTGTCCTAGGTCATGTTGCAGTGCCCCGGGTACTGCAACAAACACGCTTATATTGCAGATTGCCACCTGCTCTGATGACAACACTGTGAGAATTTGGCGCCTACAACATTGTCCTGAGGAGGAGAAGTCAGCATTCAGTAAAACCAACTTGGTGGGCTGGGTCACACAGAAGAAAACAGAACAACGTGGAGCAGGTAAGGCCCCTGTGATATCTTGCTCTCCAGCAGGGCTTCTGAAATTTGGCGGTTCACCAACAAAAGACCTTGGCTTGTCTTACTCTTCTATTTTTTTTTGTGTTAGGCAATAGTTTATATAGCCAGCCAAACACGTCTTCTTATAAATACTTCTACCACCACCAAGATGAGCTGGCTGAAGTAGCTTACAGTATGATGAAGTTTGCATGACCAGCCTGCAAAGTAAATATTAATATAGCTTGTCAGGCAGCCAGGTCTTCAGTGGGCATCAGCAGGGTTTGATAAGTGAACAGCCAAAGGAGATGCCGTGTGCATGGACTTCAACTGGCAGCGCTGGAACCCAGAATCACTTGCTTCAGAGCTGCTTTCTTACATCTCCAGCTAAAGAGGGTTTGGTTATTAGCTGTAGCAACAAGTCATATTTTTTTTCATGTCAAATAGTAACAGAGAGCAGTAAGATCTAATGTTTTTTTCAGTTCCTATTTTACCAAGTAAAGGGCTGATGGCACAGCCTGGAAACTCTGAATTGTTTCCTTCTGCCCAGCAGCTGAACTCTGGTCAGTCTTCTTTGCTGATATTAATATTACATCTCTTTCTTTAGCTTTGTGCAGTGGGACTGACTGTCCATACAGACAAATGGCACTTGGTGAAAGGACTTCAAGAATGCCTTTAGACAATCACAACATGATCATATTGTTCCAAAATTAATCAGTAGCGTTCATCAATTCAAATACAATACCTGTCTACAAAGCCTAGGTGATCAAACAAACTATGCAGCATGCTTTCAAAGCTAGCAGACAGGTCTGGACTATATCACACCCAAGAATGCCTAAGGTTGCCTAATGATGCCTAAATGATTATAATATGTACATTTGAAGAATTGGCAGCAGGAAAAATCAGTTCAATGTCTCTAGCGTAGCCTTGATTGTGAATTGCTGCTCCTCTGGTGGAGAATCTACTCACTGGACAGTACCTAGAACAAAAAGAAAGGAGCCCTGGGTCATAGCATTGCTTTGACTTGCGTGAAATTTGCATTTTGTTACAGCAGAGTGGGTGAAAGGAGAATAACACACCCCCCTCCCCTGAGTGAAATAGGATGAGCTTTTCTGTAGCGTAGCTCTGGAACTAAGAATAAAATAGCTTTTTAGCAGCTGTTGGTGTGACTTCCTGTGTTCCACCTATCTTTTCTAGCCACTTTCCAAATGAATTTCACCTTGGCTAACGTAAATAAAGGCTGAAGGTCTCCAAATCCCACTAATGGGATAACATTACATCTAACCTTTTGCCAGTGAGTAACTCTTGCAGGAAGTTTGCAGGACAATAGTAGGGAGAGTGCCAGGTCTGCTCTGTAGCTGGTAAATGGTTTGTGTGTACATGCACACAGAGAGGGCTGAAAAATACACTTCGTGTATTTTGCAGAAGTAAGCATGAGTCTAGTGTAGAAGCCTAAAACCTGAAGTAATTTGTACACTAAAATTTTACAAGTCAGCTTTGGCAATTTTACTGGAAAAATAGCTTATTTCTCCTTGTTCTTACTGCATTAAAGCAACACAGGAGGGAAAAGGAAGTACACAGACACTGCAAGCACAACAGCAGGCTTCCTGCTGACCTTGGCTGTTGAGCACAAAGCACGTGCTGTTGGAATATGGGAGTTATCTGCAGAGATTGATTCAGCATTGGCAATTAAGTACTATTTCAGACTTGCTGGGATGAGATCTGTGTAATTCTCCACCTATTTATGTGGAACAAGTTGTGAGGCAGAGGTTGGGTATTAACCGTTGACCTATATCATGAAGTGTAGCAAGCAATTTCCTTTTCTTTGGAAACTACTTTTGTGGTTTCCCGAAGTTGCACTACTTTCTCTTCGCTTTTGTGAAACCAAATTTGTGGAGTGGGCCTGTGCCTGAAAAATTCATGAGTCTTAAATCTGGAGATTTGTACTACCACTTTAGAGCGTTTGTAGCAGAGAAGGTGGAAAACATCTCAAATACCTGCATTGGTGTTATGCAAATTGACTGCAGGTATTTAAAGTATGCACAAGCATGCAACACTATGTGGAGCAGCAGCATGAATGGAAACAGCCTGGAACTGAGTAGAAGCCTGAATAATGCATGCAGTCTTACTAAAAAGCCTCGTGTTGATTTTCTTTATCTCAAGTTCAGGGATGTAGCTAGTTTGCTTCCCGTCCGACTCTCAGGATAGCTTTTTTTGCTTATCCACTGTCTCCACAGTATAACTCTCAGATTGGTTTGAGACTGAGAATACTCATACCCAGGTAATCATGCCACATTTATATCTGCTGTATGAATTTGTAGGTGGTCATTATGGATTGAGAACTGCTGAGCTTGCTTCTTCTCTTCTAGTAGCTTAAATTTTTAAATATAACAAATTCCCCAGCTTAAATATTATTGTTTTGTAAGTGCTCATTAAAGTAAAGGTTAAGAGAACCAATCTTGGCAGTCACTTTCTCCTAGTCCAGGCTGAAGTAAATTATTATGAGGTAGCACACTTTATCAGGAAAGCCTTTAATTCTGTTTATGCTTTAAGGTGGTTTGTTGTGGGATCTGTTAATATGGGGTCCTGATATGGTGCACCAGTACTTGTATTTTAAAGGGCTAGATAATGCAGTAAAAGGAAAGATCAAAAGAGGTTTATTAGGGTATGTAATCAAAGAGTTGTGTAGGTGATCACTTGACGTGTTATTTGTCAGACAGCCTAGAGACCTAAAGAAAATGGCAGGTTATTCACAGTAGACTTCTCATTGTCCTAATGAAGTGCTTTACAGTACAGCAGCTAATGTTGAGAATTAGGAGTTCAGATTAAACCCCTGGAATACAGAAAACATTTAGAGCTCTTGTGCTCGGTAGTGGAAATGCCTGGGGTAACTCATGTGCTATCCTACTTAATTGCATCACCTCAAGTTACATGAATGAGAAATCAGGCATCTAAGAGACCTGCTAATGTGGTCTCTGGAGGGTGCCATAAAAAAAAAAATTTCCAATGTTGCTGCAGATTGAGATCTTTTCTATATATTATTCCCACTGTCATTACTGAGATCCTTATGAGGTTCTGGGTGTAAACCTACCTATGACTACTGTTTTAATAAACTGGGTATTCAGAAACTTAAGCTAGGGACTCAGGAAAAAAGAGCAGGGGATTTTTACATCTTGACTAGTGAGCTCAAATAGCATTGTGACATATTTGTCTGGGGATCATTTATTTTAAAGAAATTACTGAACTACAGTGACAGATTTTATTTTCTTTGGAACTGAAGTCCTTGTTCAGGAGGTGAAGAACTTATCACATTTCCCTGGGTGTGGTAAAAAATCTACCAACTTCATACTAATACAGCACTGCAGAAAGTTCTCTCAAAAGGACAAGAGGAGGACGTCCTTTCCCATTCTCACTTTTTTTTTTTATCTTAAAAATATGCAACTGTTAACACCTGACTATCAGCATCATTCATTTGGGAAGGCATTGTAGCATAAAGTTTCTGTGGTACTATAATTAGCTATGGGACCTTCTTACGGTACCTTTGCTCCTCAATTCAATCATGGCCCCATTAAAGACTGTGCAGATGACCAGCTGCAGGTAAGGACCCAACCTTGTTCTTAGACAGTTTCCCAAAACAGAGCTGTCTGGACCCAGCCATTGCAAAGCTGCCAGCAAGGCTAGATAAACTTAGAAAATTCAAGATCTGTTTTGCCTATCCGTCAGTCCCTCAGCTGTAGCTTAAGTAAGGGTTCTAGTTTTA
The DNA here is from genome assembly GCF_964211835.1 of Anser anser. NCBI lineage: Eukaryota > Metazoa > Chordata > Aves > Anseriformes > Anatidae > Anser > Anser anser. Next base: position 98,349,972 of record NC_139722.1, read on the forward strand.
GAAGGAATATGAATAGAAGTCAGACATTAAAACAATCTACTGTATTATACTTAGCCATATGATAAAGGATTTTAAATAGGATTTGTATCAGTTTAACTGAAATAAGAAGCATCTATGCAATCTGTAGTTCAGCAGAGTATGTCTGAGAAGCAGGGTGAGTGCTGAATCCATCTCCTGCCTGGAAGGGGCCTTTATGAAAGGTCTGCCTTTCATCTGCTGTTCTATGTTCCTCATTAAACTACTTATTTCTCCTCTACCAGGATCACCAGCCAGCCTACAGAATACTCCTGCCAAGGCTGTTACAGCGGGCAATCCGTGCGTTTCCTCGCCACGTCCGGCTGCCTGTGCTCCCAGTTATTCTGGAGACCTTCCTCTTTCTACAAACACTCTAACGGTCTCTCTCAAAACCCAAACTGCTGCAGCCTGCACACCAGCAAAGCGGAGTGGAGCCAGCCCATGCGCTTCTCCCAAACCTGTGCCTTCCTCCAAAATGTCCATTAAACACTGGGTAACCAGGACTCCGTCCTCTTCTCCTCCAGAAGTGGGGAAAAAGGCTCTTTCTCCTAGAAAAGCCCTGGCAGAAGTCACACAAGGTCTCCTGGAAGCATCTAGCACTCCTAAAGCACCACACTCACAGATTGAAAAGCGTGCCAAGAGGAGGCTTGACTGCAGCAAGGAAGGCGACGTGAGACAGAAGTGTCTGCAGGCCTGCAGCTGTGTGACTGAACTGGACCATGTGGCTAAGAAGTCCAAGCTGAATTTATGTCACTTGGCTGCAGAGCAGAAAGCTTGCGATGAAGGCTCTCTAAGTCCGGCTGACATGGATAATGAGCACGAAGGCTCTAGCCACAGCCCAAAAGAGCCTTCTCTTTCTGGAAGCCGTATTAATCCATCTGACGTTCAAACTCCCTCTCTTCTTTTCCAATCTCCTTGTGGAAAAGGCACGGATGTAGTAGATAAAGAGAATAGTTCACCTGAACGAAAAAACTGGCTGTCTGCTCTGGGAGAGAAGCTACGGACTGGCAAAGCTGGCAGCCCCCCGTCATCTCACAGTCCCAGTGCAAAACGACAGGATGCTGCGGCAGTGGCCACCTCACCGAAAAATGTAAGTGGGACGGTCAGGGACAGTGGCAACGAAAGAAGTTTTCCCTAGCTAGCACACTCCGCTTTCTGTGCATGGTTAGCTCTCTCCCACCGAGGCATTCAAAGAATTATCTGATTACAGACAAAAGAGATGATTTCTGGCCTACTAAGTTAGATACATTAATGCTGTTATCTACTAATCCCCTCTGTGCAGGAAGAGAATTCTTAGGATGGTGTTGTCCATCCTTTGAAAGGAACTTAGAGCACACAGGAGCTCAGAAATCCTCGTAGTCCCCAGCTGGATGTTTGAAGGATGTAGCTGTCATCTGTAATACAGCTCTTCTCTAAGAAGCACAGTAATGACAGCACCTTTCCTGGCAGATCTATTGTTTATGAGTTCACAGTCACATCTGCCTGTTTACGTTACTGGAAAGACATGTTAGCATTGGAAGAAAGAGCTAAATTTTATTCTAGCCCAGGTAGCAAAAGAATTTGTTACTTATCTTAAAACTCTGGGCTAAATAATGCCTTCAGTTCATTCTATCGAAAACTGTCAGAAAACAAAGAAATTGCAAAAGAGACAGAGGACAGGATTTGACCTACATAATCCTACTTTTGATGTACAAGAAGCCTGGCACTGAGCTCATCCTAGGATCTGAAAGTTAAGCTTATAAAGCAGCTAAAAAAGTTGGTGTGAGGGCTTGAGGATTTAGCATGCATACTGAAAAATGATAATTACATTTTTTAAAAACAAACCAAACTCGTCTCTTCTCTGAAACTGGACTTGACGTCCAACAGTTTCTTTGACTGAGTCTTATTTCAGTAAATGTCAGGTAAATTTTCAGTTGTCACAGTTTAGTTGTGCTCTCAACTGAACATCTGATGCTAGAAGTTGTTGCCGAGTTTAAGGCTTATTTTGGTGAAGTATCTCATGTCTTAATTGATTTCACCTCTTCCAGCATTTCTAGCAGATGTGAAGTGGGCAAGCCACCACTCCTTAGGTTATGCGTAGCAGTTGAGCTATTCATGTTATTGTTGTGCCAAGAAAACTTGGTTATAGTAAACCTACAAGTACTTATAGTGTGGGTTTAAACACAAGATGTAAAGATTTGCCCTGGAGAGAGATTACTGTTCAGCAATCATCTGTCCTGCCCATTATGCTCTAGTTCAGATTTTGTGATGCTCATGGCCTGTGCTACGCCCGAGGCTTGCCAAGGTGCCTAGAGTAGCAGCAGCGCTCATTGCTCTGTTACATCTCGGGGATCTGCAGCCCTGTAATCTGCAGTAGGGAAGCTGGAGCTGCAGCCAGAGTGCATTTCCTACAGCAGTAAGACAACCCCAGCTTTTCGCCAGTGTTTCCTGTAGGTGGTAAGCTTCTTATCTGTGAGACAAACAGATTACAGTAAAGAACCTTTCATTTCCTATCTTATTTGGGAAGCTAAACAAAGTGGAGTAATGACGGAGGGGAGACTTTAAGACTCCTGCAGCATGAGAACTGTTAACCAAGAAACGTTTCTTATTGGTTTTGTGGTTTGTTTGTTGTTGATTTTTTTTCTAGGCTGTAACCACTCCATCTTCCATGAGGAAGATCTGCACATACTTCCACAGAAAGCCACAGAATGACTGAAGCAGTGTGTGGCAGTTGCACCTGATGGATGTTGACACTGTGGTATTGAGACCAGATTTAGCAGCACTGCCAGAGCAATGTGCCGGGATTACACAGTTTGTTTTCAGACCTCAGTAAACTTGGGTTTTTACTCTCCTCTTTTTAAACCATTAACATTTGAAATCGGCCGAGCATGGAAAATTATCATAACACTTAGAGACTCATGGTTTCTTAATCACTTCAGCTGATGGATCTTATTTTGTAAAGAAAACAGAGTATTTTTTACACGGCAACTGTTATATCCCAAATTGAGCAACAGCTCTGCTGTGCATTGTTGACAGGTACATGAAGCTTGTCTTTTAATGTTACTAATCTGCTGTTGAAATTTTCTCTGCTTAAGAGTACTGCGTGAAGCATTGCACCCTCCAGAAAAGCAAGTGTTGTGTGTCAAGAAGCCTGTGCTGGAGGTAGAGCTGAGCCACTTCATGGTGAATGGCATTTCCAGTTATTCCTCTCATACAGTAACAACAACCGAGCAAGGAAGTCATGAAAGTGTAAATAAATACAGAAGACTTTCAAATGCCCTTGTATCCACCTCCATCCAATGGCACAGCTGATTATATTCCAAGAGGAGAGAGAGTATAATCATGTACTTAATACCTGTACTCCTCTTGCCACCCCCTTCCTTCTCCAAGTCTGAAAACTTCTGTATTTACCAACTTAGCTGGCTTTTGGACCATCAGCACTACAGCTGTTGAGACCAAAAGCTTGTCACTTCTCCAACATAAAATATTGGCAAGGTGTGTTACAAAAGTTAGTTTAATCTATCCTAAATAGTGCTCCATAACAGCTGGTTGCTCAGAAACTTCTTACAGATTCAGCCTGCAGCAAAGGCATTAATAACTGCTTGTAAAATACCTTTATAACACTTATAATACAGTATTTATAAAATAATACCTAGTAAATTAGGGGGCACTTCACATCTTAGAAAGCACTTCACAACGTTTACATATTAATGTTTTACATGCTTTGCCATCTGTAAGTCATCACTGATGCTGATAGAACAAGGTCACCAGCTGAAATGAGATCACTGTCCTGCTGGCTAATGATAATAACTCTGTGGTCATGGTTTCCAGAGGGGTGGTTAGTAAAAGATCTGTATCTTAGATTGGAGCATTTAGTCTGTCTTCTGGTATGATAGTTCCTATGAACTGAAATAAATAAATAGCACCTCAGAATCCCTATTAAGTCTTTATATTGCGAAAGTATTGAGGTATTTGATGGGGATGTGCTCCAACTAACTCATGTTTTCTGTCTGAAAATTTCAGACCTACTTTACAGCATCATTGAATTACTATGGTAGCTGAAAGGGATTAGAAGAAAACATGCTGGTTTGTGTTTTGCTGTGGATTGTATTTTGCAAGGAAGTAAAATACATGAAAGAACTGGCTTCTATGAAAGGTCTCTTATAGTTACAAAGCAAAAATAAATGGGTAATGTAATTTAAAGAAAAAAAAACCACAACAGTAGTCATCATCAAGTTGAAGCTTTTAGCAGGAGCACTCAGATTCACAGATTCACAGATTTCTCTAGGTTGGAAGAGACCTCAAGATCATCGAGTCCAACCTCCGGCCTAACACTAAGTACTCCACTAAACCATATCCCTAAGCTCTACATCTAAACGTCTTTTAAAGACCTCCAGGGATGGTGACTCCACCACCTCCCTGGGCAGCCCGTTCCAATGCTTAATAACCCTTTCGGTAAAGAAGTACTTCCTAACATCCAACCTAAAACTCCCCTGTCGCAACTTTAGCCCATTCCCCCTCGTCCTGTCACTAGGCACGTGGGAGAACAGACCAACCCCCACCTCTCTACAGCCTCCTTTCAGGTAACTGTAGAGAGCGATGAGGTCGCCCCTGAGCGTCCTCTTCTCCAGGCTGAACAATCCCAGCTCCCTCAGCCGCTCCTCGTAAGACTTGTTCTCCAGACCCCTCACCAGCTTGGTCGCCCTTCTCTGGAAGGGCCCTCTCTCAGGTATGTGTAGGGACCAGAACAACTTCCTCTTCTTTATTGAATTACAAGCCATCATCCCATGACCTTTGAGGAGATGTCATTAAGTTAGAAGAAAGTGGGGAAGGTAATGTAGTGCTTTGGGCATTTTTTTGTAGTGCTCTTTTTAAAAAAAAAAAAAAAGGATTTTTAAATTGATTATTTGAATTGATAATATCTTGAGTGAAACAGGAATAAAAAATCTGTTAGTTTAATATTAACCTACTTCTGGATATTGAGCTGTATAGGTGGAAGTAGCAGAAATGTAACAAGGCAATCTGGTAGTTTTGTGATTGAATTCTGTCTTAACTGTAATTAATAAGAGCGACTGCTTAGGGTTCAAACTGCCTTGCCTACAGCCAGTTTTCCATAACAGGTTGCAGAATAAGGAGATAAGGACCGTCTTAAAGTATATGAGTGTCTTGTCAGCTATTTCAACAGCAATAGGATTTCACGTTCCACCATATATTTCACAATATTTTCCTCCTCCAGGAATGTTCTACACTCAAAGTATTATCTCCTGTATCTTGTAAATGACTACCTAGAGATGATTTACACTAAAGATTGTTCATCCCAGTGGTAACCATTAGTGGGGATGGGAGATTTTCACCTCCTAAATAGTACCTGTTTAGCAGGATAACTTGTTTTCTGGAACATAGGCTGTAATTCCTGTCACCTTAGGGTGCGGAAGCCTGGTTCAGAGCCTAGGAGAAGTAACTGAAGCTTATTATTCTTCCATGTCAAAGTGCCTTGATTTTGTGACAGAGTCATGATTGCAGGAGCACCAAATCACTGATACAAATCATATGTCAAGTGGTTTAAGGTAACAGGTGCTGTCTTTACCTGAGACACTTGCTGAACTAAGCACCAGGGGCTATGCCTTCAAGGAACTGAGCTCTTATTTTCAGCTAGCAAGCTATATCTCTGAATCATCTTTCCTTCTAAAGGACTGACAGAAATTCTGTACTACATGGTTGCGAGAGATCTTCTTTTGAGTTATTATTCCCCAAACCCCATATGTACGTCGAGCCCACCTTATGCAGGTTTTATTTTGCAGGTTTTTCCACACAGAAGATACTGCTTACTGATATCTTTCTCCTCAGTGTTTAACTTCTAATTGCCAAGTGGGATTTGGGAATGGCCAGGGCTGCTTATGACAGTACCCTTTCCAATAGGGTTACCAATAGGGTTTCCAATAGGTGTTACTAATGCTGTGTTGAAAGTTATGCCGTGCACTGCTCAGCTCTGAGCAGTCAACTAGTTTAGCTTACTAGCAGTTTTACAGGCTGGCAGTGGCTTTGAGCTAGCCTGACTTGGCAAAAGTAAAGAGGTACTCCTGGCTTCTGTAGAGATGCCTGGTCAGCTGGCTTTGGCAAGCATTTCTTCTGGTAACAGTGCCTACTTAAGAATCTCTTGGGGAAGCTAACTACAAAGAAAACCAAAAATTGAATTGCCACAGTTCCCTGACTCGGTAGACAGTTGTACCAAAACCATTGAGGGGATGGAAGTGAGAATCTGGGGACACCAATGCCCACTAAGGGGACTGTTCCATCAAACTACTTCTTGAAGCGTAGAATTGGTAACTTCTTGTCGGCCAGGGATTGCTAAAGTCTTCCTTTGGCACAGCTGACCATGGCTGAAATCTGGATTTCTTACCTTCATACCACCCTGTAGACTGATCTACAAAGGTTGATGGAAAATACACTGTTGTGCCATAGAAAAAAGGTTCTAGGTGCTCTCTGTATGTGGTATATAATTTCTTAATAAGCTTTGTTTAGAAATAGATGTTTTTCAGCTAGGAATTTACCAAAAGCGTTTGGTAGCTGGCTAGAACTGTCCCAATACTCAAGGGTTTATATGTAGGCCTTGCATCCAGAATGTCTTTTAAAGACATCCCTCAAGGTCAAGTATTAAGACTTTTTTTGTAGCCAATGTTGGTTTGGCAGTAAATGAAAAACAGTGTTTGGACCATCTTCAGGTCCATGACAATCAAATTTCATTCTTCCTTTCTGAAGCTGACCTAAACAGTTTTCCAAGTGAGTTGAAATAATCACACTTTGTTTCTCTACATTTTGCTGGTAACAGTTAACCCAATGGCTTGCATTTTTTTATTCTCTGTGATTCATCTGTGACCCAGTCTACAATAAATAAAATACATTCTGCTCCTATGTGGTATCCTTCTTGGGTTGACTTTCAAAAACCATCTTTAACCACCACCAAGTGCTCCACCTGCACTGCACAAAATACCAAACATGATGGAAAGCAAGGAAATGGAGAAAGCAACCATGAAGTGCAGCAAGGAGCCCATGTATAATTTATTATAAAATACCTTAACAAGAAACATTTCATGTCAATTATTTCATAGGAATATGCGCTATGTTATTAGGAAAGCTTTGTCCTGAAAGGACAAAGCAAAATTAAAGCCAAGGATTACTTTTCATTTTTAAGCCTCAAATTGGTTTATTTATTTTTAAATCAGAGCAAGTAAGTTTCCACCCTAATTTGAGCCTTATAAGAAAATTTTAGGAACTACAAGTATAGCAGGGTTACAACATGAAGACCCACTACTCCAGGCTTGTACAACTAGGCTTGGACTTAAAGTCGAGAAAGGATTATGTATAATGAAGTTCAAATATCCTGTTTCAGTAATTTCAACATCATGCCTTTAACTGTGTTGAAGCTACAGCAGTTATTTTTTTTTGAAGCAGTTCACCCTTGATTTAAAGAATTTAAATGATCACAAGTCTGTTACAGTTGTATATAAATTATTCTAAAGGTGAAATACTGTGAAAAGATTCTGACTCATTTTGCTTTGCCTTTCAATTATTAGCTCAGATTATTTATTTCTGGTCTCTGTTAAAGATAGTTCTACTGCTATAGGTATTTTATCCAATATGTAGGAAATTCAGAAGTGAGATTGAAACACGTATCAGTCTCTTTCATGAGCTAAATAGATTCTTCATACAAAAGACCAAAATATTTCCACAGCTAGGGAAGCGCTGCATTCCTTCGCATCAAGGTGCCACTGCAGTAGCTCTACCGGTATTAACACAAAGCCACTCTGTCTTTCATTTACCTCAAGGACTCACCTTTATGATTTACTTCTCCCCTCTTGTCTAAGGAAGAATGGCTGAATTGTTCTGTAAAGTATCTTCAATCATCCACTTCTGTAACCATGCCTTTTTTTTTTTTATTATTTGTCTCGTAAATTATGCAACTGCCTGGTTGCCCCATGAGTGTGTTCTCAGGTGCTGTTGCTGAGAGCGCAGCAGAGGAGGAGATGGACTCAAATCCAAGCACCAAAGACCAAGCTGGGTACAGCCGGTCAGTCATTCTTACATCGACCTACCTGTAACTGGCAAAATAAGAGAGCACCCTTGTTGGTTTGGGGTTTTATCCTTCTAACGTTAACACCAGTGTGATATAATCTCAGTCTGTTGTTATATTCCTGCAAAAGGTGTTAGGTATCTAAAAAAAACAGACCAATAATAGTCCATAGGACTGTTACACTGCGTGCTGGTGCAAGAGCCAAGTAGGCTGTGTTGACAGGAGCTTAGCAAATATTGTCAGGGTGTATTACTGAATTATTCAGTGTTACCATTATTTCTGTTCTGCTAATTTTCATGGATTTACTGACAGAGGAAATGGCAGCATGTGTATGGTGAGATTAAGGAATCCATCAGATTCTTGAAAACAACATGTGACTGAAATAAATGAAACAAGCTCTGATTTGCCTGCAGAGACTGATTTGCTGTAGATAGTTGATGGCAAGGTGGTCATGTGAAAATTGGGAGTGTTGCATCACAACAAGTCAGTTGTTTGTACACACACAGCTATTCTAAGAAGTGAGACGAATGATAAAGAGAAAGCTGATGTTTGCAGAAGTAAGCAGAGGTACAAATAATCGATGTAAGAACAAAACTGAAAGGACAAAGTACATTGCATAAGAGATGCCATTGGCAGGAGAAACCAAACCTCTCACACTTGTTAGGTACATAAAAGAAAGATTAGGGCTTGGGAGGCCTGCTCTGTGCCTCCATATCAGACTGCTATCTGTATCCTCTCGCTTTTTTCTTCTGTGCAATGGGACAGTTGTCCACGCTTGCCAGTCCAACCTGATTAAGAGCAAATGCAAGTTGAAAGGCTGCTCTTACTCCAGGGTAGGGAGTGCCTGCTCTGATTTAACCTAATCTGCCCTTGGAAAGGGTCAGTTTTGGCTGAGTGTTTCAGAAAGGGATGCAAGGCCGCTGGGTGACTGGTGCTACGTAAAACCAGAAATGCTTCCTAGCCAGAAGGCAACAGGGAAGTGTTTCCACATGAAAGCAAGTTCTGAATGTCCTCGTCCCAGCACCCCCAGCTACGTCAGGTGGAAAACAGCGACAATGAGAGCGACAAGCACGGCACGGCCTGTGTGCACAGCAGCAGCTCGTGGCACTGTTAGCATTCATGCCTTGGCCAGGCTGGCATCAAGGCACCTAACTGGATGTTAACTGTGGCACAATGACTGGTTTTTACAGACCTTTTCTTCACATATATCACAGGAAGCCAACCAGGTGGTTCTTCATCCTAATTTCCTTGGGTATCTGCTCTCCAACTCGCTCCAGCAGCGGGCTTCGGGCTTTACTCACAGCAGCGGCGGTTTTATTAAGAGCCGCAGGCAGGTTCCGTGCCTGGCTTGTCTGCTGTCATGTTGTAATACGCTGTCGGTTTATTTTTCAGCTGACCAAAGTTCCTGTTAAACTCAATTCATCTGTGTTTACAAATACTTCACTGTGTAATATACGAAAGCTTTTTCCCAGTGTTTGAGCAGGACCGAAGATTTACAGCTGAGAAATTTCCACATTATATTCATTAGAAAAGTGTTACCCTAAATGAGTAATGGAATTTCTTTTCTGCTCCAGGAAGCGAATTGATGCTGAATGAAAGGGAGACGAAGGTTTATCCTTTCTCCCTTGTTGTGTGTCTCACCACAGCACAAGGCTGTGCCAGAACATGTTCCCACAACCTTTCAACCCATTCAGCAGAGTCTGCAACTTTCCTGGCTATTTTTGTGTATTGCACTCAATGATTAAGTGCTGGGGACAGTGCTAATACATCCTTTCACCAAACACACACAGCAGAATGCCATCTCAGCTGCTCACACTGTTTTTCCAGTTACTCTTCCTAAAAACTGGATTATCAATAGATTATCCTTCCGATCGTACGGGCGTAAACTTGGAGATGTATTGTTCCTGGCTAGGACTCCATCTCTTAGTAATCAAGCGTTATTCGTCTTGACAATACAATCTCTGCATCTAACCGAAGCCCGTTGCAGGCTGCCTTTGCGTATTACACAAACAAAGTGGCTCAACAACTGCTGCAGATTAACCACGGCTGGAGTGAAGCAGAGCAGCTATTTAATTATACAAAGCTGGGGAACACGGTGGTTTCTTTAACGCCTCCTGTTGTATAGTGGCTTGCTAGCTTCGCTTCGCCTTCTTAGTCTATTTACCAAATATGCTATAGCTCTGCTAATGGTTTATGCTGGGCAGAAAATCCCTTTTCTGCTGTGAGAGCTGCCAGTATTTCCATCGCTCAGCGAGACTGGGGTGCTGCAAACCCCGCTACCACAGCAGAGAGAGCAGTTCAGTCTCACACGGACCACGTACAAGAGTTAGCCTCATATCACTGTGGTTTGCCAAACTCGTCGATACTGGAAGAGAGCCTCCTTTTTTGAGTTTAGGCACAGCAATGCAGCACGAATAAACCATCACAGCAGCTCCCGTAATACCAGCTGACAGCAACCAAGGCACAACATCCTCCGTGACCGATGGGAAGCCAAGTGGGAGCTCACAATGCAAACCGCCTCCATTTCATGTTGCAACCTGGTACAGAAAGAAAAACAACCCCAAAAAGACCATTACCATCGAACAGAGTAGAGGAGCATCTGGCACAGCTACGTGGGCAGGAAGGGGCAGGATCAGAAATCCTTACCTGCACAGAAGAACATCTTCGGGAGTGCTTGAACCCTTGAGAAGCCTCCATCCCCTGGACTTTCAGGCAGGTTCTGCAGTGACATTTGAAAGCAGGAGGCAGTCTTTCAAGGATACCCAGCACCAGGGAACATTTCAAGATTAAGGCTGAAGTTGCTAAACAGAGCGGGCGTAATTGTAGCTAGCCAAACTCTGGATCTGACCCCACGCAGGGGGAGAGCCTCTGCCCAGGGGCAGAACACAGGGCTGTCTGGGGAGTTTTCCATACGTGTATTTCCAAACAGGTTCAGCTCATGGAGCCACCACATTCTCACCGGGTCTTTGCAAGCCCAAATGCTGCCTGATGGCAGTTTTGGGACTATCTGTAGCTGGGTTTCCACTCCTGCCCTCCCAGCTGGGTGTCCCATTCGGGCATCGTCATCATCACACTGGAAACTTTTTCACTGGAAGTTTCACTACGGAGGTTGAGTTGACAAGAACAAAAATCTCAACTCATTTCAGCCCCAGGAAAGGAAAGACTAGTATCTTCAAACTGAAGCCTCGGATGCTTTTCTAGTGTGTTTTAAAGGCAGAACTCACTGGTTTATCAACTCATCAGACAGATCAATGCATGAAAACATTTGCTGTTCTCTCCATGTCCCGTGTCGCAGCACTTGCACATTGCTCATTTTCCATCAGTCATGCTGTGGTAAATCAGACATTAATATGGAAGTCTCTGCAGCATCCTATTGTGGCAAAGTAACGATACCTTAGAAGCACTTTTTCCAACTCAACTGTAAGTACCAATGTATTTTCTATACCTCTGTGATCAATATTCCTCTTTAAACACAAGAGACCCACAGCACTTCATATGAAAGCATTTCAAAGGGCAAGAGCACGGGGAAGTAGAAAGCCCCTCTTATGGAGAGGGGGAGTGATGCCAAAAAGAGGGATGCAGACAGTGTTGTGTGAACCCAATGGAAAGGCAGAAAAGCAGTAGATACATTTATTTATCTTGTTTCTTGTCTGACTTAAACATCAAGCCATTTGTACCACATCAGCATCAAGAATGCGATCTGCTGCCAGTACAGTTTGAATGGTATTTTACTGGGCCACGTTTGTGTGTGTGCTCCTAAATGAAATCTCCTTTGCAGCAGACTGCAGCAGCCAGCTTCACACTTTTTGAGGGCAAAAAGCTTCACCTTTGTCCTTTCTTGCCAGTATGCCTCACTTAAATTAAGCCTGGCTTTCCGATGACTGCCCGGGGCAGTTTCTGTGTGCATGAGGGGAATCATGGCGCAGGGCTGGCTTGTGCTAAAGCACGCCAGAGGGGCACGGGGAAGCGTGCTGGCAGGGGAACAGATAAACAGTGCGAACAAAGCGAGCAGCCCGATCTCGCTGGGCTGTATCTCACATCAGCCGCAGCTTTGCTGTCCCCGTGGAGCTTTCACACCATCAGGGTGCAGGCAGGCAGATAGGAAACGCAGCTTGCAGCAGCGCACCTCGAAGCAGCGAGACTGAAACACCCGCAGAAAAAGAAAAGGTGTGCTCACTGGGCTGTAGCACACACCAACAGTTTCCTCTACCACTTCTGCGATTTTTTTGGAAGCCTCTTGTTTTTCTTTATCTGTCACGTACAGCAGGAAGCCACGGTCTGTGTGCAGGCTTATCACAGATGATGATTTTTGCTTAGCAAGGCTGGAGATGAGTCACTTGCCACACCAGAAGTGCCGTGCCAGGGACACCCCAAGGAGCCAAGGCTGCTCAGGTACCTGCGGATGTCCACGGGGCAAGAGGCTTGAGGGACACCCTCCTCTCCGCACAGCTCTACGCAGGTTATCTGACACGTTTGTGCTTGTTTCTCCTCCCTTACACTGGGGCTGCTCCTCTCCTTTTCACGTCATGTGCTGGTGGAGCCTGCCCCTTGCAAAATGCTTTAAAATCATTGCGGAAAGAGGGGTGCACTTCGCTGCTCCAGGGTAACTGACGGAGAGAGGAGTTTAAGTGCATTGCCCCCCAAATCCAGAGAGTTAATATAACCACAGGCTTCCTGCCTTGGAGCTGGGGATGCCAAAAAAATTGCTTAACAGACACCTCTCGCTCTTTCTGGCACCTCCCTGGGGGTGAGGGGGGAACCCAGGAAAGGATCACTGCAGAAAGACCCTGTAATTAATAATTCATCCGATCAGGGTCTTAAGACGGTAAAAAAGAGTCTCTTTTACAGTACGATTTCTTTATGGTGGACATTTTATTACACTGTTTCAAGTTCAGTGAAGCCGCCCAAAATTAGTCGTAAGGTCCAAATGTGCAGGTGCTTCATCCCTAAAAAAAACCTCTCGCTCTTTGCATACTCTTGTGGTGCTGCCACCCGAAAAACGCATGCAAGGGAATATCATCTGGACCATCCGCTCCCCTCAGGCATCGCCCAGCCTCTCACAGCCTGTAGCCTGGCAGCGTGGCACAGCGGCTGCTCTGGTGGCCACTGGGTGCTTGCTCCAAAAGCTCTTCCATCCCTAGCGCAGACCCTGAAACCACCGAGCACTGCTGTGCCTGCAAGCTACGCGACCTGCTTCTGCTCTGCTTTCATCCTTGCTGCTGTAATGAGAACTACACTTGGAAATGTTCGGAAAAGCACGGGCTTCTTGCAAAGGAAGCCCACGGAGGTGAACGATTCGAGGTGTGTCGCAGCCTGATTAACAAAATCCTTAAATCCTTAAGCCTCTCCTTTGAGCCACTGTGAAATAACCTTTAGCATAGATGTTGCTGAGGGCTCAGGTTCTCCAAATGCAGAGCTGACAGGTCTCAAGGTCTCTCTCCTGCTTGTTTACCTCCTGTATACATTTCTTATGTTGGTTTTGCATTTAAAAGCAACAAAAGTGGAAAAATTACACCTTGTGGGAGGTTTAGCTCTGTCTACATGAGCTTGTCTATATTTTGTAGGGTGCTGCTTGCTGTATGCTGAGGGAGATCCCTCACTGTTGCTGGCAAAGGACATTCCCAGAAGAGAGGGGCAGGTGAGGGAAGGGCCAGATGGGGAGAGGGCAGCACAAGGCAGCATCTGTATGGGGAGCTGGGCAGCCCCTGTCAGCGTGAGAGCAGATCTGGACCTGTAGGGAAGATTTTTGCACCACCCCGTGCATTTCGGCTCTGCTGGCAGTGGCCGTGCTTGTTCTTTCCACTCTATAAATACAGGAGCAGGGTTTGCATGAGGTCAGGCTGGGGATGGATTGCACTGCTCTAATAGCAGGGAGCGACGCTTCATTCACTCGTCCCAGCGCTGTGTCAGCCCCGTGTGGGGAGGTGACCCACGGCAGGTGACCTAGAGGCTGCCCTGAAAACCTGTCACCTACTGTCCAACTCCCTTGCAAAGCTTGCAAAAGTGCCTGGCGTACAGCTGGTGCCCGAGCACACCAGGGCAGCCAGGAGGACACAGTGCGCTCAGGACCAGCAGGATGGTGACATGGGGACAAGCAGGGCACCGAGGCCATGGACTCAGATGCCTGTCTGTTAAATATGCATGTTAAATATGGTGATCACATGTTGATCTCTCTCTGCAACTCTTTTTTTTTTCTTTCTTTCTTTTTTTTTTCCCCCAGACCATACAGAAAAGACATTTTGGAACACTTGACATATGCTGGCGTTGTCCAGGTTCACAAATTATGGGCAAGCCGACTGTCTATATGCACAACGGCTGTTTGCTGAACATTGGTGTGAAGGAAGGGGAGAGAAAAATGTCTCCTCTAACCATAGTTGATAGTCCCTACACAATTCTGAGAATCACAGAATCGTCTAGGTTGGAAAAAAACCTTCAGCATCACCAAGTCCAATCATCAACCTGACCTACCAAGTGCCATCCCTAAACCATGTCCCTCAGTGCCATGTCCACACATCTCTTAAATGACTCCAGGGATGGGGACTCCACCGCTTCCCTGGGCAGCATATTCCGCTGCTTGGCCACCCTTTCTGTGAACAAATTCTTCCCAATGTCCAATCTAAACCTCCCCTGGTGCAATTTGAGGCTGTTAAACGAAGTTACCTAGCAGACACACATTTTATTTGAATGCTGATCCGCCAGGATTAGCCCTGCAGTTGGAGTTAAATGAGTATTTCTACACATGTATTTCTGGCTGAACAGCTGAGAGTGTCATTTCAGGTAATGATGGCTTGACTCAGGGGAATACACTGCAGAATTATAAAACTGCTCTCCTGGACAATGTGAATTCTGTGCATGCTGGACAATGCGAATTCAAAATTTTAAGGCTGTATCGAGGGAAAGTGAATTAAGTTGCTTCACTCTCATGCTGGTTTGGATACTCAAAAAATACATTTTCTGTCTTTGCTATCAAGAAGCCTGGACAAGGTAAAATTTACATCACTCCTTCCTGAACTGTTCCTGCTCATCACTTTAATTTTGAGAATTCAGAGAATGATGTCATTTTTGTGCTTTGATATATGAGTGAAGAGGGAGATTATATATGGATGAAGAGGGAGATTTTGTTTTGGGGATGGAAGGTGGTTTAACTTACAGTAGGAAACTCTAACATTGAAAACTGACCTCTGAAATCTGATAGCTCGCTCCGTACAAACGTAGAGCTACTCTAGTCTGAGTCTGCAGAAGCAAGTTTCAAGGCTCTTCAGAAACACTGAGGCAATTACAGTCATTTCCAGTTCTCACATACATTGCTAAATTTTTAATTGTCATCCATATGCACGCTGCAACGAAAGATAATTCCTGCCCTAAGGAATTGTCAAATCTAGGCAAAGGCTGATGGAAGCATAATGTATTACGGGTAAACCACTTCCATATTTTAAAAACATCCAATTAAGTATTAAAACATACCTGCAGAATCGCCCAGTACCTCGCATGTACACAGATACTTCTCCGACTGCGTTGGAGGAGAAACCACATACACCCAGCAGGCAGCAGCGATGCCTGCTGATCGGTTTGCGCACCGTTCCCTCAATCTCTCTCTGGGGACCCTCGGGCCAATGTGAAATCTGTACGCTGTTTATTTTCATCTCGGTCTGCCCCAGCGACCACATCGTTGGTTCTCTGGCAGCACACCTGCAGGGCTCTATCGCCATCCGTGTTTTTAGTTGCAGGCTATCCAAGACCTTCTCAGGCGCCAGGACGATAAGCAGCAGAGCGGGCTTGTGCTAAGGCTACCTCGGTAGAGCGTAAACAATGTTATCTTCAGGACAAATCCATGTAGCAATCTCTTGGCATGCAGGAAGAGTGGGGATTGTGGCTGAACTAACTTTCCCTCTTTGCATCACAGTGGATGGACTTAATGTGTTTGTAGAAGGAGTTTAAAGAGACGCTCGGATGTTTGCGGAGATTTTGCTTCTATTTTCTGTTCTAAATGCAGTCTCCTTTGAAATATCAAGTCTTGAGCCAATCCCTTAAGTCTTTAATGAGAATTTTGCCTAAGTAATAAAATGAATAATGGCTTTGGGTTTTGGCCCTGGATAAAAACAACTGTTCTCCCTGTGACAGAAAAAAGTACTCCATTGGCAAGAAGTATCTCCGTGGTCACCGACACAATAAATCATTTCATAAATCCCTGACCACTGATCTTTCAATTGCTTTGTAGTTTGAAATGGGTATAATGCGTGCTTCAGAAAGCCCTTCATTACGCAGTTTTCCCGACGCAGCCGTTCAACCCCCTCACGCGACTGAGGCTTGTTTTTAAGGCAAAGCCCCCATGGGGAGCCGCTGCTCTGAGGCGCCCGTGACCAGGCCGCAGGGGAGGCCTGCAGCGATGCTCACCCGCGGGGGAAGCAGGAGGGGAGAAGGAGGCAAAGTGCTCCCGAACGGGAAAACGGAGAAATGGGGATGGTGCTCTGCTCCCGAGGGAACATCGCCCCGCTGGGTGAAGCGGGTTTCTGGTCAGGAAGCGTGGCCACCGGTGTTTCTGTGGCCCAGCAGAGCGGTGTCCTGCTTGGCGAGGGGGCCAGGCCAGCTGGCCTGCAGCGTGCCGCCTGCCTCCTGGGCAGGAGCACGGGGGGAGCAAAGGGCACACCATCCACAGGCAGCAGCAGCTCAGCCCTCCTCTTTGGGTAACAGCTCAAAAATATTCACGAGGCATCCTCTACTTCAGAAAGTCCTCCCCTCCCTCGAGGCGTATTGGCAGACGTTACTGTGTTTGTATGAAGCATCGTCAATGCTGCTGACTCAGACGGTTCCCAGTGTGGTGCAACAGAAAGATGTCCTTACAATTAGCAGGACTCGGTCCATGCCTACTACTGAATGTTAAATACCAGCAGACTGGAGTGCTACTTTGCAACTTCTGCCAGTGACTGCTCACACATCTTGTCTGCTGTTCTGTCTTGGAAACCTCTTCAGCAGGGAATTTTTTTCTCCTGCTGGATGCTGTGTACCTACACAAATGCAAGTGACCAGCAGCGGAGACCCCAGAGGAAAAAAAAAATCCCTGAAAAACCTGCTGAATTTGATTGCTTTCTTGAGTTCAATATTCTGCTCCTGAGCTGCTTTAGCATCTCTTACTACACCAATATCACCTCCTCTGGAGGGTGTGGAGGAACAAGTACCTGCACATTGCCTGTGGGATGTAGCTTCAAGACAAGATAAGAGACAGCTCCACAGAGCTCCTGGGTAGCTGTGTGTTTGTCACCTTGGCAGTGCATCACCTGGCCGTGAGCGTGTCCGCTTTCAGGGACACTTATGAACCGATGGGAGATACAGGGAGGACAAAGCACCGCGACTGGCCAAGCTACGTAACACACTTCCCTCTCTTAGATATTCAGAAAAGATCCACTGGGTGTTATCAATGAAGACAAACAACAATGCCAAAAGAAGTCTCATACTCCTCTTTTTCCACTTTACTGGAGGAAAAGACAGGTTAGAGCACATTTCTTATGCTGCTTTTGTCAGCTAACTTGATTACATTCTTAAAGATCAATTTTTAAATATCAATGCCTCCTGTCAATAAATTATCTCTGTGCACAGTCCAGCATCTTAGTTACAAGGCGTTTTGCTGCCCAGAAGAAACAAGCTGTCTTTTAGGCAAAATGGAAGGATTTTATTTCTCAAATACAATGGTGAAAAAAAATGTGTAAATGTAAAAATAATTATTCTTAGATTGATTCATTTGTACACTGTGATGGTTCTCGTTCCCCCATGCATTCTACAAAGGACAAAGCTCTTATCTTGGATGTTTCAAGACCCACGAACCCACCAACAATGCAGAGCTCAGCCCTGTGACGTCTGAGTTTCCTGTGTGATGCTTCTTGTTACAGTGCTGGCACATCTGAAACTCTGAGAAATCCCTGTGTACGCCGATGTGATGCTCTTCCCATCACTACTGAAAACTGCTTTTCTAATCTCCATCCCAGGTAAAACCAGGAGGGGTAGGATGAGCCTGGCCATACCTCCTCCTCTGAGGTGCAGCGCTTCGCATGGTGTTGCTGGCCACCAAGAGCACGGAGGCAGTGTAATCAAACACAATTCTGCCGCATCAAGGAACAAGCCTGATGAAGCCTTTTAAAAGATGGATGAAATACATCCATTCTGTTTTTCTTCTGTGCTGGTGACCACAGCTTTACTCAACAGCACAAGGAAGGAAGTGAGGAAAGTGGGTTGTGGCACTGTGGCGCACCGGCAGCTCTTTGCAGCTCCTCAGGCCAACACGGAGATCTTCGGAAACGCGTTATGACAGGTAAACCTGGCACCAGGTGTATCAAGGGTATCGAGGGCAATGCTGACAGTATCTCAGGGTATCTCTTCGTCTTTTCAGTTCAGACCCTTTCTGCAAACATCACACCTATCTACAAATAAGTGTGTCACATATGAGGGCCATGACTACGCTTCTGAGTGGGATGAAGCAGGACGGGGCTCTGCCGAGTAGCTGCCCAAAGCTGTGTTTGTTTTATGAGCCAGATTGAGCTGCACACAACTCACACTGATAGGAGGGAGGTTTACCTGATGTATGCCACAACTAAATTAATTGCTTGTGCTTATCAGCTGAGTAGTTTGCAGTTTTGTTTTTTTTTTTTTTTCTCCTGACTTAAGGCACATTTATAATCAGAGGGGAGCTGATGCACAGGTGGCATTTTCTCTACCAACATGTCCGTTTCTTGAAGGGGAAGCTATTTGTGTTTTGTTTTTGTTTTTGTTTTGTTTTGTTTTTACAGAGAAATCCTGGCGTCACCTGTTGAAGCAGGACACTTTGCCATAGTACCGGAACACATTTCCCCACAGCCTCTCCCCAAGCTCTCGGGGCTCTAGGACGGATTCGCGGTGGTCGCACTGGGGAGAGAAGGGCGAGAGGGTGGGAGGACTGCCACCCACCCCCAGCCCCGGTTGTGCTGTGCCTGTTCCCATTTTAAGTTCAAAGCCTTCCACATGGCAGCTGAATGGGAGACTTTCCAAAATCTACAGGAGGCTGGGAAGGGATCCAGAATCCAGCGTAACGAGGAGTATCCTGCCTGAAACAGAAGAACTGGCAAATAAGCATATGCGAAGCGTACCCCTTTTTGTCAGATCCGGAGCTGCTGTTTTGCAAACAAACTCCCCACCCGTTTGCGAAGCAGCGTTCGCTGCCTGTCTCTGTGTAGGTGAGACTGCGCCAGCCCAAGGAGCTGACAGCAAGCCATCCCTCCTCTCCACGTGCTGCACCGCTCCCACCTTTCCTTCCTTTTTTCAGCACTGCTAACCCTTTTATCAGGCACTCATTCCTCAGATCCTAGACCTAGCAGGCTATCATATTGCCATGCAGATTAGTTTATTTTGGGGTCTAAAGACTCGTCATCGACATGTCTTATACAGGACTGGGCCTTATATTTCTCACTGAGGTTCTTGCAACAATTTCTCTCCTGCCAAATCCCTTTCTGTCTAGCTTCTGCGCCTACATTCAGAATCCATTTCCTGTGGCTTTGGTTTGGCTGGGTTTTGTGCTCTTTTTCCCTTCTTAATCCCTCAGCTTTCTTTTGCTGTATTTTTTTTTCTGCCTGTAACAGCATTTGTATAACCTTACTTCTGCACAGCACTTAAATGGCAACACCACAGGTCTGCCTCTGAGCTGACAGCACTCATTTGCAAGCACAGGAAGAGGCAGTGAAGGCCCCCTCCATTTAAACCATTACAATGGACCATGTTTGCAGAAATGCTTTTTTTCTTTTTTTTTTTTAGATTTATGAAATCTCAAACATTATAAGTTTCAGGCACAGACTTTGTAAGTCACAGACGTGCAGAAAAATTAGTTCCTCCAAAACTTCCCTCACAAGCAGAGAGGCAAAACCTTTGCTGCTCTGCATTTCCCTTCCTGCAGTGGCTGTAATAACATCCAGCAGTAATTCAGAGGAGCAAGAGGCTCCTGCTTTGTGTACAGCAGTGAAAAGCCAAAGGACGGAGCGGGCCAGTGCTTCTGGCAGAGCAGACACATGATAATTAAACAGCAGCAGCTAGATATCCGTCGGCGCAGGAATGGCATACTTTCCTGGTGAGCTGGCAGTGGCAGGTAATAAAGCTTGCATGCTTACACTTCCATTACGAACAGAGCTGCTAGGAGCCTCTCCTCCCCAAAGAATGCCGTAGCATACAGTGAAGTGAGTCTGTGGTCACCGGCGTTTCGCAGGCATCTGGCTGCACACTCAGCATGCACCGGGCGTGCAAAGCCACAGCACGCCGCCCGGGCAGCGCTCAAGGGCTGCTAAGGGAAGCAGGAGCCTTCTCACTTGTGCAAAGAGGGAGTCCCTGTGCTTTTAGTGCTGTCTGGACCACAAAACAAAGCCATTTCGTGTTCTTGGCAAAGAGAGATGATTGCACATACAAGTATGAGCCCCTAAGGTTTTTTGTGGTTAATATAAAATCCTCCCCGTTACTTCGTGAGGTTCTTAGCTAATACCTCATTGATTACTGCTGCTGTAACTCCTCCTAAACAGATGAAGTATTTCAAGCACTTCAGAGAAAAGTATGTCCCCTCTCTGCACTGACGTGTGCAGAAATGCCTCTCATACTTTCTGGATCTAGCTTATCTTTCCCAAGGGCTGAGGCATGACGTTTCTCGGTTATTCTTTTCCCTGGCACTTTGAATAGTGCTTCTGCCTTGCTCCAGAGGCAAGGGAGGTCAGGATCCTCCCCCAACCATTTTGCTGAAATTACAGAAGTTCAGACATATTATTAATGTTAACATTATTAATTGTCTTAGAACATATTTTTACTGCCTTGTAATATTTACAGACTTTACTGCGAACCATCCAACTACTCCTTTCAGGCACATGTCCTTTGAAGTAATGGATACAGTATAAATGCTTGAAATCTCAGGAGCTGCGAGGGTTTAGGACGCATGTGAAGATGATTAGTATTTCCTTCAGGAACTTCATGTTTCTGGGATATTCTTAACATCAAACTCATGCATCCCTTGGACATTCAAAGCTCCCGAAGGACCTACGCAAGATACAGTCCAGCCAAGTCCACTTATTCCCACAGTTCGCTTTCCACACCTCATTAAAAAAGTGATTCAAGATTTCTCTTCAAAGCTTCATCAGCCCTGCACATTGAAAAGAAACCTTTGGGAAACAAACCAGCATACGCTGTTAAGTGCATGCAGTACTCCGAGAGGATTATATGGCAATAAGGAAGTATTTCTGTGCAAAAACTAAAAGAGAAAAAATATTCTTAAAAAGCAGTGCAAAACAAACAGCAGAAGCTCTCTTTACTCCAGACAAGATCCCGAGGTCTTCAAGGATTCATCTATGCTTGTAAGTTCTGCCACTTTACTCATGGTAGTGCAGAGCAGCAAGCCTTTCTGGCATCATAGCAATTATAAGGGTGTGTTTTAGTCCAGGTACACAAAGCAAAGCAGGGTGCACTGGCACAAAAATTTTTGCAGCTTTACATGCAGAGTGCAGTTTTTAGTGGCAATGTTTCTATCAACAGCAAAGTCATGTTCTACATAGTAAAACCTCGGTATCAACTAGGTATAAATGCCAACCAAAGTCACTTTACATGGACGTGCTTACTTTTCTCCCTATCATTTCTCCCACAATTTTTCTTTGGACCTCTCTTTATCACAGCCCTCCTTTTCCTTCCATGCCGTACTTCTCTGTGCACTTACTTCCACAGTTCCCAAACATTTGCACACTTACTTCCATAGTTCCCGAGCCTCTGCACAGGTCTCAATGCAGACTGGACTCCTCCTAGTCCTCTCACAACACTTTTAGATCACAGTGACTGGTCTGGTCATTTAAATTCCAGTTTTCCATCCAGCATGCACTTCCTCTGCTTCCCTATCACATGGGTTAACAAAACAGCTGCAGCAGGTGGCCAACGCAGGCCCAGTTATTCCAGCAGGACAGGTGGGTATTAAGCAATACTGTTACCTGCTTATTCCTGCATTTTCATACAGGAAGATAGGGAATGAATACAATTTGGGAGAGGTATAATTTTGGTCTTACCATCAGACTGCCTCGCCAGCCTATTTTCCATTGCAAAGAGGTCTCCCTAAGCATAGACTTTATTTTCCCCCACACAAATTCTCTCCGAGGCTCTCGCCCATTTATATTTATCAGACATTTGAATTTGAAATCTACAGCCACCCCACAAAACAGGATGAGGCACCTACGTGTGTACGTCTGTCTTCCCTGATGCTGTTCTGGTGGCAGCAGCATGGTCACTCCTGACCCCAGGAGATCACTGCTGGAAGAGCTCCTGCACATCCCGAGGCAGCCAGCACCCCCAGCCCCGTACGCGTGTGAGCAGTGCCTGCTCGCAGGCAAGCACGAGCTGGAGGCAACGAGGGGGAGAATCCTTCACCTGAAGCAAAGGCCACCTCTGCGGACATCACATCATGCCAAGGATGGCACCGGTGGTTTGAAGAGGGGTCTGAGGGCTCAGGTTTGCCCACTAAAACGAGTACAAAGAGCCGTCTGGTTTCCTTACTGCAGTCTCACCGGACAGGGTGCAACACTTTGGGCCGGTAAACTTGAGGATTATTTCTCTGCTGGCTGTGCTGCCTGCACAAGCATTTGATTTTTGGAGGGGAAGCACTGAGAAGGGTGCTGGAGAAATGCCTGCACTGTGGTGAAGTCCTCTCCACAGGTGGGGTAGGTACTGGGCTGCTTCAAAACATTGCTCAGGGAATGATCCCAGCCCAGAAAACTAACTTTTCCCCCAAACAGCTCCAAGCATGTATCTACACAAGCTGGAAAAGCAAAGGGCTGACCAGCATTGAGTACAGTACAGTGGGGTTTTAATCCCCGATTACTGGGTGTTGGTCATATAAACAAGATAACAACAAAACAAGGAAAGACCCTAGCTGACGTGACTATAGGAGGAAAAAAGCCAGGCTTCAAAATCTGCCTTCCTTCATGTTTACTCAGCTTGAGTGAGGACAGACAGGCTGCAAAGCACACAGTGCTGGAAGTAGGAAGCTGGAGCACCATGTTGATTCAGACATTAGCCTGAATCCTGCGGTGACCCAGATCACAAAGATTAAAAGCGCCACAATCCTTGAACTAATGAAGTAGGTAAGTGGATAGGACTTAATGATGGTGTGATACTCGGGTTACAGTCTGTGTACGTCTTGCAATAAGGAGAAACTCTTTGGCTGGCTGATGAACCTACTTTTCCGCCTTCTTCCCAGCCTGTCTGGAACCAGCACTTACACCTGCCCAGTGTCTCGATCCTGCCAGCAGTCCTGAGAGAGACACTAGGTGCTAGGAACATGAGAAATGGCTTAACTTTCTCCTATCAGCTGCTCTTTTTTTTTTTTTTTTTTTTTTTTTAACCACTGTAAGCTGTTTAACTAGGGCAGGGACAATTTCTTCTCATGGATTTGCATGCTGGATGCAAACCACAGCTCCTATATTTCACTGGAACCACTAGCTGCTGCTATAAAAAAATAAAAAATAAATTATAAAGGGATGTGAAGTGAGAAAGTGCAGTGATTACCTGGAAGAAAAGCACAAATAGGAAGGTCAGGAGTTCAATGATAAGTGATATCTAGTACATTTATGTGACAGTGATAGAGACAACAAACAAACAAGGCACCAATAGCACTATCAGTTATCAAAGGAAAAATTACAGCACTATCAGTTGTGGGTGAATGTGGAATCTCCGTAGAAAAGCCTGTACCTCTACTATGCTGCTCTGATAACAGAAGTAAACACTGAGACACTGAGCGATTAGGCTGCTGCTTTAAGGAAGATGATACAAACAAGTCACTTCAAACTTCGGACAGCCCCGAAATGTGCCACAGCCTCTGCACCTACGCCCCAGCAAGCACAAGCAGTTAGAGCGCGTGGCAATGGGGGTGTAAGGCATTCAGACAGCACAGCGGTGGGTGACTGCCACAGGTGTACTCAGGCATAGAAAACATTTCAGTAGAGACGATTAAAGAACAAGAAAAGAGGATTTTTTTCATTTTTCTTTAGGAGGAGACAAACCATGGGGTATGATGTATCACAGCAGGGCTGTCTAACCCTTGGAAGATGGGATGGCAGTTCTGCAGCACTTCTGTGGACCAGTCCTGACTGCACCTGAGTCCTGTGAGCACAGAAGCTTGTGGGGCTCAGGATCCACATATGGGAGTACGTGGAGCCCTTGGGCTATGGCCTCACCACCAAAAATCCCCGAATTACAAACTGCATCTCTGTTAACTCACCTTACAGACTAAACACATGGGGGATCTCCTTTAACCTCTGCAGTGAAGCGCATGATCCAAGGCATGAATATGGCAGCCAGCCTGGTAAGAACCGGCGTTTTGTAATCAGGGTAGTGAAGACTGCCATTAGTTCCTCAGCTTTCAAGTCTCTGTTTTGAAGAAGGTAACACTCCCAGCGACAACCAAAATGATTAAGACAGCAGAAACTGCAGAGCAGATGAGTAAATAATAACCACTTGACTCATTTCCTAACTCAGAGATGTCTGGAAGCCTAAATTAATGAGTCTTAGAGCAAAAGACTCTCAGCAATCTCACCTTTTCTTTTTATTCTACATAAAGAGAGAAAAGTCTGCAGTGAATGGACCTTGTGACAGCATCTTGCTTGGGTCATTTACAAAGAAGACTACACTTTGTGATACTTACAGTCATGCCATGTCTTAAAGAACAGTGCACGGTTAGGGGATGGGTTGGCACTGCACCCTCCCCACATGTGGGCACCATGTGGCCCTCTATCTATGGGCCCTTCTTGCTCTCCCAGATGCAGACCATCAGTGGCTTGGGTTGTCCTTTATCATAATGGCCAAACAGATTTTAAAACAAAATTTTCGTGCTGCAAGGAAGGCTGAGCTTTAAAGAATAAATAGGTCTTTGGTAAATTGGTCTATGGATGTTGCCAGAACTTGAGCTGGACATTTCATAGATGATACAGGAGAAAGTTGTTAAATAGTCTTCCAAGGTGATCATGAAATCTGGTATTCTTAGTACATATTCATGGAGGTACCTGCTGAGATATAAATTTAACTGTCTTGTAACCAGAAGTGAGTCACTAAAAGTATCCCAAATACATAATTCTTGTTAACTGTAGGAAAGAGCCCCAAACATCTGCAGCCAATAGGATCCTGATAACAGACAGCCTCTCAGATGGGGTAAATGGTTTCACAGTGAAAATATAGGACATGCTAAAAACACCAAACATTTTCTCTTAGCTATAAACCAAAGTGGAACAATTAGAATCATTGAAATATTTTTTTTATCCTCATGACATGACTGTAGGAATCTGGAAAGGATATCAACGAAATGACTGGGGCTGGTGATCTGCTCAGGAGCCAGCCATAAACCAGTTAAGGACAAGACTGATGATAAGGCTCAGTCAACAGGTACTCTGCTACGTAAATAGGAGAGGGGCTGGGATCAGGGAGCACTGGCTGGCCTCCTCAGATATGAGGCTATCTATAACTGACAGACTTCACTGTGCGCAGACAAGCTTCATCAGGGTAGTTTCAAGCCTGGTAAGGCTTGCTCAAAAGACAATACATTGGAAATTACATTATTTCTTAACCCCATAGTAATCTCAGATTAGCTTCAAAAGTATAGAAAAGCCAAGTTTTCATGAACTTTTACAGAATATGCTGATTTCTACCAGCCACTGCTGGCACCAGCCTGCTTTTCTTTGCATATATGATGATTCATAAATGGTACTCAAGGATTTAGGAACCAAATCTACCACACTTTACAAATGCTATATTTTCCTTAAACAAAGAAACATAAATTTAAGCAAAGAAACATAATTTTGCGGGTCTAAAAACATAAGTGCTATGTAGGGCTTGTGCTCATCCCTCAACAGGGGAAATATTATTAGCATATCTAACACAACGTGGCATTCTAGAGGGAAGCCTTACCCTGGATGTACCCACAGAAATTCACCACAAGAGTAAATACATGATAGAAACAATTCACCACACCTTTACAACTTGCAATCTGGATTTAGGAGTTCAAGAGATAAAATGTTAAGGTAGATATTAAAACTACTTCATTTGACTGTAATTTGAATGTCCAGCAAAATGTCAATGTAGTCCCCAGTCAGCTGAACAAATGACTTTGCTCAGAAATGAGGCCTGAGGAACATTATTCACAGTTTCAAATTATGGAATAATAAAAAAATTAGATAACCTACATTATTCGTAAAGGCTGGTCCAGTGAAAGACCCAAAGAGCCTGAGCTTAACAAACCTGAGCAGCAGAAGGTAACTTCCAAATTTATGAATTAGTTGTTTTGCTCTTATATATCACTCACTAGTTCTCAAGAGTTTATAAAAATAGCAGCATTTCAAATTTGGGTAGAAAACTTTTACCAAAATTATAACCAAAAATATACGGTGTACCTACAGTTTTGGAAATTATCAAGTGTGCTATTTTGAGTTACGACACTGGCAAGGGATTTGCAAACATTTTGGATGCTCCAGTAATTCAAAACAGGCATGACGTACTTAAAGCAGGAGGCTTTTCCAGCCATGTGATCAATTTGTTTAGGCCATGATTCCAGGAGGCCTCTTACACAATCCTGTCCCCATTTGTCCTACCTCTATTGCTTCTTGCACAGATTTCCCATGAAATTCCTGTTAAATTCCTGGTTGCCATTAGCATGACTGTGCATACACAGCCTGCTGCGTGAAAGCGGAATAGCCTTTCATCCGAGGTGGCACCTTCACCTTTCTCCCTCCCTTTATACTGTATCTCTCACTGGTGGAAATTTTAACTCCATCTGACTCCAAACATTTAATTGAGCCTCTTAAGCATCGGTGCCTAATTGTCTGCTGTTCACCAAGAGCCAGGCCCTGCAAGAATGTGACTTCAGCTCATCAATGAACTGCCTCTCTCCAATGACCACAGAGACCATAGATCCCAAATTCAGGCACCTTGGTGATGTGTGCCAGATTACTTTGTGTGTAGTAGTCGTATGTGTTAATTAACATCAGCATTGGGGTCTAACATACATCTCCTTTGGAAAAGTTACGGTATTTCTGTGGGCTTATCCAATACCCAGGATGATGGGCCTGGAGCTATCTCGAAATACACATCCAATTAACCGCATGCAGAAGTTGTATGCATGGTGTAGAAGTGCAGTCTCTCAAGCCTTTGTAGAAAAATTGTCCCAGAAAAACAGTCCTTCATAGACTCGGTTGAGTTATCATCTCAGAACCCCATGGCCAGATACAGTCTTTATGAAAAGCAAATATGTTAGGTCGTTAAAGAGGGGCAATTTAGATCCTAAATTTTCCTATCTGAACCAACATACAAATGAGCACTCAATTAGGATTGCTCTCTGCAGACTGTTATCAATAGTGAGAAGACATCAATATTCAACACGATGGAGTGTTTTCACCACTGTGGTTAGGAGCACTGTGTTTGTCTATATTTCATTTGGGTCCTGGACTCACATCTGTTTCTTTCCTGCATAGTTGTTGCATATTAAGCCAGTGAGCACAGCCCACAGATTTTGTTTTATGTGCTTAAAACCTGCTTGCAGTCATGAGGTTTTAAAATTCACACTTCTTTTCAACTGCTGAAGCAAGACTCTGGGACAACATATCACAAAAGCAAGACCAACTGCCTTGCAAAACGAGATGTACCATGAAACAAAATAAATTGCAAAGAAAAATGGGCCAGTGCAAAAGCAGAAGGAAAATAGTGCAAGGTAATAACATAAGCAAGCAAAAAAGCAAGCAAAAAATATACAAGAGCTCACACTACTCTTCCAGTCCACAAAATACTCAAATAAGGGCAGCAGTACTCAGTGGAAACTGCACAACAGCATCATTGTCCAGCTGCTTTGTTCTTCTCCTGTAAATGTGGATCTAATGTCAAACACTGCAGTTCCCTGTTAGAACATAAGGAACTAATGCTGGCCACACACTATGAATCATAACGAGTTTTCATCTGTATTTAAAATTTTTGGACTTTGAACAAACTGACCGAACAGCTAAATATACAATCCAGTTCCCATTTCTAAAAACCCATTCCTGGCAAAGCCAGCAGTTCACAGCAGGTGATGGCTCTCTGTGAAGATACCAGTGCCTTCTCTTCAAAAGAGATGTGATGCAAGCTCCTACTGATTGGCAGGGATATATATTCAAGCAGACAGTTTCTCTGAGCTATCAGTTCTCCCTTCTGTGCTGTCCAGATATGACAGTAGAAATTTAAAAGTTAATTACCTCACAATTTTGCTTCCTTAAAAATATTTCGTGAGATTCTAACTTCTTGCTCCTGGTACAAGACTGTGAAGTACTGTTACTGCCTGCGTTCGGTCCTGAATGGCACTGGTTGCAGCAAAGAGTGAAAGCTGTATCTTCTTACTGGCCCTAAAGATAAAACAGGAAAACGAAAGAAAAGGTGGGTTTTAACATCAGAATTACTACATATATTACAGCTTTTCTGAAAAATATAAAGTTCCACACTGGAAATCCACTCTGACTTAACAAAAACATCAATCCAAGATAAATAGATAATTATGAATAAGTGGCTGCAAGTAATTTTGAATAGGTAGCTGCATAATACTATGCAGAC
Source organism: Anser anser (assembly GCF_964211835.1). Taxonomy (NCBI): domain Eukaryota; kingdom Metazoa; phylum Chordata; class Aves; order Anseriformes; family Anatidae; genus Anser; species Anser anser. Next base: position 98,378,629 of record NC_139722.1, read on the forward strand.
AAGGTTGATTAGACTTGGAAATGTTCCAATGGGGCATGTAGACTGGCTCCACATACTATGAAATTGAGGTTTTCTGTCATGCATAAAGCCAGATTCAAGCATCCAAGATCCATAAGGCAAGTCTGGAAAATGATAATGATTCTTCCATAGTCGTGTAACTATGTAATTTAGAAATTTCACCAAATACTGCTAATCTTATAGTACAACTGGAAATGCCGTATAGTGAAAATAAAGTGATTCCAAAAACCAGGATATTTGGGGTATCCAGCATATATATCTTCCTAATGGAAGATTCCAAATGGTCCCATGGAGCTCCAGGGCAGCCGTGGTGGCCAGGGCTGGGTACGGGTGAGGTGTAGTTCGGGCAGGGCTGAGCACACAAGGGGATCGGGTTGAAGATCTAGGATCCTGTGGGGCTGATCAGGGCAGCGATGGCCAGCTGTGCCCAGCACTGCATTCCTCAAGGTCTCCCTGGCTGCCACGTCCAGCCTCACGCTGACTGATGGGCTAGAATATAAAATGGAGGTCACATTATTATTCCTGAAAAAAAAAAACTGATGCTAGCTATATATTTGCCTGCGTTCTCAAGGAAATGGGACTTACACAATCACACTGTCTGTTGGTACGGCCGTTAGATTTACCCCTACAACAAATCCTGAGTCTGTTGGTCAATTTTAACCACATCTGACAGAAGGGCAAGGTTCTTAAAGATAAAAGCTCTTCCAAAGTCAAACAAATCTGCACATGGGTTGCAGTGAGGAGACCGCAGCAGTTACCTCAGTGTGAGAATAAATTGCCACAAGAGCTCAACAGCCATGGGGGTTTGGGGACAGTCTGTACATGTGTCCTTGATGGGCAGTCAATGTGCAGCAGATCTCAGAGCCACCACAGAACTGGCTGTGTCCTGCCCAAAGAGCGCTGGGGCACCGGGGGGGTCATAAGGACTCGTGGGGGACACTTCTGGTTTGTGACGTTCTGTGGGACACTGGACACCTACCATAGGAAACCAGGCTGCATCAGTTCTGCTGCTCAGCTTGCTGTTCCTTTCTTTAAATTAATCTACATAAAATCCTTGTTAAAGGTCACAACAACAGAGATAAAGTTTGCAAGAATATGTTGTCAAAAGCCAATATTTTAAAAGGCTGATAGTTTCAAATGCATCATGCTGTGACATTATAACACGACAGCATTATGCTATACTAAAATAACTCCCGATGCTTACATAATCTGTAGATTAACATTCTGAAGCTCTCACCAAAAAAAAATAAAAAATCCTACTTCCTTATTATTTTTGGAATCTTATGTTAAGTCCTCTAATGCACATGAAGCAATGAGTAAAAACTGAAGAGTATAGAAACTCAGAATCACAGAATGGTTTGGGTTGGAAGATCATCTTAAAGATCATATAGTTCCAACCTCTTGCCATGGGCAGCATAAGCAGTTTTCTGCTGTTTTCCCTTTGTGAAAATGAACAAGCATCTTAGGAAGCTGTTATTCCTGAAGGGAGCAGTAAGAGAAATTGGGTGAGCATACTAGCATCAGTTTGCAGTGCTATCTTCTATCTTTGAAAACATCAGAAAAATGTGTATTTCCTCACTTTCCCCATCCTCACCAGCATCTTCTGTATAGAACCACCCTAATCACCAGGAAAGCAGTACACCTTATGATAACAACCACTAGAGGATGTGGTCTGTGCTCTTGGGAAAGCACAGAATCGCCAATTCTTGTCAGATTGGTTCAGGAGAAAGTAGAATGGAAAGTTTCAGAATCTGGATAACAACTGTGAGAATAGCACTAAGATTATTTTAACCACTTACTAACTAGAATTGGGAATGTACAATTTGTTTTCTATAGAAGAAAAAATTGGTTCCAATATTACTTTGTTCAGTTGTGTTAGTTTATAAAGATGAAAAAAAAATCTCTCAAAATGTCTTTGAATGCAAAAGGAATCAAGCAGCAGGAGAGGCTTTGCTCACAAATTCAATCCCCTTAGCCGGTAGCATTCTGCCCAAATGTTATCTTTTATTTTATTATTTTTAACATTGTCAGACTAATGGCATTTTTGTGGCTGTGGCCATCACTTTCTGACTGCCCTATCTCAGTTTCTCTTTTTTTTGTGTGCCCTTCCTTCCCATAACACAAACCTTTACCAAAGAGCAATCAAACCTCTTTAACTGCATATGCTTCTGCTTTGGAAAATAGCTCATGCTGTTTCAGTTATCTGATCCATAAAAGATGCCTTTCCTTACCAAGTTACTAAAATTTACCTAAACTTATTAAAATTATTTATGCCTCCGAAGGCCTAATTAATGCTTAGACACAGCAACATGATAGCAGCTTGCAATCTGATTAAAGACACTCAGCATGATACAATCTATGAAAGTAACACAAAGAATTTCAACTCTGGTCTGCAGAGTTAACAGCAACATTAAATCACGTAGCGCTACGATCCCTACAGTGACAGATTGTTTGCAGTTAAAAGAGGTCAGCGAAAACAGCAAATGTCATACAATAAATACAGGGGGAAGGGGGGCAGAAAAATAAAAAGAAACTTATTAAGACCGAAGAAATCACCATATTTTCAACTAATGTAAATTAGTATATCTTCAGTGTTGATGATGAACTCAGTTATGCAACGGAGCTAAAAAATTGGCTCAAAACAGTTGTTAGAAAATAGAATGGTACTAAAAGAACAATGGGGAAAATAAATTAATGAATTAAAACTAGTTCCACCCTGAAATATCCAGCAAAAGAAAAATAGTTTAAATAATGTGCTTATTATTTAATAATTAACTCAGATGAACAGAACATTCTAATATCACAGTGAACTCAGTCACCCCACTCCTCCAAGTGCTGATGACAGTTTCCTCTTGTTATCTGCACAAACTTCCACATATCTTCAGACCCACGGTGCTACTTGCCAAAACCAGAAAGTGGCTGGGCTGTGGTACCCGATTTCTAGGGTATGACAAGCAAAAAGCCAGTGCCTGGGAAGGGTTCCTTCCTAAAGGAAGAACAGCTGGTCAAACTGAAGCAAAACACATACGGGTTTTGCAGTTTGGTACTAGCACAGTGACCTGGACAGGGAGTAACTGTAGGTTGTGCAAGCCCATAATGCAAATAAGTCTGAGCTGATTTCCAAGTGTTTCATAGATTAAGTACATTTCAATACAGATAAATTAAACTCTTCTGAAACCAGTTCTTGGCACCGAGGTTAACCTGCTTGGAAGAACCAGTATTTGTTCCAGAAAACTCCCTTACCCTCAAAACCAAACTTGTACACTGCACAATGGGGGCTTGGGAATCTCATCCTGGGCAAGGCGCTGTTCCTGCTAAACAGTGATAGAGATGGTAGAGCCCCAGTCCCTGGGAACAGACCCCACACTGTTTACTTGTACAGTTATAGCCACAGTTGCCAGCGATCATCATGAATCTTTTTCTACGGCTCCAGCTTTGGAGGTACTTTGGCCTTTAGAAGTCAAAGGCCTGGGCAGGTCACACCCAGCACCTACACTGGATGATGGTCATGGCAGGCAGCCTCCAGAGAGCAATTCAGTCCCCCCAAGATGTGACTTTCCACTTCAGAGTGCCTATCTTGCTCCTCTGCCTCCTGAGAGAGCCTAGGTTAGCAGGGCTCCAAGTGAGGCGCTCCTGCTAGGTGCTTACAGCTGGGCAGGATCAGGCCGTGCCAAGTGTCTGGGCGGCTGTGCAAGGCAGAGGTCATGACCATGCAGACTTTGTACTGAACTCCAAAACAAGAGACTCTGCACTAAGCTCAGAAAAGAAATATACAATTGTGCACAGAATAATAAGCCTCGACCATATTTTCCAATCCCTGGTTTCCATAGCACTTTGCAGTACTACTTGGCAGTACATCAGACATACTCTAGCATTTCTATAGGCTTCTTTTTGTATCTCACTGCTCCTCCTCAAAATCAAGGTGGCTTTCTTTACATTGTAGGGTCCCACAGTCAAATCACGTCCCTCTTCTCCTGCTTCAGAAAAGTGCCTTTCCTATTCAAAACTTTTGAAAGACCTTGTAAATCTTCCTCTTGTTCTCTCTGTGAGCCCTTCTGAAACTGCCATTCTTTTTTAATTTCTGTTCCTTCTTCCTGTTTGAGGACTTTCCACGTTATCTGGTACAGTCATTAAAGTTAATTACTCTTCACTCTGACAAGTATGTGGCATAGGCCCAGTCAGCAAATGTTCTATTCCACATTAAAAATAAAACATATTCATAATAACTTTGTCCAAGATTCATAAGATGTGTGTAGAACATACTGGCCACCCCAAATTCCTGGGATCAAATAGAGTTTAAATATTGTTTAAAATGGATGGTTTAGTTTTTTTCTAAGATAAATTACAGGACTCACTTTTGAGCCTCCTGTAGTCTCATAAACAGCAGCTGACCAGCCCAGTCAATCAATACAGATATTTAAATAAGACTTTGGTAACAGTGACTTTGATGTTTCACTTTTTTTTTTTTTCTCCTACAGAAAAGGTAGGCAATGGTAATAATAAAGCTGCAGAAATACGTATCAGAGTTTGAAATCCTCACTGCCCTACAGGACAAACAAACACTAAAGACGCTTAAATGACAACGCAGTTTTGTAGTGTTTAGTAATTACCTGCATAGACAGCAGAACATTCAACACTGGACTACAGTGAAGACACTCCTTAAAGAGTTAAGTACTGCTACATTCTCTGAAACTTCTGGGGTAAAAATTGCTGCAGACAAAACAATTCACGATTTAGAATGCATATTTGGAGGTAGGAATGGCATAGAAATCAGATATATGAGGTTATTATAGCAATTTGTCCATGTCATTTTGGAAATGCAGTGAATATTAACAGCAGTTGTCATAAGAAGTGATCCCATCTTCTACTCTTCCGAGTGATCTAGAAAAACAGCCGAGTATGCCCATATCAAATAAAACAGGAATACAACTTTTAACAATGTACTTTTTTTTTTTTTAATGAAAACTTCAGTTTGCACAATGGAAAAAAAACAGGCATAGATTTCACAGCATGACACCTGACACATGGCCCAGTACAGCTGTTGACATGGACAGAATAAAAAAATACTATGCAAGAAACTCAGGGCACGGCAACAGCACTTACAAAGACTTTCCTCTCACTTAAACTTCTTAACAGGCAAAAAAATATTCCAAAAATCAGAGTAACCATTCTTAGGCTAGAGACAAGCAAGAAGGTCTGTGTAACAAAGCCTATTTTTGGAAGTCACACTGTTGAAATCAGTAACAGTACCGAGTATTTTGGGATCAGTGGAGATCCTGTTTTATTATGTTGAAAGAACACCTAATACTTTTCTGCCTTATTTTTCACATCCTTTATCAAGTATCATCTCAGGTGCATTGCAGTTATTTTGTGAGAAACACATTTGAAATATCTTAATTCTACAAAGTAATCCAAGCCCAAACTCAATTATGATTTTCCTTGATTGCCTTAATTTATCAGCTATGTAATGCTCTCCCATTTCATGAATTTCTAAGCTGCCTCATTATTTTCTGTGCAGTACTTAAGGCTTGAAGATGTACCACTAGTAGTGGCTGCCCAGAACACAAGAAGTTTCCACAAGCACTGGGGTAGTGAGAAGTCAGTGCATACATACATCCTATTAATGCATGATGCATTCCATGGAAAAGATAATAGCTTTTTTTTTTTTTCTCTCTCTTTTTTTTTTTTTAATTGCTATTATTTTAGGACAAGGCGAGTAAATCCCAGCAGGGTGTTAGAATTTGTTGCACAGGTTCCCAACTAATGAACGCCTGTAATACAGGAGAGATGGGAGAGGCAGGACTCATGCCAGCTCTGCAGAGATGGTTCAGGGCAGACTCATACAAATATATTTTCCATCTGGGGCCAGAAGTCGTCCTGGCTGCAGCCGGGGGAAGTGGTGGTAACACAAGCCACTGTGTGGGTAAGAAAGGGAGGAGAAGCAGTAGGAGCAGCCCCACAGACAAGAAAAAGCAGGGCACAAAGATGCTGAGGGTGACTGGGGGAGCAAGGAGGCAGTGTGTGCAGACCTGCAGGGCACAGAAGTGAGGGGGTGGCATCAGCTGGTGCCAAGGCTGAGAACCAGCGCTTTACTTTGATATCCTGCTCACAGGGGGTATCCATATGGACCATTTCGGTACCTTGCAGAATGATGCAGCAAATGCATCTGTCTTTGTCAGAGATTTTTGGTGTTGAGGATTGCAAGGATCTGGGAGAGCAGACACCAAACTCTGCAATTATTAGGCAGATAGATACTCTGTCGAAGAGCAACTGAAATGGTGTGGTACAAAGGAGCATTCCAGACCCTTTCATTCTGTTCAGCCAAGGGACTGTCTTGAACTCAATTTAATCGTAACAGAAATACCAGAATAGAACATACAGTATAAAATTAAATACAAATTTGTCATGTAACATAATACAGTGGTAGAATGCTAGCGGCAATCAGACAAGCAAAGGCTATGGAGATGGACACTGGTAGCAAGACGTCTAACCCAGGCCAATGTACTCAATGTGATGGAGGTGTCCTGGTCTGAAGTATACCTATTTCAAAAGATCTTAAGATATATGTATGTATATTTAAGACCATATATATATACACATAGTCTTAGTCCAGTTCTATTCTGTATACATTTAATGTTTTTAACTGGGGCAGAGAGATCAGGATCATGAGTTGCTTTTCAAACCAGTCTTCTCAGAAAAGCATTGAGACTTCCAGACCCGTTTGTAGTTCTGCTGCCTACCTGTTGTGTAAGAAAATGGATGGCTTTACGTTCCAGACACCAATTTTAGTGATCACTTTAAAGGAAATGTATTAGTTAAAAGAAATTTTAATTTCAGAAAATGGCACTCCTGCATATTTACATTTTTTATTATAATATCTGGCCTTTGGGCTCATTTGAAGAATTGGTCCTTAATGACGTTAGCACATTTTATGTCAATGTAACTTTGATGACTTTTGTGGTTTTATGGTCTCCAAAAAACAGAGTAGAGAAGAATCAGGCTACCAGTTTTTCCACAAAGGAAAAAAATGGAAGAGATTTCTGACATACCCCTGTGTGGGGGCATACATTACCAAATGGTTTAGCTTAGTTTTCCTTTAAGGTCTGCCTTACTTTCAAACCAGTTAATCAGTGGGAAAGAATCTAGGAAGGGATTACAGAGGTTCTTGGTTATTACTACAATCATTCTGCTTCCCCTCAGACAATTCCGAGGTCTACTAAGATGGAAAATAGTCTCTGATTTTTTTTTTCTTTAAAAGCTGGCAGCTTTTTAATGAAGAGAGAGACTGGAGTAGCATGTGCAGTCACTGCAATCTGTTCTGATCAGTGCTGGCTAATTAAGGCTTTAGCTAATTTAATTTTGAAAGATGGTTTGAGTTAGAATCTGAAACCCCTTGTTTAGTAATACAAATGAGAACTGAAAACATATGTTACTCACAACGGAAAAGGAAACAGCGCTTGTACAACTGATCTCGAAGGAGGCTGTAGGTGTCAATGACAACAGTTAATTTTACAGTAACAATTCTGACTCAAGGCAGACTATAGTCTCCTAAAGTGTGCAATAACCTGCTGGCAAACTCCGGTGCTTGAAAAAGGACACCAGAAATGAGAAGGCTGAAGTAATAAGTGGTGAGAGTGAATGGAAAACCTTCAAAAAAGGTTTTATTCCCTGTAAAGTATCTTTTCCAGAGAAAGGGCAAGAATGCAGTTTTGTTTCATTTGAAGAACCGTCAGTATGAATTTCTATTAGTTTGACTAGCAACGTGCAACATTTTTCCAAATGTCTTGAATCACTGTCTGTGCTAAGCTATCAACAGGCTGACGAGGTGTGCCGCTGCTTTGTGGCGTTCTTCTCACGGGCTAAGAAGGACTGGTGGGGCTGCGCGCAGGCAGCTCGTGCAGCACAGCTCTGTGCTGTAGTGCGGTTTGAGCCAGAAGATTATTAAAGATGTGCTCTTCGTTTACTTTGCCGGTAAACTATCTGGGTGTTGTCCATGATGATGGGATTTTGAAGAAATACACTTAGGTAAGGTGATGGCTTTGGCAGTAAGACTGCCCTAGAGAGTGCCATCCCTCTCCACCTCCTCAGGTTGTAACTTCTGAAGCCATCTTTGCACTGAAGCCAGGGCACCTTCCCACTGCATGGGAAAACTCACAAGCTTTAGAATATATATAGAATGTCACTCAGTATAAAATTTCTGCCTTTTAATGCTTTTACGTGGCCACATAAATATAAGTATGTCTACAACAAAATTTCAAGTCAGTTCCCCTTATACTTACTGCGATTGTGATCAACTCATTTTATGCTGCTAAAAAATGTTATATATTACAAAAATATGGTTGGATCATCTTTTAAGAATACTCAAACATGTTTAATATTCTTGACATTTGGCTACCTGTTTGCTTTCACAAAGCTCTTTCTTGAAAGTGAAAATACAGCAATATTTTTCTGGCACTGTTTAACTTTCTGATTCTTAAATAGTAAAGCAATGCTGCTATTTAGATTGCAAGGACAGCAGGAAGAACATTTACTCTATTTAAATCTTCCCTTTCCGAAAACATGGTTTATTTATTTATTTAGAATATGTGGAAACACACTTGATAATAGGTTTTGTAAAAAACAACAAAATGATCAAACCGGAGTTATGAACTGAAATTACCACAACAGTACGAAAAGGCTGATATTTCAGAGCTAAAGACATGTCATGTTGATAGCTGGCAATTCAGATGGAATTTGTCTTTTCCAAACATGGAAAAGTTGCACGTTGTCTAATCACTCTCATAGTACATGAAGTTTTATTTCTCAAAAAATCTTTATCTTTTTAAATGGTGTTGACTTAAGACATTGGAAATGATTCCTGTCTACAGCAACGAGGGGAAAAAATCAGCTGTTAAACATGTCTGACTCCTGGAGATAATTCAAATGGAAAAAAATCCAGGTCATTGGCCTTTTTAAATAGACCCCCGGCAATATTTACTCCTCCATAAATAGCACAGTCACATGAAATAAAACTGTGTTCAGTAAAGCCTGCAAAACAAAAGAACAATTTACAGACTGAAACGCAAACTGTGGCTCATGTGTTCACTGGGTAGGATTAAGTGAGCTTGCTGCACGGTCTGTGCTTAGTGCCTGTGGTGTCAGATCCGCTGGAAGGAGAGCAAGTCAGGTCACCTAAGGGGCTCCATCCTTCTGCAGAAAGGCTGGGACTCTGCTGTACACAGTGACCTGTGAGAGACAGCTCCTGCTGTAATGCCAGGCTTCACTGCAGCAGAAACGAGTGCCGCTTCCTTTACCATCATGACTAAGAGCACACCTACACAAGGAAAATTCATGGGCATTACTATGCCGCTTTAATTTGACCACTATGGCTCTATTGCTATAGTAAAGGCGGTAAATTTCCCCAAGGTAGACAAGTCCTAACATGGAGGTGTGTACTCCTGAAATGGCGAGAAAGGCTGTTTACTTCAACTGCTGGCAAAAATAAATCTATAAGTATGCTACAGACAAAAAGACAAATGACTAATTAGTATAAACATTACTTAGATCTCACAAAAGCTCATTTCAATCTCTTTTGTGGGCATTACCACAGTCATGACTTTCTCTCTCTCTCTCTCTTTTTTTTCCCCCCAAAGATTCAGCTCTGGGAATAATGTTATTGCAGGACAATGATAGCTGTCTCTTTTAAAACTTTTCCAGCTCTGAAGACTGTTGAGTAAAACTTGAAAATGTGAAGCAACTGCACACAAAAGCTTCATAACCTATATGATAAATTCATAGAATCCACAAGTGCATTTTTTTTTAAATGTCCCTGAAAAGATATAGTTTAAAACCAAGGAGTGACAGAGAGGGGACAAACTTGCACACGACGGTTGTCAGGACACTGGCTAGCAGACTGCAGAGAAATGGAGAAATGGCTGTTGAAGAAGACTTGGCTCCTTGTTTCCAGTTGTTAAATCACAGTAGAGACAAGTGAAAATATAAAAATTATGTTCTGCTATTATTTGCCAAGTAAGAAATTACTATTTCTGACATGGGAATAGAATTACAATTTAAGATGCAAAACTAACTCCTTATAGCATATGCTATGCTGTCAAAGCGTTTGGAAACTCTGGTACAGTGAACTCTTTCCACCTTGGATTTACTGAGAGACTTACCCTTCTCTTCATTTCTCTTTGTTACAGCCAACATATCTGGTTCACATCTCTTGGCCATGTTTTGTACTTTTCTGGCTGCCACATTCATTAAGTTTCCAAGAGCAGCTGATTCTTAGCATGCAGTAATTCTTGTTAGCCTGCTGAGAACTTGACAGAATAAACCTTGCTGTTTGTTTGTTTAATTCCCTTCACTGAGCATTAAGAATTATTTCTGAAAGAACTCTAGCTTCCAGGTGTTCGCTATTAAATGCAAACATTTCATAACAGAAACACTTCCTTTTTATTTTCGAAATGTTGTGTTGAACAAGCTTTATAGAAGATTGCAAAGCTGAGGAGAGTGCTAGCTGGCATTTACAAAGACCTGGTATTCCACAGACAAAAGCATTTAGAAAGTGGTAGTAGTAAGGCTACAGTTGGGTGGGGTTTTTTGGTGGTGATGGTTTGGTATTTTTTTTTTTTTGGCATTTCAGTGAATAGGGGTGCCACTTGCTACGTTTAAAAATACTACAAATCCACTCTTTTTGCTTAAGATCTTTCCCCATTTTACATATAAAATACAGGCTGATCTTTAGCACAGAGAACAGATTAATAAATACATATATGCTCATGTTCTGTAGGTTTTTGCTAAGAAAATGTCATTACAACAAGGACACTAGCTGATTTTGAAAGCTTAGTTGTAAACCTATGTTCCTAAGGGTTGCTTTGCATCTTTCTAAGCCAGATTCCTATTGCTATCTCAGATAGCACCGTTTCCACCCAAAATGACAGTTCAAGACAAAGACAGAATTAAGGAGTTAAACTGGGGCACATTCTCACTGCACTATCAGTTATGACAATCAGTGTATGCATGTATGTATGTGCTTGTGTGTACAAACTCCTTAAAACAATTTTTTATTTGCAACCCAGTCACGCTGGATTGTCTGACAGAAGACTTAATTAAAAGGTTTTTAAAATAACAACATGAATCAGAGCTAGTTTTAACAACCCATTGCCTGCAAATACCCATACACATAGTTTTGCCTGGAAAGACTGTAGTGACGTATTCATAGGTATGTGGAAGGAAATCTTACTCAGCACCCTTAAAAAGAAGGTCTTGCCAACTAATCTCTGGTTTCCAATCCCAGAATTTCAAATCCTGCTCTGGGAGGAAGGTGACAGATGGTCCCTGAGATAATTGATTCTGTATTATTTAAGGATTTATCAAGCAGAAGACTTAGGAAAACTTCTGCTAGATAGTGACTAGCCAGTGCAGACCACAGAACACACAGTTAACCTGACGTTTGTGAGCAGTTCGCTTGGTTTTACTGGGACGGTTCAAGTGCTTAAACTTAATGGAACACAGCCTTAGCCCAGACGGCATTTTATGTTAGCTGACATACCTTGAGAAACTGATGGAATGGCACAACAGTAAATACAAGCACTGCTGCAGCCAACAAGGGTTTTCCTTAAAAGTTTTCATTTTGAGAAGCAAATCAAAATACATTTTCATAACCTTTCTCCACAAACCTTCCTGGTTGAGGGTTCACGTACTTATGACATCCTCTTTACTAAAATATTCCTCCCACTGTCTCTGACAACTGCGTTTCTTGTAGCTTGGCCTCTCAGCACCTGTACAGAAGAATGGGAAAGCAAAACTGTGGTTAACTCCTTGCCTGCTGGCAACCAGACAAATCCCCATAGCAAAATCTCAGCAGCAACCCGGTACTCGAAGCCCCACGCTTCCAAGTTTGACAGGGATCTGAAACTTAATGATACATCATGGTCCCATTCACCTTTCCACTCCTGGATTAAAAAAAATGCTAGGAAGGTACAGGGAATAAATCTCTGTGACTGAATGAAAAGAACTGCTAATGCGACTTTTAGTTAAATCTGTTCTAGAATGCTGCTTCTCCGTTTTGAATAACGATCATGAACGATAATGAGTTTTCTTCCGAGTAAACTTAGATACACACATAAGGTTTTGCAGAATCAGTGCTTCAGTGCACACTGAAGGCTCTGATTGAAGAGTGGGAACAGCCTGGCAGAAAATTACTATTCACAACATTCTCTGTGGACACCGCAGACTTTTATGAATTAGATTTGGAGCCGGCAGCTTATAACCTGGCATCATCGCTGTGTGCCTTTAAATACTCTGTAGAAACCATGGGGTTCAGAAGCTGACTCAGAAGCAGCTCAGGCAGCTGTGTAGGAAGCAGCAGCATGTGCAGAAGCGGGGAAGGCAAACTTCAGCCTTCCCGAACGCAGCTATTTCAGACTGCCAGCCGCAGCTCTCGCTTTCAGTTCTCCCCCAGACACCCTGGTCCGCACACCTTTACGTTCAAACGGCCTCCCACGTCCATGTAATTCCACCGTCCTCAAGCAAACACCAGTTCAACCATTAGCTTTTCGATTTGGGAAACCGTAGCTGCTTTACAGAGCTGCTGCTCATTCTTTTCCAAACCAGAAGAGTTATATTAAAAGGACAACAGAAAACTCAATAGCTAAAAATACTTTTCATTTATTCACAACAATAAAGCAGCTTATTTTTTGCTCCGCTGACAGATTTCACCAGTACTTCTTTTATGAGCAGTCCATGAAGATACGGTCTGAAAATATTTTCCAGTGCAACTGATATGAAAATTCCATCATTGCAAGGCTATACCTATTATTTACTTAGGGCTTTGCGTCACAAATTTCAACTGCCAATAGGTTTTTACAACATTGTTTTAAGCAGCATGGCAACCATCCCAAAGCCTAGTAACCTCGGAGAAAATATTTTACATCTCAGAAAATATTTTTATGTTACTCAGAACCTACATAATGCTTTTCATTAACCATTTTCAAAATGTTTAATTGATGAAACTTGAAGGTAGGCCCTTTCACACGGGGGACAGGCAGCAAGGGTTGAGTTGCCAATAAACAGTATACAGGACACGCTGGACCATGTCACTTTCTAAAAATGGGTGCAGAAGAAAATGACAGCTGTTGCAGGGCAGGCAGGAACAGGGGAACACACGGACACGAGGTCTGGGCCTTAGCGCTCTCTGAGTAGGACCTATGGGCCGTGTAGTGAAATGGGAATTAACCAGGTAAGGAATGCAAGCATTTCTTTTACTGCAATGGATACAAGTCAGCAGTTTAAAGGGCAAGTGTCCAAAGTATGCCATTTGGTCTTCAAAATTGATTTTATGGAATTATATATATATATTAAAATGTCTGCACACATACAAGAAAGATAACAGTATATTACAGTTATCTCTGTTTACAAAACAACCATTTTTACGTTCATATAAAGCTACTATCCAAATATGTCTTTTGATTTATGGATTCTGCATACTAAGTTTAAACTTTGGCTCATGAGAGCACATGAAGTGCAATTACCTTACAGTATTTATGTCCTACCAAAATTTTAGATTTTAGCCTTTAAAACGCTAGAGATTTTAGCCTTTAAAATGCTAAAAATGCTTACTTGCTGAATTGGCACCTAAAGCTAGGCACTAGGAAGAAACATGCTGATGTGCATAAAGCCTCCCTGTACCTGTATGACCATAAGCCAAGGCATCCCACATGCTGGCAGTTCAAAAGCTGGGCTGTTTTTATATGGAAATGGGCCTGGGCAAAAGTCACTTTAAGGCAGCCCAGTGCCGCATGCACAAACATCATGTTTTTCATGTGCTGCAGCAATCACAATGCACACTTCTTACAGCCTAACTTCAGCTTGAACCATATAAACCATACGGCATGTTTACTTTTCAAAACTCATTTGTAACTGAGACGCTTGATGAAAACTTTACCCAAATGTAGCATTTTATCTTTTGGGCAGGAAGATTATAATCCCTTATTTCTTTCCCCCATCCTTTTTATCTATTTTACCGGTGCTCTCTGGATCAGACACCAACACTTGCTACCCAGAGCCTACATGATTCTCAGTATTTTCATCCTAAGTCAACAGAGGAATTAGAAACTCCATAAAAATTCACCCCTTGAAAGTTAAGCACGTGTTTACTTCAGTTTGTGCTTTGCAGCCTGCAGAACGAGATTGAGACTCGGTGTGAGAGAGTAAACGCCACGGTAACCCAGATTCAGGGCAGCCAAATCCAGCCGGAGACATAAGGACGCCCCAAAACGTTGCGATGCTAGGAGGGTGCAAAACTAAAGCCAGAGGCATCCCAAAACGCAGCCAGGTGCTGCCGGAGCTCCCGGCGTGCGCAGCTCCCCCGTGAAGAACACCGCCCGGTACCACGCGGGAGGTGCGGCTGAGGACAGCCCCCCACCTTCCTCCTTCACCCCGCGCTATCTGAGCAGCCGGGGGGCTCCCGAGCCCCGCACCCCCTCACGGCCCAGCTCCAGGGGCTGCCGAAGCCCCGGGGACCGCCCCGGGCCGGGCACAGAGCCCCCCTGCCCGCGGGGCCGGGGCCCCCTCAGAGGCAGCACCACGACCTAACGGCCTCCGCGCCTCGCGCCCAACGGCCGCGTTCTGCAACCGCCCCCCTACGTTGAAGCGAGAAGCCCCGCCCACCCCCGTTTCCTTCCTCCTGATTGGAGCACCTTACCGTCAATCCCGCTCCCCCTCCCCACCCCTCCCAGCGCGGAGGGCGGGGACTCCACGACCCTCTCCTCTCATTGGGCGCCCACCGCCGTCACTCACCCAGCCACGGCCCCGCCCCTCACCCCCCCCCCCCCTTCCCCTCGCCGTTGGCGGCGGGCGGGGCAGGAGGCGGGCGGGATGGCGGCGGGGCGACGGGGGGGCGCGGGCGGCGGCGCCTGAAGGCGGGGAAGGGGCGTGCGGAAGCCGGCCGCTGGGGAGCCGCCTCCCCGGCCAGCCCGGCGGATGACAGCGGGCCCGGCCCGCTGCGAAGTTTGCCGAGCGCCCCCCCCTCCCCGGGGCCGGTTCACCGGTGGCTTCTCCCTCCGCTCCCCCCTTCCCCTTCCGCCGGCTGGGCGCGGGGAGGAAACCGCGCGGAGGATTTATTATTATTTTTAATTATTACTATTATTGTTATATATTTTTTTTTTCCTTTCCCCTTTCTCCTTTCCGAGCCTCTTGCCCGCCCGCGTTAATATATGCCCGCGGCGAGCGACGTCCCCCCGCGCCGCCTCGCCGCCCAGCCATGTCGGCGGCCATCTCAGCCGCGGAGAAAGTGGACGGCTTCACGCGGAAATCCGTGCGCAAGGCTCAGCGGCAGAGGCGCTCGCAGGGCTCCTCGCAGTTCCGCAGCCACGGCAGCCAGGTGGAGCTCTCGCCGCTGCCCCAGCTCAAAGGTACCTCGGGGAACCCTCCGCGTGTGTGCGTGTGCGTGTCCCGGGCCGCTCCCCGTGTCCCCCTGCCCGGCCCCTGTCCCCCTGCCCTGTCCCCGTGTCCCCCTGCTCTGCCCCCTTGTCCCCCTCCGTCCCCTCACCGAGCTTCTCGCCGTGCTGCGCACCGATCCTGCCGTGCCCACATGGGCTCGCTTTCGCCCCGTAAACAAACCAGCCCCGTGCGGCTTGCCCCCCGCTACCCCCCCCTCCTCTCACCCCACACGCACTTCTCCAGGTGATTTAGTCGCCCCTAAATCACCCGCGTGCTTTTTTGGAAGGCTTGCCGCCCGAAATGTTAGACGGTAAGTTGGGTTTGGGAGCGCAGGGAACGGGGCGCTGAAAGCCTTCAGTGGCTCCTCCCATCGGGGGGTTTTGCAAAGAGGAACTCGGTGCCTGTGGCATAATGTCCTGAGCTGCCCGGGAGGGCTCGCGTGTAGCTCGTTTGGGCCTCCCCGTCGCTTTTTTGGACCGTGTTTGAACGGTATTTTCCCTGCTGGATTTTAAGAACGAGGCGTTATCTCAAAGCCTGCTTAGTGCTGTGCAGGAGCGCTCGCACAGGGAATCAAAAAATGACGCCCAGGCATTAAAGTCAATACCGAAGGTTTTATCCTTTGTCCTGAAACTAAAATCCAGGAAGACTCAGTTTGCTATCAGATTGCAAAGATTAAACAAAAGTTAAGTGCAGCCTCCCCCCCCCCCCTTACCACCAAAGTTCTCTATATTCCCCCTCTTAAAAATTACAAAAATAGTTATTCGGCAGGGAATATAAACTCCTTGTTAAAGTATTTGACAAGGACCTGAACAACAGGGATGAGATATTACCTTAACATTACCCCCTATCAATTGTACTGTTGCTTGTGTTGAAGTCTTAAGGTTTTTGAAGCTGCATCATATGATGGTGGGAAAAAATAACTCTAATGATTTGCAGCAAATACCCCAAATCAGAGTGCAGTATGGTCGACTTAAAAATAGTCCTAAAAGCTAAATATTTTTTTTTCCTGTTTGATTTTTGTGGATTATACAGTCACAGCTGTAGTATTTCAAGACAGTTTCTTGCTGCTCCTGAACGGCAGATGTTCATGAATCATGAAACTGGCTATTAGCAGGAATGTTATTAAATGCAAATAAGCTTGGGCAGGAAGGTAACATGGGAATTATTTTTTTCTTTAGCATCTTAGTTGCAGTGGCTGTGCACGTTACTCTTAAAAACAGAAAAGGTGTTCTTCAGGGTGCTTGTTTTGAGTTTTCTTTGTGAAGTTTTGTCCTCCCTTTAGCTGGATTTACAGGATTTATAACCAAGATGATTTCTGTGAAATCAAGATTCAGTTTCTGCTACTGGCATGACTAAACTTCAGCCAATTTTTAGTCATAATGAAAGGCTAATTCACATGCTGTTCAGACAGTATATTTTCCTCAAAGATCATTTTTTTATAAAACCACTCTTGAGACCTTGTAAAAGCACTTGGTAAATATCGCACATAGGTGGCAGACTTCAGAAAGTTTGGGTCCTGATCCAGCAAGCAGTTAAGCGTACGTACTTTATGCAGGGAGCAATTCCAGCTTAAATCAGCAAAATGTCCAAGTTTACATTCTTTGCTGAACTGGGACTTTAATGTTAGATTTTTAACTTTGTATGATTAAGTCCTCTAGTTTTGTGAGTGCAGTTTTACAGCTTTTTGCTTATTGTACGGGGAAAGTTTGTGTGGCATCAGCAGCTCAGATGTTTGGAAATTTGAGGCCATAAACTATCAGAGGAATTTGTTCAGTTAAGCAGAGTTTTATAGTAGCTCGAATTGCCTTAAATTCTTAAAGGAAAATCGCATCTGTCTTCATGCTTATGGTTTATATTGAGAGTCTTGCCCTCTAAATCTGTTTCAGAACATAAATTGTGGGCAAAGCATGCTTTTATGAGTAACAGTATCCCAGTTAGCCAGTTACCAGAAAGCTGGGCAGCACTCTTCTGCATGTTTTCTCCCATGGGTTTGTAATGTTTGGATATATGGGGAATTTAGATTTGTTGTGAATACAGCTGTGGATATCTGATGTTTTCTCCCCTTCTGCTTCTCTCCTTTCCTCTCTTGACCCTCCCCTGCCTCCCAAACCAAAAAAGCTGATAGAAAGAGTTTGCTCTCCATGAATGTATGGTTTTGTGAAACTTCTTGTTGTAATCACATACGTCTCAGGAAGATGAAGCTCTGCTTTATTCTTTAAAGCCAATGTGGGATTCAGTAATAGTTGTGATGCTGCCAGCGTAGTGTCATCTCCAGACTGGTAGCCAGCGTTCCCAGGGAGGGGCGGAAAAAGGAAAGTACAGTCATTACGCTGGTGCCTAAGGGCCCTCAGCGTGCACTTAGGAAATTAGATTAAGAAGTTTTGCTTTTCCAGGTATCTTAAAGTAAGGGGCTAAGTGGGGGGTGTTTGAAGCCTGTATTGGGAGATTAGCATTTTGTAGATGAAGAAGCAGTTTGGTGTTACACTGCAGTAAAAATACTTAATTTGATTTATAGTTACTGTCTTGTTTGATCACTTTCAAGGCAATAACAAGTATTCTGAAACTCCCAGATCGGTTTGTCAGGCTGGCCTGAAATACTTGTATTCCATTTTATTGCAAGGAAGGATGTTCCAGAAGAAAAAATAAAAACTAACCATTCACTTTATCAAACATCTTCCTGAGCAGATTTTTTCCCCTTTTATCTAGGGACTATTTTTTGTTTGTTTGTTTGTCACTAATAGGGCCAGATCAGATCGTGTAACACCCTTTCATACAGGTCCAAGTGGTATTGCTTGAAAGCCTGTAGAAAGATAACATACTTATTTATATATTTCTGGAGTTAATTGTGCTGCTGCTGGGATTACCAAAATTTCTGGATTTAGCTGAATATTCTGTCACTGCTAGGAAAAGACATGTTTCTGTGACTAGCAGGTGACAGTCCCAGATAGTGCATGGTCTTAGCTTTAGGGGTTTGGGTTTTGGGGGGACAGGGAGAAGTTGAGGGGGTGTAGCAGGATTGTGTGTTGATCATTAACAATTCAGATTATTTTTTCTGATATTATGCATCATCTTTAGATGAAAGCTTAGCAAAACCTAACTGATGTCAGGATACATAAAATAAATGAGGAACGTGTTCTTCAATTACTTTTCCTCTGTGTTTGTTATTCAGGAGAGTGTACACTTCACTGTAGTGCTTAAGCTGAATAAGCAGTAGTGAAGACCAGAATAATTTAAAAAAAAAAAAAAAAAGGTGGTGGGGGGGGAAGTGTTAGACCTGTGTCAAGTTGAAGCTGTTTTTTCCCATCTCCTTTTCATTTTGTTACTTTGCAGTTTACTTGATACAAATCCTTTGAAAATTTGTAGCCAAAGTAGCATGCTGGTTAACAGCAGGATTTTATCACTTAGTGAACAGTCCTGGGAGTGTTGAGTTTAAAGAAATCTGATGAAGGAATTGCTATTTTAAAATTCTTAAGAAGTGGTCATTTTGTCTCAATAGCGAGTTGTTTTAAAACACTGTAATAGCCCGTGCAGTTACCTTCATTTCTGGAAAAAGAGAACCAACTTGACCTTGGGAGCCAGTCTGTCTAATTGCAATGAAACTACACATACATGTTTCTGTGATCTTTTTGGTTGAAGAAGCAAGTGAAAATACAGGTGGAAAATGGTGACCAGATATGATGAAAGAAAAAAAAATCTTATTCAAAGCAGCTTGTTGCTTTTATTTAGCACAGCTAATGTGGACTGTCAGGTTGTAAAGCGAATGTACCTTTTTTCTGTTACCAGAGATGTCAAGTCCAGCTGGAATGAATAAACATTTCCTGATGTCTTTCTGTGATCTTCTCAATACTGAGCATCCGTTTGGGAAGACGCTTGTCACTGCAGGCTTATTTCCTATAACATGCACAAAGCACAAAAATATTACAAGAAATTCTTAGTGTTCGTTTCCAAATGAAACTCTCCCCATAGAGAAAACTCTAGCTCTAACAGCAGAACAGCTGGAAACTGGTCCAAAAATCTGTCAACCGTAGACTAGAGATGGTTGTAAGAATCTCTGTGGGACTGCGAGTTACAGTGGTGAAGTATACTGGAATAAGACATTTCTAAAAAGACCTTCCAGTATGCAGTTTCAGCATCCAAATATGGGGTTCAAAACGGGTGTTATCAAAAGTATTTGCTTTATTTAAACCATCAAGTGACAGCCTGGATTTGACTGAGAACCAGGTGCTGCGTTCAAGCTAAGCTTTCATGAAAGCATTATAGGAAGGCCTAATAAGCTTGCTTATTGCTAAAATTTTAACCTTATTAGATCCAGCAGGGTCAGTTCAGACCTTAAACTTCAGATGCTTTGAATCATACAGTGTGTATTTCAGAGTGACAAAAATAAGCAGAGTTAAAAACAGCTGAGAGGAATTTTATTCATGCTAACATTAAGTTGCCTTTGCTCCAGAAAGGAAAATAGCCTTCAAAAATTTTAGAATGGTTTACTTTTACTACAGCCTTCATAAATATTTGTAAGTTAAATGACAGTTTTCTGTCGCTCAGATTTGCACTGTTTTGTTTTGTTTTTCTTAAATCCCTGATGATTCATTGTTATTTCCTCTTCTGTAGTCCCCTATCCTATACCTTTTGTATTCAACTTCACTTGCAACTATGACCTTCCCGGCTGATTTTTTTCCTTAACAGAGACAATCTTTATTTTTCAGATGAAAATGAGGATGTTCTATGAGGAATTTCCATTTAGCTTTTATGCATAGTCTCAACAGGGCACACAACGAAGTAGTCAAATCTTATGTTTAGTCGAGTTACAATGTTGAAAAATAGAGAACCTACAATATCTAAAGAAGACTTAAGAACTTTTTATTTTAATATTCTAATGTAGTTCCATGAAAAATGTACTGCTTAATTTTCTTCTATATTAAGGAACTGTTCCTAGTTTATGGAGTGGAACATTTGGTTTTTAATTCTTAACAAATTGACCTTTTTTTATCCTTAGACTTGAATTTTTGGTCTTAGAATATACTTCCATCAAGAGCAACTCCTAAATATAGAGCCTATTGACAGTCTTCACATGAACTTTTCTATTTAAATCTTTCACATCTTCTGTGTGCCAGCTTAGGATCAGATTTCTTTTTCCATATTCGTTGCTTTCTAGTTTAGTCAGATATTAGTTTTGCAGGTGCTGATTTTAATGGTAGTTGCTGTAGTAAATACAAGTGGAATTACTTACTGCTCTGGCTATCTGATCAAAAGAAGATTATATCAATCTGCAAAATTCTTTTTAATATCCACCTATCTTAAAATTATTTGGTGCTTTTGAAAAGGCACTGTACCAACAGCTCTGGACAGAGTAATGTTCTCTTTAAGCATAGAAGGGCTATGTGCAGTGTTATTATGAAGAAAGACATTTCCCTTCAGAAGGGTTTGACGTTGAGTTTGTGCCATTGTAATCCTGACTCCGGTTTTAATCCAGCAGGCTAAGACTATACATACAGGCTCATCACAGTGTGTGAACTCTGAAGGTTGGAACCACAGGCTAACGAGACCAGTAGGTAGTAAATAAAGTCTATTGTATAAAACTCCCTTGGCAAAATGCTCTTCTGGAAACTGGACCAACAGCGACAGCTTATTTTAACATCTGAATCATTGATTTTTATCAGAGAGTCACTGAGCTAGTTTCTGTTAAGTTTTGCTGAGCTCGCGGTCAGTCTCAGTGGTATACGTTTGACTTCAAGGCAGGACTCCTCTTAGTTAAGGTCGCCTACAATTTTCCTTCACAAGACCTTATTCTCAGCTGCTTACAGCATTGCTAAACAGTTTGGACTGAAGTTTTCCATGCCAAGTATGGACAGTTTTATTTGGAACTGTTCCTCAGGCTGATTTTCTGAGTTTCAGCAAAAACAGTTCAAACCGTTCCTAAGGCTAGAGTAAAAATGCATTATATGTTGTTGATATTAAAATAATAATAATGGTCTTGAGCTCTGATGTTTGCTGTACTTTGTAGCTTAGCTTATAGTTCTTGATGAAAATTAATCTAATGTGGTCCAAATTCTCGGATGTGCTCAGCAGCTTTTGTAGCTCGGTAGCAAGACTGATGATGATTCAGTACCTCCTGTGTTGCTCTGCAAGGAACCGCCTCTTTTGAGGCTGCTGTGCATGGCTTTTCTTTGGTTTTCATGCACTATAATTAAGTGTATAGAAAGCTTGCAATATGTTTTTCTGAAAGCAGGAGCCCAGAAGTGTGTTACAGGTGGTGGGACGGTAAGAAGCGGTGGGCTGACAGGAGATGCAGGTGGGAAGAGAGGGCAGGAGGGTGTGCGGCTGGAGCCTGCTCCTTGCCGGTAGCTAAAAGTCCAGAATGTCAAAGGTTGGCTGTGAAACGTACTGGAAATGTTTCTTGCCATATCCTGTGCGAGTTTCTTCATGGCTTTTCATTGTGACCACTTTTTTTGAGACTTCCCCTGACTGTAAAGGTAAATCAGTCTTGAAATTTCACATGCTTGGGGTTTTTGCTTGCTATATCAGGAATTGATTGAAGACGAGTTGGTTCATCAAATGAGAGTCTTAACTCAAGAACGTAAAGATTAGAAGAACATACCCGCAGCTACCATGATTAGAGGATGGAACTTGCTTTCAGTCACTGGCTGCAGTGTGCGTGGGGCAAGGAGGGCTTCCCTGAACGTCGATGCAGAACGCCAGCTCGTAGCACTGCAGGGTAGTAGAGAGGGACAGCGTCTGAGCTGATCCGGGTGTCCCGTAGCCTGCTAAAGGAGCAGCTCGTATTGCTGCTGTGAATATGGTAAAGGGATTTCAGAAACAGATTGTGCTGTTGCGTTGCCTTGGCTGCCATTAGGAAAGGTTTTCTACCTTGTTCCTTGTCTCAAGTTCCCTCTCTTGGCTGTTGTTTCCCAATGGATAGTTTTTGTCAGCTTCCCATCCCCGAGTAATGTGAATTTTGCAGTGGAGCTGGGAGGTCGAGGTGCAAGTAATGACAAAAAGTAGATGTGTGTATACAACCCGGAACTGTGCTGCGAAAGGAAGGCTTTCTAATTCTGGTCAGTGATTTGTAAACTCCCAAGAATTAATAGCATTAAAGCTGCTCCCTACCATAACAGGAATACTTTATGTTATACAAGTTTACTTTTTCAGATTGCTGATCAAAAGTAATCAGTACACCTGAGCCCATCGCACACTTGAAGAGTTGACAAGCTCTGGATAAAAGGGGTGGAAGTAGCACAGGGGATTTTCTCAGAAGAACTGGAAAAGGAGGAGGGGCGAGCGAGGAGGGCGATATAGCGTGGGCCAGGAAGGCAGATCCGAAGAAAAGCAGGAATAAAAAGTTAGAGCCATTTGTCTGACTGTGAAGGGGGAAACAGCTTTTTGTCTGCTGTTGCTGTACTTGAGAGCTGGCAGGGTGCATCGTTGCATAAGCAAGTAAAACTTTGGAAGTTTAAAAAAAATAATAAATTAAAAGCACAGCTTTTATCGTATTCATTTCTTCCCAAGTAAAATTTTATGGGAAAGTGGGGGGGAAATGGGTATTTTTTTAATTATTTTTTTTAAGTTCCAATGCAGCCTAGTTGGGTAAGGTTTTTGAAAACTGGATGATGTTTCTAACACAAAAAATCTATGCTTATTTAAAATATGGCGTAGGTGTAAACTTTTTGCAGTAGGACTGAAGTCCTGTTAAGCAGCATAAATTTTGGTCCCATCTGTATGTAACAGGAGGAAGTGATGAGAACTGCACGTAGGTTTTGAATCGCATATGTAAAATCAAATTGTGCATTTCAGCATTGTTGGTTTCTGAGGAAAACAAACACTTATTATACTTTTGAGAAGAAAAATTTAGAAGCAAATGTCAGAGTTCCCTGGAGAGACATGGTCTGGGTCCCACAGTACAGTCAGGAAGGACAAGGTTTGATAATTTACATTTGTGAGTATTTTCCCTTAGGAGAAGGAAGCGGGAGCAAAATAAACTCACTACATCAGAATGGTGTAAATAGAGTTTTAAAATAACTACAAGATTTTGCCAAATGGGAATACACTGAAGTGTAGGATCGCTCCTTCATTACTGAATGCTTGATGTTTACAATTTTTGTTAGAAAGAAAGTAACTGTTGATAGTTAAAAATGAAAAATAAAAGCTTTTTGAGCTTTTATGTATGCAACTAGATGCTTAGTTCAAGTGAGATGGACAAGGAGATCTTGCAAGTGCTTGAATATTTGTCTGCTCTAGACAATGATCTGTTCCCATTGAGGTCAGTGGCAGGTAAGTCACCGAATGCAGCAAAACCAGGATTTCACCTGTATTCCTAGTCTGATTTAAGCTTAGTTCTTCCCGCTATAATACTTAAGTCATGATTAAGTACCTTATTATTTTATTTGTCTGAGAAAACTTTGAAAACCAAGAAATATGACTTCAGCCAAATATTGAAGTGTACATTTATCCAAGGAATTACTCCAATACCTGTAACTTCCACCCCAATTTATGCAGGGATTCGAAGGATGAAATTTTACCTTGGCTTTTGAAGACCTAGATCACATGTTTCCTCTGGCACAGATTTCCTATTAAATTACTCCCCTATACATCCCCTTCACATGTTTAAAATAGCGTAAGTGCTAAATTAACTACAAAATGAGATTCTGTACTTCTGCGAAGTAATGTTTAACAGTTAGCCCTTGGTTTCCAATGAAAGATATTTTTGTATGGCACTCAACACTGATTTTGCCATATGAAAATTCAAAGAGCATTTCTGCAGTTTTTGGACAATAAAAACAAACTTGATTTGTAATGTTGACTTGTGTTTTCTAGTGTGATGCCAAACTGGACCAACTTTAGCATTTAATTCAAAATTAATTTGTTAGATCAGGTGGGATCTTAAAATAACTAGGGAACAATATAAGCTAATAGGCTTTAAATAAAAATAAAAATCCTGCAATGGATCCATTTATGGCCTATTTCATTATCAGCAGTCACTGTTTATAAAAAACCACAGTTTCAGTCAGAGGTCTTGCATTCAAATTAATAAAAAAGGAGCTTATTCAGATAGCGAATACAATTTCTATCCTTACAAGCTTAAAAGGTGCAAATGAATTTGTTTCAGGCTCTGGTCTAGCAAGGTGTTTATGTTCTTAGGTGTTTGAGGATGTTTTTAATAGCGTGCCGTACGATGGTTGTTGAACTGAAGTTTGCGTCTGTGTGGCACACAGCTTTGTCACTTGCTTTTAAGCCATCCTTATCCCTTGGTTCCCATATGAGTGGAGTGCTGCGGCTGTTTGAGGAGGGAGCAGCAGCAAACAGAGCTGCGCACGTTGCTTGGTTAATGCTGAGCCAGGAAGGTGTGAAACAGTTCCTTGAGTCAGCCTCTTCACAACCTGAAGGGTTTGTTTTGCATCTTCAAAATGAGGTGGGGAAATCTTAAATTCTATCCAACACTTAGATTTCAAGAAACAGCATTTAGTTAAAAGCAAATGTGTGTGTTTGGGGACAGGTAGAGTTAACATCTGGTCTAAAGCGGACAACAGCTCTGTTGTTTGGATGCAGCGTGTATTTCGGGGACCAGCAGCACCACGGAGGCAGTTCCCTGCAATCTTTCTGATTCCACGGGCCGAGAGGCTTGGTCCCTGGTCCTGTTCCCTTTCTGTAGGGTCCTGCTGGTGGTTGGTTTTCCCACACATTGTCGTGCAGTGAGCTACCAGTAGCCTATCTGTGGGTGCTTCTGGCTTGTGGCTAATAGAAAGTAATTGTGAGTTAGTAGGCTTTTAAGAGAGGACTTCTTTATATACCCAGGGCTTTACCTTGATCTTTATTTGCCCTCCTCTTTTTAAGAGGACTTTTTGAAAGCTCATATGTTTTACCATAACAAAAGGCTTTGTTACATTTGTATGTAACAAAAGCTATTTATTCTCGCTTTCTCTTTGGGAAAGCAGTTCACATTACCAAGCCTTTGTGATTTAAAGTTAAAGGTTGCCATCTGTCCCATCTTTGTATCTCCAGAATAACAATTTCCCATTCCAAAAGTGAATTACTTACCCCTCTTCCCCAGTTTAATGATCTGGCTGCGCGCGTTAATTCTGTGATGGGATTTATCAGCTTTAAATTTATCCCTATCTTCCTTAAAGAAGCAGGCTTCCTATTTTAAATTAATTTAAGATCAGTATTACATAATAATCATGAGCCGTTCCACCTTCATGAAGCCAGTGAAACCATTATTTGGGCTTGCATGCAGGAGAGAATGCTGAACTCCTAGAGCCTCTGGTTACATTCAAGATGGGCCTGTCCTGGCGTATGATCAGTCGTCACCACTGCTTGATGGTTTTTAAATGAAGACAGCAAATGTAGTATCAGCGTATGCCAAAAACATAAGCGAATGCACTGGGGAGCATAATAGTTGGCTTACTGGTGGAAGAAAGCTTTTTTGAATTCAAGAGGAGTAGCATAATTGTTCTTTGAAAATATACAACTGCACAAACTGAAATTTCTTTTATAGTAAGATTTCTTTTAGAATTTCTTTTATAATAAATTCATTATATCATTCTGAACAAAGCTTGCCTACAGGTAGCCATATGCAAAGCTCAGCATCTTGGTGCTTTCTGTTAAAAGCAGCGTAACCATGTCCTGTCATCGGACGACATATATATATATATTGTTTTTTCTCCTCGGAATTTTTGTTGCATGTAACTGAGTTTCAGTTCTGAGCTGTCAGTGGTGCTCTTGAGGAAACGTTAGTAGGGTTCATGATGTACATTTTGTCAAAGATGACTGCAGGGTGTTTAATGTTCCCATTCGACTCGTTGGCATGGTGTTTGTTTTTGTAGTTTTTTTTTCTTTTGTTTAGGAAATGAGTAGGGCTTTAATTCTTCTTTTTGAGAAAGTTGTGGGAGAAATAAGGTGAATTGTGTCAGGTCTGGTCACGAGTCTTGCTGTTCTTTTAACTTTTTGAGGACTAAGAGTGTAATTTGCATTACTTTTTGCATCTGTCTTCACGTTGTCTTCTGTAATCAACCGGTAGGAAATAAGGCTATTAAATATGAAAGCACTTCAGCTGGGTACTTTCTTATTGTCTGAAGTGTTTTGGTTGAGTCAAATTCTCATTAAAATCAAGGGATTTAACGTGGTAGGAGCTCTTAGCCATATGAGATTATAAGAATGCTTGGAAGATGACAGAAACAATTTAGATAAGAAAGACACTTTTAGCTTACCATCAGTCCAAGGAGTCATGTCAGAGAAAATTTGTGACAGATGTTGTTGGATCAGCATAGGCTTTTCAGATTTTCTGGACTGATTTGTTAAGGTCAACTGCTGGCCACATGGACCGGCAGACGAGCCTTACTGAACAAACAATATCTGGTATTGGACAGGACATAGCTTTGGAGAAGTGCTTTTAGTAAACAACTTTAAAATTCTCTATAGCCTAGAATATGTAGCTATCTTTGTAAACCACAACAGAGTATGTGAATAAAAATCGTCATAGATTGTGTCCTTATTTAGTTTTACTTCTTGTGTGAGACTCTTTAAATTCTTTTTTTGCCCTGGCATGTATCAAGGAGTTAATCTTAAATTCACAATATTCTAATGAGCAAAACTTGTGATTTCTTAGCTATTTCAAAAGAAAATGGAGATTTACTTGGATGGTGGTGTGATTTTTTTTTTTTTTTAGCAGTTCGGTTGCTTTTTTGCAATTTTAATTTGATTTTGCACAACTGGTTGGAGGAAGGTATGCATTAAATTGGATAAAACGCGTGCTGTGGGGACAGTTGAGCAAGCAGGGTGTTGCAGTGTATTTTTAATTTACTGCTCAGGTGGATCAGTAGTGTAAGTCCTGCCTGGTGAGCATCAGCAGAAGAGTTTGACTGGAAGGAGAAGTTCAGCTCATTGCCTTGATTGCTCCTTTGCGGGCCTTTGGATTTCTGAAATACGGAGGTTGTGGCTGTCCATATGAGCATGCAGATCCCAGACAGGATTGACCACTGTGCTTTCTGTACCTTTAGTTCTGTGCCAAGTCTTTTTTTTTTTTTTGGCCATCTCCCATATGTGGTATGGACTTCCTTGTAACATCGTGTTTGAGAATGGTATTCTGCTTAGTTGTCTTCCAAACCTCCCTCAAGAATAAACCTCCTTCTGCATAGGGAGCTGGCTAATTTCTAAGACACATGATGTTCTGTCTGACTCCCTTATCTGTCTTGCAAAGTCTGGGCTCTGTTTAGTGAAAACATGCAGAGAAACTTACTCAGCCCTTTCCAGAAATCCAGCAAGAGACGTAGGCTTCAGGACTACAGGTAATTCAAATATATATGCTGTTCAACTCTGAATAGGGGAAAAAAAGGGCAAAAAAAAAAAAAAACAAAACACAACAGAAGCAAATAATCAAACAAACCCCCGTAAGTCTGATAAGAAATGGCACTTATTCCTTAGGCAGTATTTTTTTTTCTGTATGGGGGGCAAAAAAAGAAAATACTGGTGATGAGATTCCTTGGATACCTAACATGCTGCGTAATTACTGGTCTGAGTGGCCTCACCAGTTTCAGCTGGGCTGCTGAGCTACCAAAAGCTGGAAATGGGGAAACTTCTCTTACAGATGTAAGGAGTTACTGCAGGAAAGTTTTAGACTATTGGAATAGCCAAGTATACAATGAGATTTTATACAGGGGCTGCATCTTTCTTTAAAAAGGAGCTTAAAGTTGCTTTCCAGAAGAAGAAGAAAAAAAATGGAAATCAACTAGTTAATGTATAATTAGGATTTTTCAGTTACCTCATACCTGTGAAGCTGGAGGATACGGTTACAAATGAGCTAATGAACTAACTAAACAACTTGCTGCAGCTGAAAGAGGAGTTTCTGCTCCCACCACTAACCTTGTGCCAGACCTGATGATCATCAGGCCCCTCCAGAAGCCATCTAACCTCACTAATATGGCCATGTTATTGAGTTAAAGCAGCTCGCAGAAGGGGCTGACAAGTTGCAGAGCCGGTGTTGAGGGATGGATGTGACTGGGAGCAGGGGAGGGGAAGGGAGGAATAAATGACAAGGGAGTAGAAGGGCAAGAGACCTTTTTCCTCTTTGTCAGCCAACCATTGTGCTGCCTGCCAAGCTGCAGACACAGACTTCTGAGAACCTGGAAGGATATTGTGTCTCCTCTCGTAACATCAACTGCATCAAAACTCGATTTTTTAACAGTGCCTCCTTACCAGGTCTGTAGCACAAACACTGACACTTTCAGGTGCTTCAGGAGATTGCAATGACAGTGTACACAAGAACTGCACAGAACAAAAATAAAATTTAAAATGAGGTTAGGCAGGTTTCCTTATGCTTGACTTGCGTAGGCTAGGCCAGAGATTCAACAGTGTTGATATTCAAATGATGTGAAGAAAAGAAAAGCAAGTATGATGTCTCATGGTACCTGTGCTTGTCTCTTTGTGTCAGTGTTAGGGCTTCATTCTGTGCTAGCAGACCCCACTGCCATCGAGTGCAGCTGCATGTAGCACAGTAAATATTGGAAACCTGTTACAAATATTTGAGAGGGTTTGTTTTGCACTGGCAGGGAAAGTAAGGTTTTCTGAATTTCCAGGTTGTGAAGGGAGTTCTGATTCTTTGACTTTCCAGTTGAGAGGGGAGTTCCGGGGACTTGGATTCTGCTTTCTGCTGAAGCGAGGATTGTGTTGTGTTCCCTGGCTTTGCACAGGAGGTCCTGGATAAACAGTTCTGTTGAGAAAGGAGAAGCATCTTTCTTTTCCTTCCAGGAGAAATGCTTGTGAACGTGAGATAAATACAGTGTGGGAAGATGTCATTGCAGTCCCCTGGCTGGTGGTATGGCGGTGTCTGTCTCTATAGTTATATACTCATGAGGTAGCTCAGACTGTAAAATTTCTTTCCCTATCTATATTTTGGTTGGGTCCTCCCTGAAAAAAAATATATTTTAACTCAGTGCTCCATGTTCAGGCTTGGACTGATAACCTGGTAAGTATTAAAGCATTTGATTTCGAGACCAATCTGTACAATCATGCAGCTTTAATGTTTAGTAACTTCTGCTCAGGAGGAGCTTGTGAGTCCACTTGTTTGTAATTTTTTATCCTTTGATATTGTGGCTACTGTATGTAATGATTAGGCTTTTGTAAACAGTAGTAGTAGTCTGTTGAGAATTTGAGTACCATGAAGCGCAAGGATCAAATGAACTATTTTAATCAGTTACAAACATATTTTACCATCTATTGTGCAGATGACCAGAGGCAATGACAATCCTTAGAAAGAGTGATGGTTAAAATGGATCTTAATTTACAATGTTTTTTTGGTATTGGACACAACTTTTTGTCTTTAGGATTTCCTACTGTCATATCTGATTATGAACTGGCTCTCTGTGGTTGCCTGAAGTGTCATTAGGACCTTCCCAAGGACCCCAGGTCAAGTGACAAACAGCCCTCAAACGGATGTAACGGTGGATTTAAAGAGTTTCCTAAGACGTGCCTCTGTTGAGCAGCCTCTAGAAAATAAAGCTGAGCCAATTGGATTTTGATCACCTGAGCAGACAACATACAGACCATTTTCTATTATTTTTTTTAAAGTGACTTTTCCAACAACATACAGCAATTTAGGGACAGGTGGTTAATAGAATTCAATCTTTGGTGTTTTGTTTTGTTTTCCACTTGAAAGTACAACCTGTCCCTAGGGTTATTTTCTTGAAGCATCCACTGCCTACTTTGAACCTGTGTTACCTTCTGTGGCCCTTCTGGTATTTAGGGTAAGCAGTTATCATGAACTTCAGATGCGTGGAATAAATCTTGATAGAAGTTAAATTAAAACTTGTTTAAAAATCAAGCCACAGGTTAAACCACTAAAGCTTAAAGCTCTGGTGTTGATGCAATAATGTTGGCACAGTTTATTTTGTTCATAGAGCTGGAATAAACTATTGCAATATGATTTTACTGCAACGTAGGGTTGTCCAGCTTTTGTTGTGCTGGGACAATTAGATGTAGTTAAAGACAAGGCTTTAAGAAGCCAAGAATGCTATCTGACATGAATTTCCCCAAAGCAGGTGGTGGTTTTCATGGCACCTGTCCCAGCATTCCTGGGATACAGGTGCCATGTGTCAAGCAGGGGCTGAGCACACGAGAGGTAATGCGGATGCCGCGGGACTAGTCCTCTTGTTACCTTCCTTACAGTTTTCATCTCTTGCACGTGTCATTATTTCACGATTTCCCCTTGTCATTGTGAGTAATGGATGCATGTGTAGAAGAAAATACTTTGTATGGCTTGGCTTTGAATGGTGCAAGTAACAAAACTGATTTATGGGCAGGCTTTTCATTTAGGAAGATGTCTAATTGAGATAGATCAGATTGCTAATGAAAGGGACTGGTGATGCGTGGCCGGAGAGATACGATCTCTATGACTCTGATGTTGAAATTAAAGTGGCTAACACCAGGATTTCTTTGATGTTCTAGGGAAGGTAATAAGCGATTTGATGATTTCTTCTGAATTCTGCTTGCTTGATTTCAACTTTGTTTTAACAAGTTTGTTTTAACCACTATGAGGAGAATTCAGACGATGTCAGCTGCTTTCTAAAACTTAAAATTTTGGTTAATGAAACTTGATTTAATCGAACATCAGCCAAAGGTGCTGTATTTGCTGCACCTCACTACTGGGCTTTGCCAAGGTGGAGCACGGTCAGGCTTTCAGTGGGCAGAAGTAAGAGCGGATCTGAGCCCTGCGTGCGGACGGCTGGCAGCGCGAGGTTAGCGTCGGGGGAAGCTGTGCGTCCTGGGGCAGTTCCGCCAGCGAGGCTTTGGGGATGTTACCCGCAGCGTGTCACTGTTATTGCTTTGTTGCCATGGTACAGGTCTTACTCATGCAACCCGCTGCCGAGTATTAGAAGAGCTGAGCTGAAATGTTATGTAACTTACAAATGTTTTTACAGCTGACGTTCATTATTTTGCAGGGTGTAACGATTCACGTCTTTGGTATCGTGCGATTTGTAGATAGCTGAGCAAAAATAAGCATCTTACGGCATCTGCATTCAAAAGAAAAATGGTTAAAATTGCAGAATTAGCATTCAGTAGTACAGATCGCTCTTTATGAGGGAATAATAACCTCCGGCTTTCTCAAAAGCCCGCTGAAGTTGTTATGCTCAGTTAATAAGATGTTAACTGTCAGATGGCAAAAGGGAGTGCAATGCAATACAGTATTCTGGTGTTTGGACTTCCAGGGCACGGCGAGCAGTTGGGATTACAGTGGAGGCATTTCAGGCCATTTTAGCAATTACTTTTTTGCTTGTATGGAAATGCAAGAATTCTGTCAGATAATTAGTGAATGCTAAAACCCCTGTTGTTGTTCTGGCCACTAAGTGGGAGGTGCTTTGGTAAGAAACTTGAGCAACTGGCTTCGTCAAAGAATGTCGGAGTTGTTAAATTTACAAACTTAAAGTTTGCTTATTTAGAATACTCCTAAAACAATAAAGAGAAGTGTGAGACCTTTCTGTGTTTTGTTCAACCTTTAAACTGAGAGTTAGGATTTTCAACATGCAGTGTTACAAGGCCCTGTTCCTTTCCTTGTTGTGCTAATTTCCTTCTGAGGAAGCGGCAGCGTTAATGTAAATGCTGCAGGGAATTAATGAAGCTAAGGGATTAGGTAGTCTGGCTATAGACAGGTCTTGAAAGTTTTATAGGGAGAAAGCATTCCTTAGTCCCAGATGAAACTGGGAATAAAAATTTTTCAGCAGAACAGGTGAAATCCCAAGTGACTGATAGAAGAGCTGATACTATTGCTGGAGTGACTAAGAACCCCAATGAGCAAAGCAAAAAAGCAAACAAAGGGCACTTGGGTTCTCAGCATATATCTAGGCAGTATGACATTTATCGGATTTCGTAGTTAAAACCACAGCTGCTTTTGCTGTGATCCTGCAACTTCCGAACGGTTATAATATTTTCAGGATGTATTATATTTTTGAAGTATACAGTACTCAATAATCCATCTGCTGTAGAGCTAGTGTGAAATACTAATGGAGGAATTCTGCTTATCTACTACTAGAGAAACTGCACCATGAAATGATGATGCAGAGTCATAGACAAACACATTGTCCTAACAGGCCAAAAATGCTGGAAAGCCTGACGTGACTAAGATCATGATAAATTATTTAAACCAAAGCATGAACATTCAGGATTAATCCTTTTGAAATATTGGAGTTGATTCTTAAGAGAAACGTCCGTCACATGGTATCAAAAGTATGTGAGGTATGTTGCATCGTGGTTTAAATAAAAGAAAAAAAAAGACAAAGTTCCTTCAAAGCAGATTTTACAGCTTTTAAGCAGGTTATATAATAAAGGATTAGGGAACAGAATGAGACAAATCGGATGAATGAAAGGTTAGTATGATGCACTGCTTGTGTATGTGACTTTTGGTGAGGGCGAGTTGGTACTTACTAATGTCTGTGTATCTCAAATAAAATGAATTCACTTATTTTCTGTATATACAACTACAACCTTATATTTATTCACTATTTCTGTGAAATACAAGTTTCAAATAGTGATTTTTTTTTTCATTCTAGCATACTTAAACAGATCCATTCAGTATCTTTCCGTTTTTACAGTATTGTCTATTAATTTGTTGGTCCTGCATTATACCATTCCTCAGTTACAGATCTGACACATTATGCGAATTTTAGTCAACAGAACAGATTTAGCAATCCTGAGTTCGCTTGTATGGGCTTAGGTGTTTTTTTTCTTTCCTTTTACAGATGCCACCTCCAATGAACAGCAAGATCTCTTTTGTCAGAAGTTGCAGCAGTGTTGTATACTCTTTGACTTCATGGACTCTGTTTCAGACCTGAAAAGCAAGGAAATTAAAAGAGCAACACTGAATGAACTGGTTGAATATGTTTCAACAAATCGTGGAGTGATTGTTGAATCAGCTTATGCTGACATAGTGAAAATGGTAAGTAGAATCTGGAATGGAACGTTCATGTGATATTTTAAATTTGAATAAAATATCCTAAATGAATCAGTTTACAATTGTAATGGCACCTAACTCAGAATTGCTGTTGGTTTTTTTTCTGCTTATAAAATATAATATCATTTGTTAATGATATCTTGGCTTACAGGCTTGCAAAGAAAAAAAAAACACGCTACTTGTGTGTTATAATTATTAGCTGAAATATGATACTTTCAGGGTAATTAAAATGAAAGAACTGGTGTACTGCAGATGCTTGCATTCTGGATAAGCTTTGAAGTCATTCTCATTCAGAAAATGGAAATATTTCAGTGCTACCTGTTTTTGTTTCTTTAAGAATGGCAGTGGAATGACAGCGTAAGGTCTTCTAGTAAAGATTCTTGTGGGTGCTAGTGTCAACAGAAAGGTTTATCAGTGTAAGAAAACGACTGTGCTTTGTAAATACTTGGTGTGGTTGTTTGTTACTGTTTGGGCCTTAGAGAGCTGTGCTGGATTAGTCTAAGTGGTCTTCTCGAGTTGTAAACC
The DNA here is from genome assembly GCF_964211835.1 of Anser anser. Lineage (NCBI taxonomy): Eukaryota > Metazoa > Chordata > Aves > Anseriformes > Anatidae > Anser > Anser anser. Next base: position 98,412,524 of record NC_139722.1, read on the forward strand.
ACAGAATGACTTGTACCATGCAATTTCTACAAATGGTTTGTTGAATAAGCAACAAAATATGTGGCCGTATCTGCTGACTTTCCCAGATTTTAATATGCATTTCCAAATGCTACAGAAGTGCTGTTTTACATATAACTACTACTCCACATGCAGGGAACATAGCTGAAGGACTATTAAAATACTTCAGAATGTTTTCGAAACTGATTTGTCTAGATATTTGAAATGTAAAAATAATGTTAGTCCCCTTGCATTGAGGCTAACAGTTGTCTAACCGTTGGTTAAGTTTACGTATGCACAATGCTGACTTTGAAAGTAGCTATCGGGTGGGTAAGCAGACTTAAGCATGTGGCCTGCAACTTTTTATGGTTTTCTATACACGGAAATCTTTTTTCCTTCAGTGTTGTTTTTATCTGTTTGTTTGTTATATTTTTTTCTTTCTAAGAACACTAATATAAACTAGTGTAGAAATTATACTGTTATACTGAAGAACTAAGATATATTGAAACACTTCTAATAATTTTGTCTGTTTCACCAGATGCTTTCTAATCTTCACAAAAGATTTAGGAGGCTTCTGTTGTTTATTTATTTATTTTAAAGGAGATGTGTTTCCTTACTAAGTGTTTTTTTTACCCAACAATATAGAGGACAGAGTCTGTCCACCTATTCCTCAGCTTTTTTTCCCCCACTGCTGGTGGCAACAAGCCTGAATCCTTGTAGTATTTTCTTACTCTGTGTGTCCTCTGTAGCATCCTGTTCAAAGAAAGAGTATACTAACTAGCCTACCATACTTGTTGAAGGGTGAAGAGATTTTCTTTTATGTTGGAGCTGCTTCCTTTTCTTGGAGATATGGTGTTAAGCTGTTCTTTTGAGGATGTTGTTGTTGTTGTGCAAATGATTGGGCTCTGGATGCTTATTTTTCTTTCCAACAACCTTCCATCTCCTTTTCTCCTTTAAAATGACAGAAAATGTAGAAGGCCTTAAATACTCAATGAGAGCTTTTCCAGAGCTTGAGACAAAAGATCCCTCCAAGCCTGAACAGTATTTCTAGTCTCCCTGGCAACTGGCAGCAGCAAAGGTCTTTGCTATGAATTAGGACTAAGTACCAGCTTTCAGAAAGAGCTCTGGATGGGTCTCTCCCTTCAAACAACACGTGTGTCAGGTTTGAGGCCTTTCTTTGTAGCTTCTATGAGTTGTAGAACTTTTCCTTTTTTTAATTTATTTTTCAGATTTTTTTTCTCTTCAGTGTTAGTGTATTAAAAGAAAAGGCATTTGATTTTATTTTTTTTTTCCCAGAGTTTGAAGGATAGTGTTTTTGAGGCAAAAAAAAAGTAGAAATCAGCCTTAGTGAATCCTAACTACCATGGCTGGTTGTAAAGGATGAACGGGCCACAGCAATCTCCTTAGAAAAGCCAGAGTGGCCTTGGTGGCAGAAACAGAGCTAATTTCTTTCCAAAGCCCCTTGTCTTTCCCTACACCTGGGACCCTTTTCCTGCAGCTTGCAGAGGAAGCAGCACAGTTTCATTGGAATCGCCTGTGTCTTGGGGAGGCAAAGTCAACAATCCCTTACAGATATCAAGAGGAAACAAATTGTTGTTGCTGAGCAGTGCATAGGCAAGGTGTGTGCAGGTGAGGAGGTCTCCTAGCCTTCCTTCCCTTCGCGTGGTCTCTGATGCCATGATAGCTGCTGAGCCAAAACCATGCAGTCATGCCTCCTGTAACTGTCCCTGCTCTGCTTGGATCCCGAGGTAGGCAGCACTGGTTGAAATGACGCTAGTGTATTTTCAGGCCATCAAGGATGGAATAAGATTATAAAAATATCTTTGTTTAGATGTGCAGGATTATTTTTTGGTGTACTAGGCAACCTGATTTTTCTGTAATTCCATTGCCAAAGTCTTTTTGTGTTAAGAACCGAGGAAGAGTTTTGCTTACAAATAGTTTTGAAGGGGTAACACAAAGGGCTGTGCACCTCCTTTCTAGGTCATCCAAAATCAGCAGTTCCTCAGTCTGGAAATTGTCTATTGAAAGTACTCCGAAGCTAACAGCAAATTAGGGGTTGGCATTACAAGTCTTTTAAAAGTTTTAAAACCTCCTGGGAACCTCGAAAGCTATAGCCTGTACCAGGTTTGGCAGAAATGTCCCTCCAGTTCACATTGCTCCTCCGTCTCCTTTTGCCTGCCAACCTCCCCTCATTTCCCACCAGCATTTAGAAATCTAATGTCAGTGAGGTTATGCTAGTAGCTTGCATGAGCTGTGTATTCAGAATTTCAAAAGACACCAGGTATCCCTGTCTGCATGCTAAGAAATCAGGATTGATTCTAGTATCTCTCCAAATGTTTAGCTTCCTTGGGAAGTGTGCAGATAATAGGGCACTCCTTTCTATTAAAAACTAATTTAAAAAATGCTGTATCTTAATACTTTAACTGATACATTTTCAGATGTCACTTTACAAACGTTTCTAAGACTTAGGAAGCTAATGCTGAGTTTCTCTGGAAACTGATCCAGCTGCAAAAGCCTGTAAAAATCTGTTATGATTTGTACGTCTCACATCACTGTTTTGGGATAAGACCTCCCCCTTACAAATGAAAAGGGGTGTTTTAAAGAATATGAGAGGATATGCAGAAGAGTTTGCCCATTGAACAGCAATGAGGGTTTTAACCCAAACCACGTTTTGATTAATATTATTAGCAAGACATTAGTAGAAGAAGCAGATGAAACTGGTAGCAAAATTATTTTAACAATAATGAATTCATTGAAGCAGTTCTTTAGCGGAGACTGGTTAGTACAAAAATTGTATACAGTTGTTCTAAGATTTTCTAGAGAAAGAGACTGATAGTGCTAGTAGAGGTATGGAATACTCTGGAAGTCATAAAATTAGTTTTTGAAAGATCTGGCAGAGAGAACTGCTGTTTTTCTGCTACAGAAATATGTGTGGTAGTTTAATACCTTTGTTTTGGACTACGAACTTTGACTGGATCAGTTTAGCAAGATGCATCTAGAAATAAAAGGATGTATTGTCAAGAGATGTTACCAGAAGACTTGTAAGCAGATGTAGGGTAGCCTCAGTAGGGGACAGATTTGTATGTTGAATATTTTTTGTGGATCTTTTCTTGCATACCTAATAAGAGTAGACATTATCAAGTAACAGAACCAAGGCTTGGTCCTTGGCTTTTAATAAAATGCAAATTCTCTCAAACTCCTGTTTTTCCCCTCCTTCCTCCAGCCAATTTTACTTGTGTCCTGTTATGTTTGCAACACCAAACAACTGCAATGCTGCTTCTGCTGTTCAGAAAACTAGGAGATCATGCTCTAATGGCCATCCACACAGAACATCATCGCCCTTCTAGTCTAGAGCAGCAGTACCTGCAGCTTTAACGTGCCCAGCAGGTCACAGGGACGGGGCATAGAATGGAGGGCATGGGAGGAATTGAAAAGTGAGTTCATGCAGTAGCTTTAAGTCTTGTTTAATGAAGAAGCTGATTCGGCTATGCAAAGCCAGCTGGGTGACTTCAGGATCTTTTCAAGCCCTCTTGCAGGATCCTTCCAACACCTTGGAGACTCCATGGAAGCTGTGCAGTAGCGTTTGCTGCGAACTGTCAAACAGCCTTTCTTTTGTGCTTAGCAGGGTTGGATGGTTAGCAGCTATTTGAAACAGGCTTGATCGAAGAGGCTAATGTGCTTGAAAGTTAATTGGAAAAATTGGGTTAAACGTGTTCCTGAGAGAACAGTAGAAAATGCAGAAATGAAGTTAACTTCATGTTCTCTATTGTTCGTGTTAAAGAGATTTAAAATCCAGTGTGTTGCATCTGGCAGATGACATGACATTTATTTTTCTTTTGACATGTGAAAGATGGGTCTGCTATCCAGACTTGCATATACTTCAAAAATCCCCTTTAAATTCACTCTTTTGAAATTGATTTGATATGACTATTTTGCTACTGAATTACTTTGATTACCGTTTTTCTGTGTTTTTTTTTTTTTCTCCTAAGCTACTCTGTGGTTAGATCAAAAGGTTACAATTGTTACGTAAGTTTGACTTCCCCAAACCTTGAAATATCTTGAAATGACGGAAGATGAAAAACTGTAAACAGTTCTTCATCTCTTTCTTACAAGTAAAGAACACCTTGAAATGAAGTTAAGTGAAGAACTCTAAAATTAGACATATTTTGGGATTGTCTGTCTTACATGTGAAGAGATCTGTTTAAATCACAATTGGTTAGTCATGCTGTATTTGATGGCTTATATAAAACTTCAGCTCTTGATGTCATATAGTTTAAAAAAAAAGTTTTATTAAGGAGGAAACAAAATGTTCTTTTAACTTTAATGGCTCTGGAGAAAAACATTAGATATGACAATATCTAACAGCAAATCTGTGAAACAATGAAGCCAAAAATTAATTTATTGTTATTTTCATTAGCCTGCTTCATGCTTTTCTCTATTTGAATTCAGGGCTTTTAAAAAATATAAAGAAAAAGATTTATTTTTTTTTATTAGCTGGTGTCATTTCATGTACTTTTAGGATAAAAGCAATACCTTGCTCAGTGTGCTCTGTGGAAGAATAAAAAGTAATACAATTAAATTTCTTTTTTTTTGTTACAGATTAGTTCTAATATTTTCAGAACACTTCCACCTAGCGATAACCCAGATTTTGATCCAGAAGAAGATGAGCCAACTCTTGAAGCCTCATGGCCCCACATACAGGTGTGTGATTCCTTTATTTTCAAATCATCTTGTAAGGCAAGAACCGGGAATGCATACTTGAGTAGTTTTTTGCCTTTGATATGAACTTCAGAATTGATCTTTACGAGTATAAGTAAGTTTCTGTGCTCATAAGGGAAAAAAGTGGTTGTTTTTCTTGCATGTATAAATATGGCAGAATGTAAGCGTTCCAAATTGCTTAAATGCTCTTTTGTTTTGTTTTGTTTTTGTTTTAAATAGAGCGATTGCGTTGTTGAAGTGTGGTGTGTGTATATATGTCTTAAAATCGTGTGGGTATTTTAGGTAATTATGTTCTTTATTTAAGAGATTTGTTTTCTGTACTTGAGCAATTTTTGTATGATTTCAATGAAATATAAGCAGATGTTAGCAATTCAGTTTCTTGTGACAATAACAAAAATGGAGCAATAGCCTTTATTTGTCTTTTGAGCAAGAAATAGATATCTCCTCATTCTTCCCACCCTCTTCCCTCCCTCTGTGCAAAAACTTTACAATATAGGCGTTGTTGTTTGGTAACAGTTGGTTAGTTATTCTATTGTTGCGCTCCTGTACCAATCTCGTGATTTTTATAGCGTTGCTGTATCAATCACGTGATTGACTTGCACTACTGATGAATTTTTCTCAATAAACTGTTAAAAGTTGAGCAATCCTAAGTCACTTGTAATCATCCAAGTTCATATCTCAGGTTATTCATTGCTGAATTTGTAAAAGTAGTATCTGTTAAATAAAATTTATCGTGCAGCAACTCCTAATAGTGGGTAGAAGAGTAATATGTGCTGCATATCTGTATACCATCTGCTCCCCTCTCTCAGGGGAGTTGGGATGCTACTCTGTCCTCATAATACCACATGGACATATATGTCCCTGTGTATCAATGATATAATATAATCAAGACATGCTGTTATTAAAGCCTGGACTTCTAATACTGGATATTTACACTTCCATGTTCAGGATAGTATTTCAGACTTAAACCAAGTAAGAAACAAGATATCACAAAAAATAGCTGTGCAGGCTAAAGGCTGTGATAATAATTAGCTCATGGATGTCTGAGTCTAATTTGTAGGAGAAATGGCTATGCCTCAAATAATGGCGAGGCTTGATTGGGCAGGGGGAGGTCTGCATAAGGGCTATGCAAATGTCTCTTATGGTCGGTAGAGGCATCATCATCTGACTTCAAGATGCCTGTCTCTCAGGAGTAAAACTTGTAAATGTTTTCTCAGTTCACTTTAGGACATAAGTAAACTATAGTTCTTTTTATAGAAAAACGCTTGTGGTTTCTGTGACCGCTTCACTTTGTGCTTTATGCTTGTCTAAGAGAAATTGAAAGAGTATTATGTGTTATTATTTGAAATTTTATTTTCAGTGTTTGTCTTTTTCTAAATGAGTTTTGGCTGGGCTGCCTGATTATTGATCATGGATTTCCTTCTCCTGTGTCAGTTATTCATCCTGTCCTTGGAATAGATTTGCTCACTGCAGCACAGACAACAGTTTGTGTTCTCCTGTCCTTTCTTTTACATTTCGTGTGCCCACAACTGGATGGTAGAATGCAAAATTCTGATCTGTCACATAGCCAATTTTCTGGGAGGGGGAAGAAGAACAAATCTGAATCGCTACATCTCTACTGTTCTTTGTTCTGTTGAATGTGTTGACGCTTCTCTATACAATAACATCGTATATAATGGCTTAGTAACTTACCAGCAGCATGCATAGCCGCTACAAAAGACTGTAGACCTACATTGAAAGTGGTGCGACATGAAAGACATAGCTTTAAAGCAATGCTCCAGACAGTTGTAGCAACTAAACTAGGGTGCAGAGGCTGGCGTTAGTCACCCTGTGTTTCTATTTAGGGACCTGTGGATGGTAGAGTTGTTAGCTTAAAGCAATAATATTCTAGTGGTCCCTGCAAGAAGGAACACGGAATCACCAAAATGTAAAAGGAATTATTTGCTCTTTTATCCAAGCAGACCAGTTTTTGAGAACTGGAACTACCAAAGCCAACAGTTCTCCCATGATTTAGTAGTATTTCTAACGGTAACCCTTCACTTACACTCAGGAAAGTTGAGCATACCTGTCTGTTTTTTGTTTGTTTGTTTGTTTTAAAGTAGGAGCAGCCAGTGTCTGTTACAGATAGAATCCATCCTTACTCTCCTTGTTGATGCTTAGGGTTGTGCTTCTGAGTTTGCAAGCCTTAGTTTACAGGAGAGGGGTGCCTGCCCAGAAATGGCCATTACTGCTTGCTTCCTGAAACACCTTGGATAAAGCTTCGTGGATTTCCCAAGGTTCCCAAGGAACTCCAGAGTTACTCGACACTTCTACCAGCTCTGCAACTCACTTTTGAGCACGGATTGAGTAGCTAGCCGTTCAGGGATTTTTGAGCCCTAAATGTTTGTTTTTCTGAAAGCTCCTCTCCTAAGAACAATAGCAACAATTGAGGTTCTGCAATAGCAAGGATTATACAAAGCATTCAAACAGTGACTAATGCATCTTCTCTCTGTTGTAGAAATGAGACGTGCTGCTAATTATTCTCAATATCTGATGGAAAACTCTTGCATTAGTATTGATTTGTTCTACTTTGTAGACGAGGCACACCTATTCCAAAACCTTGGGTTTGGTTCTGACTGATACCCTAAAGTTAATCTTGGGCAGTTTGTACCAAGACGCTGTTAGAGCATTATGCTTTAGCCTAGTTCTTCTGCTGGATGTTTATCCCTGTTCCCATATCTATTTATGGAAAGAAGCCATAATTGTCCTCCCTGCCCCCCCTTGCTTTAGGGGAAACAAAACACACCCGTTTAGGCTTCACTCGTAAGAGGCACTGTGGCCCAACGGGATTCTAGGGGCTCCTCTGTATCCTTTCAGGTTTTAATATATTTTCTCCAGCATACATAGGACTGTGCATCTCTGTACTGTATTGTACATCAGTATCTTCCTGGAATATGCCTGGCTTTCACTTGTCGCTGACATGGCTTCATTGTGTGGCTGGATCTTTGTTATCCCATGGTTAACTAGCATTCAGGACCAGTATTCATCCCTTCTTTGCTCAATTTAATAGTTTCTTGTTGCTTAGCAGAGCTTTTTCTTGTCTTTTTAACTGTCTTTGCAATTGCTGAATTTTGTCCTGTATCTGTCTATTATTGCCTGAGGCCTTCAGAATCATCTTGTCCCTTTCTTACTGATACCCTGATATTGTTTTTTTCCTTTTTTTCCCCCCCTCTGGCGATAGCTTCCAATATTGCATGCAGCATCACCCCAGCAGTTATCATATGAATATTATTTGTTGTAGTCACTTAAAGAAATGTTTAATATATGAAATAATGTGAATATTTAATTAAATTTAATTCCAAAATTAAATCCTATAAAACTATTAATGACTTTCCTCCAGTCATATGCTTCCCATTTCAATACAAACCACTAAAAATTTATCTAATTTCTAGCTTGAAAAAGATCAGTAGCCATGGTCAATCTCTAAGGCAGAAGATGGAGTGTGGAAATACGTATGATTACACTATTGGATTGGCTATTACCAGACTTCTAAAAATTTGTCCTCCATTGTTCTGCAACTGTTATTGTCTGCTGTGTTTATGCACAAGAAGACAAATTAAGGCTGTACAGGGAAGCTTGGATTTTATACAATTCTGTTTATATGACATTTGTGTATGTTTAGACTGTTGATTTGAAAAGCTATTGTTATGGTCTCTGTCAGAGGGGAGGAAAGAGTGAAGGGGAACTTGTGGTTTTGAGCTTCTGCTCTGCAGATACAGCATGCCCCACTTGAGGCTATGCGTAATAACTGCGACCTCAAATGTTCTAGATAAAAGTACTTATTGCTGAGCGCGTTTCTCAAGTGAACTTCGTAATTATGCGTTACTCAGATGTTGGCTCTTGGGGTTTTTGATAGGTATTTGTAGTGGTAATCGCTGAAATACGTGCCCGTGTGTATATGACCTCAACGTGGGTTTTATTCAGAAGTCCAGTCAGTGATGTCTGCATGTATCTAAACTGCATTTTAGTATTATTGCTAATTGTTTAACTATCGTGGAGCTAAGACTAGGCATTGAGACCGTAAGAGGCCCTGAATGTACCTAAACTGAAGACATTTTTCCTCTCAATTCTGTCTTAAGAGACGCCTGATGTGTATTTTATAAATTGGGAGAGTTGCGTGCATCCTCCCCCACCTGCCATTGTTATGGAAACAGTAATTTGTCTTGGACTTCTGATGAATCCAAAAATACGGGACTTGTGCTCTGGCTTCTTCATGCCTTTCTCTGCTACCTCAGGCCCTCGCTGTCTCTATCTCCTGTCTGTCTTTCCATCTGTGGGCCTTGCAGGATCATAGCGAATGGGGACTTGAACTCAATAGAAATAAGTACTACAAAATATAAAGGATATTGAAGGTAAATCTGCAGAAGGTCCTTTTGTTTGAATTGAATGCCCAGGATATAGAAATGTAACGCTAAGCCCAACTGTTAAGCTTCTACGTATTCATTCAGCTTTTTAATGACCTTTCATTTTTGGAGCTTGCAGCTGAAACCTGGCTTCAGAAGCACTTAGCAAACTTTCTTTAATCTGTTTTTACAGAATTACATAATGTTAGAGCACTTAACTTTACCCTCAGTGTTGATAAGTGTTGGATAACTTATTTCTACATAATATGTTCTTAATATAGTAGGAAGTGTGAATTTGAGTAATACTTAGATCTTTCACTTGATTTTTGTGTTACAGTGATATCTTCAGTAAATTATTTATTAAGCTTTCTCTCTTCTGAGAGTTAAAATGTTCTTGATAAATTCTTACAGTAAATTCCACTAGAGGCCATGATTAAGCAGTGATGTGTTAGACCTCAGTTTCCTTTTTATACCTTTTATGTATGCAAATAGTCCCACTGACTTGGGTGGGGTATAAAATCTGTATTATGGTGTGCTTATTAACTTGTTCAAAATTTTCATTTTAATGTTTGTAGTTGGTGTATGAATTTTTCCTAAGATTTTTGGAGAGCCCGGATTTTCAGCCTAGCATTGCAAAGAGATACATTGACCAGAGATTTGTACAGCAGGTGAGTAGAGAGGTTTCCTATCTTAGATTCAAAGATCTCCTCTCAGATTTAACTTACCTGCTGATTGTACACTAAGGAGATAGTAAAGCTTCTGTTTTGATACTGGGTTAAACCTTAGTTGTTCCAACAATGATTTCTGCCAAACACTAAATGAACAGCACTTCATATCGCACAGGCTATATGTAATTAGCGACTTCAGGAACACTGTTTTCAGGTGGTATCCTCAGTGCTTTGCAATACAAGATTTTTGTATTTTGTGAATACGAGTTGTGCTTGTAATGATTTGTAATTTATTTCCAGTCAAATCAACAGTGGGCCAATTAAACTGTTTTAGTGCTTTGTAGTGCCTTTTTGTTTGTTTTTTTCATAGAGGTTTATACTGGGAAAACTTAGAGCAGAATTGTTTTTCCTGTGAATAACTAACTTACTGTATATGAAATGTGTTCCAGCACCTGTTGTTACTGAATAGTGTCATTCTCATACTATCATGTGTTAAACATGGAGGGAAAATCAAGTAAGAATATACATAGGAAAAACATGGAAAATTGTTTCACCACGCAAAGTAACTATGAGCAAGAAAGTTAAGTGAGACAGTAAATATAACTCGTCAAGGCTGTATGATACAGTAACAATTTTTGTCCCATATTACGTCAGTGGGGATTTTTACCATGTCAAAATACTCATTTTTTCAAGGAAAAGCTTGAGTGCTGGCAAGCCATCAGAGTACAGCAATGAAAAATAACAACATAGATGGACACTTCCCCTTCTCACCTTCAGTGACTGTTTATATTTCCGCTTGTTTGGTTTTACTGTTCTTGTTTATAGGTGTTCCCTTCGCTGTTTTGTTCAACTTGCACACAAAATTCAAGGCTGAAGCTGCTGCTGACCTACTGGCCGTGGAAATCCAATTTACTAATTGGACCATGGTTCTTAGGAGCCATGTTGCAGAATTTCAGTTCCTGATGTTTTCATGTGATCTTTAGAGTACAAGAAAGACAGCGTAATGCTCAGAAAGCTATATATGGGAGAAAAAGTGGGATAGCGGCCCTGAGAAATTCCTTCTAAATGTAAAAATGAAATGAGCCCGAGCAAACTTCTTGAACAGCTGTTTCCAGTGTCTGTTGCTGGTTGGTGTAGACATACCTAAGCTTGTAGACCTGGACTGAGCAGGAGGCTGTAGTGATTACTTGAGATAAGTTACTAACTTATTTAGCACAGCTAGTATTTCTAAATATGCTCTTACTTGGACAAACAGGAGGAAAAAAAACAACAATAAAGTAGTGGCCTGTAATGGGATTGGAATATCTTTTGATGTCTTCAAGAGTGTGGTCTTTTCTGTATCCTTGGAAAACCTTCCACAAGCAAAAGTGTGTGGGAAGTCTTGCTAGCTTAGCTTATTGGGGCATTTAGTCTGTTTTAGAGAATCGGTTGATTTCATTACCTTATGCTTAATTCTTCTGAATTTAGATTTTTGTAATGGTTTCTTATTAAATCTTGAATGTTGAAATTTCCTTGTATAGGAACAATACCAAACATGATCATCACCCAGAATCAATAAGAAGAAAATGGGGTACGGGGGGTAGAGGGGTGGGGAGGTGTTTAGATAAAAGGAGACGGGGGAACACTGTTAGGTTCAGACAGAAATGAACCAACTTCTACTTGCTGTGATTTCCCACCCCCACCCCTAGCCCATTTTTAATGCATTATCATTCTGTTAAACATATGTATCCCTCTTCTTCCCCTGGGGAAATGTGCATGATTCTTATCATAGACTTGTCTTACAAAATGATTCTGCAAAGAATTATGGGTTTGCTTAACCTTGAAGACGTGAGTAGCTTATTGAAAGCAGTATTACAGGATTTTAATTAAGAAATTGTAAATATATGACACAAATTTGATTCATTCTTATATCTTAAAGACCACTTACCTAAACCACTTACCTAAAATTTGATAATCTCATTCTTAAAATTTCATTTTTATTTTGATAGTGTAATTGTTGGAATAGCTTTGTTCATGTCTGTTGTATACAGGCTTTTTGATATGACTGAAACGAAGCTGCTAGGTTTGCTTATTAAAAAAAAAAAAACAGCTTTATTAAAAGTCTAATTTTGAAAGTAACATTGGACATCCAAACAAAATTTTAGGTCAAACTGATTCTATTTTTTCTAATGCAAACTTGTAAGTTCAAGATAAAGCTCAAATTGGTTAGTAGCATGGCAAAATTTAAGTCTTCTAAAAGTAATAAATTTCAATTTAATTTTTAAAGTTATTGGAGCTCTTTGATAGTGAAGACCCACGAGAACGTGATTTCCTAAAGACAGTTCTTCATCGAATTTATGGAAAATTCCTTGGTTTACGAGCATTCATCAGGAAACAGATTAACAACATTTTCCTCAGGTATGCTCTGTCTGGCTGTATGTGTGTCTAGGTTGAGCAATATTTTATATTACCTTCATGGTCTGTGACTGCAGTGATTTGTTCTTGAATGAAAAGACCTGGTTTTGATCTGTCATCAGGCTTTCAAATATCTAAAATTTGTTAAAGACTTTTTTTTGAATCTATCTTTCAATTTTTGTCTCTTTTCATAACAGGTTTATATATGAAACAGAGCACTTCAATGGTGTTGCTGAACTTCTTGAGATATTAGGAAGGTAAGTTTGATCTGACAGAAAAAATATGAAGTGTTATTGTGGGTATTTGTTTCAGCTTTCTTGCTTTCGAAATGGGAAAGGGAGGAGTATAGTAATGAGTGATAAAGTGCAGTCACTGATATAATCTAATACTGTCTTAGTTACCACGTGAATATAAAATTAGGATATCGGGTATAAATTGTTCTTTTTCAGTACAAGTTTTAAAGATGACAGGCAAAATATTTCTCAAGAGTCCTGGCTTGTGAGGAATATATCCAATAAAGGACATGTTCTTTGACTCAGACAACGAATGTTTACTTTTCACCTCACATTGAATAAAATGCTTTAATCTTCAACAGGCTGGTTTTGTTTAAATTTTATTCAGGAAAGCCTTGTAAGCGTTTTAGTTACCATTTTTGCCATTAATTCACTAATTTCATTTTTACCTCTTAAGTTCTTTGTGGTAGCATTTTACTAGTTTTCTAAAACTGTCACTGATATATTCACAGTAGAAAGCTTTATAAATATTACTGCCTTACTAAAAATCCAAAGACTGTGCAAGTATCATGGAAAAAATCATAATGAAAATCAAGTGAAAGGGATACTGTTTTCTCAAATTAATCTAAAATCTAGAGGAAAAAAAAACCACACACACACCAAAAAAAACAACCTCCTGAAGGACTGCTGTTCTACAACTGACTCTTAAAAGAAGATTGAGTTAGTGACAACTTTTTAACTTCATTTTTGTATAGAAAAGTTGTTCAACAATCTCAGAATAAGTGTCCAAACTGCAATGTTAAAATAGCATAAAAATTATATACCGTCTATTTTTTTCTCCTGCAAGGCAAGTTGTCTTAAGTGATTCTGTGCAAAATGAATCAGCTTCCTGATGTGTGTAAGCTTTACCATTAAACAGCAAGACTTACTGTAGATTATTTTGTCCAATGGAGGTCATGATAAAAATACTTCAGCCTCATCTGAAGAGTATTATTGGACGTCTACTGTGGTTCTCTTGTGTTCCTACCAAGAGGCCAGACTTGCATGATGCCAACACTTCAGAGATTGTGCATATGTAAAGTTAATTTATGGCTTCATAATTATCAGGTTTAATTTACAGGAATTCTCGATTTATTGATAAGAAAAAAATGTGTTGTTTTTGGTGGTGGTGATGGTGGTGCCTTTTTTTAAAATAAAAATAAATCCTACTTCTTCATGTTTTCAGTATTATCAATGGTTTTGCACTGCCACTGAAAGCAGAACACAAACAGTTCCTTATGAAAGTTCTGATTCCCATGCATACTGCAAAGGGATTAGCTTTGTTTCATGCACAGGTAAGCTTTTACCTATTTTTAAGAGTTGTGGTTTTCTCTGTATTTGCATTTGAAACTAATGAAAATTTAAAGCAGTATGTGTTATAATGTCAATATTCAGAGGTATTTGCAAATGCAATCTCGGATACCTATTTATTTTTAAGATCTTACATATCTTGTCTAAATGTTAATTTTTAATATTATGCTAAATATCTCAAAACGATAGAATGTAACAGCAATTCGAAGTTACATCAACTGAAGTTTTTGTGGTTTGCTACTCAGTCACACTTTAATCCCAGGACCTTGTTCCATTGCTACTTTGTGTATGTAACTTACACCCTGTGTATAAAGGAACCTTGAGTATGGCCAGGTGCTTATTTCAGAAGTGCTTTTTTATTTCTAAAATTCCAGTGACTGAAGGGAGGGGAAGGGTGTTGGATATAAATGGCAGAAATGCATAATAGCTCTCCAGATCAGCCAGAAATTATGTAGATCCATGACATGCTGTCAAAATGTTGCAGTTATTCATTTGACTTCCATTCTTATACTTAGCACAGACGTTCATCATCTTACTGAAGGAATAATGTATATGCTTTCCAGACATATGGCGCTTGAGTATTGAATATATTTGATGAAAACTCACAAGTAATTCTGCTGTGGCTAATTAAAAATTTGCTTTGTTAACTTAGTCAGCTTGCTAATATAGCTCCTTTATAGACAAAAGATACAAGGAAATGAGTTTCTAATGAAGTGAAATCATTATGACTATATAGCCTACAAACAGGATCAAGACAAGAGCTCAGTTAAAACTTTATATGAGAGTTAGGAACTAATTTAATTAAATCACTTGTCTTTGTGATTTATTACTGTGCGATAGGCTGCTCCATGGAATGAGTCAGTGATATGAAAGGGACCCGTCATATGCCAAAGGTATTCTCATTGATAGATAGTACAGCAAGCTATAGCCTTTTTTCTGTACTATGATTAATCTGGGCCATTGGTACCTGGAAGGGTCCTATAAACTCGGCTGTACTGGGTGCTTTAAAGTAGCATTTGGTTTGCTGGCCAGGCTATTCACCTATCCCTTGATAAACCACCAGTGCCATGTACCAAATACCACTTGGAAATGAAGGAGCATTTTTGTCACTGTATATTTCTGGCTTTGTGTTATCCGGAAACCAGCACTGAGCCTACTTCACAGTCAGGAGTGGCCCATTGCTTTGTTGCTACAGCACAATTTAGCCTGCTCTTAAAGTCTTAAAGCTGGTTTAAGATTGAGCCTTTGTGTCTTTGAACAATAGATATATTGCACAGGAACACTTTAATGGGATTTTGAGATTCATGTGTGCTGTGTTATTTTTTGGGTCCATGCATACACATCCTTATCCTGAGGGTAGGAGCGGTAAGTCAGGCTTGTTGTAATTACAGCATTGTAATTACCTCTTTTGGGATAACAGATTCAAAAAAAATTGAGAGGTAATGCTTGATTTCAGACATGTTAAGTATGGAAATATGTATGCAATGCCCGTAAATAATTTTGTCTCTGATTTATGTTGCGAGATGAAACATACTGTGATTTCCCCATTTCAGTCGTAATGGAATCTAGGGTTTTAACTGCTTCAGCAATAGGATTAGCATATGGTTCTGTGCATGGCAGAGCTGTGCTTGTTTTGTTACTTAACTGTGTGCTAAGTAACTAAACAATAGGTAAATGTAAGTAATTATGTAACATACAATATCACACTTTGGCCTGGGCCAGGAGAGCATGCTTGTGACTTAGTCTCCTTATGCTTCCTGCACTGCCTGCACTCTTCCACCAGTGTCTGTTACTGGCCACTGCTGGGGACAGGATCCTCAGCTGGATCTGAGCTCTTGGGATAGGCAAACATCCTTTCACATGTAATCTTACTGCTGAATTTTGACACCTATTATTCGAGTAATGTGTGTTCAGTCAAAGTTGTTTTAAAGCTTTTCTTCTGAATGAAAGTATCAACTTTGTCCCCCAAAATAGATGTTTGAAAATCCTACCTTATTCACAGTGTAATGTTAATACAGGAACTGAAGGTGAGGAAAACCTGTCTAGATAATGGATCTGAGTTAAGGAAGTACTGTCAAGTTTTAAAGTGATTGTCTTCTAAGATGATAAAATTGAAGATTTTTGGTATGCAGGAAGTTTTTGTAAGATACAGCTAGCTTGTATATCTTGCTGTTTTAATTGCTATTTTGTTTAGTTTGGAAGAACTTTAAATGGCTGTTCTAGGGTGTTTGGGTTGGGGTTTTTTGTACCTTCTTCCTCATCTGAAGTGCTTCCATTATAAGTCGGGATATTTAGTTTTGCTGCAATGTCTAAACAGTGTCTGTTTAAACTAAATAACCATATGAATTACATTCTAGCTCGCCTATTGTGTTGTACAGTTCCTGGAAAAAGATACAACTTTAACAGAGCCTGTAAGTGTTTTTTCAGTTGAATATTTTTCTATTTTTAATTTCAATGTAGTATTTCACTGCAGCTCATTGGAACTGCACAGCAGTGTTATCTGTGATATCTTGATTAATGATCCATAGGCATTTGGGGGAAAGAAAAATAATAGTTAAATCTAGGACAGTTGTTAAGAAAGTCCTGGGTTTGAAAGTGCAGTTCTCTCTTAGTCCATCTCCAAGATGGAGCACAAATTTAAATAAAAATTTGAACCACTGAGATCATGCGAATTACCTTATATAAGATCTTATGTAACAACTGTACTCCCTCCTGGTAACAACTAAAATTTCAATGTTTTTGGTGCTGATGGCTTGTGCCTAGCATAAATTTGAAAATTTTCAGGGAAAACACAGTCAGAAAATAAAAGTGAGAAAGAGTAACAGCACTTTATTTAGACAGAAAGGCCCTGACATTCCCAATGTGATGTTTCTGTTCTGTCCTCTCAGTTACTGGGGTGCCTCTTGACAGTTATAGTACAGGTGCTTCAGGCATCAGAGGCTTTTGCCGGGCTGAATCTCCCACGCCATGCATCGGCAGCTCAGCCAGAAAGGGGATTGCAGTGCTTTGTGCAAGTAGTTTGGCAATGCCCATAAAGAAGAATGCAGGCAGGGCAGCACAGCAGCTCATGGGGAAACAGACTAGTATCAGACCAGCTCAAAGAGAAACTGTTAGTTTGACAATCTGATGTCACTCCGTTAGGGATATGTTGGAATTTAAACACTTCATCACTTTCTGTGACAGAAAAGTGAAGAGCTTTTGTGATTTGTTTTTTCTTAAACAATGTTAATCTTCACCAACTTCTCAGTGGAAGCTTGTTTTCTGCAGGGTCGCTTAGTGTTGGTGTTCCTCATCAGAAAAGAAGTTATTTTGTAGGTGGTGGAAGTAGGCCTGACCATCTATAAATTTGTCCTGTCTGCTTGAAAAGCCTTCCTCCCCACTGCAATGCAGCGTTGCCAGCTTAACTGGTCAATAAGCCGATTTTGTTGGATAGGGTGAGGAGAAAGGAATTGTGTAAGCTCAGTTCCTTAAGCCAAAGGATAAAACAATCCAGGTACTTCTGCAGTTAAAGTTGACGTATGAGCAGCAAGCATATAACATTACATAAAAACCTGCAAGGCTGAATGAAGTGACAACATGGCAAAGTCCTGATGTGAATTTACAGAACTGTGATACAAGCTCCAAGCCCAAACTCTGCAGGGGGAAGGCAGGTCTTACTGACGTAGGAGTGCCACAGTACAACTCTGAGACCTCACCTGGGTCATAGCTTACAATTCTGGTCACCTCTACAACAGTAAAGATGAATTCGGAATGGAGAAGACATGAGACCTGTGCTTGCCTTGGTCATTAATTTGAACATTTATAAAACCTGTTTTGCTATAAGAGGAGTAAAAGTTAGTATATGATAGTAAGTGAAGCTTTAAGAAACTTTCTGAAATGCTTGAAATATAAGTGTTGAAATTTGATGGGGCAACTGGTGAAATAGCATTGTATTTTTTTTATTTGGCTTCAGGTCAAGTAGTATTTTAAGCACTCCATCAGAAGGCTATCTTCATGAGTACCTCACAGTTATTTTTCTGGCAGGAATTGTCACTCAGGCTCAATTTAGAGGACATTCAGTCCGAGCTCTTCTAACTATGGTAGTCTGCCTTAGGTCAGTCCTGATGTTTGCAGAACTGACAAGAGGAGCTCATTACCTAACCCTGCTAAGTGCCATAGCCTTTACATCGAAGAGATTTCATATCATGAGAATCAGGCTAAACGTGCAGCCCTGGTGCATAAGCTGTCTAGCAGGTGTCTGCTGCTGTAAGTCAACTTTATAGGAATTTTGTAGCCCAGGGAACAATATTAATCGTGTGCATTGTGTAGTAAGAGCAGTAAGATTTCAGATCTGCATTCATGTATTTCTTGGAATAAAATCTTTGAACTTAAATGTGCAGGTATCAGCTTTTTTAATGTGAAAGCATGGTCAAGCTGGAAACTGATCCTTCCTCTAAAGAGCAAGGATTAGGTATGTTGTTGAGGTCTGCACTTCTATGCTAAGAACATGTTATTTCTTTGTCAAGTTCAGTTGAGAATGTAAGTCTAGGTAGTGAAGCACATTTGGCACTCATTACCGAGTGCTGGAAACTGGGCTGTTGTAGCTAACCCAGTTTTGTGCTTCCAAGACCAGGAAATTCATGCTCCAGTTAAGAGGTGTATGGTAGGTTCTCACAGCTTTCCTTTGGCAAATGCAGCCATCTGACATTTTTTGGCTTTCTTGCATTGTTTTGGGGAGCAGGGAAGGTGTTGACAGAATGAGCTATTGCACCTGTAAATGTTCCGATTTGTTCTTCAAAAATACAAAATCTCAGTAGTGTGTAACAGCCGTTCAGTTACGAGCTAATTAACGACAACAAAAAGTGGCCCTAGACTTAAAGTGTATTTAAATTGTGAATCTAGACAAACAAGCGTAATTAATTTATGCCAGCCTGACTCCTTGAGGGAGGGGAAGCAGGTGATGAGAGGACTGCCAGATCGGGTCATTTAGGGAAATGGAGCTCAGAGTTTACCCTCCCCACTTCACCGTGCCGTGTTCGTGGAGCCGGCAGCGAGGAGGCCAGGTCAGCAGCAGAGGAGCGGGGCAGGGAGCGAGCTCTGCCTTTGTGGCCAGGCTGCAAAATGGCCCTGTCCGGGCCGCCCCAGGCCGCCCACTCCTCCATCAGGTATCGGATGGTGGCGTTGGGAGTTCGGTTGGCTGGGGCACGTCGCCAGCTAGGTGCAACTGCAGGGCTGAGGCTCTGTAAGGGATCTGCTCTTCTTCCCATGGAACTTGCTGCTTTTCTGGATTTGAGCATAAGTTTGTGAGCTGCCTGGGGTTTCCTCACATGTTGGGTTTCATCTGAAGTGACACTCAATTTTGTAGAAGCAGAATGTTTGTGTATCCTAGGATCAAAACTGGTGAGCACTTAAAATCCTATTATTGTCAGAAAGTCACTTTTGAAAGTACACATCGTTGTGAACAAAAAAGCCAGCTGGGAAGGTTAAAAGAAGAAAAAATCAACATGGGAAAAATCAAATACGGAAAGTATTTGTGTAGTTGAGTAAGCTTTATGGTTGGGTATGATCCGTTAAGTGCTGTTATATCGTAAAAGCAGAGGTCCTTTGCTCAGAATGGAAGTTTATAGTGCTTGGAGAATGTTTCTGCTTCCAAAACATGCAGTTATGGCTTTTTTTAGCCAGCATTAATTTTGTAATTTAGATGCCGTGTCAGATGTTTGTTTCTAGGAAACGGGCCTCCAGTCTTTTTGTTTGTTGTTGTTTCCCTGTTTCCCTCCTCCTCCACCTTGCCCCTCTTAGGAGCTGTGCTTTCTAATTCAGTTTCCTGAAGGGTTTTTTCTAGTCTTACATGTGATAGTTTCCAGTGTAGATACTGGAAACTATTTTCTCTGTAAGTTCATATCATTTCGAGTTTCCAGTCTGTCACACTTCAAATTAAAGAAGAAAAAAGGACGTGGTAGAGGACAGGGCTCCTCTGTATAACCCTGTTTGTGCAGTCAGTGTACGCTGCTTGCTCTTGGGCTTCAAAACCAAGACAGGTGCTCCCCAACACATAGATCAGGAGAAAAATATGCTGGGCTGTCTAGCTACAGGAGATTTAACTTCATTTTGTGATGCTTTGATGTTATCAACATGATATCAATTAATGTGAGGTGGGAGTGGAGTGGGAATGGATAATCAAAGACTTTTGATAAGGTTTATATTATTCTGATAACCAAAACAAGATAAATGTTTAAATAAGGCAACAAAGTTTTTATTGAACCTCTGGATAGGGAAAAGCAAATTCATATTTTATTTAGTTGTTTATTTTTAAATTATATAAAATATGTAATAGAAGCTTGTTCTGGTTTTAACTTGTTTGTATTTTTCATATAGGTAATCAGAGGACTGCTCAAATTTTGGCCAAAAACTTGCAGTCAGAAAGAGGTTGGTTTTGTCTTGTACAAGTTTCTTGTCTGCTGTTATGTAAAACATCGCATGTCAGGTTCATACATCTTACCTCTGCTGTGCTTTTCAAGAGATCTTGCTGAAAACGTGCAGTTCTTGAAACTGAAGAGTGCTCACCTTTGCCGGGCAGCTCTGCCATTTTTTAATGTCAGTTCTTACTATTGTGCTACTATGTTAAAAACTATGTTAAAAGTTACATTCTAACTGAGATACTGTATAGAGAAACAGATTTTCTGGGTGAGAAGTGTTTTACTAGTTACACTAGTAGGTTGGGGGTTGTCATCTGCAACATGACCCAGACATAGACTTCTACTCGGTATCTCAGTTGCTGATAAAGTATGCATATGTTCTTTCTCCATAGCATGAAAATAAGTTTAAATGGTCTTGGGAAATTTATTTTTTTTCTGGTTGTCTGTCTTCTATGTAATTAAAATGAGTACACTCAGGAGTATGACTCATGGCACCAGATCTCCCCCCGATAGCTCTTGACAAGTGGGGTTCTTTAACTCTGTTGTCCCTGTTTGAGTGGTATTGGATTTTTTTATGCCACCTACCTAGTGTTCTGCAAGTTGTAATTTAAATCAGATATTAACTATTTACTACTACAGAAGCTACTCTGGAGATCTCAAGTAAAGGTAACCTCTGCAGCAATTTGTGAAGAAATAAAATGTTCTAGCATCTTTTTAACTGTGAAGAAAAATATTCTGCAAAAGCAGCTCTGTTAAGTGTTTAGAGCAATTACACAAAAGAACAATTCCACAACGGGAGCTGTAACCAAGTAGCTGAACCTGATGATTGACTTCTTTCACACTGAAAATAAATAAATAAATAAATAAATGGATGTCTAACGCAATTGCAATTACGTACATTGTTCTTTGCAGGATTCATGACTAATGTCTGAGCTGCATTTTGTTTGTTTACACTGGTGATGTAAAACATTCTCATACTTTTTGATGTATTTCGTTTATACCAACAGGTGATGTTTTTAGGTGAAATTGAAGAAATCTTAGACGTAATAGAACCGACACAATTCAAAAAAATAGAAGAGCCTTTATTTAAGCAAATATCCAAGTGTGTGTCAAGTTCACATTTTCAGGTAAAAAAAGAAAAAAACATCAAAAATAACTTGTAGTAATTTATTCTGTGTTTTTTTTTTGACCCCTAAACTTTCTATTTCAGGTTGCAGAAAGAGCTTTGTACTTCTGGAATAATGAATATATTCTTAGTCTGATTGAGGAGAACATTGATAAAATTCTACCAATTATGTTTGGCAGTTTATACAAGATCTCCAAAGAACACTGGAATCCGTATGTAATGTTTAACGATCTATAGTACCATAAATAATTTTTTTTATTCTACTCTTTCGAGTTTAGATCTTAAGCTTGTAAACGTCTTCATTTTGACTTAAATCAGATGAAATCAATGAGATTATGGGTGCTAAAATGGATGCCCTTTTCAGCAATATTACCCTTTCACTGTTCTGCATTGTTATGATGCAGAATTGGAATTTACTGAAAACACAGGAGGCAACTCGATGGTGGTCTTGATATTCTAATTACACTTGATCTTATGTGTTGGCTGAAAAGCAAATTAATATTACTTAGACTAAAACAACTTCTCAAGTGATGCTTCTGCTACAGTTGTGCTTTGATGTCCTTTACTACTTCAGATAAATTCTGTCAGTGACTGTGTAAGTAATTTTTGCTGCCTGCCAAGACAAGAAGGCGAAAAGATCCTATCATACAAAAGCAGTGCCTGCCACTGTAAAGGATGGTAGCAATAAGAACGAGTTACTGCTTTGTTTTATATTTAATTCCACAAGTTGTTAGTATTTCTATTTCCTGTTTAAAAGAAACAGTAATGACACTGAAATACTAAAATGCAAAGTTTGGCTGTGTCCAGCAACCTAAACTGAGCTGCAAGTCAAATCTGCAGAATGTAAAGTTCGTACAGGCAAAAGGCAAGGTAGGCAGGAGCCTTCTGCAACTTTGAAGCAAATCAGATACTCTATTTAAGTCCTCAGAGACTCTGAAATTATTCTGAATTTATCTAGATGGCGTGTCTTGTTGCAAACATACCAGCTGAGACTGAATATAAATTTTGGAGAACTAATTCTTGGAGCACTAATAATACTTCAGGTCTCAACAAATCTGAAGAACGTTCTTTCCCTAGCCATGGCCAGAAGTTGCCCTTTACTTCAGGAAGGACATGAAAGACACAAGATAACTGTATCCCTTGAGGACCAGGAAGTTTGGGGGTAGAAAGTATAACTCTTTTAATTGGTTTCAGAGTGTAAAGAAACATACTTTTATCTATCATCTGTCCACCATGGCCTTAACTACTCACTTAAAACCAAGCTTTTCCTCTCAGAAAACCAATAACCTAAATAAGCTTTTGTCTTTAAACCACGTGAATGCCAATGTTCAAAAAAGTGTGTAGACAGACTAAATGTATCGTGCATTTTGAATGAGCGTAAAGCCTCTGATGAATAGTAGAGAGACTTCCTAGTGCCACAATGGACAGAGTATACTTTGGTTACTTCCTTAGATTTTTCTTTCACTCGTTTTTCAAGGTGATGACCGCATGGCACCCCTGCTCTACAGCCTTACAATCAATACTGCTGTGTGAAGGTGAACTGCTAGGGAGGGGAAAGAGGGGGAAGACAGCTTACGTGCTTTTTTGCTAAGTGATAAGTTTGAAGATAGGCACCTTTTTAATGTTTAATTTCATTGCAATTTCTACATTGCTGTGCGTAATTATTAAGAGTAGGCTTAAAGGAGATGAACATTACACTTACCTAAGATAAATTATTGAAATAATAATACCTTCACAAAAAGAGTCAGAAGAAAGAATGATAACTAAAGTGGAAATACTGACAGCCACATAAGACACAGCCAGTATTGTTCTAGCTGTTCAGTTTCTTGAAGATGCCATGGTATCTGAAACAACCATTTGATCTTCTTATGACACTTCTGTGCAGCAGAACTGTCTGCTGCCCTTAAGTGTTCTGGCAGAGCTTCTAGCTGCTGTATTAGACTGTGCAGCTGTGATTCCTCCACTGCATTCTTTTGCCCAAACTTAAACTTGTTAGGCAGGAGTTTTATTTTTCTAGACTCTCATGTTTTATTACTTAAGTATTACAAAATTGTTGTTAGAATTCAGCTTGTTAAACACGTAACATAACTGAATGGCTTTATAGTACAGCCACTGTACCGATAATTATAGCCTGTATGATTATAAGAGTTGGAAATTTAAAGTTAAATAGCCCTTTCAAAAAGAAGAGTTTGGATATGCATTTTGTTAATTTACAGAGGAAATTATAGTAGATTTTTGTTTCAAAAACTGATTAACCTTACAGTAGTGTCTTAAATACAAAGTTCAGAGTCCAAAAAGGAAATTGAATACTATTTTACTGAAGTTTATTTTGCGTTGAGTAATTCTAATGGTTGTACTTCTTCCATTCCAGAACTATTGTGGCACTGGTATATAACGTGCTGAAAACCCTGATGGAAATGAACGGCAAGCTTTTTGATGATCTTACAAACTCATACAAAGCAGAAAGGCAAAGGTACTGATTATTTCGTCCAAATGTGTGTTATGAATACGTACCTAACATGTACCAGCTGACAAGCAGAACTTAATGGTGGTGGCTGAGGGGTGCCGTAGTGGAAGCGCTGGCTGAATGTTTGCTCCTGGCTGCAGGCTGTCACTTGAGTAAGAGGCACCCATCGTGCAGGTGTGTGGCAGCGCCGTGGCCGGCGCTGAAGCCCCGGGGTGCACAGCGCAGGAATGCCCCTGGCGTTGCTCCTGCCTGGCATGGAGTGCTCCGTCTCGGGTGGGGGAACCGGGCTCAGCTGCTGCTGCAGGGGGCTGCGCTGTCTGGAGAAAGCTCCGCTGGAAAATGCTTTGTAGCTCAGCCAAGGCCTCCCGTATCCTACTAACCTACTAAACCGTACTGCTGGAGCAGGGTGTACGTGGTCCTAGGCCGGCTGAAAGCACACGCTAAGGCTCCTTTCAACAGTTGTGCTTCCACCACTCCAAAACGCTCTTGTTTCTTACTTGTTTGCACATGATAAAGAACTTCCTTAGAACTGTAGTCATCTGTGCAAAACCATGCTACAGCAATTGTTTGAGTTGGAGCAAAGTTACTGTTTTACCTCTAACCTTTACTAATTTGTACGTTCACTTTTTAATAGAGCAAACTGTGATTGCCTCAAAATAGCTTTGGGGAAGAACTTACGCTATGAATTACTAGGTGTAGAAGAACATGGTTGCTTTAGGTACCTGCATCTCCACATTGCACTTAAAAACACATCTGAAATTGATACTTCGCTCTTTCCTACAGAGAGAAAAAGAAAGAATTGGAACGTGAAGAGTTGTGGAGAAAGCTAGAGGAGTTAAAGCTTAAGAAGGCTATGGCAGAAAAGCAGAACAGCACTCACAATGTGCTAAACGCACACAGTACAAGTGCCAAATAAAAGAAATGACAACCTCTACTCGGCAGACATACTTTTTTTGTACCCTTTTGAAATATCTAAGAATTTGCAAAATAAACCTCATCAGTATATAAACAGCCAGCTTTTTCTCTGGCACAATGTAAATGAAAAGATTTGAATTTAAATACAGCAGTTACATGATGTCATTACCACAGCATATTGTAAATTTGTCTAATTATTGATATACTGTCACTTCCAGCGTTTCATAGAACTGAATTATCATCCTTTAATGAGTGAAATAATTACGGGAGTGGTGAGAATTATGACTTGAATTTTTGATTGTGTTGCACATAGGTGGTATAGTTTGCTATGTACATTTTTTCCTTGTTTTATATGTGCTTTTCACATCGCTGCATACTTTGGTTAAGAATATAGAAAAGGCTTCTAGTTGTGCTGTATTTTCTCAAATAAAACCAAGGTACGTTACCAGTAACGTGAAAAACGCAGTATGTGCCCCTTACAGCCTTGAAAGGAACTCTCACATGGTGCTGTTCTTGAATTTGTGATTGAATTCAGATTTAGATTTACGTGCAAGTTCACATTAGCATGAGGCAAAGTAGGAAAAGGAAAAAAAGTCAGCTTGATCAGGTCAGGATGGTCCGTGCATCTGCCTGCCGCTTGGTGAGTGCCTCTACCCCCTTCCCACTGCCTGTTGGTCCTGGGCCTACTCCAAGATTTCCTCCTGCTATAGCTGAGGATGGAGCTTCCTTTAGAGAGCCCATCAATGATGCTCCTGGTCAGCCCAAGGACTCCCTGCAGAGTAGTGTCATTCTAGAGACGATCTCGGACACCTCTGCATTAGTTTTAGCACCTTGTGGACTGAAGAGCGAGACCAAAATTGGGATTTTTTTTTTTTAGTGCAGCAGGAAGGCTGTCAGTAACTAGTTCCTTGTTTTATTTAAAGAAAATGCAGTCTGCTTTTTAAAGGTGGAAAGTTGACTATAGAAGTCTTGTCTGTTTTACTTGATCAAATATTTTTCACATCTTTTATCAGAGTACCATTCCAATCTCTTAAATTGCAGTTGTGTGGAAAACTTTTGTAATGAAAGATCTTTGGGGAATTGAGCAGCATTCAATAAAGTCTTTATGTTTGTATTTAGTGCTGTAATCACATCTTTGTGCTTGTAAAGACCAGGAGAATTAGAACGGCTTTCACAAATAACCCTTGAACTGCACTACACTTGTCACTTAATGAAAAGCCATGAGTTATTTAGACAAAACTGTTAAACCCCAGTGACCCGTGCTTCTAACTTTAGTGAGTAGGGTGGAAGGATTCGTTCTGCTCTATTAAGCACGTGGGGCTAGAGGAAGAGGCAAGAGCAGGAACTGCAAGTGACTCCCTCCTCCCCTCACCTGGCTGGACACAGGAGAGAACCTGTATGTCGCATGCAGCCAGTACTGCTGCTTTTCTAAGTGCCTTGATTTCGCTCTAGAAATCACCTGGAAGTAGTACATTTTGTCCCAAAACACTTCCTTAAAAGCTCATATAAAAAGAATTTGGCGGTGCTCTTCACGTACTTACTGCTTTATTAGCACTCTCCGTTAGTAGAGGATGGAAGAAGCAAAAGTTAACTCGGCATGCTCCCTTCCTTGCAGCAAACCCTTCTGAGCAAACAGGCAGTAGTGCACTGCTGCCTTGTAGACTGCACAATTCTCATTTAGGCATCTGGACTAGTAAGGGACTTATAAGGAAGAAAAAGACTACACGCCACACAGCACAGTTAGTTAGTGCACATTCTCTGTATAATACAGAATCTCATTTAAATGCCAGGCTGATGAAAGACTTTTTTAATTCCTCAGGAAGGAAGGAAGGGTAATAGTCTTGAGAATTAGACTTTGAAATCTGTCATCAGCTCAGATGCCCAGCTCTTGAGTTGCTTGAGTTTACTTTGAGTTAGACTGATAGATTTTTGTTTTTTACTTACGTGTTTTGCCTTAATGCTCCCATTTAGATTAGCTCCTGTGAAACTCTAGCTGCAGCTGAGAGCCAGCAGTTTCAAGAGAAGGTACACAACAGCTTATTTGACCGTGTTTGTTTTAATATTAAAGTCAATACACTTTAAATCAAAAATGACATGTAATAGAATTCCAGTGTATTTTGTTTTTAACACACACTTTGGAGAGGGGAGGCCAGACCGTTTTTTTGCATGGGCTTTCCCTTCCACTAAACTGTCAAAGTAGTAACTGCATTCTGGTAGCAGATGCAGATCGCAGCTCATGCAGAAGTTAAATAGCTTCCTGTTCTGAGAAGCATTCAAAACAGTGAATTTTTTTTATATAAAGAATTTAACTGCTACAGCATATTAGTGAATTTTCTCCTCTCTCCCCACTCCCCTCATACACTGAGGTAAGCTTGTTAAATTTGGAATAGAAAAGCACGAGTTTGTTAGCCCTGCCTAGAGTTAGCTCTTTTCTGAAGTTCAAACGTCAGTTCACTAGGCTGTTACTCCAGCAGCTGTGTTTTTCCTGAAGAAAACATACCTGGTTTATATCTTTAACTGCTGTCTCGCTGAATGAAGGTCATTCCAGTTATTTTCTGTCCCTTCTGCTGTGAATAGTTAAGAGGCAGTCAGTCTCAGCTTATGTGGTTCATTGCTTGACTTCTCCTCTTCAGATGTCTCTTTCGGATTTTGATCATCCACTTAACACTTAGCTTAGCAAAGTCTGCTGCCTTAAACAGAGCCAAAAAGATGCCACAGAGAAGAGCAATCATGTTCCAAGGATTTGCTGTGATTATCTGAAAGAGATTAAAAATATTATTCCCCTCCTCTGACTTGGTACATATTATACCTATGCATTAACGAACAATTCTCTTCTTCTAACGGAAGTGTTTTGTGGCACATGCCTTCATGCTGCACAGCAGGCCTGGAGTTAGTGCCTTTGCCACACATCTGCCTTGCTCTACGATTTTTCCAATTCCTTCTGTGAGGAAGGAAACGCACAGATCCCAGGAGATGCCTATACTAGCTGCTAAATTCCTTTTAGACTATTTCAGCATGGTAAATTGTTTAAAGTGTTGGAGATAATTATTAAACTGCTAATTTAACCATAAGGATTACATTTACTACGTTATTTAAAGATTTACAAAAACAAACAGTCACATGAAAGACGATATTCCAAAAGATAAACCTAAAAGAAGCAACTGCTGGAAAGCTTTAACAAGACAGTATTGTAATGCCAAACCAGGTTTTGACGGTGGCAACTGTTTCTGTAGAATTGCAGCAAGTATTTTATGTTTCTATTTTTAACTATATTTGGTTCAAAAGTAGTTAAGCTTATTTATAGTTTGCAATTCTCCTTTCACCCCTAGGCACAACGGTGGCTTCTAGGATCTCGAGATGAAGCAAGCAGATCTAGGCTTAGGCAGCAATAAAGTAACACAGCTTTCAGATTCGCCACGGGGTCTGCAGCACTGATGACGGCCAGCGCACAAGTGCCGTGTCACTAGGTCACCACCCAAGCCAGAGGGTCCTAAAACAGGCTTCCCCTACTTGTAAATCACAGTGGCTTTGGGGAAAAAAAAAAAAAAATTTGAGAGATTTTGTTCATGACAGACCAGGTTGTCAAGCTGGGCCATTTTAAATGCCAAATTTTTAAACAGATTGACTTCACACATTTTGCTGTTCCGTATTTTTCTAAGGAGGGCAAATAGATCTTTTTCCCCTGTGCTCCCCTGGAGCACCAGATCCATCTCACATGCTTAAGCACATATACCTGCAGGGATCCACACACTTCTTAGGCACTCCAGTGACTGACAGCGATCTTGTCTGGCACATGGCGCACCTCTGGCTGCAGTACACTGAGCTGAATTTTGAGTTTGTTTTTGTTTTGTTTTTTTTTAAATGCAGTACCAAGTTCTGGTCAGATAAGGGCCAAAAGTTAGACTAGTCAATTTATTTTTATTAGTCTGATTTAAGTCTAGGCTTCTTGCGTGTCAATTAATAGGAAGAGTCATTAAATCAATTTACCCAAGCACACTTATTTAAGCAAAATGTTCAGGCTTGACCTGAAGCTACAATTTGCTAACGTACAGGGGACAGGTTTTTCTTAGCTAAGTGCACCTTTAGCTGCAAGAATAATGCTGAGTGTCACTAAGACAAGGGAAGGCCACAGATAGTCTTGAGCCCCATTTAATACTTATTACTGAATTAAAATTAAATAAATAAATAAACAAACACCCCAGACCGAAATTTTAAAAATAACTCTACTCTTCATCTGGTACCTCACTCCAGGTAGAAACTCAGAGGCATACATATACACATATACATATACACCATGAGCACGTATAGCCTGACAACAATTCAAGAAGGTGCTAGAAGGTTACTTACATCTTGCACGGTCTGTATAAAAGGATCTTTCCATTCAAAGACGACAAAAAACAGCTGGTCACTTCTTGGTTTAGTCCTCTGGTCAATATAGTTAACCACACTAGTCTGGGAGACGGGGGGAAAAAAAAGGTGGAAAAGGTGCAGGTTACTTTCTTTAGTTGTGTAATCCAATCGCCTGTGCAACAGAAAAGGCTAGAAGGTGAAAACAAAGTTCAGCCAATTCAGCCTTCCTCTACCTGGAAGGTTAGGCTCCCAAAATACAGAAAGGTCGGTTTCTTCCATCCGTTCTGTGCTCATGTTAATTTCCCATTTCTCACCTAGTACAAACACTGCAGTACAGTTTTATGCTGGTAGCCAAGGCCCTTGTGATACTCAGCAATGCTGTATTATTGTACGCGACGCCCTCACACACACTGACACAGCACAACAAAGGCACAACAGCAGCGCGCACCGGGGCGGCAGCACAGGGCTTAGCCATGCACTAGCACGGCAAGTCTTACTTCACACGTGCCTTACAGGTATTCCTTTCTGTCCCCACACGCTCACAGCCCATATTCTCTTTAAAAATCAAAATGACAGTACAGATGCACGGTTAACTTCATATACCCAGGCAAGGACAAGCCAGATTTGTTCCAGTTGCAGGAAGGCAATAGGAGGTTTGGTATAATGCAAGGAAGAGTGAGAGGTGCCAGATCAAAGCCTTCATCTAGAGCATTACTGCCCAAGTAACTTACTGAAAGCACTTTGTTCCAGGAACATCAAGAATACTCCCGTTAAAGACAGCCTATCCATTCTCAAGATAACTGCAGCTCAGCTTTGGAAATGCCTTTATACATCACTCTTAAAAAAAAAAAAAAAAACACTAAAACATTTTTTCCCCTTCCAGGTGTGGGGAGTTCATTTACAAAATTCATTTATGTGGGGTAATTTGGCATTTGAAAAGTTCTCACGAATGAAGGTTAAATCACTATTATTTGCCAGAGAACTACACAATGGTGCAGGAATAATCTTTTTTGGAGAAAAAGCCAATACCTCCAGTGCTGCCCTTTAACTGAGTTACCACTTGAAACCATCACTGACTGGCACGGAGCTTTATCACGTCTCCCAGGAGCTGTGATAGCCAGGGTGCAGTTTAAGATACTAGACCGATGTTATGGCCACATGAAACTGCAGTCTTAATGCCTTCCCAAGTGTAGGCCTTAAGCCATCAGGCCTAAGAGAAGCACGTATCTTGTCCTGTCTGCACATACACACACCCCGAGCCCAGAAGGAACCACTTGCAGGCAATACTAGCACAGTTTGCACTACCCCCCTACCACTGGAGGACAACACAAACCACTTGGAGCCAGCCAGTCGCCTAACAGGAAAGCTCACCAAAGTTACAGATGAACAAATGATGGAGGGACTTTGCCCTTCTCCAAACCTCAGAGGAATATCTGCATCTTGGTGTGTGAACAGGGCAGTGCTGTTGCTCTTCCTGGAAGTGATGAATCCAGCAGCGCAGTTACTTCATTCCAGGATTGTAACGGGAACGATAGAGATGAAAACTGATTCAGCAGACACTGCATGGGGAATGACCTACCACAGAAACCTCCTACCTCTCTACCATGGCTTACTTTCTTTACGCGTACCTTCAGATTTCTGTCAGACTCCTCCCTCCACGGAGGCACCCTGTGCCCGACCAGATTTTAGGCTGTGAACACACAGAAGCACTGTACATGTCCGTTCTGAGCATATGGGAGCTTTACCACCTCTCGTTACCCTACAGCCTATTTAATTATTGCAGCTTGCGACCACCCCAGCCATACTCATTCAAGAAAACCACACAGCAGGAAACAACCAGTTCACACAGCTAACTAAAAGCAATGGGAAGAGCAGAAAAGACCAAGTAATGGCTACGGGACTACTTCGCAGACCGACTGGCTATGCTTTTTGCCCTGGTGTTTGTATGCACCCTTCTGGCACGCTGTCGCCCAGTTTCAGACTGGAAAGGCGAATGGATTTCCTTACTCAA
Organism: Anser anser; assembly: GCF_964211835.1. NCBI lineage: Eukaryota > Metazoa > Chordata > Aves > Anseriformes > Anatidae > Anser > Anser anser. The sequence goes on from NC_139722.1 coordinate 98,443,531, forward strand.
TTTGCGGACGTTCTACTGTCAAACAAAGAAAGTGCAATTTGTCTGCGCTATTTCAACTTGTGCTGTATTATTAATAGGTAACTGACACACAAAATTCACATTTGTGCCAATTCCTGCTTCCTATTTTTAAAAAAGCAGTAAGTACACTGTTCACCTACACAGATGACTGGAAAGCCCGTAACTGCTGGACTGAATGGATGCTTACGGTCACAAGAAGCTCAGCTTTTTCTAACTTTGGGTCAGCCTCTTACTTCTACTTTGAGATGTGTTAGACTTGGTCACACAAAGAAGGACTTTCAAAAATCCCACACTAGGCAAGCACCAAAGGACAAGTAAAACAGAGCTATAGGTGATGAAGGACAGACAGACCGCTGCTGCCAGTGCTTACGTGACATCAGCCGACCGCTGCATCCCTTCCTTCAAACCCGGGCCTTCACTGCGTGACTGGGGGATTCTTCTGCTGCCCTCCCCCAGGGGAACCAGAGGGTACCCACCTCACAGTCACACTTCTGCTCTTCCCAAGGCTTTGCCACTTAAGCACCCTTTTCAAGTGGACCATGGACTAAGGGAAAGCATAGTAGTGTGCCTGGAAGATGGAGTATCTGAAAAGGACTGCTCTTAAAATTCTCTTTTTTCATCACCAATGAGCCTCTTCCTCTCCCACCAACACCGGGAGCAAGCTAACAGACTCAAAACACAATTATTCTCCTGTCCATTAGTGTGAACAGAACAGGAATGAAAGTCAAACTTACTTCATCTCTAGCTAAGTCTGCATCTTCCGCTTGCATATTTTCTAGCTTTAAATGATGCAAGAAGTTGAGATACTCCACATTTCTAAGGATACTCAACAGATAAAAATACCAAATCCAAACAAAAAGCAGATGTGAGAGTGCTATAAAGGGTACTTAGCTTATGTTACCTCTTCATCCTAATATCAGACCCTGTGGTAACCTAAACAGTACCTCTTTCCATTACTATTATTTAGATCATTCTTTTGAGAATCCCTACCTTGAACTAAGGTAGCTCTGTTAGTTTTTCTGTATCAGTCTCTTCAGACCCATACCTTAGACTACAGGTGTCACTGATGGCAGAGGCAGGGCCTGGAGTTTCTCACCTCTCTGTTAAGAGATGTGTCACCATACCAGTAGCAGAGCACACCACGACATTTACACTTTGACAGAGCCTCTCCACGTTGAGAAAGAACACAAGTAACTGTACAGCCAGTTCAGCTTCCAAAACCGCTCAGTGGCAAGTGGTATAACAAATGCCATTAAACAAAAGCCAGCCTCCTGATACTTCACTTCAAAACAGACAACCCCTTCCTCCAACTCATGTTGCTAAGTGCTCCAAGAGGTAGTTCTGTTAGACAATTATCATTAAAAACATGCAACTTTTTGACAGCACCCAGTTTTTAAATCAACTAACAGGTCCTAAAAAAATAAAATAAAATCTTTGGGAAGTTAATATTATTTTTACCTCTTGTTTGAATTCAACAGTCTCGCTACCATCTTCTTCCTTTGTTTTCACCAAGGACATCTTGACCCAAGTTCGAAAGCCTCCAGAAAACTTCCAGCTGGAGTATGAACTTTCACAGTCCTTCATGAATTCTGCTTTTTCTGGACTAAAGGAAAAAAAGACCCATTACTTTACTGACCAAACTCTGAGCAGTGTCAGGGCACTGAAGGCACTGAAATGTCAGGCCTACACTTCAAAGCACGTTCAAAATGCCCTTTATATTTAGATAGGCTCGATTTTAGCCTAACTAAAACATTGTTAGCAGTAATGTTTTAGCACTTGCACTCGTGTTCTTAATCGCAGAAGACCCACCTGGTGCCCTACCGTCCCAGCACTGCCTCCCCCTGCAGATCTGCTGCTTTACAGGGGAGCTGTGACTTAACGCTGTGACTTTCAGCCATTTTAAGTCTCCCAACACCCCTCACCCAGCAAGGGATGAAGAGGTAGCTCCAGGGCCTGTCTGGTGTCTGCCAAATGCACAGGACATGGTGAATTCACCTCTCCATTTACTTTGAGCTCCTCAGCATTGTGATTTTAGCCACTTTCACGTCACCTCCACGAAATAAGCCTATCCCTGCAACTGCCTTTCAACAAGGTTTCGCTCGAAATGAGCGGGTAAACCACTGTGATGAGTCACGAAGCATTAAAGCGCAGACTGCTGATTTTTACTAAAGATAGATTTCAGCTTATAGAGCCGTGCCAGCTTATGCTGGTCCTTCAGGCAAAGGAGAAGGAAAGGGTTTTTCACTCCGAATAAACAAATCTTCCTAGGTGAAGGCAAAGAGCATACTTTTGTTCACAAGGCAGAGGGAGCACATGGCTGGGCCTGCTGGGAGATTAAGCCATTTTGATCTTCCAGGAGAAAGATGCAAAGAAGTAAAGAAGACAAGGAGAGCTGAAGAAGCGGGCTCTTGTCCTGAAGAACAGGCCAGTTGGGAAGACTGGCCCTGCACCAGCACTGGCTGGATTTGCACTTTCCCTTTTTCCTTAGTCTTCAGAATTAGGGCTCCTTTTCTTTCTACAAACAACTTTTTGAGAGCAACTTTTTGCTCGGGCAGATAATGATAGGACATGGGGGGAATAGTTTAACTAAAAGAGGGGAGATTCAGATTAGATGTTAGGAAGAAATTCTTCACTCAGAGGGTGGTGAGGCACTGGAAGAGGTTGCCCAGAGAAGCTGTGGATGCCCCACGCCTGGAGGTGTTAAGGTCAGGCTGGTGGGGCCCTGGGCAACTTGATCTAGTGGGTTGGAACTGGATGGTCTTTAAGGTCCCTTCCAACCCAAGCCATTCTGTGATTCTGTGGTATCTTTATCTATCTGTACCATTAGCTGTTTGCTTAGTTGTCCCAACAGGATGGTAGCGCACTTCTCCAGCCCCCACTGAGAAGATTTGGGCAAAGCATCACAGCAAACTCCAACACCTGACTGCTTCTTGCCGTACAAACCACTGACGTAGGGAGACCTACCCTGGCAATTATTTCTTCCCCTTTTGGTGTATGGGTACAGCAGCAGCCGATGGGACAGTCAGGAAGAACATGGTACTTTGCCACTCGGAGGAACAGACATAATTAGCACCCTGCCAGCCAGTCACACGCCTAATGCATGACTCAACACAGCATCCCAGCGCAGCCTTCCAAACCAACGTGGAAAATTGAGGCAGGAAGCTATGACATGGAGCTGAGCACTACAGCCACAACGCACTTGGTAAGCAGGCAGCAATACAGTACTTTGCCTGTGACAGTAATTGTGGGCTTGAAAAAGAAACGTTAGAATCTTAGGAGAAGCAATCTGAGACGGCATCTCCTTGCGCGCGCCCGTAACCCAGGCCACTGCCAAAGAGATGGGGGGGAAGAAAAAAAAAAAAGGAGGGAGGGAAGGGACAGAGCAGAGACACAAAAGCTTTGCACAAATAATAGCAGAGGGCACCAGAGTTCCCCTGTGCTCAGGGAACTGGAAACTCTCTGACAGCCATGGGATGTAATAAAGGGTCAGATGTGGTACCGAAAGTCTCGACCCTTCTGTGTTGTTATTTATTTCTCTGCGTGCAGCAATCCAGACCAAAGAAGTAAAGATGAAGCTCCGTTTAGACACAGAAATAATCTCTGACCTGTTCAGACTGGTATTCATCATCTCACATGACTAGAAGTTATTTTACATGCTAAGCTAACAATAGTTTTGACAGTAATATGTTCAGAGGATTTTCTTCTTAAATCCATATTACACTAATGATAGTTAAAGAAAAGAACTCATATTTTTAGCTACAATTTTTGGGTAATTTGCAAGGGTTTCATTATTTCCTTCCCTCCAATTAATATGGCACAGCAGCTGCCACTGTCTTTAAAAAAAAAAAAGAAAAATACAAAAGAAAAAAAACAGTGGCAGTACCCTTTCAGCTCAGTCCAACAATAGCATATAGTTCAGCAGTGCTCTGTGAAGGCCAGAACAAAACCAGCAAGCGCTGCCAGCTTCATGCAGTCTGTTGATCCAATTTTAACACAAGAGCTGCAGAGAATAAAACCCTTGACAGAAACAACTGGACCCTGAGTCCTTACCACTTGCTATGCCTCAGGAAAATCCTTAAAGATACAAGAATCCAGATGCCACTTTTATTATTGCTTATGACATGATTACTGTTCACTGATAAGATTATTGTTATTTAAAGCAAAAGCAAGCTGCACAGAATAGTGCCTGCAAAGAAGCTGTGCTGTCGATACAGCTGGACTACTCTCACCAATTTCAAAGGTGTTCAGATTGTGATTTAAGATGAAGGAATACCTACACACATATTTTACAGCAGTCTGCCTATCCATTCCATCCTCAGCTCTTTGCAGCCATTGCAAATAAAACTGTAAAGGTGATTGTGATAGCTGATGGGTTTAGGACGTAGCTCAGGGTCTTTAATAGCACTTTACGTTGGTTGCTGGGCACGGTGCTAAGAGCATGCTCTCATAACCCCTAAGTGAGACACTTTGTCAGGAAAAGTAGTTAACAGCCGTGAGCGTTTGAAGCCCTTAGAGGCTATATGGAAGGACAAAATTACACTGTCGATACGCAACAGTTCCTAAGGATATCAGTCCAGACCTTCCAGCAGCTAAATTTAGCAGCAGCTGACGAACCGGAAGCCATTTCTGCTTCCTCTCCTGCTGGAAGCTGGACAGAACAATGCCACATCCAAACGCACCCCACACATGCATGACATTTCACACGCTCAGGAGAAAACACAAGTTTTCGGCCTGCTCCAAACCTGTCCAGTTCGTGCCCTGGGACGCCGGGAGAGCACTACACAATCCCAAGTGAGGTGAGGCATGCAGTTTGTACTGAGCTTTGGAGGATGCTGCAAAAGAGACAGTACCAAAGCATCTCGCACACACTGGTTCTCTGTCTGTACTTTACCCAGACACGCAGATCATCTACCACCACATTTAAAGGCCTACACGCCTTTGCCAAATTTCACCATCACCTGGGCTACTTCCAAACCAGCCTTACCTCACGTTCCTGTCTGCCACAAACAGGCACAAAGGATGCATCCCCAAACAGACAACATTTCCTGCCTTTTGCATTGCTCCAAGCATAACCCAGGCTCAGCCTTCATGCCCCAGCTTCAGTTCTGCTGCCTTCCAACAGAGACAAAGCAGCTTCTTTAGGAACAGCGTGTCACTTCCCCTTCTCTTCAGGGACTGATTCTGCCATCTAACCTGTCAGACCTGGGAAACCTGGAGGCAGGAGGTTGCAACCCCAGTTTCTCCAGGCAGCTTACGGATGATTCTTGCTTATTCACCTACTCTGGAACAAACACAGCCTTCCAGCTAGGACCTTGGCAATACTACTTACTGTTGTTTTGCACACCTAACCTACCTTTGCACAACGCGTGGTAGAAGCATTTCGGACAGCGGCATGCAGGCCGCTGTGCAGGAAGAGACGCTTTACATACTGCCAGCTTCAATGGGACACGCATGTTTTAGTTTGGAAACAAACAGCTCTTTAAAATGGCTTATCTGCAAATTGGTACAACGGGCAGAGAAACGTGGCTTCCAAGACTTGAGCATACCTAGTCCGATTTGTGTCTTGGTAAGTTCGCTCGTTCTGCAAAAAGACAGCGACCAGATGCAATGCAACCACACCTTCTGATCTCTCCTCCACTGACATTGTCTCAGGCAATGCTCGTGTTTCGAAGCACAGACACAGCCGTGCACCTCACTGGAATCAGTCCCTCTGTACCTACCGCTAACTGCAGCACGAGCCACAAAAACTGAGAAAAATCCAATGCACAAGGAACAAACAGCACCTTCTCCATCACTACTCTCCGTTGGTGTTTTCTCATACTGAAACACAAAATACCTGGAATGCTAGAGGCGTCTGAGGTGCCTTTGTACAGTTACAGGAAGTACGTGATAACAAGCTTAATGTCTGTCTCCTCCACTGAACCAGAAACACTTCGTAAGAAGCGAATTCAGACAACTGGTCTTTGGCCACCCACAGATACTGTGACTGAACACTTTCAGCCTTTGCTCCATCTGAAAAACACCTGCATGATCATGCCCAAGCTTCCAAAAATGCTTCGCTGCAATAAAGTGTTACTTCTCTTCCCCTCCATCACCTTAACTCACTCTGCATATGCCCTTTATCCACTCTTCTTTTTTCACTTTGCATCCAGCCATTACCAAAGTAAGGCTTTCTATTAGGTCTCACTGTGACTAATGCCTCTTGACTAGCTTTTTATCTGGATCACAGAGAGAAGAACAGAACTTGAATTTAAATTAAAAGCAAAAATTAAGCAACTTAAGTATGGAGTTTATTCTCACCAGCAAGGAATAAGAGTGGGGCTTTCAAGAAAGTTCAATACAGGATTAATTCCACTCCTATTAAAATTAGCAAAAGGTTGATCAGTCACTCCAATGGCATCGCTATCAAATCAAAACAAAGTATTTTTAAAACCCCCATCTACAAAATTACATCATCCTTTAGAATCTTAAAACTAGCAGTACAAACACAGTTAATCTTTCAATGAAATCAATGAAACTAATTGATCTAGGGATCTGATCTTTATAGTAACTGCTTAAAAAAATAAAAAGAGGTAGAGAAACATTTTTGTTCTTAGTGCCCTTCATTATCACACTGCCAAGTACAACCCACTTCCTGATCACCCACAGCAGTGGACAGCAGCAAGACAGTGAAAACTTCAAAACTTATAGAAAGCGCAGCAGCAAATGGCTGAAGCTCAGCTGAAGGGCACTTTCTGTCACTGAAAGTATCCTCAATTCATTTTCTAAAGTGAGATTAGTAATCTAAGACATGAAAGTCCAACAGAAATAACCCAAATTTTTTTTTTTACTTTTTTTTTTAATAAAAAGAATCATCATAAAAGCCTCTCTAACTTTCCACCCAAAATACCTTCCTTGCACTAGTATTGCTGTGGTTGCAAGTTCAATGCTGTTACAGGTTCATCATCCCTTTACATACCTGTTGATGAACTCTTGGAAAGAAGAAAACAGAAGGTAGTCAATGGCACTAAAATCTTGGTCTGTTTCATTTAAATGAAACTGCAAAAACACCAGTTCCTTCTTCTTCACATCACGAGGGCCTTGAACAACCAAAGCATACTTCTATAAGCAGACAAAGAGACAGTGAGAGTAGGAGAGGAATCCTCATTTCCCATTCTTGAATTTGCCATCTCACTAATACTCTACATAAATCTAACACACATTGAGATTTTCCTGGCCTCTAATAAGTGCACACCTATTAAAATATCCCCAAATAATGCCTGCTTTGGTATTAACAAATTCTTCCTTTTGGTTGTAAAAATGAAGTCTCTAAATCAAGATTTAGTGTTTTGCTAAGAAATCTGCTCTAGTTCCATCCCAGTCATTTGGGTTCATGTGGAATTACCAGTCAAGGCTCTGCAGCCTGCATTCTGCAGACAGACAATCAAAACAGTTTTAGGCATTACAGCCTAGGAACTTTCAGCTCTTGACATGAAACAAGTTAATTTGCAGTCTGATGTGGAGAACATCAGGCTTGTCCTCGAGAAAGGAACAGTTTCATAGCCCCAAGCTCCTTAAGCAAGCTGCTGAGGAGGGATGAGGGGAAGAAAAAGAAAGAAAAAAAAAAGCTAGCTAGCAGGCAGAATACAACTTAAAGTAGTGCAAGAATTACAATGGACAGCAAGCTGTTGCTTGCAAAATGACTCCACCCATTTGACCATGGCTCTATGTGGTTCAGAGGTCTGCCTCACTGCCTCTCCATTCAGTTGCAGGACTAGAGCCTATGGGATCCACAAGTTTCTAAATAAACCTACCACACAGCATAAAAGGCAGGTTCTTAGTTTGTTAAAACATGCAAAAATAATGCGATACTGGGAGAAATTAAATATTAAGACTTAAAGTATTATTTTCAAAGATATTAAGGAGCTGCTTCCCAGAAAGAAATGGTGACTGGAAAAAGGCAAGACATGAAGATGGGGAAAAAAAAGGTGACCAAAGAGGTAACTAAATTGTTTGTTTGTGTTTAGTTTCCTTAGAAAGGGCCTGAGCAATAACTTTAGATGAGATACAAATGATCATATTTAATAGTTTATTTTCTGAACATTTACCTGTACAGAGGCCAAATTCCCTGTGTTTTTAAGAGGAATTTAAGACAGATATATCAACATATCATCTTATAGGCACACAACACTTCAATACAATGAAATGCTTTGGCGCCCAATTAAGAATTTGTCAAGTGTGACAAAAATAGTATTTAACTCCTAGCAAACACACAAAAAGACAGAAGTTATCCTGTTTTAAATGACATAACTGCTACTGCTTTCAATCAATCTTAGATTTACATTATCAAGGAGTTTGCTTGCCAATTCATTCAGGAGAGGAATTAAGGGAGAGTTTCATTGTGAAAAACAAGACTCCTGTTCCATTCAGGTTTTCATGTTGCACACAGCCACATGACAGCTGATCATTCCTAACATATATACACACTGACTGGGGTCTTTTACATTTTTGAAAACAATAGGATAGGTGGCTTGGGAAAAAAAAAAAAGAAAAAAAAAGCAACCAACCCTTCCCCAGAAGCAAGGATATTTTGCAGCACTTCAGAAATATTTTTATTTTCAAATACCATTACAAGCAGAAACCCCTCACTGAATAAGGTTTTTTCTATTATATTATTACCATTGTTTGATTAGTAAAAGGATCTGTGTAGTTGATTCTCCGAGTGGTGCACTCAATTTTTCCTTGCTGACCTGGATTTATCAGAGGTGGAATGTGATCATAGTAATGATGCTTGCAGCTAAGCAGCCGAGCCTTGCCTGGGTAAAAGGCAATACCTGTTTCAGGAGAAAAAACATTGAGAAGAGTTGACTTCTTTCTTATGTTCGTAGATTTTCATTCTGGGATTTAATCCCACAGGATACTGAGCTATCTTGCCAAAATCCAGCAAAACAATCAAATTAAACTACGTGCTCGAGTATTTTCCTGTAGCAGGACAACAGTGCCAGCCACATCAGGACAGAAGCCCTGTAATGCGTTGCAGAAAATCCAGGTTCCAGTTCAGTAACCACAACTAAAAGTTCACAGAAGTGACTAAGTTTCCCTAGTCCTCCCACAAGCCTGCAGCTGATGAATGAGTTCCTCTGGCCCCAAATGAGAAGAATGTGTAAAGTAAGCTAGGAGACCACTGAAGTCAAATGGGACATGAAGTGCTTCAACATGTACATGTTTCCAGATGCTGTCATTTAACACGTCGTATTTTCACTGGAAAAAGCACATGTACTATACATGAGAGATTAAAGGTCACTGGCTGATCTCATAAAAGCAAAAAGATGCTCTTCAGAACATCTAGCATCTTCTGTTCACAAAATATGTCATGATAAAAATCAAAGCCATAAAACAAGTACTAACTGTACCAATCCTTTATTATTTTTATTGCTAGGCAGGCAGGCTACTTCTTCACCTTTATGGAAATTCATTCACATGTATATACCATAAGTCTGTGGTTCCACAGCAAGAGCAAGCATTAAAAAAAATCTCAGTCACCTCAGCTGTAGAAAGCCAGCAAAATACAAGACCCAAAACCAAAAATCCTATTATGCCACATTTAGTATTGGAAACAAACTTGCCTGAAGATAATTTAGACGAACTACCAAAAAAGTGTAATTTATTAGATACGATTAACTCACACAGCTGAGATGGCCTGTCCACCAAAATGCAAGACGTCAAAGTAGTCAGAATACATCAGTCTAAGACTGCTTTCTTTCTTTCTTCAGTGCTCCATGCTTGCAACTTGACATCTCATCTAACCTTAACAGAGCAATGAAGCAAAGGGCTACATTAATTTATGTTCTCTGACCTGGCAGGAATCCCCTGCCGATACTTCTGGATTTATAAGTATGTTGCTCTGTTTCTTTCAATGACATTTTCTTCCTGTTGCTGCATAAAAAGCTCACATGGAGAAGAGAGAAAAGGGAAAAAACAAGAAAGAAAAGGGAAAACACCTGCTTAATTTACTGTCAAAGCTATACAGGTCAAATTCAGAGACCTACTAAGAGAGCTGAGCCTAATTAACCATACAGAAAAAAACACAGGAATACAACAACAACATGAAACACTCACCTTTCAACCACAGGTACTGGAACAGTGATTTGTAAAATGTGGCAAGACATTAAAGTAGACATGTTATTTTTTAAATTGGAAACTGACGTACAAGTAGCTTCCAACGCTGTTTGAGCTGCACTTGCTGCCACAGCTCTCTCTATGTATGAATGGTTACTGGATAATTTGACAAAAAAAATAATATCAGAACTCAATATTCAAAAAAGGTTTCTGCAGAGTAATCCCTCCTGCAAACTGCAATACAGTTTTCTAGTGCCACATCACATTTTTATGCCAACACTCTTCTCTGCAGCCACATCACATTGTCGTTGCCTTCTGATGTGATACGGCATTGTAAATAATGCACAACAGTAGGAAGTGGCACTGTGGGTTTTTTTGTGGTTTGTTTGGAGAATCCACCTTCTTAACTGTCAACAGCACTCCCCTGCCCAGCGCAGGAGTGAGATCATGGTACAGATCCTATGTGCTACCCTGCTTGAATGATTCTGTTTTGGGGGTATTTCATGAGGAATTATCTTCTTTCCCTAAAGGAGGGCTCATTCTAGAGTGTGCAAACATTTCCTGTCTTTCAAATGTTGCAGCACATTCCACAGCTGCTGTCATTCATGTTATTGGCAGGAACCCCCATATATCTGTCCTATAATGTTAACAATTCCATGCAAAGTCAACACAACACAGAATTAAAAAAAAAAAAAAAAAAAGGGCAAGTAAAAGATCTGGGTCAAAGCATTATATGCACTCCGGGCCCTGGGGAATCAACACTGAAAACGTAGAACAGTGCAAGATCAATGTGAACAACAACTCTACCCATTCTGTTTGTTACCAGACTTACCGGGTGCATCGTACAAGGACACTTCTTTGTAAGAGACAGACATCACGGGGTGCTTGAGCTTCTCCCTGAAGTCACTGATGGTTTGGTAGACAAGGAATACAGCTACAGCCATGAGTAGCAGATAAATAAACAGGAGAATTACTGAAAAAACATTCTTTAGGCAGGTCTTGCTGAAACGCAAAGAAGGGGCACTGGTACCCAGTTCACTATCTGGAACCAAACAGAATATGAATTAGGACTTTAAAACACAGATTTGGGGGCTGAATTTATGTAGTGTTGATTTAAAGATCAACCACTTGAGAGGAAAGTAAATCTCAAACTCAGCTTGATCTAAAAAAACACAACTATTGCTGTTTTTAATGATCAATGAGACAGCTGCTTCCTTCTCCGGCATGAGGCAGTCTTTGGATGCTTGTGCCCTTTTTTTTTTTTTCCACATGTTGAATTTGGCATTCACTTAAGGACATGGCAGGAAACAAGGTTTATTTTCAAGAATGTCAACCCACAAATAAAGTTCAAAGTTCATAAGAAACAGTTAATGGTCAGTCTTTCCTCCTGGAAAATACAACTTATTCCCCTCCACCTTCCAATCGGAACTGATTCTGACCACATTTAACGTGTGTCAGCAGAGAGATTTTAATATTCTAATAATGCAAATAGCTGCGTAAGAGCATATTATGCCTCCACCATAGTAGCAGTGACTATGCATTTGCTACCCTCTCATATCTGGAGTCTAATTCGTAACTCCTTGTGCATACTGCAGAAAGTTTCACAAAAGAAGGTTTCTTCCAATTATATCTAGAAAAAGACAGACCCGATTCCTTCCTCCTTGCCTCTAAAGCTTATCCTCTGAAGATCGTCACAGTAGTCTCACCTGTACACACAGAACTACACAAATGCTTTTTCCCCCCCATACTCCTTGCATTCTCCATTCCTTTTGACAATACTTGTAAGGAAAAGGTTTAGGTACTCGGGTTACATGCCATATTTTGATTGTCAGCAATATATGGCTGAACACACAAAACAAGCATTAAAACCCGACATATAGGAGATAAATAGGCATATTTTATACTGACTTTTCTGTGTTGTGTAATTTAATGAGTCAGGCCCTCTCAGGCTATGCCACACTCTGCCCTTCAATTATAACAGCATGGTTTGGTATTTGGTCCTTACCACAGCAAACACTAGCCTTATTGTAGCTCCTGTTGAGCACATAACCTCATATAAAGGTCCGTGGCCACGCACGTGTTCTGAAGTTCATTGCCAGGAGATGTCAGCCAAGAAAATTAAGATATGCATAAAATTGCACTACTAACAAAACAAAACAAAACGCCCTCTTAAACAGCTGCAAAACATTTAGGGGATACTCACTTCATGTTGGCTTACCTTACCACCCAAATCTGGGCTGCAATAAGCCCATTTAACACTGCTCCACACTCTCCAAAAGCAGGTCCAAATAGTCTAACTAAAACCTGTTTTGAAGCCTGTGTTTTGTACTGCATCTTGCTCACGTAAATCTGGCACAGACTTTGTTTGCAATCCACTGCCATCACAAACACTGCAACTCAGGAAAGATACAGCCAGCACAAACGGCAGATGACATACTAAACTATCTCAGAACCAGGTGTGACAAATCTTCTTTGACTGAGCACATTTCATGGCAAAGAAACATTCTCATCTCAATCCCTAGAAAAGCTCCTTAGCTTTCCAGCTACACTTATTCCTCAAAGTAAGTCACTTAGTGTTTTTGCTCTCACAAGTGCAATTAAAAAAAAAAAAAAAAAAGCTTGCACAGAAGCAGCTTATCAGTCACTTTAAATTGGTAGTTTTTTGGTCAATAGTTCTCACCTGGTAAAATAACAGAGCCGGCATCTTCATGAACTCCCATCTCTCCTCCTCTCTCCTCTGCTGGGTTTCCAGATACTCGCTCCACATCTTCACTCAGCTGTGTAGTTAAAACAGTGGTTCAATTTCCAAACATGCTCTCAACTTGAAATTGCTGGAATTTCTATGGTACAAATAAGAGAGGCTCCAACTAACCAAACACACAAAAACATGCCCCCAGTCCAAGAGCACCCAGAACCCGTTCCGCTTTGCACAATTCAAGAGTCACATTTGCGTAGACCTATACCTGAAAATTACATGACTTGCACACTGCAAAAGGGAAAAATGGCATATTACATTTAACCTACTTCTAGCCTGCTCCTTTAAGGATAGCATCACCTCTTCTTTCGAGACCAAAGTAATTGTTCCCCTGGCAGCTTCAGCTCACGCTGAACCCCCAATTAGAGCAATGCCTTCTGAAATAAGCAGGAACTCCGTTCTGTCACTCAAGAACATATCTTTAGGTATAAACAAACCACAGCACAAACCAGCAAACAGACCATTAGCACTTCTTAATAAAGGTGCATAAAAAGTAAATTGCGTTTGGACAGGTATTAGGGCAAATAACTCAAACGCAGTCCCAGCCACATAGGTAGGTGGGTCATTAAAGTACAATGAACACCCCCAACATTTCTGGTACTTATTTGAGCTCACTATAAGTATTACTCGGTACTAGTGGTTATGCAACTAATTAGCCTCCCAGTGTTTCTAAATCAGCAGCAGAGACCAGATGTTTTCTTGTTTTGCTGTTCAGAGCTCTGTGCCCAAACTGCCAGGACACCTCCATCGAGGTCAGAAGCTTGCCGCATCAGATAGGCATCACACGAGATCATGAACTGCTGGATTTCTTTCCCTCCCCCGTGTGTTAAACATATCTACTCTATGTTCCCCAAGCTGCTTTTATGCCAGGGAACAACACACAAATTACAGCATGGTGAGCTGGGGCCTAAGCTTGCAGCCTATCATGTGTTGCACAGGAACTGTCCAAGCTAACCACTCGGTATCAAATAGCTAATTAAGTAAGGGTCCTACTTTAAGGCAAACAGGTGAGCAGTTAATGCAGTAGCCACACTGAATACTGTTAAACTTTACTCCCCCAACTTACTTAACAGTAACACGCATTAATCCGTAATGAAATATTTTTCTTTCATGCAACTCTAATTAGGCATCAAAATTATCATCATCATTACACCACTAACAAATCATCATTAGCACTTATTAGGAAAGAGTCCACTCATTTCACATCTCAGAAGACTGACGTAAAGCCTCCATCACCTCCTGACGTACTTCTGTATTCGTTTCCACCATCCAAAGCAAGTTGAAAGCATTAACCCCATTGTTTTTAAATGTTTTGCACATAAATAAAGTATGATTTCCCATGGTGTGAGGCAAGGAGCACACAGGTAAATAACAGGCTACACACTCAGCTCATTTGCAGGAGACTTACTGGAGTACAACTGAAGATACTTGTTTCAATTACCTGCATAAAATAAACGAAATTTAAGACGGCCTTAATTTAACTTCTGTAGGGCCACATCAGTTCTATTTGTTTACCTGACCCAAAACCAGCTATTCTGACACAGGAAGAATATTCACTGGGCCTTTTGTACCGGTTTTGCTAAATCAGCTAAATAGCCGGTTCCAGTTATACCCGTGCAAATTCCTCACAGCAGAGCTGATCCAAGCAGCTGCCACAAGTCACTGAGGCACTGCAGTTCCACAGCTGCCTCCCACACCTCTCTGGTTGGGCTCCCGGGTACAGACACCTCCTCGGCTGAGGTGATGTAGTGGGTAGGTGAACTCTATTTCTGACAGCAAGAAGGTATCAACACAAGGTTAAAGGAGAACTCCATCTGCAACACTCACTATCCTCTCAAGAGGATCTAGGGTGGCTCTAACGCATAGGAAAAGTCAGAAGAATGTAATCTCTCAGCATTCCTAAGAAACAAACAGGAAAACAATATGTGACCACATTTTATTATCTCTACAAGGCAGGCGGTCTCACATGCCCTTCACGCATACCACCAGTACAGCTAGTCAAAAGCAGGGAGCGCTCACATTGCCTCAGGTGCACTGAGCTGAGCTGAGACACAAGACCAAGCACCCCCCACCCCCCAAAAATAATAATTTCGCTGCAAATCCCAAGCACCTGACCGGACAAGACGTGAAGGCAGGCAAGCACGCCCACTGAGGCCACTAAGAGCCCGCGCTGCTCATGGCCCACCGCGGCATCACGCCGACGTACAGGGCCGCGCTCCTCCAACACGCTGCACGGCTGTGCCAGCTGATCCTGGCTCCTCCAGAAACTCGGGCAGAATCCCCAGCGCACAGCAATCAGCAGCAGGGAACCAAGGGTGTTCGCGCCCACAGGCCGGCTCTTCCCACGTGTTATTTTTGATAAAGAGGCGAAGCGCGGTGCCAACGTGCAAGGAACAGGGACGCGCAGGGCAGTTAAAGCTATCAGAGGACGTGGAGATAGGATAGGACACCAAGAGCAGGGAGGGCACAAAACAACTTTGTTCAGCAATCCTCAGGGCTCCACACGCAGCTGAGTGGGAAACAAGCCAGCAGCTCCCCTTCAGTGCTGGGGGCAGAAAGGCACGGGACAAAGGGAGGTTCAGGACCGGTGATCACAGGCGTTTCAGCACCCGGCTGGGGAGGCACGGAGGAGCACAGCTGCTGCGCTCGCAGCACCCAGGCAAGCACCAGGGGGCTTGGGCCAGGCCAGGGCACGGGGAGCGGTGGCAGTGCCACACAGGGGCACCGTGCACAGCCAGTCCGTGCCGTCAGGCATCACCACGGCACGGCTAACCGTCCCGAGCACTCCTCCTACACACACGCCTTTACACGAGTCAGTTTCATCCCGATAACCGCGGGGTAAAGCCTTCCTAGCAGACACAGCCCTCAGACAAGCGGAGAGCTCCTCTGTGCAGGTCTATTGCCGGTCCACCGCCTCCCAGCCCGCCGTGAAAACCCCAAGCAGAGCCCCAACAGCCAGCACCACGAGAACGCGAAGCCCCGGACAGCCCCACGGCACCATGCCCAGCGGACACAGGCGCCCACCCGCACCGCCTTTACTCGCGACAGGCAACCCGAAGCTGCCGGCGAGCCCGCCCAGAACCGGAGGGGGGGCTCACGCTGCCGCTGCCGGCCCCAGCCCGTACCTCCTGGTAGGACCCAGCCACCTCCGGCCTCAGCATAGCCCCGGCACGGCACGGCACGGCCCGGCAGGGACACGCAGGCGCCGGGTGCCCCCCCCCGCCGGCCGCTGCCCGCCCCGCCGCGGGCTGCCGGGAGCTGTAGTCCGCGGCGCCTCGCTGAGGAGAGCGGGGAGCTGGCGCTGCGAGGCTGGCTGAGCGATCAGTGCGGTAATTCCCTTCGGTGCCGGGTTTTGAGGCGTGTTTAGGAATCTCGGCCCAATTCTCCTGCTCTGCGTAACGTGACGTTGGGGTTCTCCTCACAGCGAAAGCGGTTCTTTGTGAGGGTTGTAAGAACGTTTCCCTCCGGGGTAATTACATCAGTGTGCTCCTTAGTGATGGAGAAACCTATTATTTTATTTTATTTTATTTTATTTTATTTTATTTTATTTTATTTTATTTTATTTTATTTCATTTTATTTTATTTTAATTTTATTTTATTTTATTTTATTTTAATTTTATTTTATTTTATTTTTACCTTACCTTACCTTACCTTATTCTACCTTATTTAACCTTATTACCTCAGACACCTCACAACACAAGCTGTCCCAGGCAAGAACGACCCAACTTAAAACACTTTTTCCCGCTCTCCCTGAGAGGCACAGGGTGTATTTGCTCCCTTGGGGCTGCCAGCCATGCACCGAAGCAGGGGCCCAGCCTGGCACAGCAGCACCGATGATGGGGTGCTCCAGGAAGATAAAAGACCAAAAAAAAAAAACCCCACCAAACAACCTCATAAGACCTGACTCATGAGCCATCCGTACACAATTACCTATTTTTCTTCCCCAGCGTGTAATTGGTAACATTTCATAATCAAGGAAAAGCACGCAAAACATTTCTTGCACCGAGACGTAACGCTGCGGTAGAGTTGCTGCTGACCATTTCCCTGTGCCTAGGACCCACAGCCAGTACGTTAATAACCAAGAACTGAAGTCCCTTGACGACAGCATTCCTAATGCACAGCCTCTCCTTTCCGAAATGATACTTTAGGTCTCGTTACTCATTTTGCACATCGCTGTGGCTCAAAGGCAGGCCCTAGCTCACCCCCAAATCCCTAACACTTCTGACAGATGTTGGCTGCTATTCAGCACTTGCTGCCCTCCCTGGGGAGACACTAATAACTAATTATTTCAGAATAATAGGTAAGTGTATAATGTGACTTGAACCAAACTGACAAATTAGTCTTCTGCATATTTCCCAGCAGCATGGGTCTCTGCTGGAAGCCATGCAGGATGTTTGCAGGCAGAGTAACCAGGCAAATGCCAGAGCTATTTCCAGTGCTGTTATACGAGGTCTTGCTTGCGCATAACAGGAGCGCTCAGGAGCTGTTCTCTCCAATCCCTTACTAAAGGTCTCTTTTCTGCTTGACATTTCCTATCTGTCTTGTGGCGTGTGAAGGCAGCAGATGGAAGTGAGGCACAGACAGGGTGGGAAGCCCAGCTATTTCTGGGGCAGAATAGGCAAACTTCGCTGCTTGAGGAGAATCACAGAAACAATTTTTAAGCCATCACTGTAACAGCAGCGATACCCAGCTTGCCATGCCACAGAGCAATCCACTGCATTCAGATCCCAGGCAGCCTCAGCCTCTTGCTTCTCCCTGCCCTGGCTCTGCAGGCTCGGGCCAGCTCCCTGGCACAGGGATGTGTCTTGTGGTTGTCACCTGTCTTGTGGTTGTCACCCCCACGGCCTGCTCTGCTGGGCTTCTCATCTGGTGATGCTTTCGTTGACCAGAAGAGATCTAAGGAGATGCTGTTTTGGGTTTGCTGCCACACCTCTGCTTACACCAATGCACCCAACTGCCTGGGGAGAAAGGGCTGTCCCTCAAGCAATGGGTGTCCTCCTGAGGTGGGCTCATGGATTTTAGGCAAGAAGAGTTTATACACAATCCTTAAAGAGCAGACCCACTTCTCTCTCCCTGCTGAATTGCCTGACCGCCAGGGCTCTTGCTGCTGGGTGCCTTTTAGCGACCTGCTCCTGGATCCTCAGGTCCTCCCTTGTGGTCACTACGCTGAGGGGTGCCACACAAACACCGGAATGTTTAAAAGTTTCTGATTTCCTCAACCGTTGACAGAATTACAAACATCAAACTGTTTATTCTTCTGCCAGAACGCTCCCCTACGCTGTATTTACAACACGGGGACACCCCGTCATTTGAAAAAAAAAAACACTATTTATTCCCTCGATCCTTCGGCTGAACAAAACCCAAACCAACTGCCACTGTTTACGCGACGAGAAGCGAAACCTCCTCAACCCTCCCCTCGCCATTTCACCCGCCCCGAGCCACCCGCTCCCCGCCGCGGGCCCCGGGGCCGGGTAGGCCCGGGGAAGGCTGCGGAGAGGAGGCGGAGGCGGAGGCGGAGGCGGGCCCGGGGCCGGGGCCGGGGCCGCGGCCGGGGCCGGGGCCGGGGCCGGGGCCGGGGCCGGGGCCGGGGCCGGGGCCGGGCATGGCGGGCGGCGCGGGGCGGCTGCTGCTGGTGGCGCTGCTGGCGGCTGCCGAGCGGGAGCTGCGCTTCAAGCCGCCGCCGCCGCCGGGCGAGGCCCCCGTGCGGCTTTTCACCGAGCCCGAGCTGGCCAGATACGACGGGCAGCAGGTAGGGGAGGCCGGCAGGGCCCTGCCGGGCGGCACGGGGCGAGGGAGTCGCCGCAGGACGTGGGTTGTGCCCCGGGGGCACGGGGGCGGCTTGTTTGGGTCGTGCGGTGCTCGGGTTGTCCCCCTGTGAGCCCCCTGCAGCAGTGGACGGACGTGAGGTGACGCACTCCTGTTTTGTTCCCTGCCTGCTTGGCAAGGTAGTGCTGCCAGTGGGTTTCAGGGTAAAGCAATTTTCTCCGAGTCATTCATTAAACCATCCCTGTGGATGCTTTTTTCCCTCCCTGCAAGCTCATAGAAGTTACAAAGGAATTTAGTTCTGAGCTTTCTGTGACACAGAAACCTCAGCAAAACTTCAAGATGGTAAAATCCTACATCAATACACAGATGTCTTCTCTTTTGAAAAACTTTTTGGCTGACCTTCTCCGGGTCTTCCCTAGATCCTTCCAAGAAACTTACCAGCTTCTGACTAAAAATACATCATATGCCCAGCAGACAAAGGAGAGGCAGGGGCTGGTTAAGTAAAACAGATGTCAGCAGATCAGGTCTGTGTGTTTGTGTGTTTACCTCTCACTCCCTTAATCAAATAAAGAATGCTGTTTGCCACACACCTTTTTATCTTGGACAGCATCCATCTGCATGACGAACAGAAAGATGTAGTTTATCATCTTCAAGCAGACAAGTGTCGTGAGGTGACTTGCACAAGGGACATGTTCTATATCATTGAGATTAAACAGATTTTCTTACTCCATATGCGTAAATCCTCAAAAGATCTCTGGGACAATTTAAAGCACAAGCAAGAAATTTCAAGAGAGAGAAAAGGTATGTTTGTATACACAAAAATGAGAGGCAGATTTCCACAAAATAAACTGAGTTTTAACCCGTGTCTATTTCTCAACTTTCCCTATTCAGACTAGAGAGGCTTGGAAATACGATGTTGCCACTAGTCTTCCAGGTGACACTCAGATTTTTTGTAGGGAGCAGCTTGTGATGTGGGAGTACACGTCCTTTTTTTATCTCCTTTATAGTCCCCAGTGCTGTTTTCATTTTTGTTTCTTCTCTTTCTGCTGCATGATGACAGTAGCTGACACAAGGATGTATGGATAGGTGACAGAGGAGAGCCTTCAGAGTGGCCAGGTATAGAAATGCCATGTACTGTGTTACCCAGATGCACACAGACATATCATTTTTACCAGGCTGCTGATTATGGGGTCAAATAAAATTGCCAGGCTATATATTTACTGTGCATTGGATTGTAAGCTCCTTGAGAATATAGAAAAGAGCATTTCATTCTCTTGTAAGTATGGATTTCAGAGCTAAAAGTAATTGTCTTTTGCCTTCCCTTAAGAATTGAGGATATATTGACTTCTTTCTTTCCAGGAAGGACAGCCCATTTACCTAGCAGTGAAAGGAGTAGTGTTTGATGTCACCTCTGGAAAAGGTAAGTTTGCATCGCCTCTGTTGTCTGCTTTGGTTTTGTGCTATTATTCAGTCATTTGTTCTTAAATGTCCCCAAACTATTAAAAATCTGCAGTTTAGCTGCAGCAAAAATAATACACTTTTTCCTTTTAAAAAATATCTGCCACTGGCACCTCCCATGCTAAGGGTTTGTCTAGAATTTACTCTGGTTTGAGCTTACAGAACACACACAGACAGACAACCCAGTGTAGTCCAAGTAAGCTTGCAGGCTGATGACAGCTGCCCGGGTCCCCAAGTGCTTACCAGCTGTGGAGTCAGCCATTTTACTGCCCTGGGTACGTGAGCTTACCAGGCCACCACTACCTCGGATGTGCGCATATTGCACCACGTAGTAGCAGCATTCCCTCAGCTCCGTGCCTCTTCCCATGTCGATGCTTTGCTTACCCGTGCTGTCCAGTGGTGTGCTCAAAACTGTTGGAAGAGTTGGCTATGATTTTGGATGGGGAGACCTAAGTAATTTTTTCTCCTGTAAAATTTTGTTATTTCATGAGGCTTCTTATCTCATCATTTACACTTGGCTTAGTGCTCTATTTGCTGTTTGTGCCTTCCCTAAGAAATAGAGATGTTTTAATTTGAACTCTGGTTATTTCATCCAGTTTCCAGTTCCAGTGATGAAAAGACAGTAATACTTTTAAATATTTGAGCGAAGAGAAGTAATCTTTATGAATTATATCTTGGGATTTTACTGATTTTTTTCCCTTTTTTTTTCATTTTTCTTTTTATAGAAAACAGGAAACATTTGTAAAATGTTTGAAGGCACCAAGCAGGTCCTGGCCACTTGCCCTCATGGCATAGTAGGCACCCTCATGGCTCACTGCTTTACTTGTACTAAGCTTGTCAATACACCTTGTCTGGACGTATATATCTGATGATCTTCAAATCCTAAGTTAGACAAGGCTTGCTGCTCCAAATTCTGGAGTCTACAAACTGTTCATGAGAATGTAAAGCATAGCTCCCTAAAATTTTAAGACTGCAGTATAGGAGTTCAACAGTTGTGTTATACAACTGCACTCTCCGTTTTTTTTTGTTTGTTTTGCTTGTTTTTGTTTGTTCATTTTTGTTTAAGGACTGGGATATATTATAAAAAAAGTAGCAAATCGAAAGTCAGTTTCGGAAGGAAGGGTCTTAGACTCGAGTTGTTGGTTTCAACAACAAGTCAAATAGGCTGGTGAAAATTAGAGGCTGAACCTATCCTGTACATTGTCAGATCATCACTTTGTTGTCTTGTTTTGTTTTGCTTACCTCTGACAGAATTTTATGGAAAAGGAGCTCCATACAATGCTTTGGTTGGGAAAGACTCAACAAGAGGAGTTGCAAAGATGTCTCTGGATCCAGCAGATCTTACTCATGACATAGTAAGAAGTGGACTATTATCTTAATTGCACTTTGCAGAGCTTTATTCTTTTGCTTTGTGTGCTGCTAGTTAATGCACATGAAAAGCTCAGAAAGATGATGTATTATAATATTCAATTAATTTGTATTAGAATAGAATAGTTCAATTAGAAGAGACTTAAAAAGATCGAGTTCAACTGCCTGACCATTATTAACTCTATTAACTTTTATTAACTTTATTATCTTTTATTAATTTCATTAACTTTTATATATGTACTTTATTTATTCCTTAAGTACATTTACATATTTTAATTTAAAATCAAAATGCATTAATATTCTTTCAATACATAAAATGGACATGTACTTAACTGCTTATGAAAGCTGCCGTGCTAACAAGCCTTGGAGAGGAAAGTTTTTAATCTGTGGAGCCAAAACAATTTATATAAGTAAGCATGTAAAGGGAAAATTGCCTGCTGGTTAAAAAGATGCTGCCAAAGAAAGTAAATTACTTTCTTTGTCAATTGGTTTACTTTATTCTGTGTCACTTATGTGGCAGTGGATGCTAACTGTGACAGCGGGCTGCTTATTTTAGGTGTGATTTACTTAGGCAAGGAAATGAAGGGAGACAGTTTGTTTGACCTGAATGTATTGAAGTTTTGTCAAGGCTGAAAATGAATCAGAACAATAAAATTACAGGTTACACTATCAATTTAGTTAATCATGCTCTGCAAATAAACCCCAAACCTGACCGTCAGATTCAGAGTAATCAACAGAAAAGAAAAACGAATGTAAATATCTACTTCTTTTTTTTTTTTTTGACCCTATTTCATTTAGACAGGACTCACCGAAGAGGAGCTAAAGTCACTGGATGATATCTTCAATAATGTTTACAAGGCTAAATATCCAATTGTTGGCTATACTTCTCGAAGAATCCTGAATGAAGATGGCAGCCCCAATCTAGACTTTAAACCTGAAGATCAGCCACATTTCAACATCAGAGATGAGTTTTGATAAACATTTTTGTACCCGGAGAATGCCTGGGGAGGGGCATGCTACGTTTCCTGAAAGGCAAAACGCTTTATGTAAACTGTGTGTGTACACGCTCATATATTTTCTAAACAGAAGACTGACTGATGATAGCTAGTTGTTGTAATGAATTCCTGAAAATAGGCAATCAAACAGATCTGTATTAGTGGCATACACTCAGGCCATTTACAAGAAGTTTTTAATATTCAAGTTCTTTCTGCCTGTGTTTCTTTGTCTATGAGTATATAATGTAAAATTACGTTCCTTAACAGAGAAAAGAAAGTTTTTAATAGTTGAAACATGAGTGGTCTTTTCGTAAATCCCAAGTTGTTTCCCATTCCTTGGAGAAGCGAATGCATTATCTGGACAAGCTAACATCAATTCTCTGTACTTCAAGTGAGTATAGGTCTCATGTGTATGAACAGGTGTAATAGATGCTTATACTTTAAAAGGCATTGTGGGTTTAATATTTGATAGGTTTGAGAATAATGGATATAAAACACTTGATCTCAAAACACAGCTACAGTAGAATACTTATGCAAAGCCTACAGATATAAAACAAGAAAATCTTTTTTTCCCCATGAGAACTACTGTAACATTTCAATTAAGACTTAATATGTTAGTTTTGAATAAATGACACTTTATTTTCATTTTTTTAAAAATAATCAGAGATGTCATCTATATCAGATAATAACGATTTCCTTCTAGCTTCTGCTCTTTCTCTGACAAAAAAAAAAAAAGGAAATGATAACCCACTGTTTACCACATACTCTTACAGCCCAAGTTTATTATAGTAGTTCAGAATCCTGTGGATATTTCTCGCATCTTCATGTGGACTATTTCAAATCTCATTTTTAATTTCTGTTAGTTTTTTCTTTGTTTTTGATCCAGCCTCATCATTATTGCAATGAGATAAGCATTCATGTGTTGCTCTTCCTTTTAATCTAATATAAAACTCCAGGTCCTCTAGGGTGAAAGCACCCCCCTTTCGTCAGGTGTCTGGCAGTCTTTCAGCAACCAGAGGACAGTAAAAGCGCGTACTATATAAATTGCTGCTAACCACTGACTTCTAGGAACTTAAGTAGAATGTAAATTGTCATGTATGTGGATTTACCCGCTAGGTTGAATTGTGATGGAAAAACTGAGTAGCTGCTCCTAATTCCTCAAAGATGTTTTGTATTTCATTAGCATTGTGGCATTTTTGGAAGGAAATATATTTAGATTATTCTCCACTTTCTGGTTTGCATATTGTGCTGGGAGAAAGGGACAGCTACCTGTCAGTGAAAAAAAATAGAAAAAAAATCTATATATTTATTCTTACTTTCTCAGTGCTACTGATTTTACTCCAAACCTGTTTCGTATTTTATTAGACCACTTAATTTGTCAGATGGGTTCCGTGAGCCCCCTGCTATTTGATAGTGCTCTCAGGTGAAATAAATAACTTGTCGTTTAAGAAAAAATACTGCTTCAGGTAATTATTTTTGTTTTGCTGCTGTTATCATAACTGATGACCTTTTGATTAGACACCAACAGCAGCTGGGAGTTGGCTCCTTGATAAGATACCTGCCATCTCTACAAGAATGCATATGGGTTTGGTGATAATGGTGGCAGTTCTTTTGCCAGGAATTCACAAATCATTTCCCCGTGTCTACTGTTTTTCCCCCTTCTCTTCCCTTCCTTTCCTTGCACAGTTACTTACGGGGCAGCTGCAGCACTTGTGCTGCTGTGATTAGTGTCATAGTCTTGGCTGAGCCAGGATCAGCATATCCACCAACGTTTCAAAAATTTTACACACACAATTTTGTAGCTGGATTGTAACCCAGTACCACTGAGTGGCTTCGTGTTACTGTTTCCTCCCTGCTTTTGCCTTTGCTGATCTCAAAGAAGGTAACTCACTTATTTGTACTAAAATTTAGGTGCATTTCAGTGAAGAAACTTGCTGATGCAGCAGGAAATGGTTATATAAACCTCGCCCTTTTAGCATGAGATCCTTGTGGATCCAACCTGCTCTCATTCATGTCTGTAAACAGAGAGAAATGTTTTCACTGACTTCCTTTTTTTTTTTTTTTAATGGTCTGAGCTTTTAATGAATTGCTGTGCCAAAAATATTTAATGATAGTTTACTCTTCAGAATGTTAAGAAATATCAGGTGGGCTTGTGGCTCAGAGGATGCATAACCTCAGCTGCTGTTTACCACCCGATACTTTTTTCTGGTAGTTCCTCACTTTATTCTGACACATTTGACTAACTTTTATGACAGGAGACATTCTATTATCCTTGATCTAGACTCCTCTGAATAACAACTGGAGCAACAGGACTAACAATATAAGCAAGCAAAATCCAGTAAAGGGGTTATGAAGTGCAGGTCAAAGTATTATCTTTATTTTTGCAGTTGTAGAGGCTGCAGTTAAATTAAGACATACTAAAAGCATGCAAGATGTATTAGCAGAGGTTAATTACAGCGTTATTATTACATCCTAATCAAAAGACCACTACCTGCCAGAATGCGGGGACTCCAAATCCTCCAGGCTGAGCAGCTGGGATTTTTCCAAGAAGTCCATGTCTTTGGTATTAGACCAAGTTACTTCTTTCCTAACTGTTGTGTGCACGTAGACACTGTTTGTGTCAAAAATGTGAGCATTTCATTGATTTAATGGGTCAGTTTTTGTAATGGTTTTCTTATGCAGGAAAGGTCTCCTGTTTCTTCAAAAACTTCAGCCTAGGCTGATATTTGTGGTCTGATTATTCTGAGTTCATATCTGGTATTATGTAGGAATCAGTGTAGGATCATATTTCAGCCTGTACTTGTCAGACCTGCCAGACTTTCACATTTCAGTAAAAATTAAAAGAGGATGCTTGTCTATTTAAGTACAGTGCTTTCGACTGGGAAGCCTCTACATGGTTTGTAAACCACTGCCTTTAACTTTTGTTTCAAAACCACCGTCAGTCTCCATATTCTACAAATGCTAGGTTGGAAAGGTCTTTAATTGCTGCAGTCTTTCCCTTGCAGAACTCCCAAGAACGTGTAGAACTTCAGAGTGAAAGAGAAAAAAAAATGAAAAACCATTTTAGCTGACTTTTACAAACATAGTCTATCTGAAATATGTTCAACGTAATTTGCATCTGTTCAAGAGAAAATTTCATAGAGATTCAAGTGATGAGAAAATTCAACACAAATTTTTCAGCTGATCTGGTTAAACAGAAGAGAAATTGAAAAAACTTACGAGTACTTTTGTGAGTGAAAAAGCTGCCATTCAGTAGGATTCAGCTGCACCATCAGTAAGATGTGCTAAGTCACGGTGATTAGTATTTGCATATTTTCAGATGAATACCGGATATTCTCAGAGGTATCTTGAAAACCTTAGAACTGACATAGGTGATGACAATCGCACGCTGTTACCCATCATCCACTTAAACTTTAGCTTAAAGTTTTTCTGTCCAGTCAGGAAACAGTATACAAGCCAAGCAACTTATGACAAATCCATGCACCACGAGGAATATTCAGATTAAATAAAAAAGCTATGAACTTGTAACTTGAAAACTACTTATATCGTCTACAGAATTACTAGTTTCAAAGACCATCAGTCCTTGTCTGTGAATGCTTTGATTTGAAACAATACAAATCTGAAAGTTAACGGGCTTTTTTAGGTATTTGACTCAGAGCCCTATCTGTGAATGCTGATTCAGAAAGTTACAACACATAATGTATCTGACTACTTTGACAGAAAAATCAACTACATCCAAACACAATTTTTCTTCGCTCAAAGTCTTGAAGCATGTGATAGGTGAGCATTACTGCTAGAAGTACTCTAACAGCATAGGCACAGTTTTAATCTTGGTGCAACAAAAACAAACAACAACAAAACTAACCCAGAGAAAAGAATAGGTGGGAAATAAGAATGTATCTTAGGGTGGTATTGGGGTAATTCATACTGGTAAGGTAGACTTGGCAAAGGAGTACGTGCAAGTCTGATAACAAACAGCGCTTCCTAGTTTTATTTCTGTTAAATACGGTCAATGACAACAATGTAAACTTACATCCTTCCCTGTCTGTAGGTCTTTACAGAACTCCTTTTGTTTTGGCTTTTTTTTTCTTCCTGTTCAGTAGAAGGTGCAAGTCCTAATTTACTTGTGTAAAAAACTTATGCTCAGATCTTGGCTAGGGTTATCTGCTGACAAGAAATCCGCAATAACTAACATTCTGTGAAAAAATAGAGCTTGTGCACCTGGATAAACTGCAGAGCCAAAGGACGTACTCTTGAATAAACAATTCCTATTACTGTTTCCCATAGGTTATTTGTAGCTGTTGCAATCAGAAATTCTGCACTGTAATGAATGTTTCAGGTGACTGTGCTCTGCAGTACTTCTTGACATGAAGTTATCCTTTATCCTTCTAACATGAGACATTATCCTTTTGAGAAGTAAAAAGTTTAGAAAAATCTGGGTGCAAGCCATCTTGGAGATAAGCCACTCACAAGAAAATCGGAGTATGACATTGTTTTCTCCCAACTGAAAGAAACCTCTCTGAAAAGCTAATAAATCAATGTCCCAGTGTCCATATTTTACTTTCCAGATTTTGCTGAAAGCTTTCTCATACTGTGCAAAGGCAGCAGAGACTTTTGTGTAACCCTCACTTTGTGAAATTTGGGTCCACTTCTTGGCATAACTACTTGGGCTTTAAGAGATTACGATGACACAGATAGGAGTCTAATGATAAACACATGTACGGAATCCAAACAGGCCTAAGCTTGTAGGGATGTTTGAAGGTAGAGCTGAACTTAAAGCCTTGCACCCTTCTGTTGTGGACAACAGAGTCTTTGAATGAAAAAGACTTACGGGTAACATTTGCTTCAGCCAGTAAAGGAAAGGACATTTTTCTTTTCTGGTACCCCAGCAGACAGAATTAGATCATGATTAGAGTGAAAGTGTCCCTGTGCCTAGTTCTATGCTCTTTTGCAGAGATACTAAATTCAGTTGTGTTGGATATGCAGAGTTTAGTTACCAAGCAATTAACTGTCCGAAGGGAAACTTACAGATTAAACTTACAACTGGTCCAAAGTAGCTGTGGCAGGTCAAGAATATCCTAGGAGTCTACACTTCTAGTTGGAGGCTGTGGTTATATACCCTTTATTTTTAATTGCAATTCTGTTTTGGTAATGATCACAGATTAATTTTTATGTTTGAACTAAGCTCCTAAAACCAGTCTCATTGAAAAGAACAAATATTGCTCCACAAAATATAAAGTTCTCATTTTGAACTGCAGAACTGTGCAGCTGTGCATCTCTTAGATCTACTTTAAAAATGCGTTCTTGTAGAGATGTTTTAGGAATATGTGCTGAGCCTCTACGATTCTGTACATTGAATTTTACATACATCCCCAGATTGCTGCTGCCAAGGATAAATACTTCCTTCCCAGTTCTCAGAGTGGTCTCCTTTGAGTCTAGCATGTCTTGGAGCTGGAAGAAAACAGCCTGTTGAAAAGTTTATATGCAAAGCAACAGCACATCAGTGGAATATAACAATCTGCGGCAGACAGAAGGAAGGTGAGTTAAATTCTACTTATGGAAAGCAGCGGGAGATTATAAATAACTCGCAGGAGAGTACACTTTCAGAAGAGGTGAAACCTGCTGATGCACTCAGAGGAAAGGTTGAACTTGAGAACGGAAAAGTGTGACATCCTCCTCGGATACAGTTCTGGGAAAATCAGCGTGAATTAAACAGTTTGTGACTGCTGGCTCCTTGTTTGACATCCTCAGTCTCATTTTCCAAAAATACTGATGCAAGTGGCTTTGATACCTTGCAGGTGCCTGGATTCATAGCAAATCATACTGCTGCTATTCAGCCCATAACTTAGCAATTCTTCTCTCTTTATCTTTAAAAGATACCCAATTCCAATTTAAGAACGAAGCCTGGAGTTTTGCTGCTGAAGAGCTGACCAGGGGCACTGAGAAGGTGTTGCACTTACCAGCTCCAGCACAACTTTGCAATCTGTAAAGCCAGGTTTCCTGTCTGTTAAACAAACTGATGTTTCCCTTGAATTCCCTTTGTCTTTCATCCTTGTTGGGGCTTTCAGTCATTTGAAGAAGGTAATGTTGGTTGGCTGGTGGGACCCTAACATGGCCGTAAGACTAAGAATGCCACTTACTGAAGCTGTAGCTTTAATTTTGTCCCTTCAAACAGGTATCACTTTCAGCTGAAGTGAGTGCATTTTACTCATCTTCATCCATGTCTGTCATCACTTGAATTTGTTTGGGTCCATTGGTCATTTGTTGAAATACTGGTAGAAACAATGATGACCCCCACAGTATTTCTGGCTCACATGCTTAAAGATACTGTGTAGAAGGTGTTTCACAACATTGTCAGGAGGTGTAATCATACATCTAAAATGTGCAAAATGAAGGTGCAGCTGGAAGCTAGAGGTAAACTTTTCATCCACTAGGCTTAACTAGTTTATTTTAAAAAAGACTGGGTATTGGGTAAGAAATGGGCCTCCAATCCCCAAACAACTGTTTGTAGTCTTTGCAGACTAAGGTAAGTTAATATCAACTTCCATAAGCACCTAAAGGAGCTTTTCAGCTTGGAAAAAAGGTAAAATCTTAAGCAAGATTTTATCTGAATATTTATATTAGCTATATCAGCTACACAAAGCAATATATGTATATATATATTTAAATATATTTGGGAACATTCAATACATAGGGGAATGATACTACTCCAGAATATTTTAGCTCACCGTATTACATGCACTGTCAGAGAGCATGTGTGTAAATTCCTCATGATTCTGTGAAAACACAAATGCAAACTAGTCTAGCTAAGTCTTTTAAATGCGTCTGGCTTATGTTACCCTTAAAAAATCATTCCCATTCCACGACACTGTTTGATTTAACAGTGACAGAAATAAATCAGGGGTCCTCCTTACACTAACTGAAAAATGATCTCGCTGAATGCTTTTTCTTCACAGCTAGGAACCTGCTGGCCACTTCTATCTCTGATTGTGTACACTGTTCATAGACACATAACAGCACTGTAAGAACCGCTTCAATTATTTACATAAATACTTTTAAAATTCTACTTTAAAATATATATTCTGTTTTTAATGCAATTGAACTGAAGCCAAAGAGAGACAGCATATGACTTGTGAAGTCTCCCTGAGCCACTGCAAAGCACTTCTAGATCTACAGACAGTGTTTGGAAAGCCAAATGAATTCTGCAGAATGTTTATATAAAAGCATTACACTCCATAACTTCCTCTAACTGGACTGTCCTTTCATTTATATCTTTTTCCATCAACTCATTTAGACTGACTCATTGCACCTAAAAATAGTTTAGATTTACTTTATCTTTTTAAACTCGGAATAACAGCACAAAATGGATCATGCCTACATGCAGTTATCTTAAAAAAAACTGCTTTGCTATTTCAACTCATTCCTTTTGGTGTCTGAAAATCACTGAACCATGTATTAAGTTGTTATAAATTTATATAACCATAAAAGTTAAAGCACTTATGTGCAAATTTATCAGACAAGAACCTGACCCCAACTTACAGTGTAATAGAAATATTACTCTTTGGGCCACAGAGAATGTTTCACTTTTAGAAGCCTTTAGAAACCTTTCACCCTCTTAGAACATAAGTGCAGAGCTGTTAGTGGAATCATCCCAGACCTATGCTGGTATTGCTTCAATTCCATCCCAACCTTTTGCATGTTCATTTTTGCTTGTGCTGGAGCAATTCTTCCATGTAGCAAGAGCCAGCTTTATGCCTCTGGAAGAAAGAACGCTGTGAAGAGAAAGCTCCTATCCTGTCTCAGACAGTAACAAGAAAGGAACAAAACCAACTGTAATTTATGATGCTGTGGTCTTCTTAGAGAGGAAGAAAAAGGAGGAAATAGAGGAACCGTGGAGGAAGGAGTAGGAATCTCACTGCACACCAGAGAACTGGTATGAATGTCAAGGGTAAGGCTTACCCCCTCTACAGCTTTTTAGCAAGTGCAAAACTCAAAAATGTTTTGAGCACCTAATAAAAGTGAGAACAGCACAGATATCATTTATCTGTCATCTATCTACTTCAGAAAACAGATTTCTGCTTCAAGCTATAAATCATTAATACATCTAACTTTCAAACAACGCATTACAAGTTGGCCTTCAGGTTTATAAAAATCATCCTAATACGCCTCAGCACTGTTTCCTGTCAAGAAAGTCTACAGAGAGCCAGCTGTCTGAGCTGGTTGTGATGGTGCATCAAATTTGTGCAAAGTCTCTCTCTGGAGTTTTGTTTTGGTTCTATTATTTAATATTTATGACAATCATCACTAACCTGCCAGCTGCGCAGTCATAGCATCCTGCCTCCAAACAAAATCAGAAGTTTATTCCTAGCCCACACAACCCCTGGAAGCCTGTGTTTTCCACATGATGGGCTCTTTCAGCTTGGAACTCTTCTGTTTAAATTAACAGGATGAAGCAAAAGACAGAAGGAGAACTGCTAGAGAAAAAATAAAACCAGAACAAGAGGGTGTACAGTACTCCTACTTAGTCAATGATGTGGTTAAACAATGAAATTCATTTGATCAGTTCATTATTCACTCCAGCCCATACAGCAAGGCTTAGGGAAAGCTGACAATTCAGGTTTATCCATTAATAATAATTTAAAAAATGTGATGGGGAAAATGGGAGGGGGAAAAATCCTTCCTCTTAAGCTGTATGGAGTAAACTGTGGCACCCTGAAATTATTCATAGCCCACTGCCTATCTGTCAAAATAATATATAAATACTAGGAATACTAAATAATTTCAGTGTCACTGTGAAGAAATATATTCATGCTAAAAGCAAAAATCTGTAATTACATTATGATTCTAATGTACATATTTTTTCATCAAGAATGTCAGAATAACCAAATGCGAATTAACACTCCAGACAATTCGATTACACAACACCCAGAGAAATCCAAGGGATGATGGGTTTCAGCTTCCTGTATCAGACAGTACAAAATATACAGCAGGTCCAATCCTGCCAGCATGGAGCAAACTGAAAGGCTCAAGAAAAGAAACAGAGTGACACGAGGAGGAGTCGGTGGTCAGCAGGAAGAGGAGAGTAGAGAAGAATCCCCAAAATTAATCAATGGGGAGGTAATAGAAATTTCGATGCCAACAGTCACAGCAGAGTAAGAGAAAACCAGAACCAGCCTAATTACCTGGTTGGGTCCTGCCTCATTATTTCAGCCTAGCATAGGGGGGAAGGAAGAGACGCACATATTAAAGAGAGAACAGTTGGAGATTTACTTATATTTTATATTGTACCCAGTGATTAGAAGAAATATAGAATCTTGCATTCTGTTTCTCCCTCTGGGGTTCTGTAATGGTTTTTGTTTAACCACGGTTCAAAGCAGGAGAGCAGGAGAGGCTTACTTACTGCCTGAAGGAGAAAGAAATGTTTTTCCATATTGTACACTACGCCTTGCAATGCAGCACCAGGAATGGATGTGTCAAAGAATAGCAGCTGAGGGAATTACGAACTCACTTGTCAGTCAAAACCACAACATCTCATCATCTTTTCTAAGGAGACATACATTTTCCAGAGGGAACCAATCTCCACAGGGTGTTACTAGTAACCGTGTACTTCTAGAATCACCTTACAAAACTGAAGATTTTGATAAAAGCTCCTACATAAAACTTTATCCACAGGCAAGTTTCAGAAACTTCTTATCTAAACAACTTTATGAATGCTTCTTCCCCACTGACAAAGAATTCAGGAGACTTGAGGAATGTGAAATACAAATACCTAACATGATGAACAGCTGTCTACAGATAAAATGAATTTACCAAACCCAGGAACAGTGAAGAAGGGTACGGGCAGGGCCCTTTCTACCTAATAGACACCCAAATGGGGATACAGATGTGCCAAACTAAATCGCATTCCACTTGCACTTGCTCAGTGGAATCAGCTCCTCCATGACCAGGTGAGCACCAGCAGCTGTCACCAGACTATTCCCACACCATAAACCCGTGCTGCTCGCCCTTGCTTCAGTCTCTTGTCGTTGTTGTGAATGTTTCTATGATTTGAGCTGAGCACCTGAGGCTGCTTTAGCTGTGCCAGCTTCTGTGCCACCACCGTGAAGCCTTTTGGTACAGTACTGTCAACCTGGCTGAACGATGTCACCTTTTCTCCAAAGCCAGTCATAAACACGGCTTTAAAACGATGTGGCAGAGCCACTGCAATTTCAAAAGATGCGTGTTCCCATTAGCCTGTTTCTGATCTCATCGTAGTCATAAGCTATCCGTAATGCTGTTTATTTTCTATAATTTGTCAGATCAGGTTTTTCCCTCAAGTACATTTCACGCAAGTATTGCTTGTACCCACAGTTGATTCAAAACAGCTAAAGGAAGCAGGAACAGGACAGTAAAGTATGCACTAATAGGTAACAGGCCCAGGGAGAAAGTTTAAGTTCAGAGAGTAACTATTTCTTTATAAACAGAAATCACCTACAGGCAATTTTACTTGTTTTTAGGAGCTGGTTAACTTTGGTATTTATGAAACTGTTGAGCTGTTCCTTTGGCAACAACCATAGCAAATGTTTCTTAAGGTGGTTGCGAAGTATGGACATTTTTCTCTAGAAATATTCTTTAGAAGTAATAGAAAAAAAGAAATTTACTTCCTGCTGTAAGTATACCATAAATGCAGCTACGAGAGCAATCAAAGTTTGCTTCACATTTCAACCTACATTTTCCAGCAACTCCCCACTAGGAAACTTTATTAAATTTAATAAGTAAATTTAATTTAGGAAGAGTTCTGTTTTCACTGTATTTTTCTTCCCTCATGTTTTCCTAGATGGTTGCTTTCATAACAGTTTCTTTGGTTTGCTTTTTTTTCCACGCAACTTGAAGTCATAAACCAATTTTCAACTAGTGTACATCAATAAAGAGCTCCGACCGAGCTCTGCTGACTTTCACTATTTTAGAATCCCAAACCTCCTCCTTTCCCTGGACCACCAAAATCTATGTTATCAGCTTTGATGTCTTCTAGGGTGCTCAGAGGCCTACATACTTTATATTATTTAGATTACGCTCCAAAGGAAGACCTCTCAAATTGTGAACATAATTATAGATTCAGTTTTCTTCCATAATACTTGAATTAGACAGGCATTTGCTTCTGACTGGAAAATACACTGCAAATTCAGCACTCTACTGCACTCGTCTGCATACATCGTTATCCCTTTGCCCTCACAGCTCCTTTTGCAGAGGTTTAATAGATGATGCATCTATGCTACGGGGAGTTCTGACAGCACTAGGACTAGGACAAATGTTATTGCAAGATACAGTGTAGGATAGTAATAATGAACATTGAAGCTATTGCTAAATGTAGTGGAAAGCTCTAAAAAGAAACCATACATTGTGACAATGCTTATTCTTGATTGTGTGTGTGTGTGTGGGTGTGTGTGTGCATACTCTTTTTCCAATTGCATGCTAATTTTCAAAACTAAGCAACTTTCCAGGGGTTTCACAGCCCAAAATAACAACCATACAATTTGTTTCTTCCACTAAATGGCCACTTCTGATGATTGTGTTTATATACATGATACATATTAGGCACACATCTTTCACACTCAAACTGGAGAAAGCTGGAGTCTGGAAGGAGTAGAGACCTTAAAATGTTCAGTATAGCAAAATGCAGGTTTACCTTCAATAGACATTAAAAACATTACACTTAGTACATCCCCTGTTTAAGGTGTACTTTAGGCTGTTAAAAGCCACTTCTGATATTCTTATAATTCCACTGTATGAGACACAAGAGAGCAAAATCCATTGGAAGACCAAATGCAGATTAGATGCTCTAAAAGGAAATGAAGCTCAAAAAAATCTGATCTCAGCATATTTCAAAACATAACAGTAGATCTGTTCATACAATAAACTTTTATGAAGAAGTGGAAGGCACACTTTCCCTGCCCATTTTCATCAAGCACCCTTTAGCAGCTAGAAAGAGAAGTGGCAGGAAATAGAGTGAAACGAAAAGTGAAACTGAGCACAGTTTGTTGTCCTAAAGAGGAAAATGGTTTTGAATTTTAACTGTGGACAAACACAAAATGCAGAAAAATGGGTGTCACCCCCCAAGCAGCAGCTAAAAGTCAGACAAATAAAAAACCTGGGCCACGTGTACAGACCTTTGTGTTCACATCCATGTTTTCCACAAAATTGTGTAAGTGACTCACTCAGAAATGTTATATATTCAGACATAGATGGAAGTCAGTGAAACATTTTGTAGAATCATCCTGAGCACACAGAGAGAGAAGAAGAGGGGGAGAGAGTTTTCTGAGTGCGCTGCTGCCTGAACAGAGCGGCTTGGATTGCCACCAAAGGAGCTGTGTCATATTGTCTTTTTTCCTGCTGAAGTCCTGAATGAAGCTTAATCCCTTTTTGATTACAAAGAATGTCCACAAAGCTGTGTCAATTCCTATCAATATTTTGACAGAAATAAACCAGAGGATCTCAAACACTGGCCAACCTCTGAGGTAAAAATTTATATAAAATTGTTTCATGTATACTGAGAGAGAGAGAAAAAATCCAGCAGATTTCTTCAAGACATCAGGCTTTTATCATTCAAAAACTGCATTTTTAAAAAATGTAAATAAATACAAAATAGTATTAACATAAGGGAAGATAGTATCTCAAAATATACTGATGAAACACCTAATGAAAAAAAAAGTGTGAAGCATGGAAAAAGGGATCCAGTCTTGTAACTCATGTTACCTTGACACTTAAAAGATCTCTATTACACTCCTCCCAAATCCCAAATTCCTGTATTGTCCTAGGTAAATCACTGAAACCCTGTGTTCTCAGCACTTGAAATCCCTGAAATCCTGATATCACTGCCTGAGGCTTGATTCTGTTCTGCCCCACATCTCAGAGCACAGGGAGGCTATGCGCTGTGTGCTCTGACATGCTATGAAATTCTTCCATTCGACACTAATACAAGCCAGAGATCTTGAAGTTCTTAACCTCAAAAGGATTTGTTAAGCATTTTCCTGCATTCATTGATTTCTGACACCTCAGGATGCTCAAACAACATAATGTGCATGCAGAAAGACTTCCATTGCTTAAGCAAAAACAAGGACCTCAGCCTGTACCCTCAACATGCACAGGTTAAAAAAAAAAAAAAAGTGTCTCCTAATGTTTATTTTTCCAGAACAGGATTCCATGGGAAGCTCTGAAAGTGTCTCTTTTAATTGCTTCAGAACAGAGAAATATATAGAAGCTGCAGACTTTTCCAGAAAAATGAAATCTGGCTCTTGTCTGGCTGAAGTTACCACCAAGCTGAAACAACTTGAACCAGAAACCTTGGCAGGAAAAAAGAAGACGTACTTGGTGAATTTCACTATGCAGCCTAACAAAGTATTTGCTTACATATTGTAACTTTCGAGAAAGGCACTGTTGATTTTAACTCATTTCCTCAAATAATACTCAGTTATTGGCAGCAGGTTGCTTAATACAGCTGTGCTAGACACTGGAGAAGAATGGGGCTTGTAAGAAGTGCTTTAGTAATGGAAGAAAAATGCATTTCTCAGCTGTTGTTCTGGCTTATATCTTGCACTTATAGTCCATCACGTCAGGAGTTGGCAAGTCCAGGACTGGTGTCATATAGTTTCGGTCAGCTGGGCATCACCGGACAGCCGGCCTTCCACAGCGACCCATTTATCTTTCTGAGATGAGACCAGTCCTCATTCATATAAGTAGAACAAGGGAGACATCCAGCGGCCAGATCGTTGAAGTGTATTTTTTAACCTACCTAGAGACAAACTGAGTGATGTTCTAACATGCGCAACAAACCATCCCTACTCCAACTACGAGATACAGAACCAAAAAAAAAATTGTTCCACTGGCTGAAGCACTGCTGGCATCTCTGCTATATATTTTTCCTGCAAGCTAGACTTCCTTGGTGTACACCAAGTCCCATGTGTGGGCCTCACTTTCTCTTGCAAGATTACCTTCATTAGTTTGATTCTGAGCTCAGGGAATTGGTGTAGGTCTATTACATTTGATGGAGCTATAGTGATTTGTGTCAGCCCAGAATCTCATTCTAAATGTCTCACCATTCATATATGTGTTTTCTCACACCTACCAACTTCAATTCAAATACCTTCTCTAACCTTAACCCTGTACCACTTATTTTATCTGTACAGTAAATAGACTTCCCTCTCATTACTGATAGAAAGTTCCAGAGAATCAACGTGGTAAATGCTGCTATCAAGTGGTTTGATCTTCATGTAAGAGCAAGGAAAAAAGATACTAAATTTACTAGTATAAACTAGTGGTGTCTACAGAACTTGTCATAAAGAGTTTCTATCTTTACAGTCACATCCGACCTGTTTCTTATATGTAAAAATACAGCTTCTTTGGAAACATAAATGGGCACAGTAGGGCTTAGAAATTCAATTGTTAAGACTTTGTCTGCCAGTAAATTATCACAACACCTTTGTGCGTAGCAGCACACAAATTACAGGCTGGTCTGTCAGATTTGCTAGGTTGTGCTCACTTACCTTGCTAGTGTCTTTTGGACCTCCCTGAGAGCTGGAAGTAATAAAGAAACTGCACTGGCTCTAATGCATTCCTTCGTGCTGGTGGACGTCTCTGAGAGGATAAAATTAGATCAGTAGGAGAAACTCCTTGCATTCCTTACAGAGCCTTAGAGAAAAGCTGAGGGATGGAAGCTCAACAAATGTGGATGTTGGCTGCACTGTATTTGAAATGCATATTTAAAGCCATTTCACATTCTTCAGTGTGCTTTTAATAAATCTTTTGGCAGAAGTCTAAGCAAGTGGCCCAGCTGGAGTTACTGATTGTAACTTCCAGAAGCCATATTTCCTGAGTTCCAGCGCCTGCTGCTTGCCTTGCATTGCTCACTTGGAATGATTCCCTGCCCCACACCTCCCTGCTTGCAAAGTCCTTACTTATGTTCTAGCAGCCGCCGCAAGCAGAGCTCCTGTGGAAGGAGCATCCTGGGCAGTCTGACATTCAAGTATGAATAAGCCCTACGGAATGGTCTGTGATGGGACTCTGTGCGACACAACCGAGGACACAATATCTGAAAAGTTTAAGAACTGACCCCAGGGAAAATTGGTACAAATCAGTTCTGCAAAGACTAAATTTCTTTAGTGAAGAAAATGCTGTATGGTATGCTGAGACTCAAAACAACAACAACAAACAACCACAAACCAATGACATATACTATGTTTAGATACTACCTAGCTCTGTGCCAGTTCGGGTGTATATAAAGTCTATCTCGTTTGCCTGCCCAAGTACAACACATCCTCAACAAGAGGTTCCTTGTCTAAGGAACCACAGAGGATCACAGTTTGTTGTTCCCGTCTCCTACCAAAAGTGATGAGAGGCACAGAAAATGATCCCTCCTCCACAAATCTTCCCATCACTAACATGAATACAAGTCCATTGAGTGCAAAGAAAAGACAGCTTTTTCTCTGAACTGCAACAATACAAGCAAATGTACACTTTTAATTCCATATTATGGCGACGGCCATAGCTTTCTAAGAGGACGTGTTCCCAGCTTCCCAAAGTGGCCCTGCAAATTCCTTTTCTGGCTAATCTGGACAAGTCTTTTTGAAGGATTCTGTTTGTCACCTGTCTGTAACAGCTGCAAGTGCCTGTTTCAGATACTTCAGGGGTACAGAAGTTGTTCCTTCTCTGTGAGGACAGCTGTCTGCCAGATCAAACCAGAGAAGAAATGACTGAAGATGAAGGCACTGAAAATTGGGTCGTTATAATAGAACATTCTTCCCTCTGATTTTTCAGTTCATGGATCACCTCCTTACTTCTGCTTTGTGTCTGACATCCTATTGGTTAGACTGTAACATCTCCGCTGCAGCAAGTGCAGCTTCCCAATATTTTGTGCTCAGATATAGAGCTCTTGGGTTATCTTGACTTGTCAATAGAATCTGTAAGCATTTGTTGTTTGGAGAGAATGTATATCGAGATCAGCTATCTTTCTACTGCATGCACCATAATTAGCTTTTAATTCTGCTGATGAAACGATGAATGTAGTTCCATGATGTAACGGGTGGGGTATATGAAGCTGCTTCTCACTGTTCAATGTGTTTCCATTACTGATCTCTTCCAACCAGGAACCTGCAGTTTCTGGTATTGTGACTCTGGAATCCTGGTTGATAGCAAACATTGCTTTCCTGAGGCAGGATTTATTCTCTTCTGTAGCAGCTTTGCTAAGAAGGTAGGAACTATGTTATGGTTTAACATATATCTGATCGTCACAAGCTTGAATGAATTGAAATTGCCACCTCAAGGCCAACTTCTGTGGCTAGTGGAAAATAATACTCTGTGGTGTGAGTAAGGATTTCCATAACTTACTCAATAGAGTTAACTCTATTTCTAGCTTCAGTTCTGGGTGAAGTTCTCTTTCTATTAAAGACTTAGTTTGGAAATTTCCAGAGCAGCCATGATAGTTTTCTTTGAGTCATTTGGTTAGATCATCTGCATTTTTAAAAATGCTACTTTTTACTACTGTATTTTACTTCTTGCACAAAAGCTTCACCTTACATTTTTCTAGTTCCTAAAATGAGCAGTTGGAGGTGGTATTGTTTGTCAGAGGGAAACTGCATTCATTCTGCTATAACCCTCCTCAGACCGTAACTTACTTGCTACCAGAGAGATATTCAGACGATTCAGTACATATTTGCTTGCGGAAATGTCTAAAACAACCCAAATCCTGATTCTTAGTTGTCAGGCTGTTGTTCTTAATATTGCATTGGCAACATCTCCTGATGTAAAGGTTGTGGTCCTCAGCAGCCCAGAGCTTCATTCAATCTTATCTATCACATCCTAGATAAACACTGTGATATGTACACTATTGTATCTCTGTTATATGGTCATTTTAGGGTGTTAAAACACTTTTCCTGACTGTAGACTGAAGATTATGTTTAGATTTTGAAGCAGAATAGCTTTTCTGGGAAGTCACAGAACAGTGGTTACAAGATCTGCTATCTCTGAACTCTCTGTACTAGATCCATGCATGATATTCAAATGGAATGGGTGGGACTGTAAATAACCAAGGAGAATTGGAAATATTCACAACTGTTTCTAGACTTAGTGGTTAATTCAGTATTTGTTTCATAGTTCGTTAAGACACTGTTCTCGAAAGCAATATTTACAACGGAGTTCCAGAAATCTAATGTAGCATATGTCGTAAGGTACTCCAGGAAGCAGAGCCAGAACTTACTGCTGGCTCAAATCATTACTGCCGTATGGTTGTGAACCTTCAATTTTTATGTAGTTGAGGCAAAAGAGTGAAGGTTTGTGATGGAAGTTAGAGGCTGTTTTTAAGAGGTATCAATTTGTTATGCTTCTCAGGTATTTATTAAAAAAAAAATCATAGCAGAGGAAGACTTGAGAACAGAAGGAATGTAAGAAATTTATTTTGGTACACAGCTCTTCCTTATGTATGAAAATCTTTCATGCATTTAGTGTTATTTTATATTTGGCGTTTCAGATAAATTACCTTTATTACAGCCCACTCTCCTGAAATGTAAAGCACCAGCTTGCTTTTTTTTTTTTTAAATGAAGGTGTTCCATGTCAAAACTTTGAATTCAAATTCTTTTTTTTTTTTTTTTGCATAAGGCAAATCAGCTGTGTTTTGTTTTTTTCCTCTATAGGCACAGAAAAATTAAACCAGTAGCTATCTCCACATAGTTAAGTGGAAAGGGAAAATGATTTAGAAAATTGCTAAGAACCATAATTTGGCTGCAGACATAATCTTTGAGAATAAAGTAGGCTTTTCTTATTTTTTTCATGTTTTACAACTATCACTTCAGAATTATTCCTAAAACAGTGAGAATTCATTCCGCTCCGAGACTAGAAATTGTAATTTGCTTATTCATTAGGAAGAAAAGGGCAAAAGTTGGGGAATAATTGTGTGCCTTTAAGAGGACTCATTCAAGCTATAATTCCCCTTATTTAGCTTTAAATGGAAAAAGATAATAGAGAGGCTAGGACAATTAATTTTATCTGTATTCTGCAAAGGGCTCAGTTTTGTGTGAGATATTGCTTATTCCTTCTTTGTCTCTTGTTCCTCTGAAACATTAAGGATTCTTTCTGATTACTGCAAAAAGCTTTACCAGCCACAAAAGACTTAGGGTAATAGAAATAAAAATCAGTGAGACAAATACTTAGAGGCGGACCTTAGCTCCCTCGAGACTGCCTGAGAATTTCTAGAACTCGAGAGATACAAATATATTTTCCATACGAAACCTCTCCAACAATGTAGGCTTGGTTGAAAAACGAGTGTAACTGCTGGAAAATCAAGTCCTTAGACTACGTCAGTTTGGGAAGTTGAAAGGTTAACAGGTGCACTCCGAGGAGAGGTGACAAAGCAGTGATGGCCATGTAGTCCAAAAGTGAATGGGACTACGTATACTCGGCCAGAGCATAGCTGCAACCCAAGCGTCCTGCTCGTAAGATTGCACTGAGTGAGGACTGCCATCCAGAAGAGAGGCAGAAGCGGTAGCTGGGCTAGGCCTTTCAGGTCCCTTGGCAGAAGAGATCGGCATCGGATATTTGAATATAGGTGCTTATGTTGGCTTTGGTTTATACCTCTGGGTGGAGCACATCCACACTTGTGCGGTGGAGAACGAGGAATGAAGCAACACTACGCGAATTGTGCTGAGAAGGAGGGGTGGGAATGTGTTTTTCTGGTAGCCAGCAGGACAGGCAAAAGTTGATTTTAGCATTGGATGTGAAGTGGGATACGGGGAGAGGGGGGCAAACCAGGGACTGGGAGGAATTTAAGGGCCGTGGGCCTGCTTTTTCTTTTCACCTGCTGCCTTCACCATTCCTGCCTCCAGGGCCTGGCCCTCCCCCTGCCCGAAGCAGGCTGCAGCTGCTGAGAGGGGCAGACAGCTGGGCTCCTGACACAGCGCCAGGCCCCTTCGCTCAGCTTTGGGCGCTGAGGTTTTTGCAAGATGGAGGCCAGGCCCCTTGCAGCTGCTGGAACAGGCAGCGTAGAAAAGTTGAAGTAGTCAGTTTCCTTCTTTGCACCTCTCTTGTACTGTTGAAACAGTTACCAGTCAGTCTTCAGATACAGTGGAGTTTGTCATGTTGGTGTCTTTGACTCAGGAGCTTTGCGGCTGTGTGGGGTTTTGTCTTCTCATGTTTCACATTCACCTTTTCTCTGTACTGTTCTCCCTTTGCACTGTGATGTGCAGTGGCTTCAGCCATTTGAATAGGTTGAAATGGTTGTTTGAACCCACCAAAGAGGGTCTATCTTTCATTTAAGAAGATGGAAATTCATCATTTAAGTAGAAAATCTCATTGTTCCTCCTATCCTCAAAATTGCAGGTGGTACTATCAAACATGGGGAGCATGAGCAACCTTCTAAACATCTTAAAATCCAGTCAGGAAGGTATTTTGAAGACTGACGTTTGGACTACATCTAGCAAGGGGAAAGAGCTGTCACTCAGTCCAGATTGGTTTATAAATACTGCTCTCCAGAAAACAACTGACGATTGTAATAGGGCTACTTCTTCCAGCAGCACTGGCAATACGCTCTCAGGGCTGTCTGGCACTGCACAGGATATTTATTCCACAGAAGAAAACTAATCCTAAGCAAGATGTTTTTAGTGTGAGTTATGTTCCTTAAAGTGCTATTACAGCAACTCAAACAAGTGGCATCATTTCTCAGTGTTTTCAAATAAGCTAGCCTGAAATCAATATGGATTTATTCCTTGTCTCTTCCTACAGTATCCAGAGGGATGCTTCCATTCCTCTTTCAGACAAAAATGTCTTGATTTAATGCATTTTATGTATTGTACCTGCTTGTAAAACAGAACGTGCATTTGATTGACTGTCTTGAACAGTTAAATCCCTACCCCTTGCTGACTCAGTGGTGATGGGTAAGTGCCCCTTATGGATCTAGACGTCTACTTGTGATGCTACTTAACAATTTTTTAAGTTTTTAAATGATGGCTTAAATTTCTTTTTAGTGCAAAAAGTGTAGTGTCTTACACTTTTTAACTCATAATCTGAGTAATGCCTGACTTTTTTTGTTTAGTGTGGACAAAGCCTGACAAAGCCTTATTTACTTGTGTAAGATTTCCAAAGGCTGCATTTAGTGGCTTAGATTTTAAGGACTTTTTGATTTGTAGTTTAATAATCAGAAGTCAAATTTGGTTGTAGTGAGAGTTAATTTTGCTGGATATATGACAAGGCGACTTTAACTATGTTTCCATACCAGAAACAGATATATTCCAGCCCTAACTGAAGTGCTTCAGAAAGTAAGTTCTGCTTATTTTCAGTGGCATTGCTGTGTTTTTTGAACCTTTTATCCAGACTCTTCATGGGCAGTAACTGGCTAATTAAAAACTAGCATTTAGGTCACCTGTTTCTGTTTTCAGTGTGGTATAGATCTATGTTTTGGAGCAACTTAAGGAGGTGTGGCCTTTAGGAGAGCAATTTCTTTGAGCAGGGACTCTAGGGCAATTTTGGTCCAGAAATGGAAGTTTCACCAAGAAATGGCTCTTGAGCAGAGTAAAATGCTTCGAGAACCAAACCATCAGCAGATTCTTGGTTCTCCTGAAGGATATAGCTACTATGTCAAAAAGCCTTACTCCCAAGAAACAGCTCAGCCAGCAACAGCAAGTGCTGCATTTAGCCTTGTTAGAGGACACTTACTGTCCGAACAGCAGGTACTCAGCTGGCTTGCTTAAGTATAACAAAGCAGGGGTCCTGTCTTACTAAATACTATTGCAATAATCTGATATGTAGTTACTTGCTAAAACAAATGTTAAAACTATTTCTGATTATCTGACACTCACTTCTGCACTACTCACTTTAGTACTGTACCAAATAATTGCCCACTAGCCAAAAGCAGAGTGTGTA
The DNA here is from genome assembly GCF_964211835.1 of Anser anser. Taxonomy (NCBI): domain Eukaryota; kingdom Metazoa; phylum Chordata; class Aves; order Anseriformes; family Anatidae; genus Anser; species Anser anser. Next base: position 98,486,870 of record NC_139722.1, read on the forward strand.
TCAGAAGTGAGTCTGGATTCACTCAAGGCAGTTATCATCCAAATCTCAGGCTTGTGTGAGATTTCCTGCCTGCAGCAAGACATGCAGATTCTATTATTAGCCCACAAACACTTCATTAGCATTAAACTTTGCACTACAGGCAGTGGGTTTGGCTGCATTTTGCTAAAAACAGGTGATTACTTTGAGAAAAAGGGGAGGGGAGTTGATGGCAGGATATATGACTGGCACATAGCTGAATTTTGCACTCTTGTAGGTTGTTGTAGGATTTTACTGTGTCTATATCTAAGTGTAGATAGTTGGAGATGAACACTAGCTGCTGATAGCTGTTGGCTTAAGTTTTGAGAATTGTGACACCAGAATTTGAAAAATCTTCACTGTTTAACAGGTGTTTACCATTTTTAAGCTTCTAAAGTCTACACCTTTTTTTCTTTCAGACAATATCTAATCAAACTCATTTTCATGCTGGAATTAATTTCTCTGTGACTATTTTATATATGAAATAAAGCTGTCAGTATGGACTGCTCATTTGCAGTAGGCTGAAATGCACTCTACCTGGTGCACAGAGTGCGGCAAGGATGTGCTTACTGACGCTTACTGTCCGTGTTCATTATCATTGTCTCAAATTGCACAGCACTGGGAGACGTATTTAAAAATAAAGGTCTGGTGGTGGTTGGCTTTTTTTTTTTTGTCAAGCTCTCACTGGTGACTGAGCCTAGATGGGCTGCTGTAACATAAGATTGCTAAATAGACCCCTGCTGTGCTTTCTTTCACTGAGGCTGGGCCCCCTCAAGGAGATCTGCTCCAGAAGGGAGACAGAAAATTCTACTTGCATCTGAAAATGGGTTTGGCAGGCATCATATAGCAAACTTCCTCCCCACTTACTTTAACTGCGCTGTGACTGAACAGTCCCTAGGGAAGTATTCAGTTATATCAGTATATGGCAGTGCTCCCTAGCACCACAGCAGATGTCTGCATGTGTGTTAAAGATGAGAGAGGATGATCTCCAGCTCTGAAATATAAGACCACACAGGAGACAGAAGTAAGACAAAAACAAATGGCCAGAGATCAAGGACTAGTGCAAGAGGGAGCACAGTGGTGCCTGCAAGCAGCTGTTGCTGTCAGAGGTAAGCAGATTCCTCCTGGAAAAGCAATGTGAGTCACCCGTGTGCCCTCGCTGCCAAGAGGGCCAACCCTATCCAGGGGTGCATCAAGCACAGCATTGCCAGCTGGGTCAGGGCGATCGATTGTCCTCCTCACCTCAAGTACTGTGTGCAGCTTTGGATGCCGCAGTACAAGAAGGACATAAAACTACTAGCGGGCGTGCAACAGAGGGCTATGAAAATGGTGAACAGTCTACAGGGCAAGATGTGTAAGGAGCAGCTGAGGTCACTTGAATTGTTCAGGCCAGAGACGAGGAGACTAAGGGGAGATGTCGTTGTGGCCTACAGCTTCCTCATGAGGGAGAGCAGAGGGGCAGGCGCTGGTCTCGTCTGTCCAGTGACAAGCGACATGACCTGAGGGAAAGGCATGAAGCTGTGACAGAGAAAAAGGTTCAGGCTGGATGCTGGGAAAAGGTTCTTCACTGAGGAATGGTTGTCAGGCACTGGAACAGGCTCCGAAGTGAAGTGGTCGTAGCCCCAGGCCTGTTGGGAGTTCAAGAAGTGTTTGGACAACACATTCTCAGACGTGGTTTGATTTTTGTGTGGTCCTGTGCGAAGCCAGGAGTTGGACTTGATGATCCTTATGGGTTCCTTCCAGCTCAGGATATTCTATGATAACATTGAACCTTTTAACCTTTTCTTTCTGAGAAGAGCCTATTTTAGATCAAGTGAATGACTATTTTCTGCCTATCTATTCAGAACTGACCAGCCTAAACCAGAAATATTTTGTAAACACAGACATAAATATTGACTAATGAAAGCTGTTACAGGTGAGTATAGAATTTGTGCTCAATACTAATCTGGAAGCAGTCAGCTGTGTTAAAGAATTCAAGTACAGTTGAAGGGTCCGTGGCAGCACTGCAGTCAAATCTTGCAGGGCAACCTGAGAGCTACTGGGCTTTCCTCTGCTAGCACCCAGGTGCAGAAACAGCAGGCCAGAGTAAAGGTAGTGAGAGCTCTCATCTCTGCTCAGAAAAATGGCTAAAATTGGTCCACCAGCAGTCTGCCCTAATGATGTTCTGTCACAGCTTATAGGTGGTTTTGAGCACTAAAATTCAAATGTGCCCAGCAGCACTGTTGACTTGTCTTCTGCAAACAAACTGTGGGAAGGAGCAGTAACTGCTACTTAACAGCTCCCATTCAGATTCATATTTTAAACTAACACTAATCTATGCAAGTGTTATTAATGGATTATATTTCCCTATGCTTGCAAGGAAGGGAAGTATATCAAAAGTGATTAGAGAACAAATCCATACTGAAATCAGTCATCTGGCTACAGTTTTAAAGTGTTTGAAGCTCAGCTGCACATACTAGGTACTGCTGTTGGCAAAAATACACTGCCTTTCAGTTTTCTTTGAGCAGTTTGCCTTTCACCTGACCTCTGTAACAAATGCAATATAGAATCAGTAGTTTCTGAACTGACACAGAATCACAGCTAGTCAAAAGTTTAAAGCATATGTACGTGCAAGTGTTATTCAAAGTTTTAATGCAAATTTCCTTTAATTTTAAGTTAATCTTTTTTTTAAAATTTTATTTTAAGAGGTGTTTACAGTAGAACCCCGTAGAAGCAGTGCAAAGCCATAGTGTCTCGAGCCTGTCCAGGACTATGATTTTAGTTAAGAGCACAAATTCCGTGCAGAGGCTACTTGGGCTGTAATTACGCCTACCCCCAACCCCTCCTTCTGGTCCAAGCTACAAAAGCCTGTGTGTTTCAGCTACTCAGCTAACGATCCAGCTGCTCCTCACACATTGTTTTCCTAGGAGCCTGGTGCAGGGGAGCCGAGCTTCCTTCCAGCCAGGAAGCTGCTTAACAGCACAGGCTGGAAGAGAAAGGCAGCCAGCAGCAGCCAGCTGGTTGGTTTAATGAGCACTGTAGATCAGTGCTGATTAATTGATACAGTCATTCAAGTCAGGTCTTGCTCGACTGTTCCCCATTGTGTATGTGGGGAATCTCACACATACATCAACTCAACTTTTACTGCTGTTGTGAAGAAAAGCTGTTGGTAATAATTAAACTGAGTATTAGCAGTGGTAAGGTCTATTTCTCAATTTCAAAATAAGAGTAAGTGGTATTAGAGAACAGGCTTCAGAAGCTTCTGCTTGGGGGAGAAAATAACCAAGTAACCTTCATGCTACATTCTCAGCGTAGCTGTGCTAAAAAAGAAAAATCCTTGGGTTTCCAAGGCTGTATCCTATCTCAGCTATCCTGCAGTTTTCTTGCTGTCCTCTCATATCTGGTCAAGAATAAGATCTGATTACAGTAGACTTAGTAAGCAATAAGCAATTACCCTGCTTTTCCTAAGGGGAATTATTCTCCTTTCTTTCTCCAAAGTTGCTCTTTCTCTACTCTCCCAACAAATTGCAGAATATCTTCAGCAAGAAGTTCAGGTTCCTCTAAAGCTGCGAAGTGGCCACCTTTAGGCATCAAATGGAAAGACACTATGTTGGTGTATTTCTTCTGGGCCCAAGCCTGGGGTGTGTGCATGATTTCATTAGGGAAGGAAGCGATGCCAGTAGGTACTTGTACTGGGAGCCTGAGAGAGAAGAGAGAACAACAATTTTATCTTTGAGACACGTAATTTGGCAAGACATGGAAAGTCCCATGAAAATGTTCCTCAACAGATAGGCACATGTGTTAGGTAATTAAAAACTGACTTCCAAATCTTAAATTTGAGCACTAGACAATGCTCCCGTTCCTGGAAAAAAGAAAAAAAGAAAGATGGCTATAATTTTTTGCATACACTGATATATAAGGCAGTGTTGCTAGGTATCCAGGGCATAAGAGTTAGAAGAAAGGAAACTAAGAAGACAGCCCTAGGAGGCAAGTTTCCTCAAGCTACATTCAGGGCTCAAGAGTCATGTATTGAGGGGAAAGCAAACAATTTGACAAGGGCTGAAGAGAGATTTACAGTGAATATTACAACTAGAACATGTTGAGCCTGTCAGGACAACTGGAGGGTACGCAGGGGAAGAATTTATCTTGAACCACTCGCTCTAAGGAAGGGATGGGGAAAAAGAGAGCAATAATAGTAAATCTATGCTAGCTCAAAGGAAACATTTCTTAACATGAGAATTTGTCCTCTAAAGTGTCTTCCCATAGAAGAAAGCTTTATTTTTAACTGGCATGAATGTACTCCACAGAATGTTTTCTATAGGAACAAGTAGAGGGAAGCAACTGCATTTGAAAGGAAAAGTATCTTAAAGTGGAACTAGCCATGCTTGTTATAAACAGCAGTATTTCCTAGGTTGAAATATTCCATATACATAAGTTGCATTATCAGAAGTGACAGGTTTTAAAACTCAGACAGAACAGGGTGCTTACTCTTATGTATGTTTTTGAGACTCTTTCCTCTAGGCACGTAGAAGCTTGTTTAGCTCATCTCATGTAGGCAGAACTGGAGCAGAATACTGCCCACAGTGTAGCCACAATAGCTTCAAAAACCAAGTCAGCTTCCTGGGAGCATCATTTCACAGCTAAATAAATACCATAGCAGTGAACTGGGGTTGTGAATGCCTCTGGGCAGGTTTAAACCTTCCCCAGTACTCAACCTGACAGAGGTATATGCAACCAAGCTGTTATCGTAAGTGTCTGCACATAGGAACATTAGTCTTACCAACTTTCAAATTATGCAGCATTTGTCATTATACTGAAGTTACTTCCAAAGGTAGAACTTTTTTTTTTTTCCAGAAATAAGCAAACTGTGTCCAGAAAAGTACCAGAACTTCATAAACAAAACTGACTAGGTGACTCAGTATCCAGGTATCTAATTTAATAACTAAATTTAATTTAATAACTGAAATCAAATCTGGAAGTAAGTGTATATGCTCTTCCCTAGCTAGACACATGATACACCACGAAGGGGAGGTCCTCAAGCAGTGTTGTTCCAGTCAGCTGCCCTTGCTGGTGGTTTGGGATTCAAACCAAGTTATTGTGTTTTCTGAGCACAGTGCATCAACTGACCAGTCCTGCAGAGATACACTGTGACATAGCATTCCTTTTCCTAAGCATTCATAAACTTGGCAGCAACCATAAGACATAAACAACCCATCTGCAATCATAAAATTAAGTTCAAGGCAAAAACATTTAAAGGAAAAAACACTTACTTCTCATGTTTCTGTGTGCCTATTCCCTTCTGCAGATTTTCTTTGTAGAAACGCATGGAGGAGACTATGCAGCCTGACACCCAGTAGATCATGATATTGGTAAGAAGATCATCCAGGTTAAACTTCCTGAATAAGTGAGCCCAGAAATTGCTTAGTTAGAACTAAATACCATTTTGCATTACTTTAGCAGGGACTTGACTTTGGTTTTGTTGTAAGGGAAAAAAAACAAGGTAGGAAAAACAGTTAATTCATTAAGATTTTCACTAAGCCAGTTCTTAATCCACAAAAAAATGCAGGGTGTATCTCTTTTAAGGAGATACAAGGGGGAAGGGAGCATATCAGCATTCATGGCCGGTTTGCTTATTTGCATGCTGTAGTACTGCACTGCTTGTGGTCACTACAGACTCCTTATATGATGTGAGGCCATCCATTCAGATAGAATCTTATTTAGCTACGACTTGTGGCATAGTCACCTCATCCAAAATGGCATTAAAGGAAATGCTTACCTCTCTAGTCCTCCATCTTCTAAATTACGGAATTCCAGATCAGTCCATGTAGAAAATTTCTCCAAGATGTATGCAGCCAGTCCTACAGGAGAGTCATTCAAGCCACAACCTGAAAAGGAGGAGAAAAATTAACTAAATTAACTAAAATTGGGATATTCTACTGCTGACCTCAGACTGCTTTAGAAGCTGCCCACTATAATACAGGGTAAGTAACTTTACAAAGCAGTTCCAGCAAACTGTGTTTTTAAGCAAATAAATTAGTAGAACAAGTCAGAGCCATTTATTGTTGGATCATAAACATAGTATCTGTATACCAACAAGCTCCACCTTAGCTCGCATCGCATGTTTTCAACCTGATGTAGCAATATTGCATTTCTGCTGGCTTGTGTGTGTGTGCACATGTGAGCTAATAAGATTAAGGTCTACGTGCCAAGTAGGGTTTGCTTCTATTAATCTGGAAGTTGCCCAGGTGAATTTACACCATTAACTAACAGCAAAAACTTTTTAAGGATTATTAGAAGGTCATTAAAGAAGGGCAAGACTTTATAAAAAGGTCCATCTTCCACATTAGCAATAGCCAACTGCCTTAATGTAGGACAAGTCTTAACATACTTTTTATAGTTGTTTTACTTGGATAGAAAAAAAAACAACACAACACACCTGTGCTTGGAACTTTGCTAATACATCCTAGTGCTGTGAAATACAGGGACCATAAACTGTCCCAGCTGCTCAGAAAAATCTTAGAAAAACCTTTTCCTGAGGAACAGCAATATATTTGAAGTTCCACCCCTGCAGCCCAACTGTCCCATAAGATGCCTGACACTACAGCTAGCAAAACTTTATCAGTAATTACTATTTAAATGTAGTTGAGTTTCAGTTATTAAACGAGTAACATATGTATCGGATGCCAAGTGTTCCAAAAAGTTACAGCTAGTATGCTTTCTAGATGTGCAGAATTAGACAAGCAATAGCCTGTTCTCATGTACTTCACTTAGCTGGGAACAAAGAAGAGTACATCAGTTTACGTGTAGGAAAAACTTCTATCAACCCTAACAGTACAGAATACGGGCAATGCCAAGCCTCTTCAATCAACTGAAAATGAACCCAAGTTCCATCCAAATATCCTCATGAGTAACTATAAAATCAGACCCATGTAAACCGGTTCGATCAAAAGCCAGTTCCGAAACAATCAAGAGATTAGTATCAACCAAAAGTCAGAAATGACTTCATCGCTAAGGATAGCTCCGTGTTGAATCCTGTTCTTGCAAGGTAGAACTGTACCACCAGAAGGCTCAGGAAGACCTTGGCAGCCTACCAGGCTGGGCCTCTCCCAGCTACCTAAAGCTTCCTTCCTCAGGGTGTCATTTTTCCTCTGGGAGCCTCCCCCACATCATTCCCCTCTCTTCACTGTCCTCAAAATTGCAGGAGTGCTCCTGCTTCAGCTCCCAAAACATGAGCTTACTGCTGGTTCACAGTCTGTGCAGTCCACACAGTCTGCTCTGACAGACCACAGACTACCAGTAGGGCAAGAATCAGACAGAAGAACAGAACACATCTTGGTACCTGTCAGCTACCGGCTTTCCAATCTTTTCTTAAAGCAAAAAAGGGAATCGGAGACTAGTAATTTTTAGAAATCACAACTCAAAGCAAGCCAAATTATTTTAAATCCATAAAACTATCATTTTGCCTACATACTTTAAGAATATGCCTGCTTCTGTAGCTAAGTGTATGCAAAGACATTAAGAAATAGTTTCTATAGCTGTTTTTAATAAAATCTACAGAGTGAATTGCTGCTGCACTAAAATAAAAATATACTCAGTATCTTGACTCAGATTTCCAATTCGGTAGCAAAAAATATTTTTAAAACAGAAATGTTTAATACTTAGACACGTAAAGTGATTAAGCAATGAGTGATTAGCTCATCTAGAAAGAAAATTCATAGGTACACACATTTTATTTTCTTGAAAGTCTGCAAGTGATTCATAACAGTGAGTAAGAACTAGATTTGACTTTTTCAGGTATTACTTCTGCCTATTAATAAATTAGCTTGTGTGCTAAAACAGCTAAAAGCTTCTTAGTTTACATCATTTTGATCGTGATCCATTCTCAGTGGAGAAACTATCTTTTGTTGTCAGCATACCTGCATTTGCAATAGAATTACAGTCCCCAGTGACAGCAGAAGTGGAAAAGTATTAAACTATTTATGAAAACTAAGAATGTGGTCAGTGATACTTAGAGAATGCTCAGTTCTCATAATTCACCCCTTTTGCATGCAAAACTGAGTTTAATATTATAGACCCATCTATTGCCTTTTACAACTCGATACAGAGAGACTGTCTTTTAAAACCTCTGACCTTCCTACTTCAATTTCCTCTAGCCTTTCTACTTCCATTTCCCTGAAAAACTCATTTTCTGCCTATTTTTAGCAGCATGTTTTGTTTCTGTGACATTATAGCTAAAAATTAAGTATTCTGAGCTCTAAAAGCATGTTTTTTATTGTTGTTTGTTTGCTTTCTATACCAACAGTATCAGGCTTTGTAGCCTGTATGTGAGCGTAGCCAGATTCCAACAAGATCCTGTAGAGTCCTTTTTTCAAGAAGGGAAACATCCGCCTAACGTCTTCTTCCTGGAAACCGAAGAGCCCTGGAAGATAGCGGCCCAGCAGAATGGAGAGCAGGTGGGTGAATCCCATGTTCGTAACAGAGGCTAGATTTAAATGAAGGCCTTTCAGATGGCTAAAAATAAAGACAGAAAAAGGCCCCACAAATTACCAAAATAAAATGTGATTCAAAGTTGTTATATTTAGAATGAATCAAAACGTTATAAGATGTTCTATTTAAATATTAAATGCTATATTATATATATTATTATTGTAACAGATGTTATATTTACAATGTTCAAAAATAGACATCCTTAAATTCCAGTCCACTAATTAAATCATTGCTCGTGACCTTAATTGTACTTCATAGTGTTGCTTTTCACAAAAAACAAGTCAAAGCGGCAACCACCAGGAGTCAGAGCACACACACACAGGCACAAATCCTCTTTTTTTTTTTTTAAATGAATACTTATCCCATTCCAGAATTCCCTGGGGTCATCACAAAACACACAACTGTTCATCTTTTCAGAAGAAACCAAGGCATACAGTTCTGGATCACTGCTTAACATAGAGCACTGATGAGAAAAACTACACAGTGCTTGTTTTTAGGACTTGCTTAGGAACAATCAAGTACATAAGCAGTAACTATTTAAAGAATAAAACAGCTTTATATGCCGATCATGCAGCACTGTACCAAAGGGGTACTCACTTGGGAGCTATCTGGGCCAGATTGGTGCAAATGAGCCAGCCCCAGTCACCACCTTGTGCGTAGAACTCGCTGAATCCCAGTCTGAGCATCAATTCATAAAATACTGAAGCAGCGCTTACAGAATTAAAGCCTGCATTTGAAAAAAACAGATAATAATAATTAAAAAAAAACACTGTTGCATTAATTCCAGCTGCTCTTCTGAATGTGCAGCATTTATTCTCCCTGGCATAAAAAAGTTCCTAAGAAACAACAAGCCCACTTTTCCTTGTCTGTCTGACAGTCTACGTGAAAGCCCTTGTCACACTGTCCAGCCCTTGTCACACTGTCCAGCCCTTGTCACACTGTAAGGCTTAGAGAACAGGCAGAAACCAAGAGAAGAAAGTGCAGCGTTCATTACAGCCTGGTGTTCTCCTAACCCGACTAGTTTTCCATGTATTTAGCCTGCTAAGGGGTTGCTGGATTCCTCCTAAACCAGTCATACTCCAGCTGAGCCCTGTCTGAGGCACTAAGCATTGCCCAGAGAATGTGTTTCCATTTTGCCTCTGTGCATGCAGAACCTTATCTTAACGATAACTAGAAACTTTTTAATTCATAGAGTTGTTACTTCATAACTTTTTATAGTCCTTTGTAAATTATCCAGCCATTGCTCCTGAAACTAATGTCATTTGCAGTCGTATCCACCTCTCTCTTTCCACATGACACACAGGATCTTTGTTTCTACACTGGCAAAGCAAGAGACAGAAGTTACTGTTCCGCTAGTAGGGGTTGCCTCATTGTAAGACTAGGCTTGTGTTAGTTCAGTTTCTTCTCATATATCATACCTTGTTTGTGGGGTGCTTCTGAGAAACCATAGCCAGGGATAGAAGGGCAAACGACTTCAAAAATGTGTTCATCGCTGAGGCCATGGCTGGCAGGGTCAGTCAGAAGAGGAATAATTTTGTAAAACTCATAAAATGAACCAGGCCAACCATGAACCATTAATAATGGCTTTGCAGACCGGCCTTCAGGCAAACAAGGTGGCTTTACATGAACAAAGTGGATATCAATGCCTGTAAAAAATAAAACAAGTAATTAACATGCCCAAACTTACCATGACACTGAAACTAATCACAGAACAGATTCTGAATAAATCTTTTAACATCTTTCGTTTTTCTGTGTTTTTTTTTTGGTGAGCATGCAAGCACCCTGCATTTCTTTGGATCCATTTATCCAGGAACCTTAAAGTACTTTATAATGGGCAATTAAGCATCGCAGCACCTAAATGAGGTCGGCATATTTCTGTTTTAAAACAATTCGGCAAATTAAGACATAGAAGTGAAGCAATCTTCAAAAAGTAACGCTGTGACTCACACAGCTTAAAGGCAGAAGAGACAATTACATCATTTAGACCAAGTGCCCTTATAATTGTACTGAAATATCGCTATATGGCACCACCTAGGTTTTGCCCAGCCACAGATTTTTCTTCCTGAAAGGCATACAATTGCAACTTTAACGCACCAAGAGACAGAGATGCCCCCCATCATAAGCAGCAGCAGTTTATTCGGGGGCATTAATCACTTTTCTTGTTTCGTGTGTGCCTGACTTCCCATTTGAACATGTCTGGCTTCTGTTTCTAGCCACTGACCCCAATGTTACAGCAAAAGGAATTTTAAAAGCCATTAGTAAGTATTGTCTGTCTGTGGAGACCTGTAAACCAGTCACACACATTAACTTTTGATAAACTAATCATGCTGAATCAAAGATTCGAGAAATACATTGCTAAAGGAGAGTTAAAGAATTCAGTTTTGTGATTCTTTTCTACCTTTTGTCCAAACCTTTCGGTATATTTTTTGATAAATTAGAGCAGAAGAAATGTTCTTGTACCAGTCTCATCATTGTTAGGTTAAAAGGTAAAAATCGCAGTCCTGTTTCCTTTGAGATCCTTACAATATATTAGCAACAGAGATCACACAATGTTGTACTAGGAGCTCCGGGTTAACTGCTTTTCCTCAAACCTGTTCAGGGCTTTGCTTTCCAGGAAACGATAATCTGCTCTTAGTGGAGCCTGAATGCCCCATTCCTTGATGTATTTAAGCACATTTTACTTGCATCAACTCCACCTCATCAGCAATCCCAGCCTCTCTCAATGACTGAGATTTCCTCATCCTTTACAATTCTGTGGATTTCTGCATTCTCTTAAAAAACCTTCCAGTGATGACAGAAGCTAAGAATCTGATACTCCACATGCTCGATCTTGTCTTTTCATGGCCCATCTCCGTAATCATTCTTAACGTTCAAATCTCTCTTCCTGTATCTAAACACACTGCACTGTTGTTAACTTCTTTTGCGTTTCTTGTCTCAGATAGTACTCTTTTTTTTTTCTCCTTTTATTTTCATGAGTCTATTTTAAGTATTATGGTTAACTGCCCCATTCCAAATAATCTACTTTTACGGGTGCAAGTAAAGATAGCCCAATCTCAAGTTTGAATTTTGCAATCATGAAACAATTGTCTGCTTTGCTCTAAATCCACAGCTGTACCCCCAAATCACCCAAGCACAACCCTAACTGAAGTATTTAAAATGTCCAGTTTGACCAAGTTCCAGTATTATCAGACCTTAGCTGAACAGCCTCTTTCAAAAGGTGTCTGCGTTTAGAATGAAAATGCAAAGCAGTCACTTGGACCTGGCAGCACATCAACCCTATGGGAAAGGCATTCTGCCTTCTAGGAGGGCTTGAAATGGTGCAGCAGAGCACACTGGTCCTCCCAGTGAGGGATAACCTGAGCAGCCAGCACACCCAGCTGATGAGAGCTGCCAGGCTGACAGCATCACCATGACAGCAGCAGCTGGGGAACTACATGGATCAAGAGGAGGCATCTGTGGGTGTTTTTGTGCGACTGCATGCAAGACAGGGAACACGTCTACATCTCAAGATCCAGATCTGTTGCCGAATGCCTGTGCTTGGCTCCTGTTAACACCAGCTGACAACCCATCCAAGCACAAGGGAATTATATCTGTCATTCCTTGTCCTAAAGGCTTCAGTTACAATGAGGTAGCTTCTCACTACTGCTGCAGCAGTAGCAAGGATCCATGTCATGACAGCTAGGGAGGGAAGGCCCATGCAACATGACCAAGAGCATTCTTATGGCTGTGATGCCTTGTAGACAAGATTATGTATTACTGTTTATTTTTAAGAGAAAAAGCCACGCACCTTGAATCTTAGTTTTGAATTGTGGGTACTTATTGAGAATTTCAACTTGTTTCTTCCAGTTGAACTGGTTTTTCCAATAGGAGACAACTTTCCTGAGATACACTGAGTTTGTTCCATAATGGAAGCAACTGTCCTCAAGTGGCTCAGAGAATCGAGCCTCGTCCAGCCTCCTATACAAGTCCTGCAGGGAAAAGGAAAAAGGAAGAGACATTACAAGCACTGCATCTACTATCTTACGGCCAAGTGAAACAAGAGCAATAATGAAAATAATGTCTCCAATGATACCTGTGCCATTTGCTGATGCTCCATCAGCTGTTTCAACTCTTGTTCTCCTCCAGATACCCCCCCCTTCCTCTTCCACTTACAGATGTTCTTAATATTTCCACTGTCTTTGTTCAGCAGCACTGGCTAACCCATTTGCCAGGCTGATAACCACAGAGGATGATATGGGCTTCTGACAGCACCCAAAACACAACAGGGAGCTGTGAAGAAGTTTGCTTATGGTACTCACTTCCATAGCACATTGTTTTTTTTTTTTCTTTCTTTCTTTTTTTTTTTTTCCCACCAGCACACTAGAAGATGTGGCACTTTACAGAGTGATTACCAAAAGCGCCAAAGTGACTTCACAATTTAAGTCTTGTTGCCTTTCCGTGGTATGTTGTTCCCAGGGCTACCTTTGAGCCCAGCCTCACAATCAATGCATGGATCTGGCTGAGACCTTTTGCTCTCCTTCCCAAACTAAGGTGCTGGGCATCCACACTGGGAAACACTGAGGGATTTCACAGGGCCACAAAGTTGGTGAAACAACTGGAGCAAGTTGCCAAATCTAGGCTAACTTTTCAAGTGACCTTGCTACTGCACTTCATGGTCATGGGGAATGCTGACAATACTATAAATTCAGTCCAAAATCACTCAGCTGGGAAGAAGAGCCAAAAGCCGCTTCTTATTAGAAACAGAACCACAGAATAGTTGAGGGTGAGAGACAGGTCTGGAAATCCATCCCTGCTCAAACCTCTAAGAGGTTTAAACTTGAGCAGCATTTTCTAATACAGTGATGATAAGGACAACTCTCATTTGCTAAGATGAGTTACTTGCATACACTGTCTCATGCCTCATACTGAGCAGGCAGTCTCAATCTAGACAAGATGTTAATATGTAAGCTAACTTTTTTTTGGTCATTTAACATGTACAGAAAGCATGGATTTTTAAATGAAGCTTTTAACACATCTATACATACATGTTTTTTCCATGTTCAATGTCTTTTCAAAATGTTTTGGTAATATGTCCTATCATAACTTAAATCTCCTAGTTTAAAAATTTATTTAGAAAAAAGGTTTTGCTACTGATGGATTATGTAGTAATAGCTGTCGTAATGCAGACCTGTGTTTCTTTAAAATCTGTAGGTTAGAAGTTATGTATCTTTATGTCTGCAGTATGAGGGAAAAACATATTGGAGATCAATGTCCACCAATATTACTAAGGAGAACAAAAAAAGTCCTAAAAATTCCAGAGCTGAGAAAATAGAAATCCATTACAAACAAATAATATAAGCAGTCCCATAATTACTTATAAACAAGTAAACATTTATTTAGCCATTTCTTACTGCTCTTTTCCCCGTACTGAGATTTGCTTACGCTCAGATCTTTTTCTGTAGTTTCCACCTTAAATGGCCAAATAGTTGCATCTTCTTCAGTGTCAGGCTTTTGGCCCCTGCCCCACCATCCATCTTTAAAGGATAATGTCTCTTCTTTCTTCCTGGAACGTAAGAAGTAGACGATGATTGTCCCCAGAATCAGGAATACCTCAAGCAGCATAATGCCTGTAAGAGAAGAACAGAACTCTGATAAGACCAGTCAGGTTGTTCAGAGACATGTGATGTACTTCGTAAAGACTACAGAGGTTTACTTGCTTTTTATGATAGGATTTGATCTACATGTTTACTTGATGTTCTGTAAGTCTCAGGATATTAACACTTCTGTGAAATTTCAGAAATAAGGTATTTTAACCTACACACCTCAACTGGGGAGGAATTAAGTGTTTTATGTAAAAGACAGTAGTGTCATAGTATCTTTAAGGTTGGAAGAGACCTTCAAGATCATCTGGTCCAACCATCCCCCTACCGCCAATGTCTCCCACTAAACCATGTCCCTAAGCACCACGTCCAACCTTTCCTTGAACACCCCCAGGGTCTGTGACTCCACCACCTCCCTGAGCAACCCGTCCCAATGCCTGACTGCTCTTTCTGAGAAGAAATGTCTCCTCATTTCCAACCTGAACCTCCCCTGGTGCAACTTGAGGCCATTCCCTCTAGTCCTGTCACTAGTTACCTGTGAGAAGAGGCCGACCCCCAGCTCCCCACACCTTCCTTTCAGGTAGTTGTAGAGAGCAATGAGGTCTCCCCTGAGCCTCCTCTTCTCCAGACCAAACACCCCCAGTTCCCTCAGCCGCTCCTCACAGGACTTGTGCTCCAGGCCCCTCAGCAGCTTCGTAGCCCTTCTCTGGGCACGCTCCAGGGCCTCGATGTCCTTCTTGTAGTGAGGGGCCCGAAGCCCAAACACAGCACTCGAGGTGCAGCCTCACCAGAGCCGAGTACAGGGGGACGATCACCTCCCTGCTCCTGCTGGCTGCACTGTCCCTGACACAAGCCAGGATGCCGTTGGCCTTCTGGGCCACCTGGGCACACTGCCGGCTCATGTTGAGGCGAGCCTCAGTCAGCACCCCCAGATCCTTTTCCTCTGCACAGCTTTCCAGCCACTCTGCCCCAAGCCTGTAGCGCTGCATGGGGTTGGTGTGGCCAAAGTGCAGGACCCGGCACTTGGCCATGTTGAACCTCATCCCATTGGCCTCTGCCCATCGACCCAATCTGTCCAGATAAAAACAGAACTCAAAGCAAGTCAAGAGACTATATGGCTTGGTAATTAAGTAGTCCTCTGATTAAACACATTTCCTCAGTGGCCGTTGATTGCTGCTAAACTTCAAAAGTAAAAGGGGTAACTGTGGACATAAGTTCAAGGTTTCTCTCCCTCTGAAGGTCTAGATTTCCCACGAATTCCAAAACAGAGCATCTCTTCAGTAAGGCTTACATATCTTTTGTTACAGATTTGGAGGATGAAAAAACAAGATGTGTATACAAAATAAGTGAGGAACATGAGGGCAGCCATCTTGTACCTCCCAGTTTGCTGGGGGGGGGGGGGGGGGGGGGGGGGGGGCAATATTTGTATAACTCCTGAACAGCAAGAGCAAAAGACAGAAGGCCCTTCCCTTTCTTTCTCCCTCTGAACTTTTATGAAAAGAAAAGACCACATAAATGCTTTCCAGGCTCTAAAACATCCCTCCCCAAGCAATGAAGTTCTCTCAAGGTGAGAACAACCTGATTTCACAGCACATCTGTATAATCTAGCTACAGGGATGATGTGCTTTAGTCAAACAGAATAATGTAAAAAAAATGAATAAATTTCCAATGTATTTGAACTGCTTCATTCTGCAAGTAGAAAAAATTATTAAAGAGAATGAGTAACATTTTTAATGCCTTTCCACACCTTTAAGTATGAAAAATGTATGGAAAGGGGGTTGAGAAACAGCGATGTCACCTTTTTAAGGCATAACTTTAATGAATGCCATGTTTCAAACACTCATACACTGAGAAAATGATAAAACATTAAGTACTTCAAAACTTCTGTACAGCAAGCATTGTTTATGTTACTGAACAGCCTACATTCTCTCCAAAGCTGAGAGGTTTTGTTGGTTTTGCTGCTGCAGAGTAACTTGATGCTCTGAAATTGTTCAGAGTAAACACGTTGTCCAAAAAAGCAGCTCCTTTATTACCCAGTGTGCAATAAGCCAATTCTCACACACTCAGGAGAGATGCTGCTTTTATTGAGACCTGGATGCTCGGTGGATTTTTCACAAATAAAGCACACCCAATGCCAGCTTCTTTGTTACATTTATACCTTGAATTCATGCATATTCTACCGATCTAATACATATTCATTCTAATCTACATGAGCTGTGTAATTGCATGGTGTCGTTCTTGGCTCCTTTTCAGGCCCTTCTGCACATGCCTTCTTTTCTTTGGGGTGTCCTTGGTGGTCTTCCCTGAAGAAGTGCCCTAACCCCTTTTATCTGAAATGGTCACATGCCACCTAAGGACTACTTAAGGCTACTTTCTCTTGCCAACTTACCTTCGTTTCTTCCAGAAGGAGCATTTTGTTCCTGATCAAAGTGAACCTAGGTTAAATGTCAAACATAACTTTTCTCCTGTACTATATAAATGGTACTTGATTATAGGGATGCTCAATTAAACATTGACAATACCTCTTCTTTTCCAAGGGAGAGTTTGTTCCATTACAAACAGAATGGAGCAAATGTATTCCCGGATCAAAATAAAAATTGTAGCTAAGGTTACTAGGAGTTCATGTGATTATAACAGGATTAAAATTGACCCGTCTTGTAAGTGCAGGACTTGTTTTAGTCAACTTCTTAAGTTTAATTTTCTGAAGGCTGACATGCAATAAATAAGGTAGCTGGATAAAAGCATGAAAATAAGCACCCAATAAAACATTTGTAGGAAGGTCAGGCACTACGGAAATAGGACAGCAAGCTACAAAAACATATTGCTTACACATACAATTGCTAGTCTTGCAAAGTGACCTGAAATTCCTTAGTCCTCAGAAACCAGAGAAAAGGGAATGACAGGCACTGGAAGAACTTGATCTTTTTATTTGTTTCACTGGTCCTTCCACAATATCTGTCATTTGAGAAAGTGCTGCTACTTCTCTGCCATGTTCACCGGAGTACAAGACAGCAATCTCTTCCCACTTCCACCATACTTGAACCACAGCTTATCCCAGAATTAAAGAGCACAATTAAATTTTACTGCAGAGCAGAACTGGAGGAGCTTTTAGAAACCTCAAAGCACTTTACATAGAAATAATACCTATCACAGTATTTAACAGATAGGATTTCTATTACTAAATCTTCACAGAGAACAGCAATTTCCCTGAAATCACAGCACAACTCAGGCCATGTCTAGACTACAAAGGTTTGCCAGAATAGCTATGTAAACACCACAGAAGGGAAAAAAAAAAGGCAAATATTTGGCCAACTTCAGTATATTTACAAGACCCACCACAAAGAGCTACACCAAAAGAAGAGAGCTTCTTTCAGTGCCAGCCCCAAAATTCTGGCAGGATGGCTGGGGTACCTAGAAATCAGAGGACTCTTTCTCATGGCATACGCCACTTCAGTGTTGCCCGATAAACGTTCAGACTCGTTATTTGCTGCGCAACAAGCCAATCCACACACTAGGTCGAGACGCTGTTTATTTCAGAATCGCACAAGTGTGGGTACCAGACAGTTTCCCACAAAGCTGAGAGACACAAGGATTTCCCACACCACCCTTTTATACAATCCTTTATCAACACATTTACACGTTTGTACAATCCCCTGGCCTCTGACTGGTGACAGAATTAGCACACTGCTGACATGACAGAAGCACTCTGCGCATCTGCAGAGAGGAAGGGTCCCTTCTTGGGCTGGCGTCTCCCACCCCAGGGATGGGGTTTTTACTGTTACGAGGACAGCTCACATACTCCTGTTCTTTGTTTCTCAGCCAACTACTCACGTTAAGTTGATTGGTGACGTATTCAAGGGCACGGTCAGGATGCTTCCCTCAAGAACATCAACGTAATGGTCTTCCTGACGAGCAGTTCCTCAGTTAATCACCCTTTAGACATCTCCAAGGCCTGGGTCATCTTGCCTTTCCCTCAAAGCACATATTTTATCTCTTCCACTCAGAGTTAACTGTACACTGGTATCATCAGCACCATAGCTTCTACCAACAGATGACAGTGGTGCAGCACCTAATGCAGAACTGCTTCACCCAGGAACAGAATCCCATCCTGTTTTCTAGCTAGCAACTTGTATGTCCTAAGTCACTGGAGTACCCCAGCCACAAAAATATTTCTTCTTCCCCATCTGCTCTCAATGAGACTTGAGAAATCAGATCTTTTGCAGCAGAACACGTGGGAAGGATTCTGTGTAAACATGCACATTTTGCATTCACCCAGGTACATCCATGCAAACAACTCACTGCATGAAAAGATATTTATTTCTGTGATTAGTTCCAGATACAGTGTGGGGTGAGTTTGCTGACAGTCCAGCGGTAAGTGCCAAAATCAGTTTCAGGTCTCACAACAATTCCATCTCCTATTGCAGAGAATTGGGATCAATGACAATCAGTTCGCACAGGATGTTTTGATTTTGAAGAAGCCACCTCTGATGCTAGTTGGACTACTTTTGCTAATAGAGATCCCAAGTTGCTCTCTACATTCAATCTCTCAGTTCACTTGGAAGTGCCTCTAATTTCTAGTTACAAAGAACACAGGGGCCTAGAATTCCAGCTATGCTGTAGATTTTTCTCAGGACGTTGCAGGAAGAGAAAAGGGCAAAGTGCATCAGCAGTATTTTACCTTGAACCACTTTATACCACACTCAAAGGGATTGTTTTGCTAGCGGTGAGTTACCGTACCACTGCATGCCGGTACCAACCTCTCCAGCCTGTGCTGAGGAGAGCACTCAAAGCAAACACACTCCGTGATAGCCCGAGTTTGCTGCTCAAGCTAATTCTCTACAACTTTCGTGTGGTGTTTGAACAGCATAAAGCAGCCTCGTGAGGCATCTGCACCAGAACTGCCTGCCCTAATTGTGATTGAGAATTGTTACGAGATGGAAGCTATTAGCCCCTTACATATGTTCCATGGTACAGCAATACAGCACCACGAACATGGAAGGATAAATGGGTACAAGTTTTCTATACCTGCAGTTTTCAGAGATGTAACCAAAGTGCTGGTGTGTTTATTCTCTAAAATCCCGTGATTCAACCATGGTGGCATGTTGACCTTAGAAGGAAGTATCTCCTTTCATCCCACGGTCAGGAACTTGGACTCCAAGACTCTGCTGTTCCCCAGGGTGGATACTGCTTGCATACAGCATTTAAATACCTTAGACCTAGGTAGCATTTAACTACTTTTTTTTTTTCTAAAGAGCCCAAGGAAGAAAGTTTTTGTTCTGCTACTTCAAAAACATGTTTTAAAAGAAAAACGTTGAAATGCAATGGATCCCAATAAGTCATCCCAAAATTAGATACCCTTGAAGAAAGGTATCTTGCTGTTTACAAGAAAACCTCAAAACTTACTGTATCTTAATTCTCCATGTTGAAGACGCTTTTTCAGGTTCTTTATTATTTTTTTTCTCCACTTCCCTCTGTTACTTTAACAGCAGTACAAATAGCTCCACGGGAACAGAGCAGTTATTAACATCAAAGCCATGTCCTGTCTCATGCCCTATCTTCATCAGTATCCAGTAACAGATGTTCTAGACAACAGTGCTATTTATTTTTTAGAGCAGTCATCTATGAAATATCCTAGTACTAAAATTCCCCATCTTATGCCACTAGTACTTGTTCATCTTTGCCTTTCAGCAGTAGAATCCATGGGAAATGCGTTATTGGAGAAATAAGGAAATGAAAGACTTTCCTCTTAACCTTTGGAAATATCATGTGCTCAAAAACTCAAACACCGTGCAACTCAGCTGCTATGGCTTGAACAACTCTAAGTGGTGATATGAAACCGTATCAGTGCAGAACAGGTGAAGCAAAAGCTCTACAGAGACCATATTGCTTTCAGACGTATGCCAGAGATTATCATGATCATTGTTAACAACATTTTCTCTCTAAGGTTGGTTTACTAGCAGATTACAAGGTAGCTGAGAGCACTCAGCACACTCCAATGCTGTCAGATATGAGGTTTATTATCCTGATACGGGTTAATTATCCTGCAGGAGAAATAACTCAATTTAGAAATGTTTCAGTTTATTTTTGTTCCGTTACATAACCTCCCACCCCGTTAGGTTTTTACTGAAAATGCACCCCTCTGCCAGATCATCATTGTTTACAGATAGATCTATTTGCCTGGAGAGTAGCAATTCCAGGTTAGTCTTCCCAGGAGATGTGAAAGGCAGAACAACCCACTGAAGGGCTTCACAAACTCACAGCACCTGTAACAGGGTCCCTTAGCACTGGCAGCCTAAAAGGGGCTAAAACAAGGCACAGTTCAGAGATTTCACCTTCAATCTGGTGTCCTACCATCTCTGGGCATCACACTTTTGTCATTTTATGACACCAGAAACAAACAGAAAACCACAAAGTGAAGACATTTGCATAAGAAAAGCTTCCTATTTATGTAGTTTATGGAACATTGTGACAAGCTTCAAAATAGCCTAGCAATGCGGGAATTGCTTTGCGTAGAACTGATAATATCTCCCAGGTGAGCATAAAATGATACATTAACAATGTATGAAAAAAAAGGTAGACATCGGATTAAATACAGCATCCTACACAGGGAAGCAAATCAAAGACAGGAAACCCAAATCCAAGAGAGTTTCTGACTTGTCTCGATAAGAAATTTAACATTTACATTTTTTACTGCCACAGGGAGGTGGCACACTACGCTATCTCCAAAACAGCAGGAAGAGATGGTATCATTCTGTTCTACGATCTCTTTCTAGGTTGTTCGCCATCAGGAGTCAGCTGGTACAGCAGGAACCTAAACAGAAGCCTACAACCAAAGAAAAGAGGTCGCCTCCCCAGAGAAGGTGAAACCCTGTTACTCCCTGACAGGGCGGGGGGCAGCTAGACTCCCACTGCAGTGGGAATGCTGCCCCCAGGACAGGGCTGGAGATGCACCTCCTTCACCACTCCAAGGGGCTATCCTGAGGAACGCCCAACGCCTGTGGCAGCTGTAAGGGGACAGAGTCTCACCATTAACCGACCTTGCACTTTGGAGAGCAGTACCATCAACAGAAAGGTGATTTAAGGCTCTGAGGATACCTATAAATACCGCCCAAAACTTCTGCTTATGACAATTAGTCCCTGGTGCATCCTTTTCCTGGAGGAGTATGTGAGTACCTTATGTAACATTCCCACCTATTCTCCAATGCTATGATAGTCCAGCAGTATTCTCTCTTTAGTGCTACACTGAAATCTGACAAGAACTGAGACCCAAGCCTAGCTAGCATAAATGAAAAGTATCATAGGACTAAGTTCACCAATTCGCCTCACCCAGAGAAGGCATATTTAAGCAACCCCTGGCTGGCCAAAGCTCATCTCACAATCATAATTTAAAATATTGTAAGCCGCATTTTTTAAGAGGAAGATACTTTACAAGAATGTATATTTAAGCAGCATTACTTGCTCTTTCAAATCTGTGCTTTCTTTAAAAAACGTTTTTAACCAGCATCCAACATGTCTTGTTAATCTCAGTTTTTCTTTTTTTTTTTTTATGATATTTGAACAAACCCCCACTTCCTTCAAAGAGTCAAAAAAAAACCAAACCAACCAACAACCTGCAGGCTGCATAAATACACAGCGACAGCATCTGCCCTAGGCTCTCTGTGACTCGCATTACTGTAATCAAATGGCTGAACGGTGGGCATGATTTAGGGGAAAAGAGATCTGCTTCTTTGCATCTGCAATAACTTCTTGTTTAGGACTCTACAAACTGAAAAGCTGCTAAAGGATTCTTAAATCAGCATCATTCAGTTACAATAATTGAGGGCAAAAAGTACTGTTTAAGCTTTCATAACATTTGATAGCTACAACATTAAGGTTGGCTAATGCAAAGATTTTATCCTGTCAAACCTTTACCCTATTTAATGATCTTCAAATTCCAACAAGAAAAAAAAAATATTTGCACATATGCAAAGAAGTGACAGAAGCCTGGCATGCAACTTAGGGGTGAATGCCTCTGAAAGCTGGGTCTACTAGATACAACTCTCCCAAATCACAAGCCACAGTTAAAAAAGTAAGTATATCATGCCAGTAACAAGTTTTTAAAACAGTTCACAGCCAATATCCAGCCAACTAAATGTCACGGTCCAATAAAATAGACTCCAAAGAACATCTTGAGCTTTACTTCCACATTTGCTTTGAAATGTTGAATTTGAAAACAATTTCTAATGTCTAAAAAGAAATTATGAATTGGACATTTTCCTATTTTGCCTTCTACCAGTTTCTAGCAATAACAAATGTAACCTCCTCTTTCTATGCCAATGTCTACATTTTACAGAGAGGAATGGCAAAAAAGGTAAATTTAGGCTCTATTTTTAGCTTCACCAAATTCTCTAGCACTAAACAGTAAGACGTTGCCTTCCTCCCCTGCGACAGTATTATTGCCAATGTTTTGCTCGGTCTGATCTCTAGATAAGACTCAGATTCATCCTGTCCTGGCTGACGGTTTGGCAATGATGTTTACAGGGGGATTTTCTGTTAGACTAATTCTCTTAAGATTCTTCGGTGAAATCACAGAGAGATCTTAGTTAGCTAGCAGCTTTACATGCTTTTTGGGTTAGCGTTGTTAGAAAACTGTTACTAAAACCTTTAATTATTAACATATGCAGAATTGGCATGTACATGGTGCCTTGCAGAGGAAAGAGTGCAGACAGTATGAAATCTTGTACTCCAAGTATGTGAGAACAAAATACATGATAATCCTTCAGTTAAAATAAGGTGTAGAGACGGTAATAATGAATACTATAAACATATAAATATAATGACGACTGACAGAAACACTTAAGACAGTGAGATGAGGTGTCACACAGTAAGTTTAAATTAAGATCACAACTCCAAGCAGCAAGGGCAGCATGAAGGAAAATGTGTATGAGTTTTTAAAAATTGTATTTTTCTTTAATGATTGTGATTATACAAACAGGAAGAGACAGAAACTTGTTATCTCTCTATGAAGACTTCATTCCCACAGAGAAAAGGAACTTTAGATGATGAGAAGAGGAGCGGAACAGATGGTAGCCATCATCTTCTGTCAAATACTGCAACACCAAGGGATGTGCCAGTGTAAACATGTAACAAGAACAATTCTTGCTACTCCTTCTCTATCTTAATAACAACTAAATATTTAATTTCTCTTTGGATTGAAGGGTTTCATTTAGAAACGTACTACCTGTACCCACCACATTAGAGCAATTAACACTCCAGACGAAGCAGACAGGAGAACTAGGTCCTTCAATCAAATTATGATGCACAATACTTAGTCACTTCACCTGACAGAAAGATCTTACCTATCTGTTAGATAGCAGAGTACATCCAGGGTACAGATGTAGTGGCCAGCCAGGACATCCAGAACAAACTGATAGAGCAATAATTAAGTGTCTTTAAGGCAGAGTTAAAAAGAAAAGAAAATATCTACTGCTGAGTGCAAGAAAAATGAGAACTGCTTGAGTTGGAGAGTAAAAAAAAAAAGTTTGTTGAGCCCTTACTTGTGGACTACAACTAATCATTTCCAACAGATGTGTCAAACAAGATGTTGGAGAAATGCTGGAGAACAGCTCACTTTTCAGAGAAGAAACACAGAACACAGCTCCTGTTCTTTACCCCAGTAGGATCCCTCCACAAACATGAGCACAGCTCATTTCCTCATTCTAACGAACTTATTAGAACAGGGCATCACACTACTCAAAACAGGAACTAATGAAGCATGGCTAGCACAATTCCCACAAAAATATCATCAGCCTTACAAATCAGAAAGCACTCAATCAATAATAATGTGCTCGAATATAAATAGAACCTGATAATGACACTCTAAAAAAAAAAAAACAAAAAAGCAAACAAACAAAAAGCAAAAACAAAACCACGAAACATAAAATCCGGAGTACATATCTTTATGTTACCTAGCCATCCTGCTATGCGTGGAATGTGACCAAGAGATTAAAGCAAATGCCATTTTAGAAGTAGATCTTTGTTCCATTTGCACATACAATGATGCTTTTAATTAAAAATAGTGTGTTCAGAGGAAGAATTTGGGAATTTTTCAGTAGCTGCTCTCAGAAGGGGAAAAAAGTATTTTCAGCCTTAATTACAAAGCAGACCAAAACTCTTCAGAGAGAAAGATGCTCTATTTTCCAAGTCACTTTTCTTTAGGGACTTAAGCAGTAATTAGAGCTCTGTTTGCCACATTTGGAACTTGCACATTAAAGAAGACTGCCCTTATTCTGGGATCGCATGTTGTGTGAACGAAGTATTCTTGCGGGCTCAGCAAAGCAGTACACACTACCACAAAGATTCCTCTGCTCGTCTGGCCACAGAATTTGAATACAGCAACTATAATGCGAGAAATGAGCACAGGAATATACACAATAATCGATTCCTTTTGCCTACAGCAATAAGCTATACTTCATCTTCCATCATGCTTTGCTACTTCTTCACCTACAAATTACTTGAGAAACTGTCACGGAAGAAACAAGATTTTCTGGGAGTATTACCATTCAAAAGTTATTACCCCAAACCTTTTCATTCACCTGTTGTAATTAATTAGAACAAATTTGGCCATGCATATTCTATTAAAAAGTCTGAACTTGTTTCACAGTGCTTACCATAATAAAGCACTGTGGTTCTAAGTCTAAAAATATTAGATATGTCTGAAAGCTTTTCTGAAATCCTGCACATACAGGCTGAAAACATGGTTTTACCAAACATAATGACTACATGCAAGAAGTATCAAGGGTAACAGGAGGGTTAAAAAAAAAAAAAGCTTTTAAAACACCTGAAAATCCAAAACCTATTTTAGACAACTCATACAAACAGCTACACAAGTTATTACCAATTGTGATCTATTTTGAATGAGTTATTTCAACATCATGACTGCCTACGTTTACCAAAAACCAAAACAAAACAAAAGACCACACAACTAATACAATCCAGGAGAAGTAACAAACAAGCAGAGTTTATGTAAATGCGTACCTACAAGTTTTTATATATGAATTCTGATGGGAAAAGATGTAGAATGAACAGTCATGAGCCTGACAAAGTGCCAGATCCTTCTCCACAAAGACTTCAGCTCTGACAATGACCTAATCCTTGTCTTTGGACAACTTCAGCTGTGGATTGATTTTCTCTAAGCTGTCTAATTGCTTTTGGTGCCGATCTTCCATTGATTTTCAAGCTGCATTAGCAATTTGTGCACTCAAGTCTCAGTCTTAGCTTACTTCAGAAAGCAGCACTATCCATTTCAGAGGAGAAGCATGACATCTCAAAAGAACAATGCCAATCAAAACATTAACCTCACATTTCTGGACGTATATGTACATTTCAGACAGTGGCTTTTAAGATCAATCCTATCTTGCAGGTTCACCTACAGCAACTAGGTAAATTTTCTTATTTTAGCTATAGCCATACTATGAAAGTAAGGGGAAACTGCCTACTTCATCAGGATTGGAAAAGCCGAAAGTTAAGCAATGCGCTTGATTAGGAAATGTTTTAACTGCAGGGCAAAGTCAAGACTCCAATTGAATTGTGACAAAACGAGCCAAACCTCAGGACTGTGAGCGTGTCACTTGCTTATTCTGCAGATCGCTCAGTTGGGCAACGAAACGCAGCTGGTAGGTTTTGCAGGTTTTCTTCTCATCCCTAAGGCGCCTCTTCAGCAGAGCTATGTGCCCGGTACTCGGTCAAAGAAGTTTCAAGCTTGGCAAGGGGCATAAAAAAGAAAAAAAAAAAGTTCAGTTTATCAGGGACCTTAAATCGGACAAACAGGGCTGGCGACAGAGAGCTGTTTGGGATGGCGGCACCTACTCTCCCCCTAGAGAAGCCCATCAGGGCCTTCCCGTTCCCGGATCCGACCCCAAGACCTCCTCCCAGTCCGCTGCCGTTATTTAGCCTCCAATAACGACCACGGTTGGTCCCGCCAGCGGGCGGGAGGGCACACGCTCCGAAGATCCCGGTGTTTAAGGGGGGGCAGCCCGCTTCCCAACTCGACCCAGCCCCGGGGCAGGGAACCCGAACATCTCCCCTCGCTCCCGCCCGAGCTCGGGGCGCCGCGGGAGGCCGCTCCCTCAGCCGCCCCCCGCGCTGCCCCCGCGCCTCTCCTCAGCGCGCCCGGGGGCCGCCGCTGCCCGCACCCCCCCGCCCGGCGCCGTTACCTGCCGCGGCCCGAGCCGGCACGGGGCTCGCCCTCCGGCTCCCCCGGGCGAGGGCACGGGGCAGCCGGGGCCGCTCCGCCGGCAGCCCGCTGGGAGATGTAGTCCTGCCGCGGGGGCGGGGAGCGCCGGGGCTCGGGCGGCAGCCGGAGCCCTCCCCGGCCGCACCGGGGCTGAAGGAGCACCGATAGCCGAGTCTTCGGCCCAGCGAAGCAGAATGTGCTGCCGTAATGCCAGAATCGAGGCACGGCCAAGTAGCAACTGATGCTGAGCTTCCTAAAGTACTTCTCAGTCAACCTCCCCAGCACTCGCTGCGCTCTGAGGCACAAACTCCGCCACCTCCCCAGCTACTGCTCTGGGCAGAGGAGAGAGGTGCCTCACGGAAGGACCAGGCAGACAACGCGTCTTGTAGGGGTGCTTCTCCCCTGAACCTGTGCCCTCCAAGGCCTGCCTTCCAAACCCAGTCAGAGAGCTCAGGCCAAGACCCCAGGAGATCAGGCCGTAGCGACTAATCCCGACAGTAAGGACATAGCGAGCAACTTAAATTCTTTATTGGCCCTTCCAGGTCATTCCACTCGATCCGTTTTCACCTACCACTTCAGTCCAATCTCACTTTCTCCATTACCTGCAGGCCATCTCTATTCTGTTTTAATTGCTAATTAAAATTTAATTGCTTATTAATTGCAAACAGACTTGTGATCCCAGACAAGGATTCCTTTCTCCCTCACGTCTTTCAACCTCTTCTACTCAATCATCCCAGTCTGCTCAGAGTCATCCTTTGTCCAAAAGAGTGTTTAGTGGAGCTTTTATGCTCTTTTCCTATGAACAGCAATAGTAATTGCTGTTAAACCAGGTTACTTTTGGAATTTAAAGCAGCATGTGTCTGATCTATTCTGAAAGTAAGGCTTGTCTTGATCGTTTTCTTCTTGCACACCAAGCATGCTGGCTTCGAGTTCTGCCCTTTCTGGGGCATCTATCCTCACCAACAGCTCCATGCTACTTTTCTTGAGATGCCAAGTGCAAATTCTTTAACTATTAGTTTTTCTGCACTTGAACAGTATTAAGCACACCATGCTTCTGGATCATGAGCAGGACTCTTAGACCCTGTGGCCATAGCAGTAGTTAACAGCAACGAGCAAGTAAGTTACCTCAATCATACAGAGAGCAGAGGAAGGTTACACCAGGTCAGCTCTTTACCTGCTTTCCTCTTAACTGGAACTGTTTGGGCCATTTTCTGTGAAATCTGTACAATTTCCACAGACTATCAAAGGAAAATAGAGATGCATATATCACTAAAACCAAACTCCCCAGTCCAGCATTCCTTTAAATTATTTTTGCTTTAGACTCTAGAGCTGAGATAGAGGAGCATTATAACCATGTTTAAAGAGCTGGTGTTTGTTAACAGCAAACAAAAATTAGGGGAAGGGTATGGCCATGGTAGAAACTTACAGGACCAGTAGTGTGAGTGAAACTGCAGAGAGCTTTTACTAAGGATCATATAAACACAGAGAAACTGAAAACTGTGCGTGTGGTTATAGAACAGCTTTTATCTTACAATATTCGGAACTTTTTTAAAAGACAAATTGATGAGAAATTACTATAGATAATTGCTAATATCTAAACATCATGAGTTGCAGACTGGGAGACAGTCATCTGCCAAATGAAATAATGTAAAGTAGTATGCAATTTGCATTACAGGAAAGTAAATTAATTGCTATAATCTAGGTAGATATGCCAGAACAGGGTTTGAGCTGAAGAAACTTCTCATTTGCTAACGCCTAAGTGCTCTATTTGATATCCAGAAAAATATTTTCTTTTACTGAATAAGGAACGTGGTCATGCAGTTTATTATTAATGTCTGACACCTACACATGTAGTCTTCACAAGTGTGACAATGCAGAATCTCCCTCTACTGCAGCTCAGATTTGAGAAAAAAATCTGCTATTAAATCCACAAGCAGAAGAAAGTAAAGATGCAAACGTGTAACATTCCTCTTACAAAGAAAAGTCACCATGGTCAACTACAAGGAGAAAATAGGATGAATATGTCTTAAAGATCTAAAGAGAAAGAAGTTTAAAATAAATGGAAAAGAAGAAAGGAATGAAGAGTCAGAAAATAAGGAAGCTTAATACAGAAGTCAAAAGAACGAGGAAGTAAAACACATTTCTCTGATTATGAAATCAAAATGGCCCATTCTCACCCATCACTGAAATCATATCCAGTAGGTGTTGCAGTGTTTGCAAGTGTTTCTATGAGTGGCCATCTGAATATGTTCTGGAGGCACCTTAAGAATTTACCGATTTGGAGCTATTGCATGTTGGACAGTTGCTATTGTGGTCATACACGCCTTTCAACACGCTGATCCCTCTTAACACCGCCCACCATTACAAGAATTACAACAGTTTTATAAAACTGTGAAATACTCCTAATTGTGTGTTCAGTTCTGGTTACTCTGTTTGAGAGGCCACCAGGGAGCTGTAGCCTTTAGAGAGAAAATCATCTACAATCCTTGGTTCTACACTGTTGAGTACTATCCATATGAACAATACTGAAATAAATTCAGTCACAGCCAGTTTTTTAGGTAAAGATTGCAAGGCATGTACATTATAGAGCATTTAATGGGACGGACATAAGGTTTTTACAAACAAATTAAGGAAATTACAAAATGCAAGTTATTTAGGCTCTCTAAGCCAACCTAACTGGTGGCTTTTCACTCCCATTGTTCTCAGCCCTTCTGGGAGCTCCCATATCCTGTCTTTTACCACCTCAAGCACTCATCTAACCTTCTGTGAAACCATCTCAGCACACAAATCAGGGACAATACCAAACCAGCAGGTCTCCAGAACATTAAGTTTTCTGAAGCACTGGTAAACTGAAACGGTTCAGTTGGGGCTGTGAGGCACACTAGAGCCAGTGCGATGGAGTGCCAGGAATCAGCAGCCAGCTGTATTATGACCTAGCCAGGTACAGAATCCCAATCTTTGCACATTTATTAGATGAACGCGGAATATTGCTGCAGTGGTTAGGAAGCTATTTGAAAAGTAGCTGTTTGCTCTCATAGAATCACAGAATCACACAGAATCACAGAATCGTCTAGGTTGGAAGAGACCTCCAAGATCACTGAGTCCAACCTCTGACCTAACACTAACAAGTCCTGCACTAAACCATATCACTAAGTTCAACATCTAAACGTCTCTTAAAGACCTCCAGGGATGGTGACTCAACCGCTTCCCTGGGCAGCCCATTGCAATGCCTAACAACCCTTTCGGTAAAGAAGTTCTTCCTAATATCCAACCTAAAGCTCCCCTGGCGCAACTTTAGCCCATTCCCCCTTGTCCTGTCACCAGGCACGTGGGAGAATAGACCAACCCCTACCTTGCTACAGCCTCCTTTAAGGTACCTATAGAACGCGATAAGGTCGCCCCTGAGCCTCCTCTTCTCCAGGCTGAACAATCCCAGCTCCCTCAGCCGCCCCTCGTAAGACTTGTCCTCCAGACCCCTCACCAGCTTCGTTGTCCTTCTCTGGACTCTCTCGTTGAAACACATTGAAAACACGGTTGGTTATTAGCATATTTAAATACAGTCATGTGTTAAGTGGTCCTGCTATATGACCAACACACAGGTTTTTCCACAGGTATAAGCCCTGGTGAATCTTTCTTATTTCTTTGGCTACTGTCCTCAACTACCAGGTAGCAGTGCCATAGAAAATTTGTTACAAAACAAAACAAACTTCCAACAGTCAGACGCTAACTGAAAGGTCAGCTTCCCCCTTGACTCCAAATTTAAAAGGTATCTTTTATGGCAATTTAAAGACATTGACTTTCACGTTCACCAGTCTGAAGCATTAGTTCATCTGCTGACTCCCTAAAGGAACAGATGTCCTTGGGAGTTAACAGCTTTAAGACACGCTCAGAATTTGCCAGTGTTCATTTGTCAGTGCCCTGAGACAAGCCTTTAATCTTTTAGCCACACAATGATAACTATATTATAGATGGATATACATATATGCATCAGCAACCTGCTTAAAATATATCTATAGTCCTTTTATGAAGATACCACTTGTAGACAAAAAATGAACCCAATGTGCTAATACAACTTCAAAGGAAACAAAACAAATAAAAAACCTCTCCCTGACCTCTCAGTATGATTAATGTTTTAAGTTCTAACAAAATGACTAAAAGGGGACAGACAAATGTGAGCACACAATCAAAATTTGCTACAAAAACAAAGCAAAATATCCGTAACAGTGGTCTTGATTTAAATAGAAAACACTTTCATAAAAGCCATCATTACAGTAGTAGAGAAACAATGTACTCTTTGTTTTATAATATCAAAACGTCCAAAAACTAGGAACTGTCTTCATGGGGGGTACTAATAGGCTGAGCATAAGGCTGTTGCTAGGACCCTGGCCATTTTTTCAAATATGAGCACTCAGACATGCCACGAATTACCGAAGATGTTTTTTAGAATGACCAAAAATAATTATATTCTCAGTTATGGGACTCCAAGAACACCTGTAACTAACTTAGGCGCATCATAAGAAATAAACACGTATATACACCAGAAGCAAAGACCATGTTCAACATAGTGCCTGCACCAGCCTGAAGGCAACTAACTCTGCTGTCACGTTGCGACTGTGTTTTTATTGGGTCAGTCCTCAAGACTTTAGTTTTACATGGTCCAATTTAAGCCCACATTCTCCTGACAGCTTTTAGTGTTACAACAGCCAAAGCACACTTGCAGGGGCTAATGAAAAACTATGCTTTGTATTCTGCTGAGTAGCTATTCTGCTCCTAAAATACCACAGCATCATTCTCATCTCAGGAACACCTCTACAGACTGAAAAGCCCATCTGCCTTCCATGCATGGTAATTCAAATGAGATAATTCAGCCCCATACAAGCTAGGGAGCTTTATCTGGAAGTCAGTCTGAAGAGTCTACTAACTGTAAAGGTAGCAACAGATGAAAGGTATGTTTTTACGTCATCTCCAGCAACAAAGACGATTCAACTCTTGCCTGTATTTAAATACCCGTCTTTGAGCTTTCAAGGCCTGTGTAAAAGATAAACATCTATATAAACAAACAGTTGCATTACCTTGAGTCATGCAGCGTCTACCTTTAAAGCGGTATCAAGTTTTCAGAATAGACACCTCCATGTCTTGGGAATCAAATCACTATTAACTTAAGCAAAATGTAGATGTGGTTCTTCACAGACTAGACATTTCTTAAAAAAAAAAAGAAAGAAAGAAAAAAGAAAACAGAAAGTCGTTAGTGGTACCATTCTTAAAGGATCTTTACAAGAAGGCTCCTTAGATATGCTTGACCAAAACAACTTTGTTTCGGTCATTTGAAGGTACCTTAGCACAGTGCATTGTACAAAGAATAACACTGTCTTCAACCATGATCCCACTCCCTAAGGTCCCCCGCTAATGCTCAGAGTCTCTTGAAGAAATAGGACTGTTGCAGAATCTGGTCTCTAGATGAGAATAACGTACATAGAAAATAAAAGCCACATGTCAGCTATTTGCTATATATTCTTTGTTCTACTTTAGATATCAAGCATCATTTAAAAGATGGCTATTTCTGTGTTATATCTTTCCCTAAGAAAGGAAAAAAGCACAGATACATTGGAGGACAATACTGTGATATCATCCTCACTTAATAGGAGTGAAGTGAGATTTGTATAGCAAGAGGGCCAACATGCTTTCCAGATGATGTATTCCCTTATAAAATCAACCTATTGTAATAAGTAATCATCAAAGTCTTTCTGAGCATGTCAGGCAGAAACCAAGGTTCCTTCACATTTATTGCAGCAAAACAGTAATACAGCAATATATACAGTAATATTCAATAATATTACCCACTTTTTTACACTGCAGGAAGGAACTTGGAGAGGTAAAATATAGTTATTTTGACAAGTTATAGCATTCTTAGAAGCACTTGTTTGACTTCAATTCTATTTCCCATTTTCACAGGCTCAAGCACAAAAGCACCTAATTTTCCAGAATAAATCTGATGCTCTTCAAAGTGTTAGTTCAGGACTCTGGTGAAAAGCAAAGCATAAGCATCTCTAAACCCAAACTTTTGTGACCAGTTCTCACTTCCACAGATAACTTAGGGATCTTCCTGTAATCCAGAATATGCTTATAGAACAGACTATATATTCAGAAGCTCAGAATTAAAACCTCTAAAGGAAAAGACCCATATTGTTTATTAAACTGTGCTCGCAGAATGAAACAGTTGCTGAAGATGACTAAGATGCAGCAACAAAACAAGAGAGGAAGAGAAACCATCTTTTTTTTTTTATCATTCCACTTCTGCTGCAAAGGTCACCTATTACTGCACAAGTTACCTATCTGCTCCTGTAATTGGTGTAAAATGCCAGCTGGGAAACAGAAACATTTGGTGATAATGCTGGGCTGCCAAATTCTGTGCTTCAAATGCAGATAGAATCAATCACTCTTTGGTGCAGCAGCAGACGTATTAAGCTGATTTTTCATCACACATCAATGGACACCTTCAGGTAGTTGGCAATATGATGGGCTAACCCATTGACAAAGTTTTATTAGGATACAGTGACTACAGTACAATGCACACATCCATACCATACTCTCACCAAGAGTAAAAGCAAGAAAAAGAAGCTTTGAGTTCACAGCATTTCTACTCTCCTACTATCCTACAAACAGTACCGAAGTAGTTGAAAACTCCAGGATAAAGTCAAGAAACATGCCCTTCTTTTTCTAAAGGACCTACAAAAACCTTTTTCGTTTTTAAGCAATAGCTTTATCAATATTCTTGTTCATTATAATTGCATGTTACCATCTGCATTTTTCTGCACGTATTTGGAGAACAAGCCGAGTAACCCATACCCTTAAGAAACTAGTATTAATATTTCCGTATAGTTTTACAGAAATAATTTCTAAATTTAGAAAACTAGAAATCCATTTCCTTGCCTCTTTTCCTTAAAAACTGCTCCTGTAATCCCCCCTCAATTAGTCAGCAGTGGTCCCCTCTAAAACCTGTTTAAGCCTTTCAGCCCCTTGGTGCATCAAGTCTGCCTGCAGTTCTCTTTCTCTCTACTTTTATCCTTCATGCACAAGCAAATACCACTCAAGCCCTTCTGTACCTTAGCTTAGAGCAGACATCTAAGTGACAAACTGATTTATAAGAGATGGCCAAAAATTACACTGATAGAGCTGCAGCCGTTATACCTGTCAACAGCTTAAAGCTTACTGTGTGACCTCTGTATAGCAACCATACATACTGTAGAACAGTGCTTTAGGTTATTAGGTTAAAATCATTTAAATACTTAATATTTAATTGCATGTATTAAGACAATAATTTGGAACACCAATTAAAATCCTCAGCATCACAGTTTAATTATGAACAAAGCTTAGCATTCTCTCCGGATTCATCTGTATTTCAAAAAACAATCCAAAAGAAAAAAAACATTACACGTCAGTCACACCTACATACTAGAATTTGGAGTAGCCACCAGCAATTCAGCACTCAATTTTCCAACAGTATGCAACATTGTATGATCAGCTGAATGGGTGGTATTCTCATACAATATTCAAGCCTCAGTTTTGGTTTGAGTCCTTGGAAAATATGGGAATTCCACTGCTTCTGAGTAGCACAATTATTTTTATGTAAGTGAGAACAGGTAGTTATTTAAGAGGGCTGTTTTATTATATTTAAATGCCAGCACAGACAAGTCTTTGTACAGCTCTGTTTTGCTTTCATGGCTTAATAGCATAATTACATTAAAAAAACATCTGGTTTTAGGTATGCAAAGCCTAGTTAAAGCAAGTATCAATTTCAGCTACTGGGTCGTCAAGCAAAAAGCCTTTGCAAAAGACAGCTAAAGTTTCCATCACCCTACCAGAGGCAACAATGGGAAGAAGTCTAAGCCACATGAGCATTCATCTATTTTTGTCAGCAGTAGTTAAGTATTTATTAAGTTGGTTTTCATCCATTTTTTT
Source organism: Anser anser (assembly GCF_964211835.1). NCBI lineage: Eukaryota > Metazoa > Chordata > Aves > Anseriformes > Anatidae > Anser > Anser anser. The sequence continues at coordinate 98,521,103 of NC_139722.1, forward strand.
CAGTTGGCTGACATCCATCTGCCACATATAACATTTGAAAATGCAGTTAGCAAGCTGCTAAAATGACGACCCCGGAGAGCGTTTGGTTGCATTTTTCTATTAACATAATAGGCAACAGTTTCTAGAATATGTCTTGCTGATATTCTTCGCCTGAGGCAAGGATGGAAAAGGTTCCCCCTGCTAGTATAAAATAGTTCAAGTACTGGAAAAAAAGCTTCTGATATTTTATATCAGTATTTGCATAACATGAAAAACTATCTGCTTGAGTATTGCTAGGTAACTGCAAAAATCTAAGTGTTACTTTAAGGTTTTAAATAGAGAATTTTAATTATTTAGCCAATAACAGTTCTACAGACCGCATCACTGATACTGTTACACAACATATGAACAAGATCAATACAAAGATCTAAAATCCTGCTAGTGACAGTGTTAGTATACATTGGCAATTTTAACGTTTCAATTCAGAAAACACCCATTCTTCTACCCTCCCCCCCCCCAAATATATCATTTATGTAAATATTTATTAGATCCAGTCATCATGCTACAGTATTCGGTTAATAAACCTCACTGTAAGAATACATCAGCATAACATTTGAACACAATGAAATCTATATGAAATTTTATCGCAACTTTCCAGAAATACACGTATGGGCCATCAAAATCAGGCAAAAGTACTATACATTTGTAAAGATTTGTCTTCTTAACATACTTAGTGTGTAAGAATAGTTTCTTGTTCAATTCCCAAAAATAAATATAAGCTTTCGATTGAAAGCATTTATTTTCATAGTTTTCCAAAGTGGAGTCTGGGGAAGAAAATACTTCAGACTTGTCAGCTTGTCCACTTCAGTACATCGAAGCATCTCCTGTCCCACTATTCATTCAATTCAGAGATATTTTCTTCCAGTGAAATATGACTGGAGCATTCATTTTCTTTTCAGCAATTCAGTCTGTTTCCATGGCAGCACTGCGGGATTCCTTAGACACCATGAGTCGCATTAGCTGGCTATGGAATTTCTCGATCTTCTTTACGTCTTGCGCTTGGTCTGTTCTATACAGCAGACACTGGAAGAGAAAGTTGTTTAATATCAGATTTCACTTGCACTACTTTTATCCTGTTCATAGTTGCAACAAATTTGTGCCTGAACACACAAAAGGTGGTAAGTACTTAAATGCTGATTTGTGGCATTTGGTTACCATGAGGCAGCACCAATACAAGCCTACCCTCTTTTAAATTTTAAGCACAGATGTATATGTATTAAGTTTTCTCAGAGGCTCTTGCCTTCCATTTCAAAAGTAGTGAAACTCATCATTTTGAGAGTGTCTTCTCTCTCAAAAAAGGTGCTAAAACTTGCATTTTAAAACTGTCTTTAAGGACACCCTTGATCAGGCTTAAAATCTACTACGTTTAGATAACAAAATTACTCTCTGTTGTGGTTTAACCCGGCTGGCAGCTAAACACCACACAGCCGTTCGCTCACCCTCCCCCCTCCCTCTCTGGGATGGGGGAGAGAAACGGGAAAGTGAAGCCGGTGAGTTGAGATAAGGACAGTTTATTAAGACAGGAATATAACAACAACAATAATAGTGATAATGATAATAGTATTAATAATAATAATGTGTAAGAAACAAGTGATGCACAATGCAATTGCTCACCACCCGCTGACCGATGCCCAGCCTATCCCCGAGCAGCCGGCCCCCCACCCTGGCCAGCCACCCCTATATATTTTTTAGCATGAGGTCAGATGGTATGGAATACCCCTTTGGCCAGTTTGGGTCAGCTGCCCTGGGTCTGTCCCCTCCCAGCTCCTGCTGCACCCCCAGCCTGCTCGCTGGCAGGACAGAGCAAGAAGCTGAAAAGTCCTTGGCCTGGTGTAAACACTGCTCTGCAACAATTAAAACATCAGCATGTTATCAGCGCTCTTCTCATCCTAATCCAAAACATAGCACCCTACCAGCTACTAGGAGGAACATTAACTCTGTACTAACTGGAACCAGGACACTCTCCTATTCTCTATTCTGAAAGTGAATACACACTGCCAGTGACATAAAAACAGTTCTGTATTTCCTAGTGAAGAGGATCCCCTACCCCAAGCAAAATCTGTTTGAGACGGTTCTAAACAGTGAAAATATCTGAGTAAGATAAAGAGGAATTATTTCACGTTACAAGCCTGTAAATGCAAAAGGAACAAGAGTAATATCAGTGATTGATCATAAAAAGGCTGCTTAGGATTTTTTTGCATGATAATAATTTCTTATGCTTGTACACGATAAGCATGGCTGTTCAGGCCTATTTAATAATAATAAAAAAAAAAAACAGTGGTCCATCCTTCAGTGCCCTCAACACAGCAACTTTTGCCAGCAATAAACTATTTTAATTCAGAGACAAAGAACAGAAAAAAAGCTTGATTTTTCGTTAGTTCTGCAGTTAGCAGCAAAGAAACCCTCTCTTCTCTCCCTTTATAGAAAGGGAAGGAACAATTCAAACAGCGTAACAGCCTCTCACGACAGGCAGCACATAAGGAGGTCTATAACTGAAAACAGTTGGAAGTTCACAAACCACCCGACTCCAATCTTCCACCATGGAAGGTATCAACTGACCTGTCCTTCACTGGCTTGTTACCAGAGCCCCATTTTCAACACCTCACCCACTGTAAGCCCTATTATCCCATCTAGAAGTGTCGTTACTGAAGTTTTGCATCTTTCCCGGATGTTTGAAATACCAATGCCAGACTACTTTTTCCCAGAAAGGAGAAATCTGATTTTTCCAAATCTGAACCCAAGAGAAGGGCATACTACTTACTGATGGTTACTCAGACTGCAGAACAACTGGGCTTTAACATCACTAGCACCAGGAACATGCTGCTGGTGTGCACATGCAAATCCATTTCTACCTGGTGTCTACATCTCATAACCTAGCTTCAAACATTTTTAAGTGCTATTTAGAACAAGAGCAATCAATAAATGCAGCTGCTCCATTGCCTTGTACAGCAACCACTGAAAGTGCGCTGCAAAAATCTGCGTTACAGGTATGTAGCACAAGCTCTGCTGAATGCATAACAAATGGTTATGGCACCATAACATTATTTCAGAAGATGGGACCTCTGAAGTGCAAGTGAATCTTGCAGTTCAGTCTGGTACCACTCCAGCATCTCCTCATCACAAAGCAGCAGATAACCCTACAGTTTCAAGTTGTTACCGCTCCGAGCAGGTTGAAAGGACTGAACTCTCACTAGTAAACAGCTGTTTGAAGATGATCCTTATGCACTTAATTGGAAGCTACCAACGTAGTTCCATGAAGAACTTTCAGATGGAGAGAGGGTCTAAGATTTTTGTAATGCTCTTTTCCTTGTTTTCATAGAATCCTAACAACTACATTAAGACCTCTAAAAAACACTTAAGTGTTCAAATTTCCACTGGATTATGCAGAGTTGAACACAGATCAGCATCTGTCACAGACAGAAACTAAGGAAATCTGAGCAAAATTAGTTTTTTTTTTTTTTTAGAAAACCCCCATGTGCTCAAGACAAGGGTTCATAAGCTGACAGCTGACTGACAGCAAAGCGCAAGTCCTTGAGAGGTACAGTATGCCTTTTAAAGGGAACTATGTTCTTTACTTACAGCTACATCATCCGTTACTTTGATACAGAGGTTCCCATCACAGTGTCGGTATTTGAGAACAACCCGCACCTGAAATGACAAACATTTTACAAATTAACATCTATAAATTAACATCTATTACCATCACAACATATCTGAGGGAAGACTGCCCAAATTCAGACTGCCTTTTACTGAAGTTATATACTGCTTCACCACTTCACTACCTCTTGGTGGTCCTCAGCTCCACTGTCCGCAAACCTTACAGCCAGGGTGGTTTAGAAGTTGCATCACATTTCCTCGCCTAACACGCTAAATCAGTATTACAGTAATGTCAGTGAGCTTTACATAGGGCACGTTCAAAACCACCGTAAGTACAGCAATGGCATGACTCTTGCAATTTACTTACAAGACACCCACTCGCCATCTATCCCACTTAGAAAAAGTGAAAAAAGTTGTGTTTATAGACAAGAAACACTCAGGAAGATAGTTCTATGTGAAGACTTGAAAAGGATCTGCTGAGTGGGGTAAACTCAACATTAGGTACTGTAGAAGAAAAAATGTAAAGTGTTGTGTAAATGCTGTATTTCCAGTCACTACAGTTAATTCAATAGCAACATTAAAGCCTATAGACAGGCTTGAAGCATTATAAGACTTTTACAAGTGGAAAGGGAAGATACAAGAATAACATTTTTAGAGTAATTAAAACCAAAGCACTGAAGAGAGTTCTTTGAAATTAAACTGCATTCAAGACTCAACAAGGTTACATTTGAAGTCAGAAAGCAAGCATTCAGCTTGTCACTAAAAATAATTCCTACTGTAGTAACCTGCCCTGAGATTCAGTCTACCATAGCCCTTCTGGACTCTCAAATTACACAAGTTCTCCAAAACACTGTGATAAAAATCAACACTCTCAGCATTTGACTGAGCATTAAATGCTTCCTACTGAATGCAGAACTGGCCAAGGAGATTTCTTATCTACTGTTTCTAGTGTCAGCTAGCATTAGTATACTATCTAGAAGGAAACCAACTTGTGCTTTTGAGAACATTCTGAATTAAAACAACTCTTGCTATTAAGAGATCTTTGTCATACAGTGACCTGCTATATCATCAACCACCATCTTGACTACAAAATACGTTTTAAGATTTCTGCTCTGAGATGGATCTCTTCACAAGTTTATCCTTCTTGTTTAAGAAACAGTCGTCTTCTGGCCACAACAGCTAACTAAATCTCTCAACTGAGCAAGCCCAGAATCAGGACAGGGGCTGTTGCAAACAGACGTGCATTATCTTGCTCCCACAAAAGGCAAGACCACTCACTACCAAGCTTAATCAGCCCCAAAAGAACACAGATGGATCTCCCATAGGTCTTACTCTTCCTTCAGTTCCTTGAAGAGTGTGATTGTGCATGAAAGCTTCTCAAGCTAGCTCCCCTACAAGTTAGAAGGAGAGTACCAGGGCCTACACAATCTTTTTCATAAGGGGGAAAGCAACTCCTGGCTGCGCTTACACCCTTCCCAAACTCTTCACTTAATTAGATACTGCAGAGCATAAGAGGGTACAACACAACAGTTTACTTTATTATCAGTAGATGAATGACAATTGCACATGAAGGGGGCATTTATGCTAATTAAAGGCAGACATGCTACTTCTAGAGGTTCTATTCCATTCCTCTATTCCACTTCTAGAGGTTCTGTGTCCCCTACTTCGGGTGAACGAAACTAAGTCCTTTTTGCTGATGTCTTCTCAGGCTTATGACTCCCACATTACCTTTTGCACTGTTTTTTTGGCCAAAATGTTTGCAAGGCTGAAGCTTGCTCAAACCGTATACCTAAAAAAAAGTTACCAAACCCGAGAGCAGTCATATAGCAAGAAGTGAATTCCCAGAGCAACTGTTCTTTAGGAAACAACCCCCTGAAGCAACGCTGCAGGTAATAACACAACCCGTGAGCTAATAAACGCTTTCTTTCGGTTTTTAGTGAGAAAAATTCCAAGGAACACGGTTTCACAGCCGAAGGACACCACAGCGAGAGCGCCGGAGCCACGGAGCCGTCCCCGCCGCCAGCCGGGGCCTCACCCGAGGCCCGCCGAGGCTCCCCCGGGGCCCTGCTCAGGCTCGAGGTGGGGCGGCAGCAGCAGCCCTTGCTCACCTTCATGGGGTCGGCGAGGTAGAGCTTCTCGGCGGCGCGGGTGAACTCCTCCCAGGCCTGGTAGTGCGGCATGGCGCGGCACGGCCCGCTGCTCCCTCTACCCCGGCCGGCGGCAAGATGGCGCCCGCGGCGGGCGTCGCGTCGGCGCAAGAGGCCGCCTCCCATTGGCCGGCGGGAAGCGGCCGCCCAATCACGAAGCGCGTGACTCAGCGATCGCGGCCCCGCCAGCGGGGCGCGCGGCCGACACAGCGACCCCAGCAGGCGAGGCGGGGCGCGGTGGGGGGGGAGAGAGAGAGAGGCCTCCCGCGAGCCTCCCTCAGGGTTACGGGTTCGAATCCCGCAGCAGCTTGCCGCTGGGCACCGCACGAGCAGGCACCACCGGGACTCGTCCGGGTCAGGCTCGGGCCGTCTCCTCGCACGCTGAGGTGTCCAGGCCTCGAGGTGGTGTCTGTGTCCCGGTCACAAATAGCCGTGAAGGCGTGCCTGGGGCCGGGGACCAACCCTCAGGGCGCCGGAGGGCGAGCTGGGCGCAGAGGTGAGGTTGGCTCCGCAGGAACGAAGCGGTTTGCTTCTCGAGGTTGAACCCGGTCCAAGTTCTCCCGGCTGGAAGGCCCTTTGTTCGGCGGGAGGGTGGCTCCACGCTGAACAAAAGCGTGCTGGAAAAAAAAACACCGGGCGGCTCCGGGCCGCCGGGCTTTCAAAGGGCTCCGGCCGGCGGCTGTGAGGGCGGCTGGGTCCGGCCCGAGGCTGGGAACCACGGCGATACGCGGGGGAATCCCGCTTTTCATGTATTTTGCGTGTGAATAAAGCATTTACAGAAAGCTGACTAAAATTAATCTCAGAAAAGAGAGAGAGAAAAAAAATCCAGGATTTCTCCTGTGGGAATTCCCAGCCCCATGTCGGTAGGTGACCTCGCAGCCAGCGCGCTGCTGGGCTGCCTGTCGCAAACCTGAAGTAACCGACGGCAAACACAAAACATTGCAGCCTGCTATTACCTGTTTCTGTTACCAGAAGCTCCAGATAATTACTCACGATTTCATGTTACTGTTACTGAACTGAGGAAACTGTGGCCAAACAAACTGGCAAGTTTAGGGCAGATCTGCTGGTGAGGGGACAAATCGCGCAGACCATCCCAGTCTCCACTAGCAACACGGGGAAATGCCAGCTGTAGTTATTTCGACCGCAAAAGGCACAGTAGATGCAGGGGAGAGTGAGGAAACATGGCACAGAAATAAAAGGGCGGACGGGAGGTAAGGGGAGAAAAACTAGAATGAATTTCCCTGAGTCAGTAAAGCAGAAAATAGTTGTTACTGTGGAGATCGACTTCGGAAAAGTCTGCGGTGATTAGACAGCCAAACTTTAATAAATTGCAACTTGTGGGTGTTATGTGGTCTAAACAATTCCGCTTAAAGGGTTTTGCACCAATGTGTGAAGACTGAGCAGTGGAAAGGCTCAGGACTTTTCTTTCCAGAACTGCTCGCAGAGTTTTGATGCAACACGGAGAACCCAGCTTCAGAAACTTAGGAGTTGTCCTTCAGAGGGGCTGATAATCAACAGCTCTAATCAAAGGTGATAGATGTATCAATAGGGTCTAAAGCAATTCAGCCAAACACAGAACCTAACCTAGAGGGAGCATTTCTCTACCATCTTACATTTTGCATAGCCATTTATAACTGCAGAGTAGGAATTGCTTTTGGTAGTGTTTTACAGACGCATAGGGTTGTAAATATGTGAAAATGAAAGGTGTGGGGAGTGCAAAACCTGTAACGCACCTAGTTCATAGAACCATAGCTCACCAAATTTGGATCCAGGTTTTTAAGTGGGATATGGGTATTTTCTTCCTGAAGGAGATGTCCCAGTTTTGGGCTGTGTAGTCAGGAGCACCTTGGGGTTGATTTTCAGAGGATTTTCATTTTGACTCAAATGTTCAGGATCCTTTATGTGTTCTGTGATGCAAGAACTGGCTTAAGAGTTTGCCAATGCCCAGTTACTAGCCCCAAAATTCATGCAATGTAACAGAGGTAATGTAATTAGCAATTCAAGCTAATGTAAGGGAGTAAGATTAGAAAAAAAAATATGCATTTTTTTTTCCTTAACCCAGATGATTTCTGAGATCCATTTTAGGATCTAACTTCTCAAACTATTACATGTACAAAACTCTGAAGGTGACAAGCTGAAGCAGCCAGGGCAAGGAACAGAGAGGGATTTCTTAATTTGACGTTATCTCTGAAGAAAATGTAGAGTGTCATTATGGCAGTTGTATACAGTCCTATGTACAGTTCCACATAGCCTGTTGTTGGTTTCAGATCTTAAGGATTTCCTATTCCCTTCCACCACCACCACCTGTGGCTCCACAGTTGTGCTGCCCCAGCTGTTTGTAACTCTGAGCTGGGGATCATACCGATGATCTGATTTGGATTAAAAGTAGCACTGTTTTAGTTACAGGTTTAAAAACCAAGATCAGTTTATTTTTCCAGTTTATGGTGTGGCCGTAAGGACTGTTGTGCTGACACAGCTGTTGAAAACACACCTCTTTTTGGTGGCAAGACAGGATTTGGGAATTCCTACTGTTTTTGCTGGCTTGCCACCAAAAATGGCGGGTTGTACGTGAAACCCACAGCTTCCCTGAAAGCAAGGCTGCTTACTGAAATCTTGACAATTTAAAAGAGAGGCTATTTCTGAAAGTTAGTGAATGTCTGATACTTAGAGCTAGTGTGCTGCTTCACTATATTGTTCTCATCTTGCTTGGAGAAGAGAACATTTTCTTGACATATTTGAAAAGTAACTTAGACTACTGAGTTATTCATCTGTACACTGTATTTTATGTGTGCTCAAAACTGTATTTTTCAAGTAAATTTCAGTGGAAGTAGTAATAGTAAAAATCTTTAAATAAGCTCTTTGTTTAGTGAAATAAAATGCTTGTTTTTCACTGTGTAAAGTGTTTGGTATTTAGCCAATAAAAAAATAGTAGTTAGAAAGAATTCTGCTAAAACATGCATACTTATCTTGCTTGCTTTTCTAGGGCTCCTTCAGTCTTCCATGAAAGAAGTCATTCCTGCAGTCTTACAGCTATTTTATCACCAGTAAGTGAAATTTGGAATGCTACAAAACCTTTTCTCATTCTCAGCAGGTATATCCTTGCTATATTCCCTAGACCACCTTAGATAATGCGTTTTTAGCTTGGATTTAAGGCCATAAAAGCTATGAAGCAATCATATAAGTACTTGTGTGATGAAGACTTTTCATGTGTTTTTTTCCTCAGGCCTTTCTCCTTCATCTAACCTGTATGTACATGATTAATGATCTCTCTTTGATCAAGCTTCTACATGCATTGCCACTGCAAGTCCTGCTCTGTATAGTTATGTTCAGGCATCTGGATTCCACATGATAATTTCTTTAGGTTTTTATCTACTGTCTTCCTTTGCGCAAATGACAAACTGAAAGAAAACAGTAGAAAAAGACTTTGTATGATGTCTTAAAATATCATCTACTGAGATCTCAAGTTTTTGCAACTCCTGCAAAGTTCATGGAAACTGCAGCTGCTCAGCATCACTCAGGGTTAGATATTTCATTTCTTGTTCTTTACATTAATGCTTGTGTTCAATCTAAATCAGGTGTCATATTCCTATTTGCAAGTGTATTTTTCTTTCCTGGATAAGGAATTCAGATAAGAGTATTAAATTCATTAAAATAGTTACCTGTCACCATGACACACTGCTGGCAGGTAAAATAGGCTGGTCTTCCTAGCTAAAAGTAGCTTTTTATAAAAATCTCTGCATTATCATGTTAAATTATGGATGTGATGGGAAACAGTAGGACATACTCTGATCTTAGTTATTTTTTTTATATTGGTAACAGTTTAATAAAGAAGAAAATTTGGTGCTGAGATGATAATCCTGTTCTTGGACTAGGAGCAACATAAAGTCAATGCAGTTATGCAGGTCTAAAAGAGTGTTAATGAGGAGTTAGTTGTAAGGCAGTTACTACTGCCAGGAATGCTTAATGTTTTAAGAAGGAGATAGAGGCACTTCTTTCAAAATAGCTTCAACCCATCCCTCAGTGAAGTTAAGGGGAAAGCATGAGATGGTGATTATACATTCCATTCTTGTGTGTGTATGTTCTAAAACAGCTTGGGATTTGTACTGCTGCAAACTTTAATTATGTGGGGATATTTTATGAAAGGGTTATTTTATTTATGTGCATAAGGATGCAGGTAGATCTTGAGGACAGGAAGCTGAGCAGTCTTTGACATCTCACTGGGTTCTAAACCTCAGTACCCCTGAGACACGAGTCTGCAGTCAGAAGTAGTTCACGCTCCTGGATGGGTTACAACATGCCAAACTGAGCTATGGTTTCTTCACTCCACAGCTCTTGAAGGAACACAAAACATGCTGCTGCTTTCTATGGGTTTTACATGTTAAACAACTTGGTTAATGGTTTTGCCAGGCTGAACCATATATGATTAATTACATCAGTGCTAATTTCCTGCTTTTTTTGCACTCTTATCAAGTGATTCAGACCCATCCTGTCCTAAACGAGTAATTAAATGTTGGTGTAGCTGAGCTAAAGCTGTTAAAGTATGGTTCGTGATGCTTAAGGCTGTATGTGGACAGCAGGATTCTGGGGCCCTGTCCAGTTCATGAATCCACGTGCCCGTCCCAGCCAAGTCACAACTTCAAGTCAGGGTGAAATCTAAGTGTCTGTTAATTTCCTCCTTCCTTTTCTGCAGTGCCCTTGTTCCTATGAAAGGAAACACTCCAAAAACATCCCTGGGTTGTGGGTAACCTGAAGCCTTGGGCACACCGTCCTCCACACTTGCCATACATTTTAGACATAACCTTTCCCCAAGGCATCATTGTTTTCTAGTTTGCTTTAACCACTTGAAAAAAAAGATACCTGTGATTTAATATGCTCTAATCTAATCTTACTGTATTGCAGGGTGTTTATATATGTACATGTCAATAGGCATTGCACTAGCCAGAGGGCTGTCCCTGCATATGGCCATGTTGCCAGCCTGGCCTAAATAGCAACTGCTGTTTCATTTTTGGATACTGTTCTGACACCATTCTTAAAAAGCTCTTTGCTTTTGGTGGCTAGAAAGATATGTCCCTTTCCGTTAACTGGCCATGGTAGTGCCTTCAGCGTTCAGCATGTATTCAAATTATGTGTTGTCATGCAAGAGACGTATGTTGGAAAGCCGACTCTGTCGTCATGAGAGTGAAATAGCAGTCCTTTTCCTTCATGGAAAAGAGGAGCACATCTCTTAGCCAGCTCCTGAAGCAGTATTTCAATCACTTTGGAAGCAAACAGACACTTAGCATTAACTACTCATAAATTTCATATCATCGTTACGTGAAGTTTCTGCGCATGCTTAGCACTGGGTTAGATCATCAGTTGGCACGAACTGGAGGTGCATTGATTTCTTACATTAATCTTTAAATAGGAAAGCTCTCTACTTGATAGGCATGACTTGAGGCTGGTTTACCTGTGATGTTCCTGCTGTCACGGCTGACATAATTGCATAGCACAAACTACTGGGATGGACAGATTATATTAGAAGCTTACAGTGATACCTTCCTAAGTCCTCTGGACCAGTGTAACTGCATCTGTGGCAAAAGGGCTGTTGGTACTTTTAACTATGTTGATTTCTAACACTAAGCTACGTGTCTGAGCCCATCAGATGGAAATGACCTCTTTCTTCCTAGTCTGCCGCAATGCTACAGCTTGGACGTTCCAGGCAGGCCTTCCTGCTGAAATGAGAGCAATACTCTTCCCATTCCCCTAGTTCGGTTCCAAGGGCAGCAACATGCAGCTGGTGGGAAACAGGAACATCCTCTGCTGTTTGTAAGGTACAGTCAAGCCTATCCCTAATGTTTTGCGTCCTCATTCAAATGGACTCGTGATTTAGCTGTGTCAGTAAAAGAGATTGGTAGGCCCAGCCACTTCGCATTGCCTTTTCCCAGAAATTAATGCCCTTTCACGATCTGTTCGCAGAGATGCTTTTGTGAGTGCCCCTTAACCCACTTCAATCAATCTGGGTTAGCAAAACCCTCCTGCTTAATCCATATAAGCTACGCCTGGCTCAGGTTGACCAAAAGTAGGTTAGGGGGTGCCCACATGAGCCACTCTGCAGTCAGATCTGAAGAGGTGGTAATTTCCACAAAAAGAAGTAGGACGGGCGGAGCAGGGGAAGTGGATCTGAATCAGCAGTTCCTTCCCTCCCCTCAGCTGCAGGCAGAAAGAGGATGCCAGCTGGGGCCCTGAGCTCCACACATGGCACTGCTGGGCAGCTCAGCTGACAGCACAACTTCTGAAGCCGCAGTAGTGCAGCTGTTTTCCCATACACCCATTCTCATCATCACAACATTGAAAAAAGCTTTGTGTGGACCAGCTGTTGCCTAGAGTGCACAGCATACCAAGGCCTTTGCAGACTCCTCACATACTTCCACTGGGATGTTTGTGCACGGTCAAGAGTTGATGCAGGTAGAATTCAAAAGCAGGTTTGAAAAGTAAGTGTCAAAATGCTTGGCACTGGCATTGCTAGTTCCTGAAACAACTGCAGGCACACGCATTGGTCCTCTGGTGCTTTCTGTATGGCAGTTTTCTATAAAATATATCTGATACGGAGCTTGTGTGGCTGTCGGGCTTGCAAACCCACATAGAGCATACGTAAAAGCTGGGATATGTACTGGGAAGTGCTTCCTCACTTCCAGCATGTGGTGTTGCTGTTATGATCCCTGTCAAGGAGGTAGCAAGTATTTACGTGGCCGTTTGGTTGGCTTTAGCCTGCAGAGAAATTTTAACCCCAAAGCTGTAAGTTTAGCATTTTCATAAGATTTGGAATGTGTTAAAAATATCAAAGGAGATCTAGGTAGTGTGTAGGAGTGGGGACAGGGAGAATAACTCGTATAAATGGCATGCCAGGGGTGTGATTCTATACTGAAAGGCTAGTTACTAATGGGATTTGAAATGTCCTAACAACTGCATTCTTGCTGAAGTGGTTTTTTTGCTTTACATTAGCAACTTTTACTGTTCTCTTCATTATTATTATTATTATTATTATTATTATTATTATTATTATTATTATTATTACATGAATGAAAGAAGTCAAATGTTCAAGTGATCTTGCTGCTTTAGGAATAAATGACAAAGTTCCTGTTTCTTTCATGACGACCAGAAACACATTTGCAAAGGGTTGTGAATATATGAGGAAATATTTACCACTCTCTTGGGTTTAGGGCATGGAGGAGGATGAGGGGCCTTTGGGAAATTCGCAGTCTGATGTTGACACTCCTTTCTTGTCTCCCTGCCTGTTACCTACTTCTGGATGGGAAAGAAAGGGGCTGGGAATGGTAGCTGCTTGTTTTCTGAGGAATCTGTACTAGATCTCTGTAAGGCCACAGCCAATATGTTTCCCCTTTATGCAGCAGGAAGGGATGAGGCAAAGCAGTGCGTGTGCTCATACATATTTCAAATCCTTTATTTTTTTCTTAGGGTTATTTTCACTTTTCTTTTAAAACAGGGTAAATCTTGGTGCCCTAAAGCTAACTCCTCTTCTATATAGTTTACTCTTGTTGATTTAAAAACGGGAATCCTGAGGAAGATTTGTCAGCGTAGCGTTTGCTATGCAAAATTTACATGCAGCTGCTTTGAACTAAATTCCTGGCAGAAGTGAAAGGATTTTGAGGCTTCCTAATCTTAGCTGACTTCTGTTTTGTGCAGACGGAAATCCATCTGATACGTACTTCTCAAAAGATCCCTCCTAGCCAGTAAGGGCTGTACAATCCTTTTCCAACCTGACTGAGACATATTATTGGTGTATGGGAGGGGATGGTTCTGGACCAAGAAGTTAATTAGCTGTGCTTGGGAACGCCGGCTACTAAAGTAACTGATTATTTTTTGAAGGGGGAGGAAAACTCTTATCTTCAGAGTTGAAAGCAGCAAAAACATGCAAATGTGTGCAAATCTTGATGCTTATTTCTCTTCTGTTGGTCAGCACTTTTCCTCACATGTGGGGCAAATTTTCCAGCAGTTCTACTTTGGTTTCTGGAGTTGTAAGTTGTATCTAGTCCTACAGAATGAGGAGCATTTGAAGGCTACTTGCAAATCAGGTGTTGGTAATGTCTGACTAGTTTCACAGTAGCTGAGAAACCGTTGACACTGATAGTTTTTTTTGGTAATGAAACCATGATCTAATCCAGGACCAGCGGTAAACAAGTGGTTTGCTGTTTAGACATGTAGGGTAACTAATGCAATTAAGGTAATGCAGTCCTCTTACAGGTGAAGACTTCTCCTGCATTGACACAGCAGCCTCCTCAATCTTTGGCAGCAATGCTAACTTCAGTGTGTGGAAGCTCTCCTTAGGAGCAGGATCAATTCACTGCCCCATAAATCTTATTATGTATTCCATTCGTTCCTCAGAGAAGTATCATGAGGGTTAATTATTTCTCTGCTCTGACTCAGACGGTGATTTTGTGCCAGAGGATTCTGGCAGTAAGTATAATCCTAGTGATACCCTCAGTGAGGAAACCATTGTTAACGATGTTGATGAGGAAGCGCTAATGGAAGCTGAACCAGAGCCTGATATAGAAATTGAGAGACCTAAGGCAAACAAAGGAAAGAGGTTGGAAACCTTGCTGTTTGCTGCCTTCTGCAGTAGATCTTAGGAAAAATAGCTCTTTGTCTTCTTCCCCCTTCCCCCAAGCCCAAACACAGACTGCAGAATGCCTCTCCTGAGGCTGAGCTGTGCTAGAGGGAGGGAGGAGATGTGCTGCTTAAGAGCTGGTGCTGAGCGTCATTCCCTCGGGAAGCCATGCAGTGAGGAGCGGTTTTCAAATACAGTGAGTGTCTCTTCAGCAAAGCTGGGCTGCCAGATGGGGGCTGAGGCCCCTGTTCTGCCCATGTTCCTCCAAGGCATCGCTCCAGAGCCAGTTGGCATGGAGAATTGTAAGTACGTTGGCCATGTTACTCTGTTTAGGACCAGTGCTCTGGTGGTAGATGTCGCATGAATAAACCATATATTTCCAGCACTGTTCTTCTCTATCAGTATTTTACAACTCATGATGAGAGACCAGTGACGTCTGCCTGCTGTACAGCTGTTCTGTGAGGTGCAAAAAGGCTCCCTGTGCAAGTACACAGAGGTAAGCACAACCTAGTCTGTAAAAAATTTATTTCCCTTGTCCCAAAGAGATTATTTTCCTCTCCTACCCCCATGTGGTTTCTAAGGCCTAGTTTAAACACATACAATGACATAAGATACATAACTATTTTCCATACATGGCATTGGTTGTTCAGCAGGAAGCATTCATTGCTTTAAGACAGTACTGAAAGAGATTCTGTTCTGCACTCCAAAAGAGAAGCAGACAGGATTATCTTGTGTCACATCCTTCTTCTGTTAGTCAAATGGTGAGATCAGACATCTGAGTTGTTTCAGTCTATGACCTTACCCCATGCTTCCTGACAGATCTCACAGCTTTTCTTTTGTCTCTAGTTTATATGCAGGATCCCCCAGTCCCTGTAACAACCTGCATTCTTTCTTGATATTTTTCCTAGTATCTTGGACCCTTTGGGAGATCGCAACCTTGCCTTGGTTTCTGTGTGGCTGCACTGCCTTAGTCTGGATCCCCCCAATGAAGGTGCTTAAAGGTATTCATGGCCTTCTCCAATGTTTCTTGCTGCTATTCAACCTACACAGTGCTCTTTTAACTTGCATTCTTCCTGTATGCCTCCAGAAGCAGAACAGCAGTCTCTAATGTGACACTGACACTATGGCCCTTTATAGCAACCAGCGGTTTACACATTCGTCATTCAACTCACAATCTGCTTTACTATCTCTGTCATCTTACCGTTGCTCTCTCATTCTCTAACATGCTTAATTTTCTTTAGGCTCAGCAGCTGCTGCCAGAATTTTCACTGAAAACAGTTTTCAGATTCTCCCTCATGCTCTCTCGCAAGGAATGTCAGTAGCTCTTTTTTTTTTTTTTTTTGGTCTCCTGTTTCATGGTATAATATAGTTTTCCTTCTAATTTCCTTTCTAATTGCTTCTGCATTTTCGTTTAACAGTCCGTGATCTCCAGCAGCATGTGTTACGCCCCATGAAATTTGGACACTCTGTGACTTCATTATTTCAAGCATCCTTGTAAGCCATACCCAGCAGTTGTAGCCTTTCTTTATGTGATTGCATTCAGAAACATCCTCTTTTGTTAGCTGACTGTCATGTATCCCCAGCAGTTCTCAGCCTTCTCTGTTTTTTATCATTATCCTGAGGCCCAATGCTTGCATTTTGTAACATTGTGAGGCTTTCTCAAACAGCTCTGTCATGGTGACATCTCCTCTGTTTTTCTGTATTACCATGAGACCTTTCTTGACGCAGATATCTTGTTCAACTTCCCTGATGTCCCACAGCACTACACAGCTTTTTTTCTACAACCTCAGCAACTTTTGTGGTTCTCCGATATCCCCTGACTGTTATCTGTCTTTCTTTGATCTTTCCCAGCTGAACCACAACATTCTCTTACCATCACTCACCATATCATCTATGATCTTCACAGGCACCTCTGGCTCATTAATGGTTATTTCCACAGTTTTCAAAAGTTCGACTCAAAACATTTTCAATAATCCAAAAATGTTGACAAATATTCAGCCAAAAAGGACTTCATTATAAAGTAGCAGTTCAAGCATTCACTTTGTTTCTTGGACAACATTTTTTTTAAAGAAAATACATACCTGTCTCAGTGATTTTTGAGAATAGGACATTGTTACAGCATTTGCAGAAGTGTATATCAGTAGTCTGAGCCTCTTCAATAAGTGACTAAGCAAGGTGTCAAAGGTTTTATATCACGATTAGCTTGCCCAGCGTGTAAAGACCCTGCAGAGATGAAGACTGGCAACACTGTTGAAAACTTGATCCGTAATAGCAGTCTCTTTAATAAAGTGGATATTGCTGTTCAATGCAAATCAACCTAGTAATATTTGTAAAGTACTTGAAATATTTGGGTGACTGCTACTATAGAAATTTAGACTGTTGCTGTTCTTATACATATGTATTCTTAGACATCCTTACCCATAAAAACTAACAAGACAATTTTGAGTTGGCTATGGTTTGGCAATTTTTACTTGCCTGCTAGTTGACCTCAAAACCTGTTTGAGGTTCAAAGTTTTAAAACAGAAAAAAGAAACATTCTGAACTTTATGAAGCTGTGGAATTGGCTTCATTCTGATATCACTCCTTTTGAAAACAGATGAGCAAGAAATAACGCTAATTACAGTTCTTATCAGATTTTCAAGTAGTAGCATCATCATCACCAGACTCATCTCTGTTGGTATAGTGTAAGCTAACTGCATCCATTCTACATGGATACCATTACAGAGTGAATATTTCTTCATAAAAATTCCAACTCTTGGCCATGTTTCTATACTTCAAATCTCTCCCTGTCTCCAGTGCTTTGATTCCAGCAAGAATCCTAAAATAAGTTTAAATAAGTTTGTACCTGTAGCTTGTCATGTGCAAACATGCACGCTTGTTCCTGGTTTCTGCTAATACGGATTATAAAAAATGATACAGTAGTGCATTACAGTTTTATTTAGTTCCTTAGTCAACAATGCTTTTAGTTATTCCCAGCATTAGACACCATGTTTAACTGTGTAAGGGCTGCATTACTTTATTTCCTTTACTGCTCGAATTCTAAGGCAGTCAACAGTACTTCAAATATGGATTTATTACTGCTTACATAACCACTGAACTGCAGGGAAGGGAGGATGAAAATGTTACTGAGTGCTGGGATCAATTTCTTTTCACATGAAAGCACTGTTTAGCAGAAGAGGAAGAAACTGAACCTGGTGCCAGCTATTTTTGCACTAGCCAAGTCCTGTAATCAGAACTGCATGGGACTGTGCTAACTTCACTCTGCAGTAGGGTAAGGTTAGCTTAAGCTTGCATATATATGCTTCCACAGGCCCCTGGTCCAACCCTTCCTCTCCCTTCCGTTTTCTCTCCTCAGCCTTTTCTGCGGCAAGTGCAGAAGCCATCTCAGCCAGGTGGACATCATCAGGTGAGGTCTGTGATGGTCACTGTGTGACTGTGCTGCCGAACCTAATTCAGCGATGGATCCAAATTCAATCATGGCATAGCTGGATATAAATCAGATTTTTATCTATCTATCTATTTATTTAAAAACTGAACTGGATCTGGCATCTTTTCAAACATGTAAGTTTTCAGAGGAAGAGAAAAACAATATATAGTTTCTGTTACTTTTGCATCAGGTAGATGTTTGGTTTTTATTTTCATTCTTTCCCAGTAGGAATTTCCCTGGAATGAAGGATTCCCCTGTGAGTGCTGAGTGGGCATGACTGGCTTCTTTCCAGATACAGGCTGTCATTTTAGTGTGCAGGCTGGAAAATAACCACAGAACAACTTAGGTTCAAACGGTCCTCCAGAGGTAATTTGGTTCAAACTCTGTTCCATCCAGCACTAATTAGATCAGACTGCTCTCTGATAATACTTCTCAGGTAGATGGCCCATGGAGAAAATAAAGCCTTCAAGTTTGGATCAGAAAAACATTTCTTAAACTTCTTGTAAGCATAAGCCTCTCCTGAATCATTTGTCTCCTCAAGAATTTCCTGAGCGCAGCACTTCTTCCCAGACTAGGGAACAACTAACCACCTCTAAATGATAGCAACAGCTCAAATTCTTCTGAGGGGAGGGAGTTAGAACTGATTATAATTTACTTGCTTGAAGTGCGAATATCCATTTCTCCGCCTTGGAAGAACTGCACTGCAGTGAGCAGCTAGATAAGCTTGCATAAGTACTTGCAGCCAGTTCTCACGACCATGTCCTGGAGGAAATGAGCATCACCTAGTAAGCAGATAATTCGGGTTTCCCTGTCTTGCTTTGATACTACATTTCTTCTTTCTGTGATTTGCCTAAGTTTATGGTTCATACTTCTTAATTAAGAAATATATTTTTTTTCTCTCTTAAATGTAACTCTCTTTGGATCCTCTTTCACTGGAAAGTATACTCTGAGTTGTCTTTGATCTAGCACTGGGTAGCTGTCAGAATCAGAGAACTGCTCTTTAAAGCAGGTTGAATGTAGGCATTGCAAAATTAAGGCTTTTATTCATCTTGTTTTGTAGTTTGCCACATGGCTGATGTAATGGCATTACCTCTAGCAATGCTCATTCTGCCTTTAGCCTCTCTACTGATATTGCTAACAATAAGTGAGAAATCTATTTCTGTGAGCATTGTGTGACAACTGGCTCAAGTGATACAAGGCGCTGAACATATCTATGCTAGACTCAATAATAATTTAAAGCAGGACAGGAAGTCTCCACATTTAAATAGCAAGAACACATTAATCCGGACTAAATTTTTGTCCTTCAGCTTCAACTTTGTATGACAACTGTCCACTCTAAATAGCATTCAAATGAAAAAGAAAGGAAGACGTCCCTCATAACTGTACTTTCAGTCACCCTTTGAATGGTGTTGGTTCACCCATAATGCGCAGCCTCTCTGAAATACACATATTGTCTGTTCTCAGCATCCGCAGTGTTATGAAGCAGTTGGGAAAAGAAAGTGAAGAATAACTTCTCCAAATGCAGCTAGAGGGGAGGGAGAAGTATTAGAGAGACCTGGATATAATTACCTGAGCTGGAGCTCAGCCAGGAAAACGCTGATCTAAAGAACAGGGAAGTCCTGACTCTGCACGAGGGATCCAGACAAATCTAAAAAAAATAAAATAAAAATGCAATAACAGAAGTGGGATTTGAGCATCTGGGAAAATGTTTGAGAGAGTGAACGAATACAAACTAAGGCCTCTAGGGAGTGTGGTAGGAAACAAAAGGAGCAAGATCAAGAACAGAGGAATATAATGGTAACATAGACGGCATTGACTGTCTTATAATCAGTCCATCCTACCTGGTAAAACTATCAGCATCCTGTACACGATCTAAGAGAACTGAAGTCTTGGAGTTCGTTTAACCCTCTACCCAAGCCGAACTACATGAACACAGATGAAAATAAGGCAAGTTATCTCTGTTGTGCTCTTGAATAGCAATGAATAAGAACTGAGTCAGACATGATAAATATAGTAAATTTTTAACATAGCACCAGGTTAATTAGCCATCATTAAAGGAAAGCTTGTGCAGGAAGAAGGATTTCTCTCTGCTGGGCTATTCCACAACTAAGGAGACCTGGTCTCAGACTGGAAGGATTTTACCCTTAATTCCACAGTCCTTAAAGGGTGTTTATAGGGAAGGTGGTTCAGAGGACAAATGTTAAAAAAAAGAGGGGGAAGAAAAGGAGGGGAATGGATGAACTTGAGCAAATCCAAGCAGGGTAGCATGAGGGATTTGAAACTATGCATACTTCTCACTGGCAGTTTTGTTTTGTTTTGTTTTGTTCGCTTGATTTTGTTTGTTTGTTTTTGTTTTGTTTATTTTTTACTTTCTCTGAACTTTTTTTTTTCCTCTCAGCTCATTTGTTTTATGCCAAGAGGCTTAGTTGTCTTTCCTGGCTTATTTGTAGTGCATCTGGATTTAAACATCCTGATAAATCAGTTCCTCTAAAGACTGCGATCTAAAAATGAAAGTTGGGATGGATTTTGACCTAATTTAAACAGTTATACATCTGATGAAGTAAAGCTTAGCCATTGTCTTCTACTGAACGTAGTATTTTTAGAATTGGTAGTTCTTCCATTATTTTTATCTGTCTGAATGTATTTTTTAATTGTATATTTTTTGCTTCTTTAGTATCATGTCTGCTTACTGTGCTTTAGAAGACAAATGTAAGCCAGGGTCACAGTGCAAGTTCAGACTAGATTCAGACCACAATGCTGCATTTCTCAGCACCTTGCAGGATTTGGCATTTCATTATTTATTTATTTTTTAATTTATTTAATTATTGAACACAGAATGAGAACAGATTCATCTTGGTCACTATTCTAATATGACTGGCTTGGAATCTAAAAAAATAAATTTTGAAGACAGCTTTGCTTCTGATCTTAGGACGAACACTGATGGGAATTAGTTAGGCACTGCTACTTGAAAAAAAGAGAGAGATAATTAGAATCCAAGTTTTAATCATGCTGCCTTTGAAAGCAAAACAAAATCAGTAACAATCTGAAATCAAGTCCCTTGCTACTTCTCGCTTTAGTAAGAGGATGCTCAATTCCCACAAATGCCAAGAGTGTTTCTCAGAACTGAGAGAAGAGCTCTACTGAATTTTGCTGCAGCAGCTACAGAAGTTGCTGCACTGGGCTGCCCGCTCTGCTGCTCTGCTGGAGGTTACCACCATGTGAGCAGTGTTGGCAGAAAAGACCTCAATTACACCTCAGTTTCTTCACAAAAAGCCTGTTTGTCTACTTAAAATCGCCTCAGTGGGATTTCACCTGTGTGTCACTAGCTGCAGTGCTGTCTGGCATGGTTTTGATTATGAGCTGATACCAGCTAATGCAGTGCAGTATCTTCTGTGGAGTGCCTTAGTGATTTCAGATGAGCTCCTAGTGGCAATTAGTACAGCTTTGCCACTAACTGGGTATGGTGGTTTCATACTGATGGCTAGCTAAGCTCCACCACGCTGTTCTCTCGCTCCCCCTCCTCAAAAGAACAGGGGAAGAAAATAGGAGGAAAAAAGGCTTATAGGTTGATGTAAGGATCAGTTTATCATAGAATCGTATCATAGAGTGGCTTGGGTTGGAAGGGACCTTAAGGATCACCTTGTTCCAACCCCCTGCCATGCGCAGGGATGCCACCCACTAGATCAGGTTGCCCAGGGCCCCAACAACCTGGCCTTGAATTCTTCCAGGGATGGGACATTAAATGTAATTAAAGGGAAAAAAAACAACAATAGCAAACAGAGAACAACACTCCCCCCCCCCCAACAGCAACAACAACCAACAAAAAAAATCAAAACAAACAACCAAACAAGCAAAGACCTTGTGGAAGCAATGGCAGAAAATTATTCTTCCCATCAGCAAGTGATGTTCAGCTGCATTTTTGGGAGCATGGTCCCAATACACAGAGCGGTTGTTTGGGAGGACAGACAGTATAATGAGAGCCCCCTTCTTCTTCCCCTTCCTCAGCTTTCGTTGTTGAATGTGATGCCATATGGCACAGAATATCCCTTTGGTGAGTTTAGGTCAGCTGCCCTGGCAATGTTCCCTCCCCACACACCTCTTGCCCACCCCCAGCCTTCTGGCTTTAGGGAGGGTGTTGGAGAGACAGCCTTGATGCTGTGCCAGCACTGCTCAGCAATAGACAAAACATTGGTGGGATATCAGTGCTGTCCTAGCGACAAGTGCAGAGCGCAGCACTATGTGGGCTGATGTGGGGAAAGTTAACTCCATCCCAGCCAGCCCCGGCACGCAGGGCAGTAAGAGCAGGAAGGACAGAGGCTGAGCAACCAGTGAACACTCGCTTATAAAATCACTACTAAAATGACAACGGATTATTTAAGTGGGATGAATAATGGGAGAAAAAGAGTTGTGCTGTCATTGTCAGATGTACAAGGCCCAAGTGCCACATCAGTGGTGCTTCAGTCTTTTGTTATCTCTGAAGATACGAGAATTGCTCTTGGCCTCAACTCAATCTACCACCTGCCACTAGAGCAAGAAGCTATCATCAGCTTTACACATCTGGAGTTCAACATCAAACTCCAGGCATGACAGCTCTAACTAACTGATGTTACTTCTTGTCCTTTACTACAGCTGGAGGCCCAACGTTTAGACATCTATTTTCTCAATATGTTATGCACCTTCCCTCTGACTACAAGCAAAATACATTTGCCCAGCAAACTGCTTGCAATTGCTCTGGGATCTGCTGAGCTCCTGCCTTTCTGGTGTGCTGTTGAAAATCAAATTATATAGGTTTAGCAACATAACTATAATTAGGGTCAATGGAAAACTGCGGGTAGGGTAATACTGTGGATTCTGCAATTTTTGCCATGTTGCTCCATAATAGGGCAAAACCCATTAATTTTATTGCTCCACAGTGCATTAACACTGTCAATAAAACATCCCCTGCTTCCTGCAGTGGAACTGGCCTTTCAGTGAGCACATTGCCAAGGCTGGCCTCAATTTACAGTAATCCACAAGTGGGGCCCAACTGCGCTCCTCCTGAAGTCAGTGGCAAAGCTCCTATTCACTTCAGCAGTAGCTGCCTGGGCAGGCCTAGGCAGAGAAAATAGGGATGGATAAGGGAGCAGAGCTGACAAGAAAAGAAGGCAGGTTATCGTGTTTCATTATAATCTCTGCAGTTATCACCTGATCTCATACTGATATTACCAGGAGGTTTATTCATAGATTAAAATTATGTTGTAACTAAAATTTGATCTATATTTATTTTCTTTTTCTCCATCACACAAAGAAAATCTGTCCTCTAGGTTACTGCTACTTCTGGGCTCTTGAGTTCCTTCTCTTCCTCCTTCAACTTTCTTCTGCTTTTCCATCACGCGCCCATGCACATCTTTCATCCATTGCCGCTTCTTGGAGTTTTTCATTCTCTACCCCTCTACTGTTCCAACTCCCAAAATAATCAGATGTCAACTGGCTAATTGCTGACTGTATTGTACCATTACTGGCCCTTTCAGGCAGGAGAATACAACTCTTGAGATCATTCTTTCAGGATGTCAGCAAACTTGGGTAGATGTCGTAAGACTGATGTCATAGTTGGAAGGCTGCCCAGAATCAGGTTAAAATTAAAAAAAATCAAGTTTGAGCTCTTGTGACTATAGAGGTGGTCTGAATACGTCATACAGGTTCAAACAATTACAAAGATAATGCAAGATCCAGGCTTCATTCCTTGTGACACAAGAGGGAAATAAAAATGGAAATGAAAAAGGAAAAAAGAAAAAAAAAAGTGAGCTAATTGTGGGAAAGAAGTACAGAAACTGAGATGGAAAGGAAAACAGGGATGGAGAAGGGGGAGAAATATAGAATACTCTACTGGAAAAGGGTAAGGGTGAACTTAAACTAAATAAAAGAAATAAAATCCTAAGCAGTGAAGAAAAAACAAAGAAGGATGACTAGTAAAATAAGCTGGGGATTGTGGCTGAATTTAATTCTGGCACTGCAGAGAAAAGTTCCAGCTATTGAATTACAGTCTAGATTCTTTAGATTGCAGAGTTGTAAGTGAATAGATTGGCTCTCTAATGTGCTTACACAACACCCACTGACTTAGGGACTATGACCACATGAATGCTTACCAATGCTAAGAATAAAAGGTTGAAGTAATTCCTATGCACCAGGTGACTTGGAAGAACCTCTGCATGAGGTGGCAGAAATAAAGACTGTATTAAAATGCAAGTGGTCAAAACAGATGAGCAATGGCTGCAAGGTCAACATCAAATCCTGTATTTCCTGTTTTCTTAAGGCTTTGACATTGCACTCACCGTCCTTTAAAATTAGTTTTTATGTATATATATTCTTATTTTTACATTATTAATAGTAATTGTTGTATATTATATATATATTATAATATCATAGTTTTTTAAGGAGATAAAATTGATATCCTTTCACGTGTTACCAACATGTGTTTGGTTCATTAGATGGGTTGGAATTCCAGATCCACAGACTGGAGCAGAGGTCCATGGAGGAGGCTGCGGCCCATGGAGAGCCCCCGCAGGAGCAGGCCCCGGGCCGGAGCTGCAGCCCGTGGAGAGGAGCCCATGCAGGAGCAGTGGGTCTGGGGGAGCTGCCGCCCGTGGGGGACCCGTGCTGGAGCAGTTTGCTCCTGGGGGATGGACCCCGTGGTATGGAGCCATGTGGGAGCAGTGCTTGAAGAGCAGCAGTCCACATAGGATCAGTTCGGGAAGGATGGCATCCCATGGGAGGGACCTCATGGTGGAGCAGGGGTAGAGAATGACCGTGAGGGAGAGGCGGAGACGAAGCGTCAGGGACTGACCACAGCCCCCTTTCCCCGTTCCCCTGTGCCATGAGGGAGGTAAAAGAGGGTGGATGGGGAGGAAGGTGTTTTTAGTTTGCTTTTAGTTTCTCACTGCTTTAGTCTGCTAGTGATAGGCAAATTAATTTCCCTATGCTGAATCTGTTTTGCCCTTGAAGATAATTGTTGAGTGATCTCCATGTCCTTATCTCAACCTGTGAGCCCTTCTTTTTCCTTTCATCATATTTTCTCCCCCTTTTCCTTTGAGGACAGGGATTGAGAGAGCAGCTGTGATGGAGTTTGGCTGCCCAGCAGGGTAAAACCAGCGCAGTGTTGGTTCTAGTTTCCCTTACTCCCTGGTACTCCTTGCCACAGGGATGCCCCCCATATTTTCCTACACAGCTCTTCATCACATAACACAAATTTAATCTGAGCATGTCCATTCTTGACGGAACAAATGCAAAACAATTTTCAGAAGTTTCAGAAGGCTTGTTCTATGAACAGCAAAAGGTAACTCCTTGATATTAGCAGTCATGATACCTTCTTCATATTTTTAGCATAAGGATATTCTGGGATTAAAAAAAAAAAAAAAAAGGCTGTAAACTTTTTTAAGGCAAAATGGTATGCTTTTCTCCTGACTGGGTTACTTTGGCTAGAGTTTTCCAGAAGTATTGAGGTGAGATAAATACCCCGAATGGTAAATTTCAGGCATCACAGTTGATACTTGCCAGTGTTGTAAATAGCTGAAAACAGTGACTTAAATGGAAAGCATAAAAACCTGAGCTACAGGAAGCCTCATGTTCGTTATCCATAATATCACAAAGTACTTTATAAAATAGCTACATTTACTTTGTAAATTCCAGGAGAAGACTTCAGTTCACCTTAAACACGTTTACTTTCTCAGCCTTCTTGGGAGGGTGAAGTTACCATCAGGCATGCAGAGGCAGTGGCACGGAGGATTTGGAGAATGCATTCAGAGTCCCACAGGAGAAATGGGAGGGAGTACCAGGCCCTGCATTATCTTCAGTGCAAGTCTTACGCTTAATACCATAATTCTCTCTTTGCGGTGCCAACTGATTTAAAGAATTAGCAGTAACTGAAGTATAGTGTGTGCATTACTGTTGTGCCAGGGAATGCAGTCATCCACCAGTGAGGTTGTCTTGTGATATACATTGCCCATACACACACAGTTCTTTTCCCAAAGACTTTTGTAATCTCGGATTCTGTTTACTGTTTTATCAGCTATGCTAACAATTAATTCACATACGACAGAGCCCAACCTACTCAAAGATCCTTAAAATTGCAGGATCATGGCTTAAAAGATTAAGTTAAAATTTAACTCATAACAGTTTTTGCTGAATTCACATCACCAACTTATTTATCATTTAACACGTGACCGTGACTGTCTTTGATTTACATATAAACAGAAGACTTTTTTTTTCTAGTTATCCTGATGTCCCAAGGCTATGCATGTGTACATAGAATGTATGTAAAGGAAAGGAGCTCTGTTTTCCAAGTGCGGAAAGGAAATGATTCTGACTAGAAGCATACGTCATCAGCATTGGCATCCCTTGCCCTTTGTTTCCAAACATGGTAAAGAGCAATAAAGCTGTTTGTGGGTTATAACATGACATCACGTAAGAAGACACAGTTCTAATCTTTTTTATGCATATATGTATATAACAATCTCAGTGTGGGCATCTAAAGAATTAAGGGTTATGAAATACCAGGCAACAGCAATGTATAAAAGGTAAATGACACATAGCAAAGGAATCTCCTTTCAAATCACATAGCACATGAAACCGTTCTGGTCTGTGACAAGTACAC
This sequence comes from Anser anser, assembly GCF_964211835.1. Lineage (NCBI taxonomy): Eukaryota > Metazoa > Chordata > Aves > Anseriformes > Anatidae > Anser > Anser anser. Next base: position 98,547,547 of record NC_139722.1, read on the forward strand.
CACTAGATTTTTTCCATGTTTATCCAAAGTAGCTTAGTAAGCATATCATGCATTCCATTCACTGAGTCTGTGTACAAAAATACAGAGTATGATGACCCTAAGCAATGTCTGTAGTGCCAGTAAGCTTGTCAAAAAGGGCGACTGGCTGTAAACTGTTTATTTCAATTAATTTTTATAACAGAAGTGATAGAAATAGCTCCTATTCAAGTACAGCTATACAACTGTTACTTCAGTGCAGTTATGCCTGTGCAACTTTGTTATAAAAAGAGATAAGAGCCATGCACATCACGTGTTCTGTGAGCTAACGAGACTTCAGGAAAGGTTGTCAAGAATGGCATAAGGCAGATCTATTATTTTCAATTTAGAACCAATGCATTTATCTTTTCTGTTTGCTAAAAAGGGCAGTTTCAATTTTTTTTTTCCTTTTTCTGGTGACTGAAAGGAAAAAAAAAAAAAGTAATGCAAGATGCAGGCTTCCTTCTGTCCCATATGTCTTAAGTGTACAAAGCTTTTTTTAGAGAATAGCTTTCTTTCAGGGCAAACTAGTTCTTACTAAAAATAATTCTTATGAGATCAGATAAAATGAGAGGCATGTTGCTGGCAGATACTGGTCCCTTATTTACAAAGAAATAAGGCTAACTCAGCCTAATCCAGGCCTATGATACAAGGAGGGAGCTGAAGAACCTTCCCTGTTGCCCGGGACCTTGGTTGACAGCCCGAGAGCTATTTTGGTTGCTTTTGTCTACCAGCATTGGAGATGCGAAACAGAAGGAAAAGGGCCAGTACAAACACCTCCCCCAGCCTGCCCTAGCCTGTGGGATTGGCCGCAGAGACAAGCACAGCCACATCCTAGAGATTTCCAAAAGGCACAGGGATGATCTGCATACCCAGTTTGGATTCCTGATCCTTTTGCAGATGGCTGTGAAATCACTTTAACATGGTATGTCTCTCTACTTCCCTAACGTGATCTACAAAAACAAAACACAATATAATCCCTTAGATTTGTAAGACCTACCTGGATGCGCATCTGTTTAATTGTAAAAATTCAGGTGCCACTGCAACAGAGCTGGAAATATGGTAAAGACTGTCTACCTTCATGGAGGTCATTTTCCCTCCAGTAGGTCTTGGGGTTGCATGCTGCATGAAAGCCAAATTGAGATGGCTTTCTAATGTTTGTGTCCTCTTGACTTTGAACTTCAAGATTCTGTCTCCCCTTCCTTCATAGAAATGTCTTCTCTCAAGTCTTTCATATTGAACAGTGCCAGATTCCCTCTAATTGCTGGCCTTGTGTAGTATTTTCAATATTTTTAGCCTGTTATTGTGTAGACCGCAAGCCCCTGAGACAGGGCTTGTGTCATATATATAACAAAATGCTCAGTAATTATTTATGATTTTTCATGGGATGGGATTGCAGCATTTATATACATTATTTAATAACAGATATGGACCACAGTTGTTAAGCAGACAGAAAGATCCATATTGTCAGGAGGACTGAAGGTGATGTCTCAGCTTGCACGTGTTGTCGGATAACTACATCTGTACACAGACATGCTGCACATGTACGTCCAAATGAAGTCAAAGCATACTAGTCACCTTTTATTTGATTAAATATTTGTTCATGCAAAGCATTCTGAATTGCTTATCCATGTAATTACTGGAATGGTATCAAACTACCTTACTTGTAGTTGTGTGGTCTGTTTTTGCATGTAGTATTCTTTACTCTTCACATAAGAGTGAAACAGAAAGGTTTGAAAAGGGTTAGGATCTTTTCCCCCAAATAATGTATTTCCTTACAAAGAATTCATTGACTTACTGCATTAGAAAAATATCCCATGATCAGGTTAATTTTATTTTTGAACTAGAAGATGAATCCCAGAATCCAGTTGTTCATTTGTAATTCAGCACTGAGCTAAAGAAACAAGAGCAGAAAATGCATAGCTGTAAATCATGCTAGCAGCCACAGAACAATATAATGCTGAGCAGCCATTTTAGGTCTTCGGTTTCTTTATACCCTTTCCACATAATGAAGCCTGCTAAATGAATCCTTATGGGAATCATTCATGAAGTTTGTGTTTTCTACATGAAATTCCATGTACAAGAGATTAATTTTGCAAAGTAAACAGTCTGTATTCTACAAGAATTAGTTCAAGGTACTTTTTTATTGTTTGCTAGATGTAACAATAGTATTATCCTCTTAAGAAAACGTAAACTCATTCTGCCTGGAAAAAAAAAAAGAAAAAAAAGAAAAAAAAAAGAAAAAAGGAGAAATATATGTCAGTGGGATTATTTCAGTCAGAAGGAATGAAGGTGGCAAACACAGTTCCTGGTGTATTATATTCAGAAGGATTCTGAGACCATTTATAGCTAGATACGTGGAACGTATCCTACCTTCTTCTCTATTACAGAAATTGCTGAAAGAAACAAACTGTTGCTGTTTCATTTCAGTCTTCAAAGTGAAGCTCTAACAGTAGATTGAGTAGATGCTCTGCCTAATAAATGTGTGTACTTCTAGCACACTTCTTTTCTAATGCTCTGTTGATGAAATTACCACTTCCTTTCTTCCCCAAATTTGCTTGTGGATAGATATATTATTTTTCTCAGTGAGAAATAATCCAGGTGTCCAATCAACCCAAAGGTTGTGCATTCATTATTTCTATTTAAGCCAATTAGAACAGTGCAGATGCCTCTTCTATTTGATGATTTGCTTCCAGAGAAAGATTAGAGGATTAATTAAAATATACAATCTAATTGAACTGAAATCATAAGATTTTGTTTCTAGGAAACAACTTACAAGTATAAATGAGTCTAGAGTTGTGCATTTATATCTAAGTATAGAATGTATCATTTCAACCCGCTACACCAAACTTTGAATCTGATGTTCGTTTTCAGACTGCTAGTCTAATTTAGTTTCAGAATGGAGAGTACAGCTTAAGATTCCAAGCACCCAGAGACCTGGATGGGGGCGTAGAAGGGTGACATGTGATTTTTGTTTCAGTTAATTTTAGATTTATTTCTGTTTATGAGATCAGTTGTCTATTTCTAAAAGTGTTTTCTTTTTGGCAGACTCCTCAACTGAAAGACTTATTTCGAGATATTTCCTGTTGAGTAACTGATGGTGCTGCTGCTGAGAGGTAAAGGAAGACATACAATGCTGAAGGGAACGTATGGTATTGTCATAGTAATGACAGGCATGAAACAGGAGTGCCAAGATCACAGAATCATAGAATGGTTTGAGTTGGAAGGGACCCTTCAGGATCATCTAGTTCCAACCCCCCTGCCATGGGCAGGGACACCTACCACTAGATCAGGTTGCTCAAAGTCCCATCCAACCTGGCCTTGAACACTTCCGGGGATGGGGCATCCACAGGGCAACCTGTTCCAGTGCCTCACCACACTCATAATAAAGAATTTCTTCCTTATATCTGATCTAAATCTACCCTCTTTTAGTTTAATGCCATTAACCCCTGTCCTATCACTATACTCCCTGAGAGTATAGAGTCCTTTTCCAGCTTTCTTGTAGGCCCCCTTTAGGTACTGCAAGGCTGTGATAGTCTCCCTGGAGCCTTCTCTTCTCTAAATTGAGCAACCCCAACTCTCTCAGCCTGTCTTCGTAGGAAATGTGCTCCAGCCCTCTGATCATCCTTGTGGCCCTCCTCTGGACTTGCTCCAACAGGTCCGTGTCCTTTTTTATGTTGAAGGCCCCAGAGCTGAATGCCATACTCCAGATGTTATCTCATGAGAGCAGAGTGGAGGGGAGAATCACCTCCCTCAGTCTGCTGGCCTCACTTCTTTTGATGCAGCCCAGGATACCGTTGGCTTTCTGGGCTGCAAGCGCACATTGCCAGCTCATGTTGAGTTTTTCACCAAACAACACCCCAAGTCCTTCCCCTCAGGGCTGCTCTCAATTCATTCTCTGCCCAGCCTGTATTTGTGCTTAGGATTGCCCCAGCCCAGAAGCAGGACCTTGCCCTTGCCCTTGTTGAACTTTGTGAGATTTGCACAGGCCCTCTTCTCAAGCTTGTCAAGGTCTCTCCGGATGACATCTCTTCCCTCCAGCATGTTGACTGTACCATACAGTTTGGTGTCATTGGCAAGCTTGCTGAGGGTGCACTCAATCTCACTGTCCGTGTTGCCAACAAAGATGTTAAACAGTGTTGGTCCCTGTACCAATCCCTGTGGACCCCACTCATCACCGGTCTCCACATGGACATCGAACCATTGACCACAAGTCCTTGACTGCAACCATCCAGCCAATTCCTTACCCAGTGAGTGGCCCACCCATCAAAACCACGTCTCTTCAATTTAGAGATAAGGATGTTGAGCAAGACAGCATCAAATGCTTTGCACAAGTCCAGGTAGATGATGTCAGTTGCTCTTCCCTTAGCCACCGATGCTGTAACCCTGTCATAGAAGGCCACCAAATTTATCAGGCATGATCTGCCCTTAGTGAAGCCCTATTGGCTGTCACCAGTCACCTTGTTATTTTCCATGGGCCTTAGCACAGTTTCCAGGAGGATCTGCTTCATGAGCTTGTTGGGTGCAGAAGCAAGAGTGACTGGCCTATAGTTCCCTAGGTCTTCCTTTTTTTTTTTTTTTTTAAAAAAAGGGGGTTATGTTTCCCTTCTTTCAGTCAGTGGGAACTTCACTGGACTGCAGTGACATCTCAAATATGATGGGCAGGGGCTTAGCAACTTCATCTGCCGCTTCGCTCAGGACCCATGGATGTATCTCATTAGGTCCATGGACTTGTGCACCTTCGGGTTCCTTATCTGGTCTCAAACCTGATCCTCTCCTACAGTGGGCAATTCTTCATTCTCCCAGTCCCTGCCTTTGCCTTCTGTGACTTGGGTGGTCTGGCTAGAGCAATTGCTGGTGAAGACTAAGGCAAAAAAGTCATTGAGTACCTCAGCCTTCTCCATATCCTGGGTAACAAGGTCTCCCATTTCCTTCTGGAGATGGTCTCCCATTTCCTTTCCCTACTCCTTCTTTTATCACCAACATACCTATAGAAGCCTTTCTTGTTGCCCTTGGTGCCTCTGGCCAAATTTAATTCTATCAGGGTTCTAGCTTTCCTCATTCAATTCCTGTCTGCTCTGTATTTCTCTGTATTTCCCCCAGGCTATCTGTCCTTGCTTCCACTCTCTGTAGGCCTCCTTTTTCTGCTTGAGTTTGGCCAGGAGATGCTTGTTCATCCATGCAGGCCTCCTGTTGTTTTTGCCTGACTTCTTCTTTGTTGGGATGCATTGCCCCTGAGCTTGAAGGAGGTGATCCTTGAATATCAACCAACATTCCTGGGCCTCTCTTCCCTTCAGGGTTTTATCCCACAGTACTCTACCAAGCAGATCCCTGAAGAGGCCAAAGTCTGCTCTTCCACAGCCCAGCTTGCTGTGCTCCCTCCTTGTTGCCCTCAGGATCCTCAAGTGCACCTTGTCATGGTCACTGCAGCCAAGGCTGCCCTTGAGCTTCACATTCCCCACCAGCCCCTCCTTATTGGAGGGAGAGCATAGCATCTCTCCTCGTTGTTTCCTCTATCACTTGGAGAAGGAAGGTATCATCAGTGTATTCCAGGAACCTCCTGGATTGCTTAGGTCCTGCTGTGCTGTCCCTTGAACAGATATCAGGGTGGTTGAAGTCCCCCATGAGGACCAGGGCTTGTGAATGTGAGGCTGCTCCTATCTGTCTAGAGAGGGCCTCATCTGCCTGGTCTTCCTGGTCAGATGGCCTGTAGCAGACCCCCCACTCTAATGTCATCTGTCCCTCAGCTTCCTGTAATCCTGACCCATAAGCTCTCTGTCAGCTCCTCATCCATCCCCATGCAGAGCTCCATGCACTCCAGCTGCTCACTGACATAGAGGACGGCACCTCCTCCTCATTTCCCCCGCCTGTCCTTCCTGAAGAGCCTGTATCCTCCATTCCAACACTCCAGTCATGGGAGCCATCCCACCACATCTTGGTAATGCCAGTGAGGTCATGGCCCTGGAGGTGTGTGTACATCTCTAACTCCTCTTGTTTATTGCCCATGCCATGTGTGTTAGCATAGAGGCATTTTAGCTGGGCACCCAGTGAAGCTGCCTTACTGGCTGCAGTGGCTGGAACTCCTTTGTGCTGGTCTTCAGGTGCTCTCCTGCTGACCTGTGACCCTCCTCCAGGCTCTGGGCATCTATTGCTGATACTGGCTTCAAACTGGTAAGGGTGGCATGAACTGAAGTTCTCTTCCCCCGGCAACTTTACTGTAAAGCCTGTTCACCAGCTTGGCAAGCCTATGACCAAAGATGCTCTTCCCCTTCTCTTGCAGATGGATGCCATCAGCCTCCAGCAGACCATGTTTCTCAATTCGAGTCCCATCATCTAAGTAATTGAACTCCTGACTGTGGCACCAGTCTTGTAGCCATTTGTTGATTTGCCTGATTCAAATGGCTCTTTCAAACCCCCTTCCTTTGACTGGGAGGACTGTTGAAAAAGCTACTTGCACCCCTGAGTCCCTTACTGCTGCTCCTGGAGCTGTGTAATCCTTCTTGATACTCCTCAGGCTTCTCCTGGTTGTATCAGCGGTGCCCATGTGAAACAACAGCAGGAGAAGATCTTTCCTTCCATCTCAGAGCAGCCTAACAAGCAGTGCAGGAAGAAAATGCAGCATACAGAATGATTGGATCTATCCCTCCAGCTTATTGTGTGAGTTCTGTTGCCATGTATTCTGAATGAGGATTGTAATTTGTATTTCATGTGATCATAGGTTCTAATCCTTCCCCTTTCATATATAAAAATTCCCACTCAGACTTTGTAAATGATCTGTGTTTGGTTAGCACAGGGTTTCTTCATCATTTATTTCCATTGTGCTAAAGACACCAGCAGAATTTTGTATGATAGTCCCGTTTGGACAAAGCTGTGGCAAAGTGAGATGGTGGCAAATGTTCTCTCCTTTAAGATGAATATTCAGAAATCTTGGCATTTTGATGAATTCTGTTGTAGCACCTGGAAGACCACTCTTCCCAACCAAGCATTCTTTTGTCTTCCTTTACTAATGATCACTGCTGTGCAATTATTCTAGTTCCTGCTCCCATCTAAAACTCCTGCCCAATTTCACAGCTGTAATAATAAATTTAATATTAAATAAATAGGTTTTGTTTGTTTTTTACCTAGTAACAGAAGAAGAGACAATGAGATGCAACACTGGACAGTTAAGATGAATCTTTTTTTATTGTGTTGTGGATGTTCTGCTCTTAATTTAAGTCCTCTGAATACATTTACACAAGCCTTTTCCTGGTGCTTATAGGTTCTTCATGTACTTGCTGTAAAGAATGCGGTAGCTGGATGGAAATCATCAGACAAATGAGGTCAGAATCTCAGGAGAGTATGCCCGCAGAACTTGGAACTTGGAAGGTAAAAAAGAGGTTATGGAAAGTTCTTAGCTTTTGAGGAAAACCTCTTGCAAAGTATTTAGCGAATGCACACAGTAAGATATAGGAATAGAAACATGCTTGTGGCTACTTGAGAGCTGTCAGAAACCAGTAAGACGTGCAAAAGGTGAAATTTAAGAGAAAAATGTTTATGAAGCTCAGCAGTTTTGTGAATTGCAGCTAACTTCACAAAATTCTTAGAGGACAAATAAAAACTCCAGGGCAGTCTCTTGTGTGCTTATTTAATGTAATTAATTAATGCATTTTCAAACCACTTTTTTTTTTCCTGTGCAGAGGGATTTTAATTATAGCATAAGAATCATATGTAATTGGTGTAAGAGATGTTCACATAAATGGAAATCTGAGCTGCTATGTTTGAAACTAAAGGAAAGAAGAAATGCCCTACTGGAAGACGGGAGCTTATGTGAGTCAACTTAATCTGATTTGTGTGTGCTAAAGGTCTGGCTCATTCAGAAAACTCAGATACTGCCTGTAACATGTAAAACAGCCACATGTTGTCATGGGCAAGACCATAAGGTAGAGATAATGAGGATAATTTCCTTGTTTTTATGAGGTCAGATATCTATTAAGAAAATAACCAGAAAACACTACAAATCAAAAGCTTTGTAGAGTAAATCACTCAGATGCTCAAGCAGAAGTCCCATGTCTGAGACCCTCCTGCAGTATGTACCCACTTGGTCTTCCAGAAAAAAACTACTTCAGACTTTCCTCGGGGATCCAGATGTAAGTGGAGGGAAGAACACCTCTTAGTTAACATATGAATGGAACCAGTAATATGTTTTCTAGGGTAAAATATCATAGTCCCCTGTAGAAGTTACTGGCAAGGGTTCCAAAGCATCACTTTTAGTCTCATTTCATGTAGGTTTCAAGGCATCACCTCTAACTTTGACCTGGTATGATCTGATTCATGTATAAAATCCTCGTATAATTCCTTGGGCTAGTAGATCTATGCTTTAGCTAGTTCCTGTCCCTTCCCAAGCACAGACTGCAGCAGCTTCCAGCCTGTTCTAAGTTACCACAAGCCACAAAGGATCATTTTAAAGCAGCGATCCCAGCACTTTGGTGGGATGTGGAGCCACATCCACCTTTTCAGCTGTCCTCCAAACATGCCATCTATTCCAGATTACAGAGAAGTGCACGAAGTAAACAATGTTTTTTTGTCAAATGAAGCTTGTGATGTGTTTCTTTTTAAACTTCTTTTGAGCTTCCATGGTGAAGTTAAGAGAAGGAGGGATGATGTATAGCAACTATAATGGAATAAATAGCTGGCCTGTTTCTTTGTTTTTAAAACCTAAATTAAAACAATAAATGCAAAGCTCATCTCTACAAAGACAGACTGACTTTGGTATTATATTTCTTCTAGAATCAAGCTTTGAATAATGGTCTCTGAAACACTATCATGTTATTTCTTGAAAAGAATACAGCCCAAGCATATGTAGATCCATATCTCGTACTTTTCACAGCAAAAAGACAGATTAATTCCTACTGGATTTTATAATTTTTAGCATTATAATCTCCTTGCCTTTTTCTAAAATAACATTTCTTTTTCTGATCTTGTTCCCAGTCATTACTTCAAGGACCATGCAAGGATTTCCCTTGCTGCTGGACCCGTGCAAATCTTGCATTGCTTCTTATTCAGTTCTGCACCTCTTCTGAATAGGCTTCTCATCTTTTTTTTTTTTTTTTTTTTTTAATACCATCCCTATCAGATGCTGATGGTTATGGTTGCTACTGACTTACAGTGGTTCTAAAACATGAACAGGTAAGAGATGGAAGGCTTTTTATTTCTTTGCAGATAAGCCAATATCCTAGTTGTAAAGTTGTTTTAATAATAATAATTTCAAACATTACAAAGCTGGCACTTCCCCTCCACCCACTGGTGTAGTCACAGCAGAATGAATGGTTCATTGTTATAAGAATCATTTCACTGCACAAGGCAACCTCTATTTGCAATTAGAGGGTTAGAAATGTTCAGCCAATGATGACAATTAAATAAAATGATTGTCTGAGCATCCCTTAGAGCTTTGTTATAAATCAGCCTTTCTTCACACAGTTGGTGCTACCTGCATTTTATTATATACCCACAGAGTCTTTTAGAGTAACAACAACCCTAGTAGAAATAGGCAAGTGAAATGTGATTTCTGTTTGCATATTCAGAGCAAAGAGCAGCTGGCTGCACCTTGAGTAGAAATTGGGTTTATGCAACAAGGACTTGGAACATGGGAGGGAGCTTAGAACAAAGCTGCAAAATAATAGCGGAGGCTTTCAAGAAACTGAGTTATAAGAATATTGAAAAATCTTATTTAGTGACATGGAGTAGTTGATGTTTTAGGAATAGCTGACGTCTGAAGGTGACCAAGATAAAATTTACAACTCTTAAGAAAATGATACCGGGAAGGTTGAATTTATCTAAGCATAACAGGGATAAATAAGGAAAGTTTTACAAGGAAGAATTTCCTGACAGCGAAATCTACTAAAGATAGCATAAGGATGGTTTTTAACCAAAACTCTGGAAACAATCTAGTGGGGGAGGTCCCTTTACTGGTAGTTTTCTACCTCAATTTATTTACTTCGATGTTCTCCAGAAGAAGAGTGAGGTTTTCTTACCAGGCAATTAGAAACCCCAGCATTCAGCAAGCGTTTGAAAAAGGCCAGATTCCTATGAAAACCATTATTTTTTGATGTAGACTCTCCAGCAGTCCTTTCTAGTGAATGTTATGCTCAGAAAGTGGTGAACTGACCATAGTACTTACATTCCTGAATGTACCATGCTAGTCAGTGGCAAACAATCATTATGAGTGTTTTAGAAAAAAACACTGAAATAGGAAACAGGGTGTAAGACGGTTCTGTTCTGTCTAAGGCTGGAATGAGCAGGAAAACATCCATCACTGTTTATGTGGTTGTATTTCTGAAACGTGGAAGCTAAACTAACAGAGGAAGTGCAGAATTAAATACTCAATGGAGACCGTGATTATTGTTGATACTGATGCATAGTTCTTGAAAGTGTGACTTAGGACCAGTTGCAAGGAATTTGTTCTCATTGATTTTAAAGAGCATATCTTAGTTTTGAAATTGCTGCTTACTAGCTATAGTAATAATAATGCATGTGTTAGTGTTATAATCTCTTAAAAGCTCATTTCTTCACATCTTTTTATAGAAACACTAATTCATTTGGCAAACATTTTTGTGATGTTCTTTCTAAAATACTGAAGAAGAATATTTTTGCAACTGCTGCTTTGTATATTTTGGGTCTCATGCATGATTTATCACTTACTAAATTTGAAATCCAAATTATGGAGTTGGCTATGGCCATTGCCAGAAAGCAAAATCTGCAGTGCTGGAAAGGAGTTAAAGAGGTTATCATCATCTTACTAAGTTTCTACCTTTATTGGAACAATATTTGTATTGTGACTTACTTCTAACCTTGCAGTCAACAAATGCTAACTCACAATAGCAAAAGTTGTCATTCGTCTATAATCAGGACATTATATTTGTTTCAAGTTATTCCAACTTCGCAGTCAGTGGAAATTAACAAGCTATAGTAAAAACGTTGTCATTCATCTATAACTGGGACAGTAATTTTATCATAAGTTATTCCAACTTTGCAGTGAATGGAAACTAACCAGCAATAGTAAGTGTGCTGTCAGTCATCTAAAATAGAAGGGAGGAGAAAGGAGAAAGATGGTTAGAAGACAGAACACATTTGTAACAGAGTCAGAGCAAAATAATTCCAGTGTTGTGATGCGTTCTGCAATTGAGCTTTTTTTGCTTGTTTGTTTGTTTGTTAAAGATAAATTGCAAAGTACCTAACATTGGTGAAATTTGGTACAGGCTTCCAACTGGAAGTCTACGCCACCTCCTTTGGCTTCTGTCCAACTAAACTTTGACAAAAGGAAGAGGTACAGTGCAGTAAACTATGCTCTGGTGAAGTCAAATCGCTGCTGGTGTTGGGGCCAAGAAGCAAGATAAGCAGCTGTTTGCAGAGCTCAGGGCTGTTTCAGCTATAATGCAGCAGATAACTAATACAAGGCAGCTGAGCCAAGTATTAAAGCTAGCTCGGATACGAGAGGCTGCAGTGTAGACATCCCTTTAAGAGTAATAGCTCTTTTAAGGAAGAAGTCTTTTTTTTTTTTTTTTCCAAATGCTACAAGTGCATTGTAGGCACTTAACAATTATTAATAATAGCTAATTAATAATGGCTCAAATCCATGGCTGTAGTTAAGGAACGTAAAGCATAACTCATATGGAGTTGTAAGATGACTCAAAACCATCTTAACCAAATCCCGGGCCAGCTTTGTGCCTGGACTTTACTCCAGCATAAGACAGAGCAGCAGAGTACAATTTGTTCTGAGACATTAGCAAGGGAGAGCAAAGAATGTAATGAATAAATTTTATTGGTAAGGCATAACAAGAATGCAGACTGGTGGCAAATAAGACCGTTAGGGGATAAGAGCATAAAATTATATGGAGGGAGATGAGATTGGTCTATCGCAGTGGTCCTAAATCAAAATGTCACCTCAGAAACTACGAAAGTCAGCAGTGGAGTGGAAGTGAATGAAAGACAAGGGTCAAAACAACAATCATAATTTATCTGAATGTCAGAAAAGCATTTCTATGCATTGATTTACATTTGACTGTACTTATACAAAAAGAGACTTCAGCCCTCACCGAATAGCCTACAACACAATACAAATTCTTTTCATAATAATTCTAGGGGGGGAAAGCAATCCGGTTTTATTCAAGGAATTTTCGCTTAAATATTTTAGTCTACTGAGAATAGACTGAAAGACACATACCATACTCCAGACTCACATCTACAGAGGTTTATGGTTAGATTTTATGATGCTATTTGACACTACGAGGAACGCTTTTAGGATCCTTGGTGGAAAGACACTGTGGAAAGCTTCAGCTGTTGTTTTTTTTTCCTCTTCAGTCATGCTTGATGGAAGATCTATAAATTGTTTACCTGTATAACAAGGAGCAGGGTCTGCTGGCAGTAAGACTGAGATTCACATTCAGGACTCAAGACTATGCTTGATAGTAAAGGATTTGCTTCTTTTTCTGGTGATGTTACTTTGCCTTTTTTTTTTTCTTTACAACAAAAAAAATAGTGTTCCATTACGAAAAGACGTTGCTGACTACTGCTGTAGTTATCTGCTGAGTCATCCCAGTAATTATAATTGTTTATTTTAGCATTCTTAACGAGTTTTTGAGATAGTTAACCCTTCTTCCCCTAGAAGATGGTTGAGAAATACTGCATAATTTCATAAATAAAGCTGAAGAGTCTTTGGTTAAAACACCCTTAATGGTGTGCTACGCAACACTTCAGCAGTCAGCTGACTCATGGCAACCTGAAGTTGAAGATTACTTGCGAGTGAGGAAAAGAAAGGACAAAAAGAAATTGCAGTACATTTTAACTATCTTTATAATAGTCTGATCCTCATCTTGTTCAAATCCATGGAGCTGGTATAGATGTCATCTCTGTGTCTGGTTGAGAGCAAAATATTTATTTATAAATTAGATTAACATAATCAGTGATGAAAATAATATATTAAATTACACAACTGACTTCTGTTTTGATAATCTTAGATGTTAACAGGAGCACACTGCCAGAGCCATTTTCTTTTGGCCCACCATTTATTTTTGGAAATCCTGCCACTATCACCAAAGAGAAGGTATTAGCTTTCTCTCTGAAAGCGCTTTGTTGTTGCAATTCTCTCGCTTCTATTATAAAGTAAATTGTATTTTCTTTCTGTATTAGCTGTACAGAAAATAATTCCAACAGAAATAAGAAATCTTTTCCTACATATTAAAAATCAAAGTCTAGACACATTAAAAAGAACAACAACCTTCAAAAAACAAAACAACACCCCCCCCCCCCAAGATAATCCACTCCCCCCCACTGCAGAAACCTCTCTGGTGCGCATCTTGCACTATGCTGTTCGCAGAGCATTAAAGAAGGCCAAAGTGATCTTGTGTGAACGCTGCTGTCCTAGGACACTAACTATAATGAGACATGTGAAGATCTCAGCTGTTTTTTCGTCTTAAATACAAACAGATTTTCCAGAGAAACAAAGACTGCAAAATGGAAGATTGTTTCAGAGAAAATGGGGGAAACCTCACTGTGAGAGGATGGATTACTATGCTTTTTGAAGCTTTTGGATTCCCCCAATGACTCCAGAACATTAGTCACACATTCTCCTCATGACCTTGTATTGAGGGTGATCCATGGTGATGATATGAGACCAGACTCAGCTGGGTTTGCTCAGGAGTAGCCTGCCAAACCCCTTGCATCTGGCTGATGCTAAACAGAAACACATTCTCTTCTGGTTTATGCCTTGATGATCATTTTCTGTAGCATTCAGAAAGCCTCCACTGGGTTGTTCGGAGCAGAGGCACACCATACCACTCAACCCAAGCTGATCCATCCATCGGAAACATCTGAATTCCAGTCCTCGTTTTCAGCTGAGCAACAGAAAATGCAAAAGGGATCACTGCAAAGTGGCTTTTGGGTACTCTGAGCTGCTTGGATCCCAAGGAAGGAAGGTATGAACACAACTTCGACACAAATTAGAAGAGACATTATGTGCCTCTGCCTCTTATGTTGTCCGCGGCCCTAGGTTATTAGTGTGACACCATCAGCTACCAAGGCTTCTGCCACGTTCTTTTTGTGGAGAAAGGAAGGAGGTGGGAGGTGATTTGGAGGGCATTAACGCTCATGCTATGCTGCGGAAGATGCTGAGAAAGATGATGGTAGAATTGTACAAAGTGACTTGGACATATCTAATGATTACAGCTTGGGAACACGTGGGCCAGTTACAAGAGGTTACAGATTTCTCAATACGTAATTCAGAATCATAAATATATACATGGCCCTAACTCATTTTTCTGCTAGACTGCTTTAATTTCTTGACACTAACATTGCTAAATGGACCTGGAAATAAAAAGACGCTCAACATTTATAATTGATTTCTGCCCTATTTCATTTTGGCTCCCCTGCTTCTCATAGAACTAATATGAGTTCCTAAAGATTTAATATTTTGTTACAGATTAATTCAGTGGGATTTAGACTAAGCTAGTGTCCAGCATGACTTTGCACTTGGTGACATCTGTGATACCAGCATGCAAAATGGTTCTTCTGGCATTTTTACAAATTCTATTGTACCACACAGTATGCCTTGAGAAATCAAGCTATAACCATATCTGATTTGGCTAAGAACACCGAGCAATATAACACAAATAATAATGATTTTTTTTTTAAGGAGTAACAGTTTCTGGCTATTTTCATTCCCTCTCAGGCAGACTTGTTGCTCAGGCACACTTTCGGTGTTTTTATATACATGTCACAGTCAAAGCTCCTTTAGATTTGACTGGTATGACCAAACAGTCACATCAGAACAGTCACATCAGCATCCTGAATTTTTTCTAGTGTAGAACAAAGGGGATCTCAGAACAGAATCCTTTCCCAAACATCTTTTCATTCCTTCTACTGGAGTATCTCCTAGAGCCAGTTAAATATCTATCTTGGATATATCTATAAGATGCATAGATGTATGTTAGATGTAGATCTTCACAATTATATTTGGCTGCTTTCAAGATATTTTTCACTGTCAGAATGGCTTACTTGTCAAAGCTTTTATTTGGAGGACATTCTGGGGATACAGTAACCCCAGGCCTTGGAAAATACCCGATTCTTTAAGGTTCTTAAGGTCCACGGTCAGTCACGAACGTCCTGAATATTTAATGGGAGCAATTAAGATAAGTGTATTTACCAGATTCAATCGAGTCCCTTATTTCAGACCGTGTGAACATTGTTGTCAATGGTACCCACTTAATTTTTAAGAGTATGATGCTGCTTTTCTGATTACTCATCTGCATTTTGTGATTCACCTCTACAGATGCGTTTTCATTGACATCATTCCTATGCCAGTAAAAACATGCAAATTTTTCGTATTAAATCGGTATTCGTTCGCTTGAATTTCAGAGCCTATCACTCTTTTTCTGAATCGGTATTTTCTAACAGCTGCTCTTTTATTTTTTCAGACTGACGTGTGTTTATCGTGCTACTCAAACCCTTGCCTGCTGGTGGATGGCCCTGACACCAGGGCACCGTGCTGATCCTGAGGGTTGTGCGCGTGGGGCCAGACTGGTGAGACTCGTGGGAGCAGATGAAATCTGTGGCACCTGGATCAGAAATATGTCAAGAAGGTGTATGTATATATATATACACACGTGTGTATATATGTGTTTATAAAATTCTGTACCTTTTTATATCTAAAAATCTAGCAGTTTATGAAGAAATGTATTGAACTACATGCATTAATTCACACGTTTTTAATGACCGAACCCCTAGACAACAACGGTAATGGTGAATAAAAATGACCGACGCAGAAGCACCAGGACGCCTTCCCGTCGCTGGAAGCCGTCAGGATAGGCGCCCCTCGCTTCCGTCAACGGGCACCGAGGGGAGCGCTGGGCTCAGCCCGGCAGAAGCCGCTGAGGGAGCGGGGCAGGGGGGAGCTGGGTCCCCACCAGGCCCCCGGGGGATCCCGGCTCCCGGCAGGGAAGGGGAGAGCGGAGCGCGGACACCGCCGGCAGCCCGGGCCGGGCCTCGCCGCGGGGGCGGCGGCTGCCGAGGACAAAGGGCTGCCTCCGCCGGCGCCGCCGCACCTGAGGCCCGGCCTCCCGCCCACCCCCCCCAGCGGCCGTACCCCTGACGGGGGGCGTGGGCTCCGCCGCCCCGCCCTCCCCGCCGCTCCCCCGGCCCCGGCGGTGCCGCCGGCCTCCCCCGCGCTCCTCCGCTCTCCCCTCGCCCTCCCCCCCGCGTTGGTTCGCTCTTCCCCGCCCCTTTCCCCCACCTCTCCGGCCCGTCCCACCCCCGGCGCCCCGCGGTGGTGTGGCCCGGCCCGGCGGCGGAGGGAGGGAGGGAGGCGGGCGGGCGGGCGGGCGCTGGCTGCCGGGGCTCTCGCTGTCCGTCCGTTGAGGCGCCGGCCCCTGAGGAGCGGAGCGCGGCGAGCGCCGAGCTGAGCGAGGAAGCGGGAGCGGCTCCCCGACGCCGGGCAGCGCCATGAGGTGAGGGGCCGGCCGCGGGCGGCGGCGGTGGGCCCCCGCCTCTAACGGTCCGCGGCAGCCTGCGGCGGGGGGCTCGGAGGAGGACGGCGAGGAGGAGGAGGAGGAGGAGGAGGAGGCGGCGGGGGCCGGGCCGGGGGGAGCCCCGCGGTGGGGGAGGGCTCCATTGTTAGCGCCGCGTGGGGGAAGGGCGGCCCCGCCGGACCCGGCCCCCGCGGCGGCGGCGGCGGAGTTGCGGGGCCCGCGGGGAGGGAGCGGGCCCGCGGCGTGCCCCGGGGCGGCCCCTCGCCTGCTGGGCCGGGCGGGCCGCGGAGGTGCGCCGGGCGCGGCGGGAGCGGGGTCTCCCGGCGCCTTCCTTTCTTCCTCCCTTTCTTCCTTTCTTTCTCCATTTTTTTTTTTTCTCTGCCCCCCCCCCCCCCCCCCCCGTAACCGGCGGGTGTTGCATTGCAGCAGCGGCGGCGGCCGGGCTGTTCCCGGTGCGATCAATAAGCGGGAGCGGGGGGCTGGGGATTCCCCCGCTCGCAGCCGTTTGGGGCTCTCGGGTGTAAACACGGCGGTGCCCGCCGCCGGCCGAGCCCGAACGCGGCGCTGCCCTGCCCCGCGGGGCGCCCGAGGCTCGCTGCGGGCTCATTCATTTGGAGCCCAATTCCTGCCGCCGCCGCTCGGCCCCGCGCCCGTTTCTTTTCCTCCTGCTTCCCCGGTCTGCCTCCCGGGCGGCCGCGAGGCTCTGGGCGCCGTGTAGGCCTGGCCCCGGTTCCCGCTGGGCGAGGAGCCGGGCTCTGCCCTCGGAGGTGCTGCGCTCGGACCGGGTCCTCCTTTGTGCTCCCTCCGGGGCACAGCAAAACCCTAATTACGGGGTTTGAACTTCTTGGCCCCCCCCATGCGTCCACACCTTCTTCCATGCAAAGGGCAGCCTCGCAGCTGGAAGCTTGGCGAGCCCCCCCCCCCGTTTTGTACAAAACTTTGTTCCTCTATTTCCCTCTAGTCTTCTTTGTTAACTGTTAGTATTTATGCAGTACGTTATTTTAATCCTCATCTTGTGTCATGATACTTTATTTTCCCTTATTCATATTACTCTGGAGAAATGAGATGCCCTGCAAGTTCAAAGTTACAACTTAAAAAACCTTACAGATCCTTCATATACGGATCCTTCAAACATTAGCAGTTTTATTTCGATAATCTTTAACAGTGTACTGAGTACTGCTAATCTCACGAAGGTTGATACAAACATCTTGAGAAGCCCTGTATAAATTTGGTTTTTATGCTGGCAGAAAAAAATGCTTCCAATGTGCGGTTGATGCTGAGTGAAGTAAGCTCTACCAGCAAGTCTGTGCTCTCGCTGATGTAACTGTGTGTGTCCTAGGGCTTATGCCAGTTCAGAGGCAGCACAATGTTCCTCTTAACCAGCACAACAGGAAAGTGCCTGTGTTGAACCTTCCCTTAGGTTGCTTATTTAGGTGTTTGATTCGTTGACTTCAAGCAGTTAGTAAACGTCGGCAAATGATCTGGTTGTGTGCCTGAAACTTTCAACCTGCTCCTGAGTACACAACACGAAGCTGGTAAGAGGGAAGCTCCACAGCGAGTTGAATGGGCTTGCTGAGTGGTCATGGGGTATTTTGAAGAAAGCTGACTCCAGAGGCTCGATTCCAAACCTTTTGGAAAAAAAAGAAGCAAGCTGTACCAATTAAACTACACAAGTTATGAAAACGATGTGGTTAAAGCAGTATTTTCCTCTCTATAGAGGCACCATTAAATTGACTCGGTTGTGTTTAATTGGTCCAGCTCCAGTACAATGGCAAGCTTTCACTGCACGCTCTCCCTTTGGACTTGTTTAGACTAGGGTTGACGCTATATTTCTGAAACATGTTTAAACCAATATCTGCACACCCTATTATGTTTGAGCAACGAATTTTAGCATGTATTTACTGGTTAAGGCAAGCCCTGATGGGGGAGGAGTGAGAAGGTGGATAAGGATAAGTGACCAGTGCTTCCTATATAGCTCTTCTATATACAGGTATTACTGAAAATATGCTTTTGACATGAATGATGTTGATGGTTTCCTGAAATGCATAAACTGTGTTCTGCTATTGCTGTTCCATAGGTAAGTATGCAGTTGGCGCTCCAATTTATATAAAAAGAAACAAATATCAGAAGTCATTCTGAGGTGAGGTGGATGCTCCCCCACCCCCTTCCAGAAAAAAAAAAACTTAGTTTCTGTAATGTCCTTTGGTGCCTGCATGTGTGAGAACCCAATCTTTGGCCATGTCAACCTGACATGATCATGATAATTTCATGTTAAGGTCTCACATCTTGTCTAGGCTGCTTAGATGATCAGTTACTAAAGAGCAAACTAGTTGTCCTTGTGGTAGGTAAAATTAAACATCATTGTAGACAGCATCTTGATATTGTAAAATGACAATTCAGTAAGATGCGAACATCACAGCACAAGTTGAACGCAAGAATTAATTCTCGTAGTAGTCTGTTTTGTATTTGAATCAAATTTATATGCTCTTTGGGTAGCATCTGTTAGGGTTGCAGGTGGCCGATAACGTTTATTAGACTTAATATTAAGCATCGCAGTTAAAAGGTCCAGCCTAAGAATGAAGTGACTCAGTTCAGGACACAACTTGAACAGCCACCCACCAGCTTTAGATAAACAGTTGATAGTGATGAACACCCATTTCTCTTATTGTATTGTGGCTAGCTGACAAAGTACAGCTCTTAATGTAGTTTCCTGAACGGACTTATAATAGGAACCCAGAAATAGGTGTATTCGGTGAGATTTCCATTTGCTAGCCAAATGGAATGTGGTGCTGGGAAAAAGTAGTTAAAGTATAAATAGCAGCACAATTTTGTGCCCTTGTTCTAGGAATAGCGTAACTTCCCATTGTATTTATACAAGAAGCTCATGTGTAAACAGAATGATAGTGAAGGGTATGTTGAAATCTGTGTTATAGAAGCTGAAAAACATAACTACTCGTACAGTTGGGATTCTACAGTGAAGGCTAACTGATTGATCTTAAGTTTTTATTTTTTGGTATCTCGCTCATTTTGTATGCTTACTCTAAAAACAAATGAGCTTCCCGAGATGCTGACTTTTTAAATCAAACTGTGTACGGCTTTCTCTTGGGATTTCTACATCCATTTCTTTGTGTGGGAAAGAATTGTTTTTCATTAGTGTGCTAGTGAGAAAGCAGACTGCTTAATCTGGCTTCGTTACCCAAGTTTCAGGAACTGGGAAAGAAACAGTATTATTTTAGATCTTTATTTATTTTAGAATTTTAAATTCCATTATTTCTAGAGCTCACGGAATCACAGAATGGTTGAGGTTGGGGGGGACCTCTGGAGATGATCTGCTCCAACCCGCGCCGAGCAGGATCACCTAGAGCACGTTGTGCAGGATGGCACCCAGGCGGGTTTTGAATGTCTCCAGAGGAGGAGACTCCACAGCCTCTCTGGGCAACCAGCTCCAGTGCACTGTCACCCTTACAGTAAATAAATATTTTCTCCTATTCAGCTAGGAATTCCTGTGCTTCAGTTTGTGCCTGTTGCCTCTCATCTTGCCACTGGGCACCAATATTCATTACTTAACTCATATTCGTAGCTCACTACGTTAATTTGTGTTTGATAAGCTCCTATGCATATTGTATGTGTGAAGGTTTATTGTATATTTAGATGGGGCAAACAGCTAAATTGCTGCAGATTTTTTTCTTTTTGGGAAATCATGCCATATCCTCGTTTTTTCAAAATAGTTAAATTTGTGGTCTCATTAAAATTTCTGCTCACATTCAGTAGTTTTTCTGCTCAAGTATGTTGCTCTAGAATAGACTTTGTTACTTAAGTCTGTATTTTGTGCTGGGGTTAGTAAGCCTTCATTATATTCTAAATTTTGTGCTAGTATGTCTGATATCATACACCTTGTTTTTTTAATGTCTTTAATATAGGAGTGAAAGCCCATGCAGGAGTAACAAAGCATGTACCTTCACTAGGACTAGGAATTCTTGAAGGGTCCCATGTATGTTTTGTAGTTTTCCTAGACAAGCAGGTATACGAGAACATAATGTTAGTAGTGACAGTAGTATCACAGAATCATCTAGGTTGGAAGAGACCTCCAAGATCGTCTAGTCCAACCTTTGACCTACCACTAACAAGTCCTCCACTAAACCATATCACTAAGCTCTACTGCTGTAACTGCAGCTATTCAAGGTAAAATACCAGAGTAGAAGAAGCCATTAATTTCAGTGGCAATGTTAAGTTATTGTGTACATCAAAATGTAGGGTAATGCTTTGGAATTTTGGCTTTATTTTAGTTTTAATACATGCATAAATAGTATATTTGAGCTAGAAAGCTTAATTCAGTTAAGAAGTATTTGACAAAATACTGGAATTGTAAGCAGGCCAGTAATTTAGACTGGGTCTTTGTAATGGGAGCCAATACACTTCCTAAAAATTGCTCATGTCTCAAGAGCAACATTGGAGGTGTAGGCAGTTTTTTCCAGGTGGGTACAGGAATTCAGGTTACTTTCCGTCTTCTAAAGTAAACTAACAGATGGACTGAGTCATCTGTCTGATAGAAGTGCAGACTTCAGCTCGTGTTTTATCTGTGGCAATTGAAAGTAATTTCTGGACTGGTTGTTTCTGCCCACCTGATAGGGAATCTGACAACTGTTTTGCCCTCAAGGTATCTGGATAGAGATTAGTGAATTTTTTTTGATAGTAAAAGTGTAAGTCTTTAAAAGATTACTGTGTGAATGGAGGATGCATGAATCACTTTTTTTTTTTCAGAAGCTATTTATGACCATCTTACCAATTATGTTGTCAGCCTCTAAAAATTAGAAATAGTCTGGGAGTGTGTATAAATCAGGAATGCTCTCTGGAATGCTATATACACATGTATTCTTGACTCTGATTCAGGGCTTCGTATCGTTTGTTACTGGAGGTCAGAAAACAAGACCAAGTTGGTTGGCTTCCTACTTCAGACTGCTGTTTAGTGAAAGCCTTTTTTCTACGCTTGTGTAAAGAGGTTATTCTTTCAGCACCTGTTTCGGTGGATGCCTTCCCGAACACACGCCCTGAGTGACGTATCTGCAGTGCCTTAGGCATATGATTGGAAATACTTAGTAATGAGGACTGCTGCTTGCCGTGCCAGCGCAATTCATGCAGAACTATTGTAGAAGTGGGTTATTGAACTGCTGGATAGAGTCATTTGCTTTCATTACTAGAGAGCAAATGTATTTTGTGAAACAGATATTATTCTCTTCTTTACTGTGACCTTTCATCTGGAATTGCTCTTGACAGTTCATGCCTGCTTCCACTCATCAGTGTAGGAATACATATGCCAGCTCTCTAAACATCTAGACGGGTTTAGGTTTTAGGAGTGCTCTAGTGCTGAGGGAAAGCAAAAGATACCATCTTTTTATGTTTGATTGGGGGAAAAAAAAAGAAAACGTGATTTTTTTTTAGTAGTAGCTAAAAGTAAACCTAGAGAGGTAAGTCCTACAATCCTTCTTGAACAGATTCAATATTTTAAGTAATTTTTAACGATCGCTTCACCACCCCACCCTTCCTTTTCCCTGCCAGTCTTTGTGAATTGTATAAAACTGTGTTGTGTTCTTGGGATGTTGGCATCTCCCTTGGGACTAATATGGGAGCAAAGTGACTTTTCTATCTGGCGATACTTAAGCCTGCTGTATGAAAAGCCAGTGCTGTGGCCCTAGTGGCTCTCCCTGCTTTAATTTACCCTGTGTTGTCACAAATACAAATGGAAAGTAACTAGTTTTGTGTATAGCTCTTTTTGTTGGGCTACATACATAATCTTTTTTCCCTTTTAGAGATGTCTGCAACACCTAGTTTTAACTTTAAACATTTCTAACTTTAAGAAGAAAAAATGATGTCCAAGTAACTGAGTTTGTTTTGCCTTGCCTTGGTTTAAAATGCTGTGTACTGATACAGGCTTTAGATGAAAACGTGCAATTTTATTTCAGCTACTGCTGTTTAATTGCTCTAATGATTAATAAGCCTCCACCTGCCCAATGTCACTAATTGCACATCTTGCTTTACTGTAGCTATTTCACAATTAATGCTTTAAAAGTTCCTGAAAAAAATGGGGAAATCATTCCTGACATCTTTTGGCGGTGTTACGCTCCTGGTGCTCCTTATGTCGTAATTCCGTGGGCACTTACAGGCAGCTTATGGAACTGCTCCTCGTGAGAAAATGTGAAGTTTTGGGGGTGTGCTGCCCAAATGCCAGCGCCAGCCTGGTGAAGAAAAGTTCACTGTGTCATTAGATAAATTGTTAGTTTGCTTTGTCTTCTCAGCTGAACTGCTAGTAGTAAGTACGTGGCTTGGGAATCAACGCATAAGGGAGCGCAAGGAGCTGAAGTTCCATCACTCTCTGTGAGTAATCTTTAGGCGGGGCTAACTTAAACAGAAGAGAAAGCACATGCAAAAAAACTTCCATGATCAATATTCTGGCCAAAAAAAAAAATCTGCTCTTAGTTTTGTATATTGAAAATTCCCCAGGCAAAGCTTGCTTATATATAGGAAAATAGTGGTTTAAAAAAAAAAAAATTAGTCCCAAACTAGTATGTTTCTCTAAATTTGTGGTGTGGTAATGTGGCTAATTTTTAATGTTACTGTTTTTCTAACTGTGGTTTAAAAAAAAAAAAAAAAAGGTGCTGATACCCCCTGAGGTATTGGGGGGAGAAGTGGAAACTGATTGCACTCTGGAGCGTGATACAGAAATGTTGTTTTGTTGGACTGGTCTGCTGCCAGAAACAACCCTAAACTCCTAGTTTGTAGCACAAATAAGATTGCAAGGATTTTGTTTCAAACGTTCTCTCATTCTTCTTTTATTTACAAATTTGAAACTTAGTTTCAGTTTCCTGAATCAGATCCTAAAGTAATGTATATCTATTGCAAATTCCATAAAGAAGGTGAATTTTGGTTGTTGTATGTTCTAAGTATATGGTCCATATAGTTAAAAAAAAAAAAAAAGTTTTTAAAACTTTTGAATTTAGCAGAAAAATAAAGGAATAAATAATCATTGGTGTAGGTAAAGCCTCTGTTATACTTAGTTGCAGTTTTATAGCAGCTAGAGGAGTATTTTCTTTCTAGAAAGATTTTTTTTTTCTAGAAGTCAATTTGTGTTGTTCTTAAAGCAGAATCCTAAAATACGGTTTAATGCTTTTTTTTTTTAGGGTGCTGACTAGTGTCATCCTCCACTTCCTTGGAGATGACACTGATAACAGATTTTTAACTGAAACACTTAGGAGGTGATGTAGTTAAGGGAATGTTTTACTGTGGTCTCCTCACAGTTGAGGAACTACTGGTAAATGCTTTATATTTCAGTTGTGTAAGACAGTACGTCTTTGGATGTGATGCTAGCAGATATGATTGTATATTTTGTGGAGATTTTCATTTAAGTTGCATTGTTCTTACTGTACGGATTGAAAATGCAAATGCTAAATGGGAAGGTGGTTGAGATTCTGTTGTATTTCATGCATTTCCAAAAAAAACTTTCAATACTTCTGTATTAGTGGTATTTTTACTGGCATTGGAGGGAAGAGGTGGCTGGTATTTTTAGGTTACATTCAACTTTCTGTTTGTCTCTTTGCAAATCAAACTTCAGCATATGCTCTGTGTAAATTTGTGCCTTGAACCTAGTAGTGTTGCTTCTTCAAGTCGCTAGCTCTTGAAATAGCTCTTTGGGGCGGGGGGGAGATTGTTTTTCAGGCACCAAGCTTCCAACTCTAGGCTAGCAAGAATTTGTCTCTTCTAGTTACTGTAGCTGTTCATGTCAGTGATTCGTTACAATAAAGAATATATACTGCTGCTGCTTCTGATGGCTTGTTTTCTTGTTGTATTGCTTTATTCTATTGAAATCTTTTCCCTTCGTTGCTCTCTTTTAAAAGCTTAGTGTATTTTATAAACAGTGCATAGTGATGTGTACATTTTATTTCCTCTCCCGTGTTAAACTCCTGCTGATATTTCAGGAAAGCGTACCAGCCTTTTGGCAAACCTTAGTCCATTGAACAATGCTGACTCTTCTATGAAAGTATTTAGTCTAAGGTAACAGCTTGTTGAATTTGGACTTAAAATTGAACACAGTGAAGATTTACTATAAAACTCGTACTGTTTTTGAATGCGGTTACAAGGCGTATTTTTAGAAAACTGTTTGGCTGCTGTAGATTAAGTTAAATGAATTTTACAACTTCAGAATAAAAATGGTTATCTGTGGTCTAAAATAAAAGGTGTGGCCATACTTAGCAGTGAAACTTAATCCAAATGAACCTAATTATGGCAGAGATAAAGTAGTGAACGACAGTACTGTTATGAAAATGATCACTGCTGAACCTCACGTGCATGATCTTTGCATGTGTAAGTCTAACCAGTAAACGTACTACTTCAGAGCATGTGTAGGTTGGCTGTAGTTGTATACTACTCTAGCAAAAATACTGCTTTTTTAAAGGAAATTAAGTTTAGAGGTACTTTTTTCCCTCGTTCAGAATATGCCTGCTTTGATTAAAAAAGCTTGAAATGTGATCAGAATGCAAGAAGCTACTATTACATTTTAATTTAGCATTACATGCTGGTTTATTTAGCCAAATCACTCTGATGTAAGTGGAACATGAGGATGGCACAGGAAGCAGATGATACTTTGTGCCTCCATTTTCTGTGCGTGTATGAAATACGCTTTAAACACTGACCTGCCTTACAAGTCAGGTATAAACCATTTGGTCTGAAATGGAGAATGAATGAAGAAGTATATTAAATTTTGCAACTTAAAGATCTTACAGTATAATCTCAAGGATTGTGGTAGTGCTGTTAGTGCTGTTTGTTCTGGTTTCTGCAACATTGTGTTATGAATCCAGTAGTCCTCTTTAGTGACCAGCTTAGTTAATTGCACCGTATATGAATTGCTTCTAAAATGGTTGCTGCTTGACTTTTCATCTGACTTTACAACCATATTATGAGGTGAGGAAACCTGTACTGCTGTGTTCTGGGGCTTCATTTTGTGTTTTTCTGATGTCTTACGTTATTCTTCCAACCTGTAAGAAGATTAGTTTATCTTGGGCTTCTTGGTTTGCTATACTCTAAAGGCAGCTTTGAAACTGATGGATACTACTGTACACTTCTTATTTGCTGTACATTTCTTATTCAGTGATAGAACGGTCCTGTGTCCCTGCCGCTGCCACTATTCCCAACAATAGATAAGTGCACAAATGGATGGCAATAAGATAAACACAAAGGTTGTTTTGTAGGTTATGAGTACTGTTGCTGTAGCTGCATTGCTCTGAGAATATAAACAAGACAAAGGTTTTATAAGGAGAGGCAATATCTCTTACTGGGTCAGCTGCTGTATTGATGGGGAATGGCACACATGCAAGTTTTCAGATGTTCCAGTGCTCATTTCTTGAGAAAATTACTCAATTCTTTGGAGACACCATGTGGAGGTTTTGTACTGTGTGGATTGTTACAGGCACACTGCACATACAGGTAGATACTGTGGTTTTTTTATTTTTTTAATGGGTAGCTTGTAATTTTGAATTCTTAGCCAAAAAAGTGAAGAATTAGGTGCTTCAAAGCAAGTAAGCAGAGGTAGGATCCTATTTAAATTGACACTTGGTTTTGTACTGCTCTGCAACCATGGTGCTTGCATAGAGGAAGTGGAGATGGCATTGCAGAGAAAGATGTCAAAGTGAAAATTGTGAAAATCCTTTTCAGAGGTTACTGTTCGTGTGTGCGAGTGTATTTTCCTCTGAATTATCTGACCACTGGAAATCAGCGGAGGAAGTGTTCAGTATGGTTTGTTTGAGGAGCCCATCTGCATTATTTTTATAGAGAGGTGGTCTTGGTCACTAGAGTGGCTGCACATAGGTAAATCTCTGGGGTGCGTGGAAAGGGTTGCATCTTAGGCATGACTAATACTTAATAGTAGGATTTTATCTTTGCCCTGTTGAGGTCCCTAGTTAGTCATCGCAAGATAGAGGCGTGTATATCTAAGCCTTTTCTGGGTGCTGTAAATATCTTACCTTCAATGCACGTGTATCCCTTTTCAGAGGGAAGGTGGATACAAGGCAAGCAACCTCTTACTCCCTCACTGCTTCCTGTTCCAATGCTAACGAAAACTCCCTGTTCCTGATGCGTACTGGTAGCCTCTGCATGCTGCCTAAGTGTGAACATGTGAGTCCCTATATTTGATGGGCAGCCTCCATCTGTGGGCAGGTAGCTGGCTTCTAACTAGTCCGTTCTGCAGCTCCACGGTTAGGAATACGGAGGGAGGCAAGTGACAGTAATGTAGGGGAAATCCTTAGCTATTAAGAATTGGGAAATATATGTAGCTTTGTTAATGGCATGATTTCCATTACCCAGGCCTTATATAATAAGGCTTTTCTTTCCTTAACTTTTGCTTCTAAATAAATTATACTTACTTTGTAAGTGATGTTAGGATGAAGACTGAACTGTCTGTGTAACTTTTAGGAATCCTTTCAGGTTCAATGATTTATTTATATGCTTCCAGGCATAGTATTCATCACGCATTTATTTGAAGTCTTGCATTTTTCTTTGGGAGTTGAACAGGGCTCCTGATGTTGAAGTATGCCTGCAGTTGGGGTGGGTCTGGGGGGTGAACTTACCCCCAAAGATCAATCATGAGAAACTTCCTTTGTAACTCTTGGCAAAATACCACTGTCTTTCTTGGGAATGGGGAGGGCTTTGAAAAAGAAGAAAGCAAAATACCAAAGGAGATTGATAGTCCGTATTTTCATATGCCTTGTAATGTATCAATTTCCCAGCCAGCTGAGTGATCACAATTTCCTCACTTTTGGGGAAAGGGGAAGAGATTTTATGCAATTCATATTGGCTTATCAAAACCTTTACCTCCAAGCAAGAGGAACAGTTTAAATGTCCACATGTAGTTTTGCTTCAAAATTCATTACAGAGATTAAATTTAACGTAATCTGAGTTAAGTCTTTTTTTTTCTTTAAAACAAAACCAATCCCTGCAACAAATAAAAAAAATCCCCAAACAAAATGAAGCAAAACTATTTTGAAACAAAGCCATAGGCTTTTCTTCTAGAATTTGAGAGCTTTTGTTTTGTGTTCAGTAGGACAAAAGTCTGGCATAAAATGATGAAAGCATTCCTCTCTTAAGAACAGAGATTCTGAGCATCTAAAGAAATTCTTCTTGGACGTTACTCTAGAAATGAAGCATTGCTGGCCACGTTCAGTGTAGCTGTGAACTTTGTCTCAGCAGCACTGTGTCTTCCGACCATTTAAATACACTGAATTTTTCAAATGTAAAAAGTTAGGTGTTGTGCCTCGGATCCTTGCTTAGGTTGGCGAGGAGAGTAATGTTTATTCCGGGGACGTTCTGGTTCTCAGGGTGGCTGGGGTTAATGGGAGCTTGGCAAGTAAAAAAAAAAAAAAAGTTCCATATTGTTTTTCTGCAGTGGGTTCCTGTTGCTATGCGACAACCAGAATGTCACTTAGTCCAGGGTGTATTAAATTTGTATTCCCTGCACATAGCTCTGCACGTTCGTTTTATACTCTACCAGGAGGCCACGTTGCTGACTTCCTGTAGGACTGTAGTACGAAGTATATATCGGAGTTCCTGTTCTGGTGCTTGCTGTGACTGTGCACGTCAGCACGCTTGCACAGCCTTTCTTTGTTTTTGGATGTGTGGGACACCTGTGCGGCACAGGCAGACAAAAAGGGGCGATGGTTGTGTTCCTGGGGGTGGGATGATATTGCCAAGCAACATGCTAAGGCTTCAAAAGGGAGACATTTCTTGTATGGAAAAACCTCAGGCTGTGGATTCTGAAAACATCTAAAACATGATGCAGAGAAAGTTAATGCAGGTGGTATACTGTATGAATCTTCAAACCAAAAAATCCAGTTAATTTGTAGTGATTAGAAATAACTTTGTTATTTGAATATGTTGACATCTCCCTTCCCTGTCTGAAACCAAGGCTCTCCCCACCCCCCCAAAAAAAACAAAACAAACAAACAAAAAAACCAATGGCAGCATCCAAACTCTTCAGCCTCTCCCCATTCACTGTAGATGGATGGATTCCGGAATGCTAAAGAAAATTAGGTTCTGTGCCTCTGAAACCGGTAATGGACAAACAGCAGCACTGGCAAGGCATTATTCCATAATCAAATTAGACTTTCATAGTGGAAAAGAAGTCAAAAATAATATTTGAAGGCTAGCAGGATGTTAATTTGATCTTTGCTTCAAAAAAATGTCATGCAGCATGAATGGCAAATACAGAATTTGAAAGCTGCAGATATTTAATACTGTGCTTTGTAAGAATAAAATTGCACTGTCTTACCTGATACGACATTTATCCTATACAGTAGCAGGTCTTATTTTTAAGCACTTCTCTGAATTTTGTTCTGGATTTTGAAAGCTATTTTATGAAATCTAAACTGAAATTAAGGTAGGTACTAAAATAAGCAGGTCAAAGAGTGTTACTTTTTCTGCTCTTAAAATTGAGATATGCCATTACCTAATATATCTTTCAGTTGTCAGTCTGAAGCAGATTTGTAAGCACGTGTGTTTTAATGTGTTTTTTTTTAAGCTTGCTTATGTGTGGCTTCTTGATAAAGTAAAAGTGGAAGAGTCAAAGTTAAGAAAGATCAGAAATATCTTGCAGTGCTGTTCTCTTCCTTGTTTTACCAAGGATATGCCTCTAATGCATGAAGTATCATTAAAGGAAAGGAAGTATTTAATAATACCATTTTCTTCCATATGTTTGCTGCTTAATTCAGGGCTGTTTGAGCATTGCATGCATGTTCCCAGGCAAAAGCAATAAATACTATTTCTCAGTGTCCACAAAAGAGTCTGCTGCAATGTAAAACACTCTTACGGCATTTTGTATTGATCTCACCCAATACGGAAATCTGTTACAGAGAAATGATGTCATGACATGGGTGGGGGATGCTTTTTTTTTCTTATTTGGAAAAGTGAATCCATTCTTTTGTTTCAGAATTACCGTCACAAATTAGAGTACTGCCTGTAGCTTTTAACATTGTAGTGGCTTGGTTTAATGATATCCTTTGGCAGAAGGAACTATAGGAACTTTCAAAAACTGCCTTCTCTTCTTGAGGATGCTCTGTGTATGTGGGGGAAGTAGGTGAGTTGTGAAGCTGTAACTTGAATGAAACTATCTTATTTTAACGTGCAGAAAGTCTAGTGCATGCATGGGAAATTCATAAATTTGAGATGCAAGTTGTAAGTAGTGCTGAGGTAGGTTATTTAAGTAAATCTGAAAGGAGCTCCAAGTAGAAAATGGGTCTTCTAAAACCACTTTGGTTTTATGATAAACAGCACTTACAAGTTAAAAGCTTTAAAATACTAATCCATTTATTTTTATCTTCAGTTGTCTAACGTACTCCTCAACTGTTACTTAACTAGATCCTAAATCCAACTGTAACGTTGCTAGAAGACTGTCTGAGTTTGTGTTGTAATGTAGCCTACCCCTTTCCTTTTTTCTCCAAGTCTGGTAATGGCTGTGATTTTGCTGAGAACACCCAAGGTTAAAGAAAAATTCAAAGTACAAATCTGGGGCAGAGAGCAACGCTTGTCCCCCCCTCCCCTTCCAACACACACCTACAAACAAACTAACAAAAACACCTAGGAACAAATGCTGTTTAAAATCTTTTGTTCCCCCCAATCTTTTCTTCCTTTTTTTTTTTTTACATTGATGTCTGTAGTTCATGCTTCATATCGTGCTTCATTGTATAATGGAGTAGAAATCCAAAACGAACAAAAAGATGCAGCAGTAAATTAACAATTTTTTTCCTGCATTGATGGTTGCCAGATGAAAGCAATCTGTGAATGGGTAATACTTTATCTTAATTTTTTTTCTCTTGCAGTTCAGGTGCTATTCTGCTATAAATAGGGCTATTACAAAATAGTCAACTTCTTGTATCCACCTTCCTGCTGAAAACTGATTTTAAGTTGAGGCAAGTCCTGTAGGTTTGATAGGAGTAGTCCAAAGTTGTGTTTAGCTGTTTGAAAGAAGCTAACTTCTTTATGTATTTGTGGTCTGTTATGTTAACCTACCTTCTTGTTCATTAATCTTGTTCATTAATACCTGTATGCAAATGCAAAATTCTGTAAAAACTTTGCTGAAGTACTTGAACTCATCCCCAATAGGGACTGAATTCTGATTTGCAGGAAGAATTAGGTTGTTGTTTCAAGGCTGCTTTTTTTTTCTTAGTTGTCTTTCTATGTTGCAGAGGTTGGAAAGCCTGTAATGAAAGGGAAATACTTGGAGAGAGGATCATTTCATGGTCTCATAGTTTTCTGTAAGAACTGACTACTTTTTCTATATTAAGGAGTTTGTCCTCTGGTACTGGTTGAGCTGTTCATAGTTGTCAAGATGCTTATTAGTTATTTCCTGACTTGTTATCCTATTGACTAACGTGAGACTGCGGAGCCTAAACTTAAAAACGTTAAATTTTTCAGTGTATACCTTAATCCTTCAGAGCACAGAAAGCATCATATAGCCATTGAGGGGAAAGGGCCCTAGGTCATCTTGGATTAAATGATTGGGATAATTTGGTGCACCAGTTGTTGGGCTTCAGCTCTCCATTGGAGAAAACAGCTTGCAGTTTCTTGCACAGTTGAAAATGTGAGCTTTATAAGAAGCAATGTGGAGCTATACCTGTGAGTATCACTGATGGCATTGCAGAGAAAAGACATAATGAGTGAGAATTGTACTAGATTCACTGGTGGTGTCTGAGGCATCAAATTGAGGAAGAGTACTGTCTTGGGGTCCAAGTAATGTATAATTTTGTATGGGGCAAGATGTGGGGTCAGGTTACAGCCTACTGATAATAACCTGAATGAGGGGATGAGGTTGGTTTTGCAAAAATAACTCTTTACCTTCACCTCTTTGCTTACTAAAGTTACATAGCTATAGTATACTTCAGATTTCTTTCCCTTAGTCATGTTTCCCATGTGTTGCATACTTCTGATTAAAATCCTTTCAGTTTGATCCAGGCTGTTACCTGCTGCAGTGGATTGTGGCTGAGTAGTGTACTGAATCTAAAATGTTCTGACTTTCAGGAGAAACTTTTATTAGTTTTAGGTTTTTATTAGAAGATGTGTATTGTTTTAACTATCTACATTGTTTAAAAACCTTGAAGGAAAGTATAGTGTATTGGGTAATATTTTTTTGACTTGCCGTCTGTATGTTCTTCTCATAGACTATAACCTAATTGTTTTTAGAGCAGAATATTTTACTTGAAAATAAATCCGACTGAAGCTCTTTTGTTTTGTATCATGAGAGCTAATTCAGCTGAGATATAATTAGCAGTAGTCATGGCTTCTGTGTCTAGCAGAAATGCTACCTGAAAAGATAGGTGCAGTTTGCCTTCTTTGTACGTGGCTTATTTGCATTTGGTAGCAGACGAAGTGTTGGAAGTACCGCTAGACAGTGTTACTAATTTTATGTGTAGCTAGTTGGTAGATGTAGTGGATAAACCCTGAGACTAGTAATCATGGATTACTTGCTTCTCAAAACTTGATGAACTTTCATTAAAAATTGCCAGTATAGCAACTGCTGACTGCAAAATTACTTAAAATTGTAGAAACCTTTTAGTTTTGTTTTTCTTCTGTGTTGCAACAAGATACTGTTAGTAGTTGATTTTTTTGCGGAGTTCCTTTAATCTGCTGTACACTGCTAAGCATCTTTAGATTTATGTGAGTAACTTCATGCTGAAGTTTCTCCCTATCAGATGTTAGACTTGAAACACTTAATAGAAAATATGGAAGAACAGATCAAAAAGTGAATGGGAGTGGGGTGGGTGTCCAGTTTTTTCACTAAGTTCTAGGGAATGCATATACAGAAAAAATTTAATTTACCATATGGAGAAAAATCCAGAGGTGTGAGGTAAATGCTTTTTTATTTTTTTTAGTGGTAGGATTGTTTTCCATTCAAAAATGATCGTTGCTTTTTCACTCTTGCGTATGTATCTTAACTAGTAGGGCCAGCAAAGAGACAAATTAAAATGTGAAAGAGATGCTTGGTTTTTAAATCTCTATCAGTGAGTTCTTAACAAAACAAATGCTTTCTTTTCACTTGGCAGTTGACGTCTGTGTTAGCTCAACCTGCAGAGCGCACTTTCTAGATGGTTGTTTGGGAATTACAAATATCTATAGGTGGGGTGATCTGGAGAACATATCCCAAGTAATCTTTATAGCTTGGGTTTGTAGCCCAGAGGTCACGGGGGTGCTAACAAAAAAATTAACGAGATAAAGAGAAGTTGATTGTTTTATTTTATTTTTTTAAGCACCTGTCAGTGCATATAGCTGTTCTCATTTTCTGTGTTTTAGCTCAATAGCTGAGCTCAGTTTAGGGTTTTGGAATTTAATTACGTTTGGTCAGAATAAATGTTGTTTATGAAGCTCATTATCTGATGCGTGCTTTGTCTAAATTTCAGAAAATGCTGATGAGTGATGTTTAGCACTTGCTAAAGCTGTAGTTCAATGCAAGCTTTGTCGAAATTAGAAGTAGAATCTTTTTTTTGTCTAATGTTGCATATCTGGTTTTCTGCTGTTATTGTCTTAAATCTTGAAGTTAATTGAACAGTATTACTGAACAATTGAATGTTATTTCTTGGAATGCCAATTAAAGCTATACAAGAATAATGTTTTATTCTTGTGAAGATGTTCAATATTTTTATGTGCTTGCAATTAACTGGACAAATGCCAGCTGAACTGTCAATCCTAAATTTCATTGGCATTTTAAAATTTCTTGATATGTCTTGTCTGCAAAATAGGCTCTTGTCTAAAATGGGAGCTTTTGTTTTCTAATTTTAAAGTGCCTTGATCTACAGTTTGGGTAGAACTTTGACAACTTGAACCACTTCAGAAGCAGTTTGCTTGAACTCATTTTCAGAGGTTGTAATTGAAAATACCATTTTAAAAAGAGGCTTCAGGAAGCCCCTAGACAAGCTTTCCCACAGTTTGGGAAGACTTGAGTGACATAGGCTGTGCGTTGCATGTGACTGGTGAAAAATGCTAGGATTACTTGCAGCTCTGTTTGAGATGTGGAATGCACTGCATCTATTGTTAGCTCTCCAACTGGAGCAGGATTGTTTTTCTCTTCTGACATCATGTAGCAACACTGCTGTATATAGTTTTTTGAGCAGTTAAAGGTAATAGCACTGGGAAACTGTCTTTCCGCAGTTACTTAGATGATTTTTTTGGTTTAAAATTCTTAAGAATATGTCAGGCTGTATATCTCTAGAAGCCTATAAAGTTCACTGTGTTTAGCTTCCCTTTTCAGGGTAGTGTCTCTTGGAAGTCTAAGCATTCTTTTTGGGCAACTCCACACTACTGAGATTATGCACTTAGTGTGTGTATTTGCACCATAGTAGTGAGGATGATTGTTGCCATCTAGCCTGTAAATAAAAACAGCAGTCACAAAACCACATAATAATGTTTCTTTGTTGTTGCCTGTAGCAGAAAAGATCATAATCTTTTCTTCCTCACTCTACAATTTAAATGCTGAACTCAGAATTTCATCAGAGAATGTACAGATCTGTTTTTTCTAAAATCTGATCTTAGTCTGCATTGTACTTCAAGGTGTCATCTCTTCTGAATTCATATATCTGATAACATGCTATTAGAGGGGCATGGAGCTATGGTTTTCTGATATTGTCTTCCATCATCTATCAGCTGTGGATGCTAAGGGAGCTGGTGGATGTGATTGATGGGCCGCTTTCCATCATCTGTCAGAAGTCATGGTCATCTGGAGAGATGTCGCATGACTGGAGGCTTGTTAATGTGACGCCCATCTATAAGAAGGGCTGTAAGGAGGACCTGGGGAACTACAGGGCTGTCAGCCTGACCTCGGTGCCAGGAAAGGTGATGGAACAGCTCTTCTTGAGTGCAGTCATGCAGCATATGTGGGACAACCAGGGGATCAGGCCCAGCCAGCATGGCTTCATGAAAGGCAAGTCCTGCCTGACCTCCTCATCTCCTTCTATGACCAGGTGGCCCACATGGTGGGTGAGGGAAAGCCCGTTGATGTAGTCTACCCAGACTTCAGCAAGGCCTTTGACACGGTCTCCCACAGTATTCTCCTGGAGAAGCTGGCAGCCCATGGCTTGGACAGGCACACTCTGTGCTGGGTTAAAAACTGGCTGGACGGCCAGGCCCAGAGAGTGGTGAACGGAGTGAAATCCAGCTGGTGATCGGTCACCAGTGGTGTTCCCCAGGGGTCGGTGTTGGGGCCCATCCTCTTTAATATTAAATATTGATGATTTGGATGAGGGAATTGAGTGCACCCTCAGTAAGCTTGCAGATGACACCAAGTTGGGGGGAAGTGTCGATCTGCTGGAGGGTAGGAAGGCCCTGCAGAGGGCCTGGACAGGTTGGGTCGATGGGCAGAGGCCAACGGGATGAGGTTCAACATGGCCAAGTGCCAGGTCCTGCACTTTGGTCACAACAACCCCACACAGCGCTACAGGCTTGGGGCAGAGTGGCTGGAAAGCTGTGCAGAGGAAAAGGATCTGGGGGTGCTGACTGATGCTCGCCTCAACATGAGCCGGCAGTGTGCCCAGGTGGCCCAGAAGGCCAACGGCATCCTGGCTTGTGTCAGGGACAGTGCAGCCAGCAGGAGCAGGGAGGTGATCGTCCCCCTGTACTCGGCTCTGGTGAGGCCGCACCTCGAGTGCTGTGTTCAGCTTTGGGCCCCTCACTACAAGAAGGACATCGAGGCCCTGGAGCGTGTCCAGAGAAGGGCTACGAAGCTGGTGAGGGGCCTGGAGCACAAGTCCTGTGAGGAGCGGCTGAGGGAACTGGGGGTGTTTGGTCTGGAGAAGAGGAGGCTCAGGGGAGACCTCATTGCTCTCTGCAACTGCCTGAAAGGAAGGTGTGGGGAGCTGGGGGTCGGCCTCTTCTCACAGGTAACTAGTGACAGGACTAGAGGGAATGGCCTCAAGATGAACCAGGGGAGGTTCAGGTTGGAAGTGAGGAGACATTTTTTCTCACAAAGAGCAGTCAGGCATTGGAACGGGTTGCCCAGGGAGGTGGTGAAGTCACCGTCCCTGGGGGTGTGGTGCATCCACCTGGATGTGGTGCTTAGGGACATTGTCTAGTGGGTGTTGTTAGTGTAGGGGTATGGTTGGGCCATATGATCTTGGAGGTCTTTTTCAACCATAATGATTCTAGGATGCCTGATAATTAGAGAACATTGCTTCTGGGGACTTGGTTTAGGTTGATTGGTTTGTTATGAAATGTTAGATAAGAACGTATCAAAGGTAATGGAGCAGTAGATTACTTTTAGAAATCATGTAACTAGGTTTGAAAGATCCTTAATCTCATATTAATTTTAGATAGATAAATTAATTTTAGATAGAAAAAAAGAATGCTTGTTAACATTTCGTCAGCGTTGATCTCTAGGCAGTGTGGCTGTTTATTTAAAATGAGACTTCCTTCTGACTATTTTAAAGAATAGAAAGCTCTTAATCTTAACGACTATGTTTCCTGTCTTAGATACAACTCCCTTGATAACAAAACAATGAAAGCAGGATGTATAATTCAGACAATGTAAATGTCAGTGTTCTAGGATTCTCTGCCTGTGGAAAGAACTTGGTTTTGCGTGAGGTAGAGCTGTCAGTAATACAGTGGCATCACTAACTGGAAGTAGCCTGAGGTTGACCAGTAGCTCCATACTCTGTCCTAGAAACCAGGACCAGGGAAAGCTGTTGGGAAGGCTCCAGCCCTTAGTGATCACATGGCGTCTTGCTCTCCTAGCAGCCTAGAAGAAATTGTTTCGTTTGAGATTTTGAGGAATGTGCCTGTTGATTCCTCTTATTTTTTTTTTAAAGAACCTGTTATCCATGAATTCTTGTAATCCATTTTTAGCCTTCTGATACTATCAGCCTCCGTAACTTCCTGTAGCGACAAATTCCAGAAATTCCCTGTCTTGGAAAGTAACGCTTTTAGCCTTTAGGGTGATAGAAATTGTTATGAAGTCAGAAGTTCACAGTTGGCAGCCAACTTGAATTTTTCTTCTCGTGAATTCTTACAGTGTTGAGCAGTCTGGTTTATGGTATGTAGAACAATATATTGAATATGTCTTTGCTAGTGAGATGAAAAGAGAGTTATCATGTTGCTTGTCATATACTGCAAGGCCAAAAGACTGTTAACTTTCCTTGGTGTAGACTAAGTGGATATGCAGTTTAAGTAGTTGAGACTATCCAAATAGCACCTTCCAATTTATTCCTTTTAGCAAATAAAGGTCTGCAGTAGTAAGGAAAGATCTTTCTAAACATTTTGACAGTTTTTGACAGGTTACTGTAGTGATTGCTCCACCAGTTTGCAATGTTTTTGTGAAACCATTTCTATAAAAGTATTCTCTACGTATGTAGGAGAGAGGCAGCATGTATTACATAATTTTTATGGCTAGAGGGAAGAGCTTGAGTGTTTGAATTTTTACAGCTCCTGTGCAAGACTTATACTGTGCAAGAGCAGAGCTTCCTTGTAGTTATTTCGTGTCACTGTTCTGCTGCAGTACCTCATTACGTTTGTTTCTGATATTACAAGTCAATATAGTTTTTCTTTTTTCTTCCATTTTTAAAGCTGTAACTAGGTAGATGTGTTTAGAAAAAAAGAAACACAGAAAACCGAAGTGGAAGTTCTGTGATGTAGAGGAATATTAAATTTGTAAATTTACTAAGTCAGAAATGATAGTACTAAGTCCTCTCTAAACTTTAAATTCAGATTCCTTCTAGGTCAGGAAAAAAAGTAGATTATGATGTAGTAGTATCAATTGACTCTCGTCTTTCTTGTACCTCCTTATTATTAGAGTTGTAAAATTGAACTGGAGAAAAAATGGTGACCTCAGAAGATAGTTACAGTGACAGCACTATGTACAGTGTGGTTTTGATTGAAAATCTCAAGTAAAACAATTAGTCTGTGCAAGTGTTCGTTGCCAGGAGGGGGGAAAAAAAGGATTGTGTATAATGTTATGGTCAAAATCTAGTGAAATGCTTGAAGTTACTCCTTTTGCTAGTTGTATAGTGACTCTTATTTTTGTTGTTGTTGCAATATTTGTGGGTTGCCATAGTTTGTATTGAATGTTAAGGAATTTTAACATGAACTTCTGGATATTTTAAACCTTAATTAGGCATTAATGAAGTCTTTGGGCTTTACTCCTTTCCTGTGTTCTCTTTTGCCATAAAAAGGAGTAGTAATTCAGTGATGGAAGGCGGCAATTTTGTTTCTGGGCTTTGGCTATTACAGAGGTTAACAGTCTAATGTTGAAGTACCAACAAGAAACTTAGGAGTAACCCTGCCTATTTTGTTCTGGAGAATCTTAAATATTCTCTCTAGAAGTTTGTGTCTCATGTACACGCAAGGTGTATTTGCTTACAACAAAGATCTAATTTTTGTCTGACAATTGGTAGCTGTGAAGAGTGAATGTAACTTCGTGTAACAAAATGTAGCTGTGTTCTAGTTCATTCAAAATTCAATTAGGTTTCCATGTCAGGACCAAAAGCTGTCTTTATTTACATTTATAAAGCTCCTACTGAAAGAAGCGGAGGTTACATAATTTAAATTTAGGTCAAACACTGTTCTTTTGAATGTTTTAGAGCAGCAAGTGATGCAGAAAAGGCCTTTCTTTTCT
Organism: Anser anser; assembly: GCF_964211835.1. NCBI lineage: Eukaryota > Metazoa > Chordata > Aves > Anseriformes > Anatidae > Anser > Anser anser. Next base: position 98,585,686 of record NC_139722.1, read on the forward strand.
TACATGTTAAAATAAGGAAGTGGTAGCACATAATGAGAATATATACTGAACACCATGAGTTATTATTTAAAAAAAAGTTTTAAAATGTTATACTTTATATTATGCAATATTTACGATATTTTATAATTTATACGCCATATTGTACAATATTATACAATATAATACACAATATTTTATACTTGGTATTAAAATATTTTATACTTTAATATAAAAATATTAAAATATTGTATTCTTGATGTTTTGAATTTAACTTTTTACATGCTTTTATTTTTTGTACTGGGGAATCAAATCTCTTGACTGAAAATTTGTTCAATATTTTAGAAAAATGAAAGGGCTGTAAATATTTGTTTTGATGATTGCTTTCATAGATGTATATAATACTATAACCTATACTAAAATACAAAAATATTGCAATAAATCGAAGTGCCTACTGAAATTGTAGTGACAATGAATTGGAAGTGAAATTCTGTTTATAGCAGCTTGATATTATAACTGAATCATTTGGTTTGTGTTTTGTGACTGGAGTTCCCAACATTGAATGTTTGTGAAGGGTGGACTTGGTTCTGACTGTCAGTGCCCCATAAATCTTGCAGGGAACACCGTTTCTTAGCTGTTGCACTTGTGTGTTGGTGTAGAGAAAACAAACTGAACAGAAAGTTTTAAAAGCCAACAAGAGGAAGCATTTTTTCAATAAAAATCAAGCTGGTGGGATTAAATGTGAGTTTAGAGACTTCAAGTAAACTAAATCTATGCTACACTTATTAGACTAAATCTATACTACTAATGGTTACGTATTATTTTCACACTATAGCTTTCTTTTTGGCAAAAGTGATGATACATTGAAATTTGTCTTTGTAAGAGTTCTTAGCTGTTAGCAGACTTGTTATCAGCCAGAGAATGGGTCTGGAGGGAGCTTTCTGTCACTGCCACACCCAGGTTTCTGAACCTGACTGTTGGAAAAACTTTCAGACGATTCCTTGTCAACTCACTATTTAAAAGACACCTGTTAGAACTGTAGCAAGCACAGTAAAACAACAGAAGTCAGTACTTCGGCTTCTAAACATTAGGAAACTTCAGTGGCATTAGAAACTGAGTGCAACTCTTAAGGTATAGAAGGAGTTTATGGGAAGTTATTCTAAACAGCCTCAAAATCAACACCTCTGGGCTTTGTAATGTAGTTTTGTTCTGCCAGACTTGTATAATTTTTAACATTAGAGACTGTTTTAGCATAACAAGCAGTGTTATGACACCAAAAGGTATTTGAAGTACTTCTAAAAGTTCTGGAGGAAGAGAATTTTCTTACTTATTTGAATAAAATAACCATAGCTGCAATAGAAAAAATTTTTATGCAAACTTGGGCAATTTATTCACTGGTTCAAATTAAAAGTTGGTATACTGAAACCAAGGACCTGCTGTTGTATTTCACATTGTTGTTTGAGTCAAATGACTTGCACAGGGCAGTAACTTGAGCAGGCACTCTGCAGACAAACAGACCTTGTGTATCTTACCAATTTTTTTGAATTAAATTTGTTGAAAATGTAACCTCTCCATGTGTGTTGTAGTAAAAACTTTTAAAAAACATGTAAATTTTCATTGCATATCCTGATGACAGCAAATGTTGCTGACACATGCAAATTTTGTCTGAGCTTAGACAGTCTTTCTAAAAAAATAGTGTGTATTACAGAAGGGGAGAATGAGTAGTACCAGCCAAATTCTGAGACAAGGAGCTTCCATACACTTTTCTACACAATTTTCTTCTGTTTTCTTGCAGACAGATTCAGACTGATCTATTACAAAAAGTAGAAGAAAAGGTTCTGTATTTCCTTTTTGTCCTTTATATACGCACCTAGCATGAAATTTCATTCATGGTGGTTGGAGCCCTAGAGAGCAAAAACGAGTCTTGAGAACCAACACCAAATACCACAAACCCAAAATGCTAGACTTTTTTTTTTGAAAGAACCAGTTAATAGTTCAACCTTCGGCAGTCAGTTGTTTGAATGTAGTTACTAGTGCTGTCACAAGACGTTTAAAATTTCTACAAATACTACATCGCTGAAGAGAACTGATGTCCAGTTTCTTGGGGACAGTAGTGAGATTGCTTCAGCATTTGTTGTTGCTTAAAATAGGTATGCCAATAGGAACTGCTAGAGGATAATCACCTGAAGTTACTGATAACTAGAAATGTAAATTCGATGTGAAATGCAGTAGCTGAGAAACTCATGCATGTATGCTTCAGCCACTCCGCAGAGACAGTGTAACCTCTGGTAAGGTGAACAGGTCCTAAATTGCCAGACTAGCAATTGCCAGGCACCTACAAATGTTGATTCTGGCTAAGGTCCTTCCTCCTGTATAACAACTCTGACACAACAGCGTGTTGTGAGGATTTTAGTAGTCAAGTTGGCAGCATGCTACATGTGAATAAAAGCTGTGCGTGCTCAGGAGTTTTGTATCCATTTATACTCAAGAGTTTTTTTAAAAGGCAGATAAAGATCCAGACTATTTGAGGCAAAAAGGTGATCTTTCTTATCAGCTGGATCAAACGTCATTTGAATAACTACAGAAGAATGAGTTTCCCCGATGGCCTTTATAATCTGAAACAACTGAAACTTAAGTAGAATAATACTGAAAACAAATCTGATCGGTTTTATTATATTGAAAGTCATTGAGAATTGCAACTAATTATCCATTCCTAGAGCATTCAGGGAGTGGTTGTTTCATTTTAAGAAAAATTATTTCTGAAAGCTTGTGGGTAAATGATAACCACTATGATAAATAATGATGGTGATAAATGTAATGATAAGTTAAAGTAAATAATTAAAATAATTAATTAATTTTAATAATTAAATAATACATTTTAATGGTAAATTCTTGATGTTGATTATTCTTCCTCGCTCTTCTCCGTTCTCAAACTTTCCTCATTTGTTGAGGGCCATCTGTAAGGATATGTTAGTGTGGTGGGGAGCATCTCCTGGTTCTCAGAATGGCCATGTAAATGCCTCCTAGGAAGATAAAGGAAGGATTTCTGTTAGTTTCTTCCACCAGTAGAGCTTATCTCTGTATGTATTACACCATGTAATATTTGAAACTTGGAATGTGAATAGTTATTTCTGATAACTTGCCTGAAATCTTTAGGACTAATATGCTGTGTTTTGACCTTGAGAACACATACTTCAGTGTCTTCAGCATATGGGAAATACTCAGTTGGGAGAATTATGTTGCAAATCATGCCCTCTCTCACTTATTTATTCAGGTTTGCCAGTAGCCTTGAAAGTCTTCAGTGTATTTTGTGGCAGACATGTATCTAAGAAGGCAGGATATTCTACTTTCTTAATCATAAAGAGCTCATTCTATAATTTGTTATCCTGGGACTTAGAATTAATTAGGTGCCAACTCAGAATTTACCAGGAACATTTCTAGACATGATTGCATTTGTAGGACTGTTTATCCCAGGCAGGTATGCCAAATATCAAATCAGGTGGATAAGTGCGAGAGAAAACAGCGAGAACACTTCTAAGGTTATAAAGCTGTCTTGTGTTGATGAGATATTCTGAATTGTGTGTTTCTTGTGAAAGCCTTTTCTCCATTTCCTAAGTGTGAGCGCTTAGGTTCTTGCTCAGTTCATTTCTTCTGTCTGAGATGTTAAAGGAAGTTGGGATATTCTGGTCATTAAGGTTTTTTACTGCCCAGATTGAAGGCTGTGATGGAGAACATGATCAGAGTCGCAGATGGCATAGCACACTGTTTTGGGCCACCAGCTGGTGCTATAATTGCATATTAGTTCAACTGTAACTTCAGGTCCTAATAAAGTTATGCCTGCTCTCGGAGTGTTTCTCAGACGTGGGACTGGAGCTGCGGTCTAGAAACACCTGAGCCAAATCCACAAAATTCGTTTGAAAAATTAAATTCATTTGGCTGGTCGATTCTTGCTTCATACGCCATCCTGAATGGTAACCTGCTGATCTGAAAATGAGATAATGACTGTTGTTGCATAAATGTGCTGTATAGATGTTATCTATGTGTGTTATAACCAAAATCTCTATCTATCTATCTAAATAAATGATACAAGGTGCTGACTTGCCTCGCTGATCGAGGTAATGATGCTTACGAAAGGGCTCTGTCCGTTCCTGGAGAGTTTTCAGAAAGGGGTACGTGCAACTCTTGACCGAGGGTACGCTCTGCTGGTTGCAGGGCTCAAGGGCTGAGCTGCCTGTGCACAGAGACACTCCTGAACTACAAGTGTCAAATTTATCTTGACAAGCCTAACCTTTTCAGGAACTTCTGTGAGATTTCATTTTTCTAAATATTTCATTGCGTGGCTTACATTATTTTCTTACCCCCTATTGCTTTTTTATGTATGCTGCTGCCTTCCCAAGTGATTTCCTACTTTTTGTCTGCAGGTAATTCCCCAGTCTAAAGGGTACTTCTCTGAGCTAAGCTTTCTAGAAAGCTAATTGAAGTTAATTTTTCCTTTTAGATTTCATCTACCTCCATTTTATTTTTTATTTACATGGTATTATTTTAGATGCCAAAAACATAGTGCTTTTTTTTCTTTCCTCATTGTTAGTTGGGTAATGATGAAAGGTAGCCGCTATCTCCTTTATGGGATCTCTTGTATCTTGCTATCAGGACAGACCTATTTGTGTACATGCCTGTATGGGCCTGCATCATCTGGGCCGGGTTATTACAAACAGCTCCCATATGACAACCTGCAGTTAAAACTCATTTATGCACTCTTTTGTGACAAGCTGTTTATAGATAGGCTATAGATATAGATAGATATAGATAGTCACAGAAAAGGGGGGTGAAATGGTGAATCTTAAATTCACAGTTACCTGCGGAGTATAGGTTTTTACAAACATTCCTTTCATACTTTGGAGTAGATTTGCCACTTAGTAATTCATAACTTCTTGGTCAGTTGCTAGTAATGATACGATTTGAATTGTTTTGACGAGGCCAGTATGAATGCTGGTTGGTACGTAAAGGAGTTGAATTTCTGTTTTACGCATCTGTTTTTAAGTACTACTTTTATATATGTATTTTTAATTTTGTATGAAGGTATTCCCTCTTGGTTTATACTGCTACATAAAATACTTATTTTGTATTTTCACCAGCCTGCTGCATAAACTGAATGTCTTGACCTGATGCACCATTTTTTTTGTGGTGTCCAAGGTTCTGCTTCAGCTCTGTAAAGGCTTCTCTGTCTCTTACCTGCTGGGTTAAAGGATACACTGATGTTCACAGTGGGTCCCCCTATATGCTGTGTTTTGTAAGGAATTGTGAACGTTCGGTCTAGGCCCTGACTTTGCCAATTGCTACAAATGCTCACTTTCCACAAAGCAAGCTTACTAATTCTTTTTCTGATTCCTATTAACCAGGAGGAGGTAGGATTCCATGTTGCTGCTTGTTATTGCACTAGTTCCATTTTGATATATTCTTTAAAATGACTGCTGAACTTGGGAAGTTTTTGGGGGGTGGTACAATGAGGAACGCAGGGGTAAACTGTGCCATCTGCAGGAGCAGCATTACTCATAAATAGTCAGGACTGATTCCACTTAAGCCGAAGTAATACTTAAATGTTTGTTTTTAAAGAGAATTCTTGCTGTTGTAGCTTGTCAAGATCTGTGTGTCCCTACTTGCTCTAAGAGATATTAGTTGTTAACGCTGACTGATGTCTCTGCTAGCGGAAGGAGCTGCGTTGCCATATCTAGATTTAAATAGACACAGCATCCTGCTGTGAGGCTGACTACTGTAAGGAAAGCAGCTACTGACATTCAAGCTACTGTTTTTAATGAGGCCTGGAACTGATTAGTCTGCCTAGATCACGGGCAGCCTTTGATCAATGGAATAAAAGCTGAAGTAACTAGTTCCTAAACCAAACCAGAAGTTTGACTGGGTTGTGCAGTGGATTCTGCTGACAGCATGGCTGGCTGGTTAGCTGGGGCTTCTGTTCTCCTGCTGTCTGAAACAGCCCTTCTGTAGGTTTCCAGTTTGTGATTCACTTCTGGTAATCAGAACCTTGAGTTCCCCCAGCTTATTTTTTTCTTGTTAAGAATCTGTCAAAATTCTGATTTTTGTAGAAGTCGTGAAGCACTTCTGAAGAACTTTGTGTGAGAAGGGGAAGAACTGCCTGAGTAGCACGTGCTGCTCATAGCCTGGCTTTGTGTTATCCTAACCAGCACGATGGTAGATGGATTCAGAAGTGTACGGTCTGATAAATATGATTAGTCATATGATTAATGCGCACTTACTGGCATGTAGTGTCTGAGAAACCCTGTTGTAAGTCTTGAAAGACTTTATCTCAACAGTCTTGCTTGATTATTTTTTTTAGATTTTTTTTCTAAAACAAATAATGACTCACTACATAGAGGCAGTGAATGCTCTCTTTTCTGTAGAGGAACAGGGAGAATGAACAGTTTACCTTTTTGCAATAAGAGTGAAACTTTATAAAGACAAAACCAAAAAAAGTGTGTGTGTGGAAGTTAAAAGAATATAATTTCCTTAAGTCTATAACAAATTTGTTAGTGTTTTATGGAGTATTGCTGTTTCATTTCATGCATACAGGTGTGTAAACTCTGTTCTGTTGACTTTGTTTCATGTTACATTAACCAGATCTTACTGTTAAACTTCATCCTATGATTTTGGAAAAGTGCACTTGGACAATTGTTTATGCATAAATGGAAAATGGATTATAATCTATGAGGGACCAGCGGAATGAGCTGTGGTTGTAGTGTATACCCACATATGGCATAAAACAGGAAAAAAATAAATCTATTATCTCTGTCTGCCTGGTTTTGTGTGCTTACTTTAATTTAGCAGTGGATGACACATGTTGCAGAATATGGATGTGTAGCTACTCTGAAAGTGCAATATTGTGTGATTGTGTGAAGGCCCCTGCCTTGCGCGTTGCTTACCTAAAAGAGGCCTTTTATAGGGTGGGTAACAACTGAAGATAACCAAATGAAACAGCATTCTGTAGCTGTCGTTACCAAACTGTGTGCAGATCAGTTTAGTAGTGTATGTAGCCTGAGTTTAAAAAAAGCAAACAAAAAATGACTCCCCCTGCCCTTTGTTGACAGTCTGAACTTGCCAATGCCAGCAGTAAATACAGCGCATCTTCTGGAACACCCCAGGTGGGGGGTAAGATTCCCAAAGCTTTTACAGGAGGTAAGATGAAGGACGCACCCTGCGTGGTTTAAAGATTAAACTTCTGAATGTACTTGTTAGAAGGGTGTCATGACGCTAGAAATACAGCCCAGTAGTAAAGGCTGTAAATAGCAGAACTTTGTCCTGTGGCATGGGGTTTAAGGTATCTTAGCACTTAAATGACTATTGCAGAGAACGACAAAATGATGATTAAAAATAATGCAAGACTGCCTGGAAAAGATGGTCTCTAAAATGAGGATATAGCTGCCGAGGGAAGGTAATACAATGGCTAGACTGGTCTAGGATTAAGAAAGATGCATTAAATTTCTTGATCCATAGCAGCTACCTTGTACAACGACAAAGGTCGGTGGGATGCCAGCTGGATTGTGCTGCTTTTATACTTTAAAACCTTTTCCAATGGTTACTGCAGTATTAGATGAACTAGTGAAAATCCATGTACAGATAAAGCTTTTTGGCACTTCCAGTTAATACAAACCTAAACAATGGGTGTACTGATAAGGAGTTGTTATTTTCTAGCACAATCATTTTCAGCTCACCTTTGCATTACAGTTACTCAACCAAATACTTTATTAGCACAAATCACCAATGAATACATAATTATGTTTTTAAATATTCATTTTCCAGTTGGAGTTGATGAATGATTTCTCTTCTTCTGCAGTTTGAAAGTAGTGATTAGTATAGGTCTCCAGCTGTTTGTGCTTCTGCTGTATTTTTAATACTAAAACCTCAGAATAAAAGCCTTAATTGGCTACAGCTGCTCTTCTGCTTGGGCTGCTTGTATTGGTGTTTTTTGGACTGAATTTATACTTCAAATTTAATGAGAGGCGTTTGCTTATATAATAATTCACTGAAGAAACAGAAGTAAAAAAAAAAAGAGATTAGCAGAAAAAAAATGAAGTACAAAGTAGTATTAACCTGTGCGCTACTTTTGGTTTACACACTGTGCTTTTCAGTGGGAGTTTGGGTATAGTCAGTTACACTCCCTAAATATGAGGAGATAGAATAACTGGCATCTAACTGTAAGTATGGTACTTGGGGTGGGGGGAAAAGTGTCTAAACATCCCTTCCAATTTTGACAGTAGTGTAATAAACACACTCTTATTGGGTCTGGTTTTAGATCTTATTACTGTTTTGAAAATTTTATTTTCCTTTTTTTCCTAGTAAAGGAAGCTGGTAAGTGCTTTTCTCTGTGCCCTAAAAGGAAAAAAAAATACTTTTGTCAGAACTTTAAGGGACTTCCTGAGCTGTGTTGATAATACTATTGTGTATAAAAACTTTTACACATTGTAATTTATTATGTATTTTATTATGCATATACTAAAACATATTAAAAACCATCTCTAGTCTTTTTTCGAGTAATGTTGTTTCCAGGTTTAGCTTGTTCTGGAGTCAAGTCTTGTGCCCAAATACCCACAGAAATTTACATGCAGAGATTTGGATTTGTTGAATAATTATTCGTGCCTGTTCGTACAGATGTACTGTGTGTACAGATTATCCGGTGTGTGAAAGTTTTGAACTGAAAGGACTCTTAGGAAAGTGTCCTTTTGCCATTATTACCAGTAAATGCGATGCAGTTTGCTTTTAAAACTTGAGGATAGAGGTAGTAATGGAACAGAAGGTCTTCAAGTGAACATGAATATGTCCTTGTATTGCTGTAGTTCTTACTGTTTAACAGATTAAAACGTGAGGTTAATGTTATTGTGGAAATGAGTTAACTTTCTAGTCTTAATTCAGGTTTTGTCTCAACCTGAACGTTTGTAAAGCAGAAAGAAAACTGGGGAGACAACTGAATACATCAGTCAGGAACAAGAAACCAATGCAAACAGCTGCTTGTTGTTTAACTTGATAACTATTTTTCTGGTACGAAGGTAGATATAAGAGATAACATTTAAGAAGCTAACACACAAACCTCCTAAAATGGGGGAAATGTTACAATCTTAAAAAATTACGCTGCCAAGAGGTATCAGATACTATGAGCTGCTTTGTCTGGAAAAGCTGTGGATATTATCAACACCTTTGGGACCAGTTTTATAAATTCTGTTGATCAATTTTAACTGATGTGAGCGTGCATCATGTTTTAGTAACTCAGATATGTGTGTTTTCTGCTATGGAGTAAGATTGTTCTTCTTTTTGCCGCAGGGTAACCATTTTTTATAGAGTTTTGGTAATAGACCATCTATTTAAGAGAGGCAAGATGTGTTGAAAAATAGCCTGTCTTACAGAGATGACAATTCAAATGTCAGTTTATACTAGCTACTCTGTGTGGATTAAAAACAAAAGGCAACCTTCAAACAAGTGCTGAGAGCACGCTTCTGCATTGATGCGCTTATGTTGAAGGGCTGTGTGGTTCTGCTGCTTCACCTTTATTGCGGTAGGCACGTGACTGAGCAAGTCAAACGGCTTCTACTTAATGGTTCATGGTGTGTCTCAATCATCCCTATTTCTAGGACAAAACATTACATGTATTGAATGCACAAATGTTAATGTTAATTATTTACTAGATTGAATTAGTTACTGCAATTGTCTGTTGGTGTTCAAAGCTGAAAGTGGGTCATAGAGACTCAAAATACTTTTACAGTGGATTCTGGCATTGATTTTCATATTTCTGCTTATGCTGTTTGTTCTCTAGTAGTTGGAGAAGAGCAGAACACTTCATTTTGCCTGTAGCTTCATAAAAATAGAAGTAACCTCTCCATGCTGTTAGAGTTACAGTAGCACTTGTATTTCAGGAGAGAGTGAATTCCTCCAGCAGCTCCTGAAAAAGGGTTTTCTCTTTAAATCAAGCATGATTACCATAAAACAGTGGCTGTGTTTTTAGATCAAAACACCTTTGCCACCTTGTCTTCAAAATCATTAACTGTTGAAGCCAAACTTCAGACTTGAGGAAATGCTGAAATTTTTGCTGTTTGGCCAAAATAACACTGTATGAAGGATATTCAGGGGTAGAATGATCACAGGTCTGAATGATTAAGTTAATGATTAGGTTAAGTTGCATTTAAGAGTGTACAAAAGTACACTTAGATCTAAGGGATTAGATTTCAGAAAGGCAAGCTTTAGTACCTTGATTGAAGTATATTAGTAAAATTTGCTGGAAGATGTGAGGAATTGGGAGGGAGGGTAGTTGAGGCAGGGCTTTGTTCAAGTTAGAATCTTAAATCTTGACTGACTTGAAACCTGACTTGAAGGGCTTCTGGAATAGATAACTTTTGCTTAACTAACTGCTTCAAGAAGGATATTACTAATAACTAGGTTATAGGAGTGAAAAAAAATTCGCTTGTTTAAAAACTGATGTTTAGAGACTAAATGGTGTGGGGAAGAAATAGGACTTAACATAATGCTGGATTAAACTTGAAAAAGATTCCAAAAGTAAGAGCATGTGTGTGTGGCAGGGGAAGAAGGAACTGATGGGAATGTTACAACAGTTCGCTGTGCTGCTGTGATGAAATGCCAGGTTAGGAAAGTTCTTCATATTAAGTCTTTCAGATATGGAAAATCGTTACCTCTTCTACGTCCTTCAGCATACACTTGTCGCTTTCTGAAGAAGAGTACGATGAAGTAGAGTAGACATAGCAAGAGACCAAGTTTTTAGTAGTTCAGTTATTTTAGGGTACGGAAGGTATTTCACAATTGACTCAGAAAATTGATGTGTTACTTTGTCTTCGATGCTTTGTTACTGCTGTGAAAAATAGAAAAACCCATTGTGCTAGATAGGGCATGCTTTCTGAGAACATTAGCATTACTAACATGATGGATACTTCCCTGGTTTTGCAGTTGTCTATAAAAAAACATAAGTAAACTTTCAGTAACTTGAGACCACCTGTCTAGCTGCATCATTTGGGAATTAAATCCGGAGTTGAATACTCTGTACTTCTGAGGTATTTCCAGTGCTGAGTGCTAGGAGGGAGGCCGGGATGCTGAACAGGCACTGCTGTTTAAACTAAAAACTGAGTTTCTTTAGTGGAAGATGTCCTTCTACGTGAACAAGGAGCATCTGTGCTGACTTACCAGGCACAAAATTTGTCGGTACTGTGGAACTTCGTTATGCAATATTGTAACGATGTCATGTTCACTTTTCAGTATCTCAGATGCTGGCATCTTCTGTTGTGTTTTGTAAATACTGACCGTCATCTAAATAAAGCCACCATTCATAAGGCTGGTGTGTATATATATACGTATTTTTTTTTTTGTTTTGAATTCTTCCCTGGGTTTCTTGTAAATAAATCCTGTGCCCTATGAGCTGCTGTGTGAAAATGCAGACTACTTGTCAGTTCTTACACTTTTGTTCTAGCAGGCCATGAATCGGGTGGGTGTCTGAAGCATACAGGAAAAAAATGCTGTGTTTTGAAATGGGGCTTTTCTCGTCCATTGTTTCTAAACTGGGGAGAAGCATCTCTCTGGTGAGCGTATTTTCTGTGTAAATGACGTGCGGGTTTCCTTGTGACCTCTCTTCAAGGTCTGCTGCAACCGTGTGGTTTGATTTGGGGCCAGCTCAGAATAGCAGCAGAGAATGCAGTGCATCCGCTGCTTGTTGGTAGCAGGGATGACGTGTGATGAGAGATGGGCGAGATCTGGAAGCAGCGGCACTAGTGAGGAAGTGGAGTTAGCCATGGGCTTGGGCTGCGGGGAGATGGCTTTGCCCAGGGATTTGAGAACAGCACCTGTCTGAAAACAGGGAATTGGAGGAGTTGGTCACCTTATCCAAGGATTGTGGAGTGAGAGGTATTGCTGGGGCAAGAAAGCGTAATTGAGAGGAGGAAAGGAAGCAGGAGAGAGGAGGTAAAAGAATGGAGCGGTTGCAGCAGGTAGCGCAGTAGAAATGAAAAGGGAAAGCTTTGTGTGAGGACAAAAGGAAGAGAAAGTGGTTGTGAAGAGCTGTGGCATGCAGGAAAGTTGGGCTGATCTAACCAGTTTTTCATTGAAACAAACAGTTGAAGAGTACTGTGATCAGCCTTGTCAGGTATTTGTCTAATTTCTTTTTTTTTGAGAAAGAATTCCCTTTCACTTGAGATTCTAGCAGCTTCCTTTGTTAACCATCTTGGTGCATAACTACAGTCCTTATTGATTTCTTTTAATACTTGACTAAACATCTTAAATTTGTAAAAAAATTTTTTTTCTCCCTTCCTTTTTCTGGACATGCAGAAAAATTACTCACCTGCTCTTAAAAAACATGCTTCACTTTTCCTGCCTTACTCTAGTGAGAGTACGAATTGGATTCCCTACCGTGTGTTGCTGGGTGCTTTTTTAAAAAACAAGCATTGGGGAGGAGGAGAGGAAGCACGCTGGGATTGTGAGTATTGCCTATAGTATGTTCGGAGTAATCCTTCCACTTCATTTTTGAATAGCAGTGTTTCCGTTCACATAACGTGCCCAGATTTCTCTGTCTCACTTTGTTATACCTCGAACAGTTCATGGGGTGTGTATTTAATAGTAGAAAGAATTATAGGAAGTTCAGGGAGATCTATAAATTGTTGAAGATTGAAAACTTGGTTCCTTTGATGTAGAAGGGAAAGTACTGAGAGGTTTCCTTTATCTGGATCTTACCAAATCCTTCAGTTCAATGTTTTTTTTTTGTTGTCTCCAAATATGGATGGAACGAGTGAGAACACTAGTGTTTTGTTTCCCTTTCACGTACAGACTCAACGAGCCACTTTGCTAATCATAACAGCATTTTATGAAGCTATTTTAGACTATTTAAAATATTTTAAACTATTTTAAATATATTTAAATATATTTAAGCTATTTTAAACTATTTTAAATATTTTAAACTAAACTATTTTAAACATTGTTTTGTAGTACAGGTCAGTGCTATAAATAATTCATGGTTTATTTAAACCTCTCAGTTTTAGACATTGAGCATTAGAACTTTTGGAGCTCTATAAATGAATGTCTTCATGTACTACACAAGGAGAGGCTGGTTGAAACCGCAAGTGTGAAATGCGTGATGTTAATCTGTGGGAAGAATGTTCCAATAAAATGAGGTGCCAAAACAGTAACTGTCATAAATAAGGAACTTCTGATGACATGTCTGCAAATCAGTGGGACCTCCTCAAAGAATTTTTATTTTTTTTTTTAGAACTGTAGTGTGATTTAGCCAACGTGGGAGTTCCGGGAGTTCATCTGTAGCAGTCCCCTGCTCAGACCAGGCCATCGTCAAAGTTAGGTTGGGTTGCTCAGGGCCTTGTCCAGCTGAATTTTGAAGTCTTTGAGGATGGAGATTCCACAGCTAGCCTCTCTGGCAGCCTGTTCTAGTTTTTAATAGCTCTATTGGTGCAACTGCTTGTTTTGTGGTTGAAAGCTCTTCTTTTTTTTGCAACCCTTGACCATAAGTCTCATCCTTCTCTTGTGCACTTTTGAGAAGAGTCTGACTGTGTTCTCTATAATGACCTGTTGAGTGGTTGAGAATGGCAGTTAAGTGCCTGCCTTTTAGCTTAAGACTAAAACACAGCTGTCTCAGCTTCTCCTCATACATATTTTTCTCTGGCCCTTTAATGTTTTTCTGTTTGGCATACTCCAATTTGTCTAAGTCTTCCATGTACCAAGGAGCTCCAATCTGGACACAGTGTTCCAGACATGATATTACAAGTGCTGAATAGAGGGAGATAATCATTTTCTACAGACTGGTTGTTATGTAGTCACAGGTGCAATTTTTTGCTCTTGCCTTTGAATTTGTTGAGGCTTCTGTCAACCAGTTTCTTCAGCCTGCTGAGACTCCTCTGAATCACAGCTCTACTGTTCAGCGTATCGATCTCTTTGGTTCGGGGCCAGCCATCCACTGGGTTGCTGAGATTGCATTCCATCCTGCTTTCTTGGTCATTAACGAAGACATTAAACAGTATTAGCTATTGACCCTGAGACATTCAGTAGCTTACCAGTTGAACTTCAAAGTGCTCCTCACTGTAACCCTTCCTCCCCCACACTTTGTAGCCCACACAGGACTTCAAGTCCTGTAGAACGCTGTGCCAAAAGCCTCGCTAAAGTCAAATTAAGCGACATCACTCCCTTTGTTGGCAGAGCAAATCATCTTGCCAGAGAAGGCAGTTGGGTTGATCAGGTACAATTTGCTATTGAATATTCTTGCTGGCTGTCCTCAGCTGCCTTCTTGACTTTCAAATGGTTGTACCAGGGCCTCTTGGACTATTTGCCCTCTAACGTAACAAAGATTATGCTGGCTGCCTCTGTCTCCCTTCATTTTTGTGCTTGCACTTTTTTAGTATGTTCATGAGTACGCCTTTTTCCAGCTGCCAGGAACTTGATCACTTCTTAAAGCTGTTAGTAGTCTCAGAATGTCATACCTTGTCGCCTCCACCCTTGTTTGGTGCGTGTCATTAATTTCAAGTGAATTTCATATCCTCCATGTTGAAAAGGAGCTCCTGACTTAAACTTCCTCTACCACAGATAGTAAGTACTCAGTTCCTCCAGATTGCAGTGAAGCATGTGCACCTGGGAAGTCTGGGAAGAAAACCTGTTTGTAGAGACCGAGGCAAATACACGTAGTCTCTTCTGTGTCCTTTGCAGCCAGATACCCTGTCTTGCTTCTGTAGTGGATCCACATTTTCTTTGATTGGTTCGTATTGATGTCAATGCAGTGTTTAACTGAGCACTTGTTTTTAACTAAGTAGGCTTAACTTTGTGTTTTTTAGGTGAAAGTAAGTTTTAGAAAGGCATTTCATACAACAGTCTTCTTTGTAATGAGCTGTGAATTGCATATTTGTATATTAGCACCAGGGCTGTAATGTCTCAAAGATCAGCCATGTTTGCTTTACACAGCTCTGTACGTAAGAGGCATCGATAATATTAAATAGGTTATGTAAAAATGCTACTATCATACTATTTCAAGAGAAGATGGGTGTTCTTTATCTGGAAGTAAAATGAGTTACGTGATCTACAGCAATGGGAAGGTAATGATGGATTCTATTGCAGAGTGTTCAAGGACTCGGATTGCCCTGGGAGTCTGGGCTTTGAAAGCTGTGATTTGTACCATGTGTTGAAAGCTTAAGAAATAACGTACGGTCATTTTTTTGTTAAAACACATATAGAAGATTAGGAAATGTATGTTAAATGTCGGAAATGACAAAATCGTCAACTACCGTCTATCTAGCTGCTAAAGATAGTGGTGTTTTTTCATGCCCACTGAAGACCTTACATTACATAGTATGACTGGGCTCAGATTTGTAGAATTGTAGCAAAGAAAAAAACAAACCATCAAAAATAGATTATTTATAGGAAGGAAGTATCTGGCTAGCTTTCGGCACTGGTCTTAAGTTAAAGGATTTGAACTTATAAAGCTATGATTCTTCCTTTTCAATAAAGGTATTGGTTTTACGGCTGTTACCGTTGTTCAATTACAGCAGACTGGTGCTTACAAATCGGTTCATTACCGAATTGTGCTCTGGAGCTTGTTTTCCATTTGCTTTGTCAAAAAGTATACAAACTGAGAATCCTGACTTTTCAGGATGTTAGGGTTTTCTTTATAAAAATTTGGTATATGGTATATCTTCATAAAAATCTGTCTCAAATTGGATGAAAGACCACGATAGCAATCTTGTGCTCCTGTTTCAGTCTTGAGTAAAACTGCTCTCCAAGCAGTATTAGCCAGCCTGTGACAGAACCTTTGGCTTGCAATGCCACTGTATTGAAAATGCATTGAGGAAACTTAATCTAGTTAAATTACTGCGTAGATTCTGCATAACCTTCTAGTGTAAGTAAAGTCATAAATGCCTTTCAGAAACATGTTTGAAGAATGAGTGGAAAAATTGATTTGAGTGCAACATTTTCAGAAAAAATATCTGGATAAATTAATTACCAAGAATGCCATGTCTAAGAGAACATCCTGTGTAAGAGGATAAAAGAAAAAAATAATACGAATGAGTGCATGGAAGAAGCATAACCTGAATTATCCTCTTTTGTATTTCTGAAGAGACTAAACATAAGGTTGGTTATATTTCAACAGGATAATAAGAATGTCTAGAAAGATTTTTTCCACCCTCTCCTCACTACAAATCCATTGTTATGAAATAGCCAGGCAATGTGCTCCCTACAATGGCAAAGAGCATCTCTGTAGTCCTCCCATGTCGCCTGACCTCACTTCCAGCGTCCGTATTCTTTTTTTTTCCACCTAAACTCCAGTGGATTCCTGCTTAGCCATGCCAGCCTTCTTCCTCATCTCCTTGACTTCCCACATTTTGGAATTATCCTTTTAATGTGCTTCCAGTCTGCAAACTTTTGCTTCAAAGATGATGGTATTTCCTTTAGTAAAACCTAGCCTTCTGATGCTATTCTCCCTCTGCTCCTGTGCTTTGGATCTGAAACTTTAGTTACTTTTAAACTTTGCTTAATCTGTATTAGATATGATACTCGTTTTAGTGGTGTGTATTTGCTAGATGTCTTAATGTCATCTTCAGCTTGAGATGAAAATTGGAACGTTGACTCCACAGATGGTTTATGTAGTTAAGCTTGGGATGGAGATTGCAACTGTAAGTTATATGTTTATATACATTAATATAATATTGTATACTGTTAATAATGATTAATCATATATAGCTAGTTCCATGCTACCCAAAATCCATGGTTGTGAGTCTGCTATTATTAATTCCTATCAATGCTTTGCTTTTATTAAGGTTTATCTTTGTAACATGGCTGTTTCTTGCCTTGACTGTCATCGTATTGTCTGTTAAATATCCCTTATTCCCTTTGAGTTTGAACAGGTTAAGAATTAGCACATACATCAATTTTTTCTGGAACCCACCTATCCCTTTAAGATAGACCACATATAAAACCCTAGTTAATACATAAATCAAAACTTTACTGTGTTCTTCTTCCTACTGAAACTTTCATGTAATTTCAGTGGCTTTTTTCCACTTCTTGCACTGCTTGTGTCCGAAACACATTTATTCCAATTTCTCAGGTGCCTATTTCAGACTGTTTTAATGTGTGCTTTCTCTCAATATCACTCATTTTAAAAAATAATAATTTGTACAGAAATTTTCAGAAGACTCATATTTCTAATATATTATGAATTTTGAGCATCTGACTCAGGCACGTGTCTTCAAACTTAAATAACAGTTCTGAATGAAAAGAATTGCTGAATTTTATGTGAACTAGCATGAGAAATCTACAGGTAGGACTGAATTGCCAACTCAGAATGACTGCATGTCCCCTGCATAGCGTACTTTTGTGTTAAATATGGTAGCGTGCAACAATATTTTAAAAAATAAAGGAAAATACATGGGTTATAAATTGGTAATTCCATGTTGAAAAATAATGACTCTCATTTGAGATTAAGTTGTTCAAAATAATACTTTTTTTCTACCTGAGTGTCTTGGAGTGATTTCCTTAGTATTTTTGATGGTCACCTGCTGCCAGGGAATAGTTCGCTGCTAAAACTGTGAAACTGAAAGAACAGATTTTTTGGAAGAGAAATTTATTCGTAAATTACTTACTGTAAGAACAGACTGCTCTTAAATTAATGTTAAGTGATTTTACGCGTGAGTTGAAAAGCAGTTTTCTTTGTGGAAGGTGTTTATTGAGCAAAGGACGTTTAGTTTCAATAAGCTGTATACGAACTGAAATTCTGGAACGTAGTGTTGCAGAATACTGTGCCAAAAGCAAAGCTTCACTTCTTTGCAGGCGTTTAATCCCAATGGTTAGATTCAGCTTCCCTTGCTCCTCAGCAGTCGTGTTTTTTAATTCTAGTTGGGACTTTCCCATGCGGATTTCCCTGTAGTTTCTTGTGTTGCAGCTAATTTGTGTTCTGAGTAATTCATAAGAAGAAGTGGGAGAGATGAGTGATTATCCCTATCAGAGAGTAAAAAATGGGGGAGAGGAATGAATCTGTTATCAATCAAAAGTTTTTCTAGTCAAAGGCAAGTGCTAACTCATGAGAGCTGTTAATGAAACAATGTGGAGCTACTCCCTCTGCTTTGACCTCCCAGTTGAATGGTAACTCTTGTAGGAGTTTGACCTGCTATAAGAAATCAACAACCACACTGGTTCTCGGGGTTTCATAATGTCAGAAGAAGAATCTGCATGAAAATCGGTCATGAGGTACATAAGCTGGTCTCAGATTGCTCTTGCTCTAAAGCCTTAAATAGCAAGTTAAATACTGTACTGTCTGAGGTGGTGGAGTGGACAAACCACATCATTTGAAGCTGGATGCAAGCAACAACACGACTAGGTTCCTTTTGCTGTGCCAAGCACACAGTGCTTCGTGCAACAACGTATTCAGCTGGGTTTTTGCAGTGCCATACAAAAAAAAAAAAAGAGGGTTTCTTATTTTTCCTCTCTAACTTACCAGTTGAAAGGTATCTTATTTGAGGGCATTGGAAAGTTTAAAAAAAAAAAAAAAAACACACTTTTAAGGTGCTAGCAAATAACTACTGAGTTAAGCCAAATGAGTTGTTTAGAACACACGCCAATTTTGTAAAGTATGTGTTGTTGACAGAAAGTAGGGGTGCAGTGCCAAGTACGTATTTTTTTAATAGTGAAGTGGAGAACATACATTTTCATTGTACTATGCCAGTAGGGGTTCAGGAACAAGTGGGAAAAATCATCTTACAAAACACCACCAAGACATAAAACTTGATATTTGGACCAGTATTCTGTTGCTTTATAAAAATGTGTATTTTAAGACGTCAGTATTAGAAGTGTTTGGAGTTTTTCTAGCTTTGTGCCACGCAGTTTGAAAATCCTAAGTAGGCACTTGATGAATCAGCGTCTTTCCATTCCTTTCTGCCCTACAAAGACTGCACATTTTAAGAAGGTTGTGTTTCTATGAATTGAGAACATATGAGCCAAAAAAAAAAACCCCACTGAATCACCAGAAGTAGTAAGTAGCGGGATATGATTTTCAAAAAATAAACAAAATCCAACCCTAGTTGTTAACATCACTCAGACACTGAAGAGCAATCTCAGCTTTCCCTTGCTTTGGTTTTTATATTTAATTGAATCACTTTTTCTGTGGCTGCAGTTCTGCAGTTTTCCATATGCATTTGAGCATTTACATCACTTTATCATTTTCTCTACCTCAGTAGAGGGGGGGAAAAACGAGCGTTGCGTTTTGGGCCAGGTGGGGAAGGCTTAGGTCAGCAGACTTTATTGGTGTCACTGTGCACTGAACTTAAGAATTTGGGATGTGAGAGAAGGACTGCGTTCCATCTGGGCGAAAGAATCATGTCAGGGTTCAGTTTGCTATGTTTTTTGAGCTTTCCATATGATCTCATCACTGGAGGAGGAAAGTATATTCTCCCATAAGAATAATCTTATACTTATGACTCCTTACTACTATGTTTTTTTTTTCTGTGAGCTTTTTGAGTGCCAGACCTCCCCTTACTCCCCCCCACACCCAACAAAAGCCAAACACCCTGTCTTTAGCTTTATATAGTATTGCTGTAGGTGGACTTATCCAGAATAATGGTTGGGTTTAACAATCAGTCTTACATTTTTGTCTATAGAAGAACTGTTCCTAACATATATTTATCTAGCTATTTGTCAAGCTTTAGATTTTGGGAAGAGAGCTTGTATGCTTCGCCTTCCTGAGGTTTGGTAAGCACTGTTTTGCATGAATCCTCCCCTGTCTAGATATAATTTCATACACTTAGTTTAGTAAATTTACTTGGGAATAGATAATCGTTTAATTTTACTTAGTTAAGATTTAGATTGTCACTTTGGTTCCCCAACCCGCTTCCCCAGTAAGTTGGCAGTCAGCTCTTGAACAGCTGTGTGTTTTGGCAGCCGCGTGTGAAGCTGGAGAGAGTTGCCTTCCCTTATTCTCCTGCGTACCCCAGTGAATGTTTCTGTTGGGGAGGTATAGGCTAGTCCAAGTATAACCGTTACACCAGTACAACACATGAGAAAAAGAAAAAAAAATTGTAGAGGCAAGTAAACAAAGGATGCCTTTGAAGGCCTAATGACACGGCAAAGAGATGAAGACCTTTTCCTTTTGCTCTGGAATGTGACCGTAGAGAATTTTTGTTTCCCCAGTCTGTCCATAAAAATAAGTCTTGTAATCACACCAAAATGGTTTTGATGCAGTGAAGGATTATGGGCATTTAAAAAAAAAAAATGTATTATAGAGCTCATGTATAAATACTGAGGTGAGTGAAGACCTGTCATGTGTTGGAAATACAACAGAGAAGTGTAATAAGCTTGGAGAGCAAGAAATATAACAGGCAGTCTTGTGATTCGTTTGGCTCCTGCACCTTTGAACTGAAGTTTATGTTTAGTAGAGGAATACAAAGGGTGTTGGGTCAAGTTCTAGTAACAGCCTTCATGTTAAATTTGGCATTTTCCCAGGAGAGGGTGGATCAAGGAAAGCAAACTAAACCTTGTTTTTTTATTAGACTTGTCAAGGACGTAGTAATGAGCTACTTGTATAGGTATTGATTTGGTGTCCCTTCAGGTTAGTGGAGTATGGATCTTATTTTTAAAATGTGAATTATAAACTAAGTATTTAAGTCCCCCAAAATGATGTCTCATTGCTGCAATGTAATGTGCTATGCTCAAATGCTGAACTATCACATAAGCACTGAAGAGAAGACCTAAGGATTCTTATTTGCTAAAGCTCACGTATTCATGTTCTACTTGAAAAATAAAAAAGTATTCATTTTAGAGTGTAGAACTTTTACGAAGGGAAAGAAATTGAGTTAATCTCCCCTGCATCTAGTAATGTACAGTTATTGAACCTTGGGAAAAAGAAAAAAAAAAGCTAGCACACCGTGGTGATTTAATTTGTTTCTGATGGTGGTAGTTTCATTTTTCTGTCTTAACTACTGCAGGCTGGTAAACAGAGTGATGGATGGGGGCAACTGCTAGCAGGAGGGGAGTTTCTTATCTTCAGTTTGATACCTGGATATGAAAATTACAGATCAGGAACATTAAAGGTTTAGCTTTAGGATTTGTGTGAAATGATGGCAGAGTGCTTATTTTGTAATAATAGAATAGGTCAATTGGAAATCGTTCATATTTGCCATTTTTTTAAAGGATGTGAATCATCTTGTATCTTTATATGGATAAGAATAACCCACTACTATTAAAAAAGTTATTTCAAATGAAGCATGAAATATTTGTGATCGAGACTTTTGTGTAATATTTCCAGTTATAAGGCATAGCCTGGAAAGTGGAACTAAGAATAGTTTGAACAATTGTTAAAGAAAAGAGAAATGATGCTCAAGGTTATCTTATTTGTGCTCATGAATTGTGCTACTTGAATACCAAATAGCTGTAAAACGAGTAGTATTTTTTCTTATGTTAAATAAAATTATGTAAAAATAGAGCTTTTGTGAAAACTTGGACTTGTGGAAGGACTGTGACAGAGCAGAGAATAAGAAGGCTAAATTTGATGGTCTGTGCTACTAATTAAGTCTGCTCATTTACCATTACTTAATCATTCTTTGGTTCTACCTTGATTATTATTGAAACATATTAGCTTATACTCGGTGTCTCCATTTTTTAATAGAATCTAAATGAAGTTTTGTCTGCCACGTGATTGTGAATCTGAGGTGCATTTTTTTTTGACGAACACTCTGTAGACCTAATGGCTCTGCTTACAAATCGGTATCTAGGTCCTGTCATGTCACCTGGGGTTTATCATGCCTGTGTTGAATCCAGATTCAAATGTAGCAAAGCTATGTTTTGGGTTCAGAAATTGTCTTAAGTTTTCTGTAATACTGCTGCTACGTGTTTTAGAAAACCACAATTATTTGTTTTGTGCTTTGTGAACAATGCAGAGTCTTTCTGGATTTGAACATCGGTAAGATAGTTATGTGCCAGAATCCTATAAATAGAGAAGTCCAGTATGTTCTTGAATTGTCCTCCTCAGATGAGGGAATGTTCTTATCTACCTGTGGCATGCTTTTTAAGGGGACTGTGAAGCACTTGAAACTTGCAGCAAAGTTTATTTTAAGAAGAACCAGAGTCTTTGCATCTAAGCTTTCCTTGTGGATCAGATGTGATCCTTTCGGTCTAAGTGGTAGATTTAAAGATACAACATTTCTCAGTATAGTTCATATATTATAATTTTGCTATACCTATATCGAACTACCTTCTGTCTAGAAGAAGGATGGCCTAATTGGATGTTGTTATCCTATTACGATCTTAGGCGATGAGGCCAGAATATGTGCGGTTTTAGAACTGCAAGCGTATTTCCTCATCTCATCTGGAATCTTTTGCTACCATAAGAAACATAATCTCTCTTCTCCCCTAAACCTGAAAACCATTTAAGCATTTTTCTAGTTGTCGTTGTTGACTGCCATTGCAAATGTGATAGAAAGTGATGCTATGTCAGTGTTATGTTTGACTGGTGCTTTGTCAAAAACATCATTATTGAAAGCTTACAAAGCAGCTGGATGCACTGCAGTATTTTCTTGTGCCAGGAAATGGAAAATGAGATATTGGGAAATGCAGCATTTTTTTCTTTAAAAGATAGGTGAGGGGAATTTGTATTTTCCCACCTTCATGTTTTATGAACAAATATTTCATTACTGTCCCTCTGTAATTTATGAAGAATGCATATCTCTTCAGCCATTTCCATTCTCCAAATGGCAGGCCACATTCCTTGCAAGCCAGACAGCTCATGTGTTTTGGATAATGCTGGGTCTACAGGAGTGCAATGTTCAGAGAACTTGACTTACTGATAAGAAACCATTCTCTTCTATTTTTATTTCCTCTCTGCACTGGACATTTGCTGTAAAGACAATTTGTGTAGTTCCACCCTCACCCCTCCTAATTGTGTGCTTATGGTATGTTCAGCTTTTTTGTGTTTCTATCACGACAATGTTCATGATATGTTCCCTTCTAACTTTAGACTGTACCTTAGCTTCCAGATGACTGTCCACAGCTAATCCTCTTTATGGCAGCAATAAACTCTCCTGATGATAAAACTGTAGCTTTGAGTCATCAATAGAACTGTTCCTTAGGGAGCAAATAAAACATCTAGGTGTTGACTGCAGTAAAATGTCAAAACCAAAAAGCATTTCATTTGTGAGCCCATGAACTTTTGTGTGCTGAACTTCATCCTGGTGTGTGTGTGTATGTATATTTTTAAAATGCGTGCATACATTTTTATTTGATGCCTTGTGCTAACAGGGGCTAGGGCCTTCCAAGCCTCCTCTTGTAGAAGTAATTGCCCCTGGAAAACAAATTGTATGGAGCTAGTACAACTACACCTTCTTTGTTCTTTGGTCTTTGTGGACAACTTTGTCTGTGGTTTTAGCATTTATTTAAAATTCATGGTTGGTGGTGAGGAGAAAGGAAAACATGCAGGGAGAAAACTGCTAAGAAAAGGTGCAAAAAAGTAAATCGCTTCTTGATCTTTCATTAGTCATTATGCCTTTTGTGTTGGCCACAGATTTTCAGAATGGATGCCTGTAAGCAGAATGTCAAAGTGCTAGCAGTTTTGAATTTATGAAAGAGGACTGTGCAAGGAGCATTCCTTTAACTTTTCAAGTAGAAAGGATTTAACCAAAAAGATAATTTGTCTTAAGTAACTTTTATGTTCTAATCTAAATTACTTGTATTTTAACAGTGAACAGAGTATCTGCCAAGCACGAGCTGCTGTAATGGTCTATGATGATGCCAATAAGAAATGGGTACCAGCTGGTGGATCAACTGGATTCAGCAGAGTTCATATATATCATCACACAGGCAACAACACATTCAGAGTAGTGGGCAGGAAGATTCAGGATCATCAGGTAAGTGAATCTTTGAAAACTTTGAATAGAAATTGTAAGCTATTTTTATGATTCTTTTTGACACTAAGAAATAGGTCTTCAGTAATGGGAACTGTAAATAGTAAACTTTTATTTTAACTCAAGTAATGAAAACTGTATTGCAGCTTTTTCCCCCATCAGCTAAGTGTTTCATATACCTTCAAGGCAACATTCCTTGTACGTTCTTCACCGTTCCTTCCTATGTGCAGATACAAAGGGTAGGGAGGAAGACTTCTACACACGTCATCTGGTTCTCCTTTAACCAAAATGTTAGTCTAAGAACTAATGTTCTTCCCTATATTATGCAGTTAGCTGCAGTCTACTTTGGTACCAACAGTTCTTTTTTTCTAGCTGTTTCTGTATTACAAAAAGTTAGATACCTGGTTTCTCATTTCCCCTGATCAGTTAATTAAAAAAAAAAAACAAAAAACAACTTTAGATATTTGGTAATGCTGATCAACTACCACTTTGAGAAGTAGAGAAGAGAGTAGTAATGATCACATCTTAATTTCCTTGATGAAGAATTTAATAGATCTTGAATAAATGGCAAACTAGCACTCTGTTGTGAAATATGATCTGCCTTGTGATAGTTGGGGTGGAGTTATATCTATTATCTTCTTGTTTGAGGAAAATTTCTCTCACCTTTTCTTGATCTTTTATCAAGAAAACCTGAGACATGGAATGATAATCTCACATGTCATTTGTCACTAAATGCGTATTCCAAGTAATAAATAGTATCTGTGCATTTCCCTGAGGACAAATATATATTTTCTTGCCATTAGTCAGGAGATAAAGCTGGGAGGATATGGTTATCCAAGTGCAATACGATGTTCTTAGTGGTTGACTTGTAGCAAATGGTTGTACTGCTGGCTAGAATTCACCAGCTTTTGTGTGAGCCATAACAGTCTTGCAAGATGATACCTTATGATGCATAGAAGAAATCCATGTAAACTGTTACTGAAAGCACTGCAAGTTAAGGGGTTCAGCAGCCACAGTAGGAAGGTGATAACTTGGTTAGAAAAATTCTCACAAGTACTTTGTGAAGTTGATGGAAAACCAAGGTGGTTTCCAAAATCCAAATGCATGTTCACATGCTAGTAAAGAAACTGTTGATGTTACTACATTGCTGTTAGGAAATACTGCATCATTTGAAATGCGAATTATCAACTTTGGTAGTTTAAGCAGAAATACATTACTGAACATTGTCCATCTTGTAGATTACAGGACTGAAATTAACCCACATGGTTAAGGAATAAAAACTAAATGAAGCTGAAACTTGTGATGAAACAGCACTTGAAACTGCTTTAATTTTTCATTATTATAGGTGGTAATAAATTGTGCCATTCCGAAAGGACTGAAGTACAATCAGGCTACACAGACCTTTCACCAATGGCGTGATGCAAGGCAAGTCTACGGTCTGAATTTTGGCAGCAAAGAAGATGCCAATGTCTTTGCAAGTGCCATGATGCATGCCTTAGAAGTATTGAATTCACAGGAAGCTGGTAAGTCTCTTAACTCTACTTTTGGAAGATTGATCAAATAGAGATTGAAAAAAATGAAATCTTTATGCATAAAAGACAGTAAGTCTTGTTTCTAATCATGATTCAGCCTCCAGCCATTTTAATGATTTGGGTGTTTTGTCTGCATAACTGTTTCTGCTTAACAGTGATTCTCAACCTGATTGCCACCCACATAAATGGAATTCCTAAAAACTAACTTGATTTTCATGGTATTTATTACATGTAGGAACTTGCTGACTTATTTTGGTAAATAAGCACCTGACCAAGAAATCTATACCTCTTAATCACAGTACTTTTCAGTCTTCAGGTGGTGTCTATAATATATTCTATTTAGACATTACAGCAGATGGATCATTATAGCACTGGGACACACAGAGGGAGTTCTCATTTTATGAGACTTCTAGACTTTTGTGTTCATGTAACCAAAGAGTTCTTTTGTCCTCATTAATCTTTAAAGGTTGTCTGTGTAACAAGAGAGAGTATTTCTGTGCCAGGTTTCTTTCTCGTGTGTAGAAGAGAAGCTGTGGATAACCTTAGGGCTGTCTCAACTACAGCAAAAAAGGGTGACTTGATAAAGTTCCTTTTCATTCTTACAGCTTTTTCAACACTTGCCTTTAGAAACTAAGCTAGCTAGACCAAGTAGTGCTGTTATGCAGTACATGAGGCCAAAAAATAAAGGATACCTAGAAGTGTAAGGTGTCTTTTGCCAGTTAAAATCATGCAGTTGTATATCATATTCTCCTGCCTACTAGTTGGATGTTTTCTCCTCTAAATCCTCCAGTTCTCCTTTCCCTAAGGGCTATTTGATTGTAAATATTTAATGCACTCCAACTGTTTATTATCTCACAAACCAACATGAGTGGTTGTAACCTTTAAGTTGTCTGAATTGTAAAGAGAATCTTTGTTTCTCCTTCCTGTGATTTTTGACTTGGTAGTAGTAGGTATAGGTGGAAATGTGTTAGCTGCATCACAAACTAGTGGTTGATGCTGTCAGCATTGGCAGAAATAACTGTTCTTATATAACTTTTGTGAGCCAAGAAAGAATGTGACTGGTTCATATTGTCTATTAGTGACCTGTTTCCCAGGCATATCGGTGCTCTAGCTTCCATCAAGATGAAATAAAAAGCAAACTTTAACGTAATGTGCCCTGAAAACACTTCAGCAGATGTCTCAAGATGATTAGCTATGCACTGCTGCTTGTAAAAACATTCACAAGCATGCATATATAAGCTTTTTGTAAGCCCATTATCATTTTCTAACAATGTTGAAAGGTAAGTCCTCATAATGTATCTGTTAGAATACTATTCCAAATTTTCATCAATTGAGGGGTTTATTAGTGTATGGTCTGCATACTAAATATTTTGACTTTTATCAATGTAAGAAGTAAAAAGAGATGATTGAGCAACCTGCTTTAGTGGAAGGTGTTCATGCCCATGGCACAAAGGGGTTGGAATTAGGGGATCTTTAAGGTCCCTACCAATCCAAACAAGTCTATGATCCTATCTTTCTGAACATGACCACTTATATAAGGAAAGTATGATACTAAATGGCTTTCAGTTCAGAAACAAACTAATTGGACTCCCTTGCTCTGAGTTAATGCATTTCTTATATCTGTAGTAGGATGTTACTGCACTCTTTTAAAATTATATAGTCTCCCTCTCCTGAATATATTTGAAAAACGTCAGTGGTCTTTACTGGCATTATTTGAAATTTTATTGAGGATCTCTCTCCCTCTAGTGGATCTGCAAAAGCAAAGAAGTGGCGCATGTAGCACAGAGTTCAGTGACAGCCTTTTTGTCATTCTAATGAGTTTAGAATGCAGAGTGAAAGTGTTTGAAGTTATAGTAGAATAAAGCCATAACTGCAACTGGCAATTTTCTTATTAAAAAAACAACATGGTACATATGTCTCAAAGGACTATAAAGTGATGGGTGCCTTGTCAGTGGAATTGCTTGAAATATGCTGCATGTCTAGTCTTTTCTCTCCCTGATCTACAGTACTGAACATGTGATCATTGTATTTTCTTTTAAGTTTGAACTCTGGTTATTTAAATAAATACAAAAGTTGGGGGGTTTTCACTCTGTTCTGCTTTGAATGGTTGTATTAACTAGTGGCTATGCAACCAGACCCTATTCTTCTGGCGAGTTGAGCAGACCATAGGCTACCTGCACACCGGAAAAGAAAGACAATATGCAGGAGTGTATATTAGCCTAGAATTTTAAGGTAGGCTACTAAAGCTACAAACCCATGCCACATATCTTTTAGGAAACATACTCAAAATCACAGAATCGTCTAGGTTGGAAGGGACCTCCAAGATCACTGAGTCCAACGTCTGACCTAACACTAACAAGTCCTCCACTAAACCAGATCACTAAGCTCTACATCTAAACATCTCTTAAAGACCTCCAGGGATGGTGACTCGACCACTTCCCTGGGCAGCCCATTCCAATGCCTAACAACCCTTTTGGTAAATAAGTTCTTCCTAATATCCAACCTAAACCTCCCTTGGCGCAACTTTAGTCCATTCCCCCTCGTCCTGTCACCAGGCACGTTGGAGAATAGACCAACCCCTACCTTGCTACAGCCTCCTTTGAAGTACTTATAGAATGCGATAAGGTCTCTGAGCCTCCTCTTCTCCAGAGTGAACAATCCCAGCTCCTTCAGCCGCTCCTCGTAAGACTTGTTCTCCAGACCCCTCACCAGCTTCGTTGTCCTTCTCTGGACTCACTGGAGCACCTCCATGTCCTTCCTGTAGTGAGGGGCCTGAAACTGAACACAACGCTCGAGGTGTGGTCTCACCAGAGCCAAGTACAGGGGGACGATCACCTCCCTGGTCCTGCTGGCCACACTGCTTCTTATGCAAGCCAGGATGCTGTTGGCCTTCTTGGCCACCTGAGCACACTGCTGGCTCATATTCAGCTGACTATCCACCAATACTCCCAGGTCCTTCTCTGCCAGGCAGCTTTCCAGCCACTCATCTCCCAGCCTGTAGCGCTGCTTGGGGTTGTTGTGCCCCAGGTGCAGGACCCGGCACTTGGCCTTGTTGAACTTCATACAGTTGGCCTCAGCCCATCGGTCCAGCCTATCCAGATCAACCTGCAGAGCCTTCCTTCCCTCAAGCAGATCGACACACACACCTAACTTGGTGTCATCTGCAAACTTACTGAGGGTGCACTCGATCCCCTCATCCAAATCATTGATAGAAATATTAAAGAGATATTAAAGAGAACTGGCCCTAGTACTGAGCCCTGGGGGACTCCACTAGTGACCGGCCTCCTACTGGGTTTGGCTCCATTCACCACAACTCCTTGGGCCCGGCCATCCAGCCAGTTTTTAACCCAATGAAGCGTGCGCCAGTCCAAGCCATGAGCAGCCAGTTTCTTCAGGAGAATGCTGTGGGAAACAAAAAAATGAACCAAACTTTCTTCAGTTGATACTCAAGAGAATTTTGAAAGACTTCATTTCATTAAGTAATTGTCTGAGGCAATTACTGCACCTTAATCAAATGACAAATGTGTCAGCAGTTCAAGAGATCATTTGAAGAGGATTTTTGGCTTTAAGGTTGCATGCTGTGTGTTCAGGTATTCAGTGAATGGTCTTAAATGTCTGGAATAAAGATGACTGGTTTCTGTATAGGTTTTGCATTGCATTACAAAAATTTTCATATCTCCATTAAATAGAGCTCAGTGTTGCTATCAAAGTGACTCTGGAATGAGAGAAGAGCCACAATGAAAGGAAATGAGTGAGAAAATTCTCCGATGTCTGAGAAAACTGATTATCGCTTTGAAGAAATAAGGGCAAATAAGTAAATTATGCTTTGGGACATGGGAAGAAGGAAGATGTATCACAATCATAGAGCGGCTTTCGTTGGAAGGGACCTTAAAGATTACCTAATTCCAACCCCCTTGCCATGGGCAGGGGTGCCACCCACCAGATCAGGTTGCCTGGGGCCCCATCTAACCTGGCCTTGAACATCTCCAGGGATGAGGCATCCACAGCTTCTCTGGGCAACCTGTTCCAGTGCCTCACCACCCTCTGAGTGAAGAATTTCCACTTAACATTTAATCTACACCTCTCCCCTCTTTTCGTTTAAAACCGTTTCCCTATATCCTATCACAATCTGCCAGTGTAAAAAGTTGCTCTCTGTCTTTTCTATAAACACTCTTTAAGTATTGAAAGGCTGCATTGATGAGCCTTCTCTTCTTCAGGTTGAACACCCCCAGCTCTCAGCCTTTCTTCATAGGACGAGTGCTCCAGCCCTCTGATCATCCTTGTGGCCCTCCTCTGGACCTGCTCTAACAGCTCCACATCCTTCTTGTGCTGCCCACTCCTCTGTTGATGCAGCCCAGGATGCAGTTGGCCTTCTGGGCTGCAGGCGCTCACTGCTGGCTCATGTCAAGCTTTTCATCCACCAGAACCCCCCAAGTCCTTCTCTGCAGGGCTCCTCTCAGTGAGTTCTTCTCCCAGTCTGTACTCATCTCTGGAATTGCCCCGAGACAGATGAAGCACTTTGCACTTGGACTTGTTGAACCTCATTAGGTTCATAGAGGCCCAATTCTCAAGCTTGTCCAGGTCCTCTTGAATGGTATCCCTTCCTTCTGTTGTATCAGCTGCACCACACAGGTTGGTGTCATCTGCAAACTTGCTGAGGGTGCACTCAATCCTATTGTCTGTGTCGTTTCTAAAGATATTAAACAGCACTGGTCCCAAGCTGGACCCCCGGAGGGACGCCACTTGTCACTGGCCTCCACCTGGACATAGAGCCAATGACCTCAACTCTCTGAGTATGGCTGTCCAGCCAATTTTTTTCATCCACCCTTCAAACTCTTAACTCTACAATTTTAAAGATAAGGATGTCGTGTGGGACCATGTCAAAGGCATTATAGAAGTCAGTCGGTCTTCCCTTGTCGACTGATGCAGTCACTCCATCACAGAAGGCCATCAGATCGGCCAGGCAGGATTTGCCCTTGGTGAAGCCGTGCTGGCTGTCTCGGATCACCACCTTGTCCTGCATGGGCCTTGACATTGCTTCCAGGAGGATCTGATCGGTGATCTTGCCAGGCACAGAGGTGAGACTTGCCAGTCCATAGTTCCCTGGGTCCTCCTTTCTACCATTTTTAAAAATGTGAGTGATATTTCCCTTTTTCCAGTTGCTGAAGGAGTGTGATGAGTGACTTTTCTAGTTACTTATCATATTGAGATTTTATGCAAAAAGTACCTTCCAGTTCATTGGGAAGTGGTATTATTTTGTGGGGCATCAGTCTTCAGCCCCAAAAAGGCCTTGCTAAGAGAAAAAAGAAAACAAGTATGAGATTAATACGTGTAATTTACATTTGAGGTGGTACTTAGGGTTGTTTGTTTGCAGAAGATGAAAGGATATTTGAAAAATGTAACTGTCAACAAGACTATTTCGATTCTTTCTAATGTAACTCAATGTATCTTTCATACAAAAAACATAATGAATGTATATTTAACAGTTAATTTGTTTTTTGTTATGATTTTAAATGATTTTGGGGCATTCTAGATAGAAGGACCAGGATAGGAATGTCTTCAGTGAAACTCTTCTAATATTGCCTTAGGAGACGCTTTAATTCATAGGAAAATCAGGAGGAAGAGAAAGAAATATAGTTCCCCCCCAGTCTCTGTATTTTGCTGGCCTAACAGTAAAAACAAAATTGAGGTTACATTTCTTGAAAATCATTAGTAACCCTAGAAGTTAAGTTGTTCAATTATTAAATAACCAAACCTTTATGGAGAAAAGATGCATGCTTTATCCACAGCTTTGGAAATACACTGATCTGTGATCCTTTCTCTTATAGTGAAGATAGTTCATTAAATCACCCCTTATAGGGGAATGTATTAACTTATAGACTGAATAATTTAGTATCTTTGGAAAATGCAAACTGGGATGAAAACTGCAGTTGCCTAATTGGAATATGTGTAGAGACTATAGAAGGTTGAAATGAGAAATTTATGGGGAGGAGTAAGGAAGTGGGGGAGAACAGCTCAAAATGTTTCTCACACTGTTGTTTCACATCATGCTACAACTTGTTTCAAGAGAAAAATGATTTTGCTGCAGTGAAGTAATTATGCTGTACCTGTACTCTGGCAGCCTTTTGGAACAGGCTGTCAGCACTGCTTGTCAGAACGGTAGTAATGTGATGTGCTATTACTACCTGGGTTGTCAGAAGTAGAAGAATATATCTATTTTTGATAGTAAATTTTTCTTTTTGTTTTAAGTATGGGATTGATTAAATTTTTTTTTGGTAGTTACTAGCTTCTATAATTCTGATTTATTGGCCAAACTATTGATCTAAAAGAAGTTTTAACTGTTTATTGGACAAAATACTTCCATTTCAATTGCATGTAAGATCATCCAGAGCATCGTTAATTCCAGCTGGGGTATTGAAGTGGAGGAGAAATTGCTAAGTTTTCAGGGTTGTACTCACCTTTAAGTATTGCCTTTGTGGTATTTTTGATGATTTTTGTGATTCTTGAGGATTAGTGTTGTATCAAGTGAAAGTATTAAAGTTTGGGTGGGCAACCAAAAAGAATTTCATTAAAATTTGATAGTTGGCCTTAACTGCAGGGCAGCCATAGATAGAAGTGTATTAGTTTTGTGAATAAGGTTTTGTTTAATAAATATCAGGGAGTGTCAAGAAGGGTTCATGTTGTTGTCTTAAGTATTATGTGTAGAAGTGGTAGCTATGTTATATCTGACATCTTTTGTAATCAGGGTGTTGTCATACATTCATTAACATAATTGTGAAAATTTAACTTTGTTATAAAGGCTCAATTATTTGATATTAATTTAAAATTGACAGTTATCACCTATAAAATTGCTACTTAAAGAAACTTTTACAGAACTGGGGAAACAAGTAATAAATACCTTACTGATGGTGCTGATATATTTAACCTTTGATACTTTAAGATCATTTTTTAAAGTTTGTTGGAGTGACCTTAGTACTCTATCCTGGAAGCTTTGTCTCCATCTCCCCGTACATAAAAGAGGGAAGCAGAGAGGGAAGCCACAAGCTTGCTTAAGGCCACCAAGTAAGCTTGTTCCCAAGCCAAGTGTAACACCCAACAGCCTTGTTTCCAAGGCTCTGCTGGCATTGATAGGAGGCTCTGCTCCCTTCAATAGAAAGTTTATCTGTACTCAAATTCAAATATGTTTTATTGAATGTTTTTGTTATCCTTGGCCCCTTTTTATTAACTTGTGCAGCTAGAAGTGCCTGTGAAGTGAAATGAAAAGCATTAATTTCTGTACAGGAAAAGCAACATAATCACCATTTGCTAAAATAAATCAAAACGAGTCAATTAATTCAACTGAAAGCACTTATAAAATGGGAGTCACATATGAAGAGGCAGATATTTGAAGGAATGGGAAGTCTTAACTGGAAGGTAATTAGCTTGAATAGAAGTACTAGAGTAGTTTTGTTGCTTATTAATGCCCTAGTGTTTGAGCATCGTAGCCTTGCTTATAAATCCATAATACAAACCCAGGTCTAGATGAGAGGTCTAGATGCCACTTTACTTTCGCTAAACATTAGTTAGCAACTTTCCCTAAATTTTGTTCTGTAATGCTCTACAATAGGACAGGCTCTGAATAGGAGGAGGAGGAAGTAGAGCAAAGTGAAATAGGTCATTTCCCCATGATCACTTTTCCTAGTACTTCCTAGTATCAATCGCTGAAGAAGTCTGCTTTCCATTCACTTAGAAAAATCTTCAAGCATTTATTAAAATACATCATTTGGTTTATTAAAGAAAACAAACACATTCTTATATTCCACAACAGAACTGCATCTTTTAACTTTGGCTTTGAACTTTTGCCTGGGGTGTGCTCTTTGCTTAGTAGGTGTGCTCGAATTGTCCTTTATCATCTTTAGAAAAGGTTTTCACTGTTATGCAATACTTATCTTTATAGCATATGCCTATACAAATTAACTTGCTGTCTGCTTTCGTTTCATTCGTCCTTTGAAAAACATTCATACTTCGCTTTATATTTCAGACTATACGATGGGTATGTTGCTTAGCTTTGGCACTGATACACTGAGAAATGAAACGGTGGAAATTCTTAATTACTGGGTTGTTCATACAATTGTTTCTCTAAGGCAAAAAATGAGGTCTTCACCTCAAACTAAAATTCTCATGTCATCCAGTTGACCAAGTTTTTCTAAAGATACTAGATTAAAAAAAAGATAGTCTTTAGATCCTGTACTCTTAGACTGTCTTTAAATGAATGGTACAGTAATTGCAGGTGTCAGTGTTGGCTTGACCTATCCTTACATTACCACCTCCCAAGGAAGCCTGTCCAGCTAGATGGAAATACACATTGTAGGTATATAACCTGTGATACATGTATTGTTCCTATCTTGAACAGTAAATATCCTCTTTTTTCTTAGCGTAGGAATGCAATGTCTTCTGGTGCTTTGTCAACACTGCCAACATCAGACAAGTGATATTAAAAGAAGCAGGGTGGAGAGTTTCAGGTGAAACTCCAAAGCAGACAATATATTCGCAAACACCAGGGAAAAAAACTGGAAAGGTACTGAGAAAAACATGTTTCTATCGTCAACTTGCCAACTATAGTTTCATAGCGTTGTGCAACTGGAATTAATAAATTCAGCTCTTGAATGGACATAGAGGTAAGAAGTCAATTTGAGGTGAAAAGGAAGTTAAGGAACTTGATAAACTACGACACTGGTTGTGGTTTAAATAAGGGATGCTCAGTTTGGCTCAAGCAGTCCCCAGCAGCTGGGTGTCATTCTTTGAGCTATGCCAGCATAGCCGTCTCCATGGCTGTGGGAAGAACCAGATCAGGTCCTGATTTAGCTGGGGAAAACAATTCTTTCAGGCTTTCCCCCCGGGATTTTTAATGCATTGGATTTTCAGTCCATCTCTCACTTGATAGTTGCCCCAACTGTTGTAGAGGAAGGGTGATGCAAACACGAAAATAAGCTGAAAAGCAGAAAACCTTTAAACTGAACTACTGCTGAACAAATTAGTATATGAAATTATATCCTCTGTCAAAGTACACCACAGACTGCACCATCTGTACTTTCTTTAGAAAAAGAAAGATGTTAGATTTTCCTTAAAACTTGAACAGATGATTCAGCTGTATCTTCTACTTGGCTTGTACTAGTCTTTGAAGATAAAGCGATTCTGTAGATGGAACAGACTTTTTGTCCAGGCAGGATCTGTGAATATTTATCTGGGTGCTAGATATTGCCAGTGTATCTTGAAGTGTTCAGAAACATCTAAGAAAGCTTTTTGTCACCTAGCTCCTGCTTGTTTGTTTATAGCATCTGTCCCCCTGTCTGGACAGTCCTGCTTTAGCAAGGAAGTGGTGGTCATGACTTCCTGGAGTAAATTAATTTTACAGCGTAAGAGATACCTTTCCCCTTGGGTACGTACCTTTAGCTTGCCAGTGTCCATCAGCATGGTGGCTACTTCAGAATGTGTTTACAGAGGGGATTTCCTTGGTGAACATTCCTAATGGCTTGGTAGTTCACCATTTCTTTCTTGAAAGCCTTTGGTCTACTAAAGTTGCATTTCTTCCTGGTAAATAAAATACATATATAAGTACTAAAACCAGCTGTGTCAGGTTGCTTTGCAGGTGATTGC
Organism: Anser anser; assembly: GCF_964211835.1. Classification (NCBI taxonomy): domain Eukaryota; kingdom Metazoa; phylum Chordata; class Aves; order Anseriformes; family Anatidae; genus Anser; species Anser anser. Next base: position 98,620,700 of record NC_139722.1, read on the forward strand.
GTTCAGCTTTATTGCATGTATAGATGGTAAAAAGCACCATAGCTTACTGGAGCAGGTTGGCTTCCCATGTCACATTCTGCGAGGCTAACGCAGAATGAATTTTGCAGAATTTTGACTGAGAGTGAAAAGCTGGAGGTTATGAGAACAGGTTTTACTATGAAATTCTGTTTGTAGAATAACAAAATCAAATTACAACATCTGGTCTGTGCCACTTCATTTCCCTTCTTTCCCATCTCAGCCTTCCATAAGCAGTGGATGAACAGTCAGCACAAACAGTGAGATGATTTGTTTCCAAGGGTGATAGCAAAAGAAGGAATGGGGAGGGGGCACCAGCAGAAAGGCTGCAGAGTGACAGTATGAACTCAGCCACTGCAGCATGGTGGACATCTAATAATACTCTGTTCAAGGCCAGTTAAATACAGGAGACTAAGCGGGTAGAGGTTCCAAGTTTTCATTTTTACTGCATTTCAGTACCATAGTCCCAAATTGGTAAGTGGCCATAGTGTTGAGTCCTGAGCCTTGAGCTAACAAAACCAAAGGAGATAAGGGATGAAAACAAGAATAAGGAAGTGGCTGAAGGAACGTTTCAGAGTGACTCATAGTAACCTTTTGCTCATTAAGGGTCATTAGATGAAAGGATATGAAAATAGGAGCATTGGTTGAGGTGCCCCCCCTGCTGGACCTCTGTAACACACGCTCAGTAGGAGGTAAGCTAGGCAAGGTAGAAAAACCAATCAGAAGTAGCAAGGCAGATAGTTTCACAAGTTGACTGTGCATAAATAACAGTACTTCAAGTCAGATGTGTGTGTGCTTTGCAGAAGCTTGCTAAACACCTCATTGTGCAGAATGAATTAAAAGACCTTCATGTCTGTTCTAGCTCTCTCTGCTTATTGGCTAGGTGCACTGGGCATGAACCTAGGGATAACAGTATGATCAAAAGATGTTTTTCATATTTTTGGTTTTTGCTTGTTTATTTTTAATGCTTAGATCATTGTGACTTGTACTGAGAAATGACAGATCTTAGGGAAGGAAATATATTAGACGTAGCAAGCAGTAATGGTATCTAGCATCTTTACGCAGCTGCCCCTGGGTTGTGTCTAATTCCAAAAGTCTGTGAAAGGCTGCAGCATGGTGCAGGCAGCAAACGTATGGGCTGCTTCCCTGGCTGCCTGGGGGCTGCAGACATGGCTTAATGGGCATAAAAGCCTAACACCTGTCACGAAGAGGAGATGAGAGATGAGGGGACTTGTAATGTCAGAAGTTTTAAAGCCAAAAAGTTTTCCAGATAAGCAATATGACAGATGTTTCTATTTTATTGATAACTTGATTATTAATTATCATTGCAGTTAGGTGTTTTGCATTAAAAATAATGTAAATTTACATCTGTGGATAGCTCTTGGAGATACTCCAAGCAAAATAGTACATCCATTGCATCATCATACACTTAAACATGAGGACCTAATGATTGCTAAAAAGAACTAAGAAAGACAACCTCTGTAATACTTTCTGCTTCTGTCTTTTATAAGTAAGTTTGCATTATGTTTTAACTATAGAGTAGATTGTAAACAACTTTATCATTTTCAGGATTTGTTTTCTTTATGACCACAGTGAAGACAATACTGTGCTGTTTTGAGTACGTGGATCTTTTTGTGTAGCCTTCAAAGACAGCACTTGCTTGCTGAATCTGATGCAGATCAACTGTTCTTGAGGTCTCAATATATCACACATGGTCTTTTCATGTTTTGGGTGACTTACACAAGTTTAGATGGCAAACAACTTCAACATCTTGACATTTGAGATGGATGAGATCTCATTACAACTTGTCCGCTCTAACTACTTTGGTGGAATCTTGGGAATAAGTTTGTTTCGTTTTGAGACCTCCTCAGAACTGTATAAATGGTGATTGTTCTTAATTCTGTCTTTGATTCTGAATTCCGTAATCTTAAGTGTAGCTATCGTCTAAATAATTTCCTGCTTCACTGACCATTTTTACAGACAAAATACATTTGCTGTGAACTGTACACAATTCCAAATTTCTCCGTCATTCGATTCTGTTAATAGTTTTTAATTAATTTTGTGCTGTAAAGAAATTCATGAGGAATACAAACCTATCTGCTTTTAAAGCATAGATCTAATATACAATTTGAAAGATTTGTAATACAGACTTGGTCATCAGCAAAAAGTCACAGATGAATGATGTCTTTCTCTTGTATGTTTCTTGCATTTATCAAAATGCACAGTTTGTACATTTGCTGCATGCCTCTTCATTTGGATGCAATACTTGCCTATGGAAAAACAAAGTGCTTCAATCCAAGTTGACAAGCTAAAATCTTGAGTAAATTTTGGTGTGATTTGTAGAAACATACTTACTTTCCTTGTCTCGATTTCGCGATAAAGTTCTGATGTTTTTTCTCCTGTTCTTTCTTTTTTCTTTTTAATTTCCAGTGTTCTATTTAGGTGAGTGCTTTTAATTTTTTGAGTCTTTTCTGTTCCTCCAAGAATATTTGTCCATTGTTTTAAGAAAATACAGACTTGGGGTGCTTTTCAAAGCTTTTGTTAAGTCCAATCACATATATATATAAAATTTATTTTGCATTTCTGTGAAACTTCCATCCATGTGAAATAAAGCCATTCTGCAGATATGTCAGGTAACATTTGTTGCAGCTTTTATTTGCTGTATTATGTTGTTGAGCTTGTTTGGCTTAAGAAGCAGAAGCAGACAGATCCTACGTCATGTGATGGCTGTCCTTTTTCCTTGATTTTTTGTGCTCATCCTCCCCCACTCCCCCCCCCAAAGAAGAAATCCAAATAGTGAATGATCTGTCTTCACTTCTAGGTCCTACGTTGCCTCGACAGAATTCACAGCTTCCCTCTCAAGTACAAAATGGTCCGTCACAAGAAGAATTGGACATCCAGAGAAGGTATGGTACTGTAAGAGAACAAATTGTTCAATTAAAGAATTTAGTAACTCATCACTGATGATGAGAAAGTAAATGTCAATGACTTAAAATTACTCTGTTGCATTAGGGTAGTATTTATATGGTTGCAATTTTCAGTAATGCAGCTTTACTGTGTAAAAACTTTGTAGCTTGGTTCCTTCTTAATCTCCACACATTCAGAGATTGCAAGGATTGCTCTTACTGGATTGTCATGAAAGAATTGAAATTCAAATTGGAAATGAAAGACTTCACTGCTGTCATTTTCAGCCAGACTAATTACTTTTCCAGTGACTTAGAGCTTCAGTTTTTGAGACATGTTTATAAAGAAGAAATCAGTAAGCAAGGAAGGAACTTTTAACCTTTGGAAATAGAAAATAAGTCATCTAGTGGAACGTCAATTTTTCTTACTGGATGTGGATGCACTAAATCAAAATATTGTATGGGATAGCTTGTTCCCCTTTCTTCCATCTTAGTTCATTACCAAAAAAAAAAAGGAAACAAAAAAAAAACCCACCCCACAATCTTTATTTTCTGCTTCCAGTGTATACAGAACCTTTATTATACAGAACCTTACAGAACCAGTGTATTACAGAACCTTTAGTAGTTTAATTTTTGGCTATAGCAATATTGGTTATAGCTGTGCTGCCCTCAGGGAGAAGACTGTTCCTCTGGCCGATTGGCACTCCTCCTAGTGTAGCTGTTTTCTGTTCAACTAGAGGCCACTGGATCCTGTCCCCTGTAACATTTTTAACATGTTTATTTTTTTCCACAGTTCATTTTAATAATTAAGTATGTATCAATCATGTGGCCGAGTTCTGGGAAAAAAACTTCCTAGCTGCCATAGTCCTGCTCTCCTTTTTCAGGAGTTGGACTTGATGATCCTTATGTGTCCCTTCCAACTCAGGATATTCTATGATTCTTATTCCATTGCAATATGCGTTAGTGCGGTATGTGAAGTGTCTGGGACTAGGGTATGTGAGAAGGCAAAGTCTTCTAGGTTGGTGGTATGAGACTGGGTTGACTGAAAAACAGACCTTGGTCTGTCTTAACCATGCTGCTTGTGAAGCAATCCTGAATTATTTTACCATCAAGATACTCCCAGGAGATTAGCTGTTCCCTTCCAGAAGGGATGCTGGGAGCAGTTTAGGTCATGTGCAGTACAGATGCAGGGAACAGGGTCCTTGAATAAATAGGAAGTCACCCAGTTTGACACTGCAAATACACGTAATAGTTTTCAGTGGTAACTGAAAAAATAACTAACATGCTGGATCTAACTGGCAATGGCACTGAAGATATTTCTATTTAATATTTTTCATTTTGCTTCTTTATGTAGAGGTGAGCAGAAACAGATTGCTAATTTGGAAATGATTCATATTATATATTTGATTAATTAGCTACACACGTGTAACAAAGTATTGACATTAAAATTGGTCATGCTTGTCTTTTTCCTAGAATATATGGCACTTGTTTAATGTGAGCAGGGATCACTATCTGAAATTTACCTTGTTCAAAAATTAATATCAAGAAGCCCATTACAAATCTGTGTTTAATGTGTTTACTTCTAAACCTGCTGTCATAAAGGTCTCTTTTTGTGTCACTCTTATTTTTGACAGATTTTAAAATGTTGTTTTGATTAGCTTTTTCTGTTCCCTTCTGTTCCTTTAGAAAGTTTTATTAATTGAAATTTATAATGCTGAAATACTCTTAGAGAAGCATTGTAGATGGATGTCCCCAGAAAGAAATGCTGCCCAATGTTAAGAGCCCCGAAAGTCTCTTGAAGCTTTATGCAAGAAGGCTGTATTATTAGATGCATTCTTATGGCTTCACTTCTCATTTCATCAGTGTGCTCTACTTGTTTTCATCTAATATAACTTCCTCTTTGAAGTCTGGTCCTGTTTTTGATTTTTATTTTTTCTCAAGAAAAAGCATAGGGAACTGGCATTCCAGTATTTACTCATGTTGATAGCCACATTGTGGAAAAAACGTTGTGTCATCAAGTTGAAGACAAACACAATTTTGTTAAACCATTTCACAAATGATTCTGCAGTCTCTGTGTTACTGTAAGCATGTAGTTATAATACAGTTCAATTCTAGCTTAGAGCTTGTGCGCTCTAGAACTTAAAGACACTTAGTGTATAAATTCTAAGCTTCCAGACTGTAATAGCAATAGCCTTACTACCATAACATAGAGAGTAGTAAATAGTTTGGAAGAAAGAGGTTTATGTATGCGTTACTTGTAGCAGATCTGTAAGTGACATTTCCAGTCTCAGTAAAGATGGTGTGGGCAGAATTAAGTTCTGTAGGAAGTAGTAAGATGAGGTAGTGCAGGAGAAGGGAATGAATAAATGTTACTGTGTAGAAAGGAACGTGGAGTTGTGATTTCAGGAGAAATGTAGGCTTTGTGGAGTCTATTGCTTGTGAAATGTGTCTGTTGGGGTGAGGGTTTCTGTTTAAGATGTGGCTTTAGTAATAGCTGTCTTTTAAGTGCTGTGGTCTCTTATCCCTCCCATTAAATATACCTAAATTCAGCACTGTTTGACCAACACCTCTGTAAAAGAGTTTACGAAAATACATTTTAAGTGATTCTAAGTCCACAGACAAAAATCTGCTTAGGTTAAAAAGTGAAGTTGGTAATGGGATCCTGTGGACATCATCTAGTTCAAACTTTTGCTTGAAGTAGGGCTAATTTCAGACTTACGTGGCTTGAAGTGTCAGGGCTTTTGTAGGCACTAATAGACATATTGCCTCACAAACGTTTTGCCAAAGGAGTGACCAGTGAAGAATGACATCTTAGATCTTCAAGTGATCTGATGCTTTCCTTTGCTTTTGTAACCATTGTTCAACAATCTTGTGGAAACAGTGAATAGAAGAATTATTTCAATCATTATCAACAGAAGTGTGTCTCTTTTTGTTCTACGTTTTTTCCTTTTTAGAAAGCATTTAGATGCTTTATGTTCTGAATAAAAGTGCTAAAGTAGTACTTTTACTTCATTTTGCTGCACATGAATGTTTGCATTATTTACTGTGCATTGAATAACAGTTTATAAAGCCATTAGGACCAGATATGCAATGTAAAACACTGAGTTTTTTATGAGGCCAAGATTACATTAAATGAAATCATTTAGTTTGGTGAATTGATAAATTCATTACTTTGTTTTTAAAAACCTTAATACAGGCTGTGTGCTTTCCCTATAAAAAATAACTATGGGAGTATTTGAAGATAACTGTTATCTTCCCTTAACTTGCTCTGATTTAAATACATCAATAATAACCTTTAAAACACTTTAGCTTTGATTTTGAATACTCAAAAGTGAAATCTTTCTGTTTTCATCAGAGATATTTTTCATTTTGTCAGTGTTAGGCAATGTATAGAAATTCTACTGGCTATTAGGAAGTGAGCAATTTCACTTGACATAGGTATTTGTTAATAACTTCAGAGTTACTTAGCATTTTAAAATATATTATTAGTTCATAGCATGCCTCTGTGCTAGTCATGAATATAAATTTACCTTCTCTTCCAGCCATGGTAAATATATTGTCAGGAATATGAGTCAGAGAGTTGGTATCTAATATGATACTGAGGAATTTATTGAGTTAATATTTATAAATAACTTCAAAGTCATCACTGCTTCATAAATAAAGAGTCCAAGAACACCAGAAACAGAAAGTGTATAGATTAGGAGGAGTAATGAAGGTGTACAAGCCACCTGTTGTCTTTCAGGGACGTAATGGACCAAAAGTTGACCGATTTCTGTCGTAAGTAATCAAAAATGTTACAGGTTCTCAAAACTCAGTACCAGAATACTTGTATTTCCTGTCATTATTAAATATTTGATGTTTGCTTACAGTTTTAGATTATATCATAGATTGGTGCGATCCTATTAAATAAAGAGAACTTGGTGTGCGACGCTACTAGAAAGTAGTATTGATACGGCTTTGTTTTCATAACATCTTTTGGGAGGCTTATTAGCAGTGGATAGTAGAAGTTTGGAGACTGACAAGGTTAATGGTTTTTTATCCTTTGTAGAATGTGTTCCTTTATGCCTTTTGATAGCTTAAAAGTATTTTTGCTGAGGTTTTGCTAATCTTAATTTATAACCACCTTAAAAGGATTTATATTTTTGGTAAATTAGTATTTATTTCATATATAATTCCCGAGTTTTTTAAAATCACGTGAATTCTGATTCCTGACTTTTAAAAACACTTGGAAATACTGAAGGGAAAAAAGTGCATCCTACAATTAATAGTAATGTAGTTATATTAGTACTAATGTAGTTATAAGGGAAGGAAAGTTTATGCCCGTCACATTTTGTCCCTGATAGCCTGGCTTCTACTGTTTTTGGTATAACCCATGACCTTTCCCTAGTTAGTAGCCAGATGTATTACTTCCAATTCTCTTTAAGTTGTTTCATCTATCTGACAGTTTATTTTGAGGAAGTAGTATTTCTTTAAAGGCATACAAATTGATTAGATTATGACTATATGGTTATAATCTGAGATAGGCATGTGAATAAGATATAGTAGTTAGCTTTTTGCTTTAGGTTATAAATAATCAGTGGAATACTGCCATTACAAAGTCTATATGAAGTTTGCATTCCAGAGACGTGATCTAGGTGGAATTAAAGTTGGGTGTTTTTTTTCTTTTTTTAAAATGCATAAGCTAAGGCTAGGCTTTCTAGCCATCCGAAGTTATAACAGTATAGTTTAGTTTTCGAGTTGAGGTGGTTTCATGGGACAGCCTGAGGCTATTTGGATCTTTCTTACTTATGCATTGCATAGCAGGAAGGGAGAGAAAAGGAGATTGAAACAAAAAGACCCATCAGCATTGTTTATAGCACCCTAAAGACTTGATTTTTCTTGCCCTCAAAGTTTCTGGAAAACAGAGTTCTGGCATAATAATGACTTTTTTTAGTGCCTGTCTCATTTTTTTTAATTCAGTTTCTTCCTATTCACAGTAAAGTTTTCCTTAGTTCTGTCAAGTTTAGCTTTCAGAGATTTTACTGATTTTATGTAGAGTTAACGAGTGCAGGCTGGTTACTGTACTGAATAGCTATAGATGTTAGACAACATTGACTTGTTTAGCAGACTGAGAAGAGATCTCTTGCGTTAAGCAGTCTTTTAACTACATTGGCAAAATTACTGCCTTAATCACTGCAATTGAATATGTATGTTGCTGCAAGGATGATTCTGACAATTACGTTGAAATGTCTCTTTGAAATCTTTCTGCAAAATCTTGTTCAGTTCGTTGTTTTTTTAGTGTAAAACATGAAATTGAGATTAGAAAATGGTCTACGTTTTTCCAGATTTTTAGTTATTGTGGTTCCCTTTCCTGAAACTAACTCTATTCTGATTGTGCTAATGGAAATACCACTGAGAGGATTTGCCAATGAAAGTAGATTTTTCTACTACTGAGATTCTTAATTTTTGCTAAAATTTGATGTGCATGTTTTTCATGCAGTCTGGTTTCTGAAAGAAGTGTTCTGTTTGATCAAACCTTAAGTCTATTTAATTGTTTACCTATTATGTAAACAAAGAGCATAAATTAGACCCCTTTCTCTGTTAGAAATCCTGTATCTAATAACCTTTGGCTTGTAGTTGCGTCTTCATGTCTCTGTTGTGGTGTTTAGTAACCAGTTTTTGCTTAACTGATTAAACACTACTCTTCTCTTATTCCCTTATTTCCATTCCTCCTTCCAGGAAAGGAAGCCACCTGTGTACCAAATACTAGTATTTGGGTTATTTTAATACTAGCATACAGGAAGATTAAATTGACAGTTAAGAATTTTTGTATGCAGTGGTGATCAACATCAGGGGAACAGCTATAGTGACATCTAGATTTGATTAGTGTTTCAAGCAATTATACAATTAAAATGCCTTTACACTTAGTTTAATGCAAAACTATAAAACGTTCTTTGATGCAAACTTCAAAGAAAAAAAAGATTGAAACAGAAATGAAAGGTGAGTATTTCTAAGAATCAGAGGTCCACTACTGTTGAAACTGGGAATAATTGTCAGTTCCAGAGCATGTACTTAAACTTGCTTCATAAATCTCATACTTTTATTGAACAGTCAAACGCTGTGGATCATGTAAGTGTGGATCATCTTTCTTGTTTGTTCTATCTTGACTAGCTCTAGTCAGGGTTTCTCTGAAACAATATGCAGTATGCTTAGGTAGAGGTAGAAGTTGTCCAGACCAAGTAACACTTGAAGATGCGTTGTGGTTGTTTTTTTTGTTTTTTTTTTTTTTGTTTGTTTGTTTGTTTTGTTTTTTTTGTTTTTTTGCTTTAAAGCTAACTTGGTAAGAGTTCAATGAGTGAGAGCATATAGCAAGAGTTCAGTTTAGATGAGGTGAAGTTAAGTTGATGCAACTGAGAGCTTACGAAGTTGGGAAGAGGTTTAACCTTGATCGCTTCTGTTCAGTTATGTTACTGAAGCACCATGAGTACTTTTATTAAGACTTGTCTCAGTGGAGGCCGCCTGCATTTGGAAATGTGCAATCTATTACAAAGAAAAAAGTGTAAATCATGTCAAATTAATTATAAAATTTGTGGGCATGGTCATCCATGTACGTAAACATTAGCATGTAAGAATTGATACACATATTCAGTAGGTTTTCTTGACCATACAGGGGAGAGAGCTATGTGGCAATTACTGAATTTTAGAATGATGAATAAATTGCTAAATATTGAAGATGGAAGAGCAAGCTTAATGTTGATATTCAGATTTTATTGTAAGTTACTGAAAATTTGGAGGGCCATAGGAGGTACACCTTTTCCCTTTCTGGATTTAGGCAAGAGAAGATTAAACTAGTAGCTATGTTCAGAATAAGTGACTTGTTAAAACACTCACTTTTTGATTTCTTTCTGTAAACAGTTGTAACGGTGATAAAATTGGGTTGACTTTATCTAGTTAAATTGATGTCCAGTCGCTAGGTAGCTACTCTTGGGTAGACTATGAAAGGCTTCAGTTAGCAGCCAAGGTCACCCATGCATGTGGTGCTAGCGGCCTCCAGCTCACAGCTAAGCCTTGTGTTGCCTGCTTGCAGCCAGCTGCCCTGTTTGTTGCAGTGACTCAGTGGTGGGAGGAGAGGATCATGTGAGACGTATTCTGGTAGGTAGTGGCTGTTGGATTAGATAATGGTATCTATGCCCACATGCTTGGGCTTTCAGCATTTTACAATAAAACTCCAAATATTGCGGGCTTTTGGATGTTACTCCATATACTGAGGCATGGGTAGAGGGGCTGGTGCCAAGAGCTCAGAGGACTCCTGAAAGCACGGGCATACTAGGACTGCAGGACTGGAATGCTACTGACTTTTCTCATAGTGTGTGCCCTGACAATGCAACTTTTAAAATCAGTAAGTGTACCTGAAGTTTAACGGCCATGAAGCTTAGTTTGAAGTTTTGGTGGATCAAGTGATGGTTTTTGGTGTCTTCATTCAATACATTCCTCTTACTAATGATTTTTTTCCTCATCCATATTTTCATTGCCACTATTGTCATAGCTCTAAGCAGCTAAAACAGGGGTAGTATTCCTCTTTATCTTCCTCAGTGATTTGATGCCCTTCTTTGACACCAAGTTATTCAGCAAAGAAAGAATGGAATATGAGATTGATGTGGTCATAAATTATGAGTAATAGCTGTCAAATACTAGGTATTATCTACATGCGACTGACCTTTTTGCTCAGTGCAACAATTACTTCATTCACGTCTGTTCCTCAATATATTTTATTTTCCTGCAGGCTTTGTCTTGCCTGTTGAATTTAGATGTGATACAAAGATGCTTCTGTCTTTACTGTTCATGGAAATACCTCTGGTTTTAACGTAACTGGCTTCATGACAAACCCTTTGGGTTTGTGGATGAATTCTGTTATTCAGGTTGGTATGTTGTTGTCTTGGCACAGTTTTGTCACCTTTTTAGGAAGAATGTTAATGGCCTGGTCTCACAGCCAAGGTGAAAATACACCACTGTTAGCATCTTGAAGTTTTATGTGAATGTACAGGAAGAACTTCCATCTGAGGAAACAAGGTGACCTGTCAGAACAGACATCTATTTGGTTTCAGTAACTGTTTTAGCAATGAATTTGTTAATGTAGGTTTTTTCCTCTTGGTGCCCGTGTGACAGCAGTTCTGGTGGTGTGGTTTTTTTTAGACAGGATGAGATTTGTTTAATTCTTAGGCATCCGCTTGCTGTTTTAAGTCTTTGCACAAATGGAGACACTTTCAGTAACACTTCTACAGGTGACCAAGGTGAAAAGTGAGAAGTTCCAGAAAAGGATGGTCTCTCTATAGCCTTTAAGTCTGTTTTGACATAGAATATTTTTTCACCAGCAAATGCGAAGTTTCTTGATATAGTTGAGATCTTTGTCTTCCACTCAACTCATGTGGTAGTGGTCATCTTTTAAGAGAATTGACTGAGGCTTCAATTCTTTTGATCGGCTATATTGAAATCTTTAATGAAGGGGCCTACGGATCTCAGTCTCACACAAGCTAAGACAACCTATTTTTTTGTCAAAAAATACAGATCTCAAAGTATTAGATAATATTAATTTGGAATAATTTTGTAGTTGCCTTGTGTGATTCTGTTACTTGTTCAGCTGTAACTTGCTAAAGGCATGCTAGGAAGTGATCTTGCTCGTTTTGTTTAACATCAAGAGCTGAGATAGTAGCACTGCTTCTGAGTTGTTACTCCCTTTTATGAGCTGATTAAGTACAAACTAGGAAGGCTTTGTGTGTACCTGGGTAGGCTAACAGCAATGTTGTTTTGCTGTTCTCATGCAAGATTCTAATAACTTCCAGTAATACTGATCACTTTGACCCTTGCAGATTTTTTTCAGCAGGGATGCAATAGTGAGTATGTTGCTTGGTGCATGTTTATCCTTGTGATATTTCAAGACTGTAGTCATGCTTCTGATTCGTAGCTGATCAAAGGACAGGACGAAGTAATGCTGATGGAGTTCAGAGTCACAAGTTACTGTTACAACTATGATTCTTTCTTAATCCTCTGACTGTCCTCAGCTGGACAAAAGTGTAGGGGCAAGAAAAAGAGAAAATAACTTGCTTTAACTTTAAAAGCTGTTGGAATTTTTAAAACAACAAATAAAAACATAAAAATAACAACAAAAAACACAAAGAAGAACACACACAAAAAGAAACAAAAAAAAATCAAACCAGCATCCCCAGAGTGAAGTCTAAGGTGGTTTTGGTGTGAAACTAATTAAGATCCAAAAAGAAATAGTTTCATGACTAGGATGCATGATACAGCTGGTAGCTATTCTGAAGTTGATTATTAGTATCTAAACCAGTGTAAAAGTACCCACATTGCATATGACTGATGTGCTGTCCAGTTTTATAGCACAGTGTTAACTGTTGTTAATGTGCCTCAGCCGTTAGATTATAGTAATTCACAATTTTAGATAACTAGTCATTAGAACTAGGGGGAATGGCCTCAAGTTGCACCAGGGGAGGTTGGAAATGAGGAGACATTTCTTCTCAGAAAGAGCAGTCAGGCATTGGGATGGGTTGCCCAGGGAGGTGGTGGAGTCACCGTCCCTGGGGGTGTTCAAGGAGAGGTTGGACGTGGTGCTTAGGGACATGGTTTAGTGGGTGACATTGGTGGTAGGGGGACGGTTGGACCAGGTGATCTTGGAGGTCTTTTCCAACCTTAATGATTCTATGAATCTATAATATGCATTTCACTATAAGTTAGCATGCTGAGACACATTTGTAGTGCCTCTATGCCTAAGTCATAGAATATCCAAGTTGGAAGGGACCCACGAGGATCAAGTTCAACTCCTGGGTCCCAAAGGACCACCCAAAATATCAGACCTTGTTTCTGAGAGCGTTGTCCAAATGCCAGATGTACTCTGGTGGGTTCAGTGCTGTGACCACTGCCTTGGGAAGCCTGTTCCAGTGCCCGACCAGCCTCTAGGTGCAGAACCTTTTCCTGATACCCAGCCTGAATTGACCCTGTTGCAGTTTCAAGCTGTTCCCTTGGGTCCTAAAAAGTTGTCCTGGTTGCTAGATAGTGTGCTTTCTATGGCTGAACAATATTCATGTATTGCTTTCACAATGTTCATGAATATTCCTGTCTTTTAGATGTACCAAATCCTTGACATTTCAGAAATGCTTAAATTAGTGTGTAATGACCCTTCTTAATCTCCTAATGCTTTTGCATAATATGTTTTTTTCTCTGACAATTTTAAAATTACATTAACAAATGATAACTAAACAAAGACATGGAGTTCAATGCAAACAAATTTATCCTGGTTTTAATAAGCAAAATGAGTTCTTAATGTGTTCACGCATATTAGAACTAGTCAGTACATACGTGCATGCACATACCCCTCTCAGTAGTTAGAAAAACTTGAAATAAAGCTAACAAAAATCCCCCCTGCTGAGCCAGAGCAAACATCCATTGAGCTTAATTACTCAAACATGTTAAATGTCCTGAATACTTCCTCCTGCTGCTCTGCCATCCTCTGGGCATTTTTGGTTCTACAGCCTTTATGCCTGACACAATTTCTGCTTTCTAAGCGCCCTTACATATTTTTTTTTCTTGTGGTGGGGTTTCTTCCTTGAATCACTCTGACAAGGAGTTCTACATCTCATCTGCTTGATGTGCAAAGGTGCTCTTTTTTCTTGAGCCTTTGCAATTTTTATTAGTTGAGTTGAATCTTTCCTCCTAGATGTTGTATTAGGATGTCCTCATTGTTCAAGGTTTTAGACCTACAGTTGTCTTTTCCAGAATACAGAATTCCGGCTTATTTATTTTTTTATTGTGTGAAACTTCTTTTGGTACATTTCATCATAATGTGCCGCTCTTTGAACCTTTTCAGTTCTGCTGTTTTCCTCCCTTCTGAGATACATGAACACAAATGCAGATTAACCAATGGATTTATGAAGCAGGATAATATTTTCTATGCTGTTCTGTAGTCCTTTCTTAATGTCAAGGGTCTAGCTAATGTTTTTTGAACAGAACACTTGTATGGATATTTTAAAAGAACCCTCAGTCTTGAGTCATATTCCAGCATTTAGTCAGTCCAGCATTTTATATGTGAATTAGCAGAATTCTCCCCTTCCCCCTACATCACATCAGCTATATCCCAGTTGTTTTATTTGCCAGTTTTATTGCTTGGTTACTTGGAGTTAGAAGATCCACCTGTACTTCTTCACAATCAGTCATCATCCTTGCTATCCTAAAAAACTTAATATTAAGGAACTTAGTCTGGGACACTTCATTGTTTCTTTTCCAGCTTGCTTATGAAAATATGAAATGGCACAGTTCTTGGTATGGCTTATCACAGAACTGCCTTTGTGACGTTTCACTTCTGGGAGAAGTGACCTATGTCAAGGTTCTATTTCTGTTTTAAAAATACATATATGAAAAAGCATTTAAGTATCTTGCAGTTGCTTGATGTTTTATTAAACTCAGTGAACTGATACCTTCTAGATTCATAAACTAAATATAGCTTGAAATGGTTATAACTTAGTACCTTATCTACGTTTTAGTTTTAGGATTAACAATGTGTAGCTTCCTAGATAAAATATGCTAATTTCTGCAGAATGAATTAGAAGAAAATAAAACTAACACAGCTGTTTTAGAGTAAGTGCTGACTCTTGCTCTGAATAGCCTTTTAGATACAAACATCTGCACAAAAAAAGAGTCAAATGTGATTTAGTTGAAGTTAGACAGAAGGAAAACCCCACTTTCATCTAATAATATATATTTTTATCTGAGGGAAGGAGAGTACACAGGAAAACTAGATTTGTACGAGACATAGCAAGTAAAAATGTAATGACAAAAATATTTTTGAAGCTTAAATTTCTGTGGTTTATGTTATATTCTCTTGACGTTTTGCAGAAATCCTCTACTGGTTCCAAAAACGTATCAGTCAATTAAAAGACCTTTTGGTGGACTTGAAATGCTAAAAATCAAGCATTTAACGAAATGAGTTGTAGCTCTAATTTCTTAGTTACTGCTCCTACGACTTTGTTTTAAGTGAGAACAGTAGCAGGCAGAAGAACTGATGCAGAAGCAGAACTATTTTGCAGCTTCTGAGGATGTTGGGTAACGTTTTCAGTATGGAAGAGTCCTTCTGCTGTACATAACTGGGGCTTAATTGCTTTTAGCAATTAACAAATTGTCAACATTTCAGTGTGGGATTTCTTTTTATTTTTTAAAGAATACTGGTATGAAATAGGATGGATTTGAATAATAACAGTGCATGGGCTGGCGTTTCCATTTCTGCAAGTAAAACCTAAGAATGAATAGGAGTGAACTAGCTGAAGTTCCCTGTGTTTTCAGGCATGTGTAAAACTAGGTGTGTAATGCGGGATTACCAATGACCTTTCTAAATAAAAGCAGTATATAGAAAATATATCTAATGCATTAAGGTGTCAAAATTTAGGTCTCCTTTTTGCTTTTATAGTTAAAAGCTGGCTGAGTTTCATATTTGTTGAGAAGCTACCTTCAGCTTGCAGCTGAAGTGCAGCAGAAAAGTTTGTGTGCTTAATACACAAGTTTTTATTTTTAAATGCAATGATTTAAAAAAAAAAAAAAAAAGCAGATGATAACTGACGTGTTTTTTCAGTGATAGATACTGGTAAGATCGTAGCAGCCACAGCTTTGAGGAGGATGTACCTAATTCTTCTTTTAGTAGTGAGCTCTCCCAAGAGATGAAGAAGCTTTGAAAATCAAAAAGCTGTATTTTAGCTGACTAGAATCATGCATCTTATCTGACTGTTAAAAAACAAATAGAGAAAATATATATTAAAATAAATAAAAAATAGGGTTATATATAGCTTTTTCTGCTATTTTGTGTGGGAAATTCCTTTCTTCCATTCAACCTAATGGCAACAAATTCTTAAAGAACAACAATAACAACAAACACCCAACTTCTTGCCCCTAGAAAATTGTTGCCTTTGCATGGTTGTTTACTTGATTTCTTCCTCTCCACATTTTCCCCCACTCTGCTTTCCTTCACAATGACTCCTAAGGGCTGGAAACCCTGCCAGCTCCCAGCAGGGTTTCTCTGTCTGCTGCACCCTATTTTTTTTAATGATCATGTCTAGTTTTCCCCTGAAGTTTTTCTTCAGTTTTCTCAACTCCCGTTTTGATGAGACTTCAGCGTGTTTAGTCAGAAAGCGGAGAGGCATGTATAAAGTATGCACTTTGCTTCTGTCAAATTTGGATAAATACTAGCCGACTAATTTATGTGAAAGATCTGATGTGTTTTTTTGATGGGTATTTGTGATATTGCTATTTCAGTGTTTTTATTCACTGCTTCAAGTATAAAATACCATGCAAAGAACAAATGTAACTCCATATCCCAAACTCACGAGATTGCATCAGTGAGTGAATTATCAGCAATAGCTTTCTATTACTACCTCTTGAAAGCTGTCTTTCCTCCTAACCAATTTAATATTGTGAAACTGGGTATATGAGTCTTTTTACTGTAAATGTAATACACCTGTTATCCAGCTCCAAAAAATAACGTGTACAGTTTAGAATTTTATGTAGGTGCAAATGCCGTGTTTTTGTTCTCACAGTTGCAAAGACTGTTCATTGTTTTATCTTTTTGTCCTCTAACAGTTATTTAATATTCTTGGTTTTAACTTTGCAGCTTAGTCTTTTCTTTTTTTTCCATGATTATAGACAGTTGCAAGAGCAACAAAGGCAAAAAGAGCTGGAACGAGAGAGGCTGGATCGTGAACGAATGGAACGGGAGAGACTGGAGAGAGAAAGGCTAGAAAGGGAGAGACTTGAAAGAGAGCGCCTTGAACAGGAACAACTGGAGCGAGAACGGCAAGAAAGGGAACGGCAAGAGCGCCTAGAAAGGGAGAGACAGGAAAAGGAGAGGCAGGATCGAGAAAGACTTGAACGACTTGAACGGGAAAGGCAAGAAAGAGAACGGCAAGAGCAGTTGGAAAGGGAACAATTGGAATGGGAAAGAGAGAGAAGAATTTCAAATGCTGGTAAGAATTTCAAAACTGAGTTTGTTCAAGTACCATACTCTTCGTGTTTGGGTAATGGCGTGGGAGGCGACAAACAAGGGCAGTGAGTATAGCTGTGCAAGAGCAGTCAGTATATAACTTGTTTGGTGGAATTGCTTTCTTTCTTATGGCAAGAAGTCCAAGATGACTTTCCTGTCATAATTTTCCACTAATGGTGAAATAGAACATAAAAATATTTGTTTGCTCCATTGCTTTACTTCCTGATTTCATGAAGAACTTGAATTGTATTGGGCACCTCCAGCATTGGTTAAAGTATGAGTTAAAATTTCTAAATATTTTGTTGTTGTTTACTCTATTAAACAAGATGTATTCTCATCAGATAATTTGACAAAACTAGCTTGAATATGTTTACGTAGAGGGTATGTATCTAAGTAAGGTGAAGTAATAGTGTGAGAAATGCCTTTCAGTATGAACTTTTGCTTCACTTATGATCGTAGTGAATTACAGTGAAAAGTATTATATGAATTTGTAGATAAGATAATACACTGCCTTTAGAAGTGTGTCCAGTGATGATTAGAAGCCCTTTCCCTTAGCTAATGTAATGAAACACTAGTCAAGCACTTCATCTTTTAGTAACAAACTCAATTTAAATAAGAAGTCATCTTGTGGTAAAAGTCAGAGTATGCTATGTAACAAACTAGTCACTTTAGAAAAGAGGATTTTATTGGTAGATTTATTCCAGCTACTTTGAAGTTCGTGATGGAGCTTATTCTAGGGAAGAGAGATAATGCTGCCTGTGTTAACAATTCTACTAATAAAATATTGTACCAAATGTTAAGATCACTACACTTGCTTGCAATTTGCAACAAAACAAGAAGATAAAAGCTGATAAGACTGATTAATCAACCCTGTATCTAACCATCTCACAGATGGGATTTGAGAAAACTTATCCTAGAACATATTTGTAAATTCAAATGTTGGCACAAAAATGGTTGGTAAAATTTAAGCAGCTGTTGATAATATATAAAACTTTCCTAACAGTATTTCACTTGTGCCTAATCCTCTGGTACTAACTGTAGTCTACATTTATACATTTTGTTTGAATGCTGGTTTTGTTGCTTCATTAGCTCCCTTTTTCTCTTTCTCCTTTTTTTATCCTGCCTTTGCTGCTGCTTTCCATCTTCTGTCCAGCTCCATCTTTCGACAACTCCCCGTATAGCACTCCACTTCCTGAATACTCCAGTTGCCAGCCTCCTTCAGCACCTCCTCCATCATATGCAAAAGCAGTCTCAGCACCAATGTCAGAGTCCACATCGGAGTATGCTGTAGTGACTTCTGCACCACCGACTTCCACTCCCCCTACACCGCCTCTAAGGCACTCTGCATCACGTTTTGCTACATCTTTAGGCTCAGCTTTCCACCCTGTTCTTCCCCATTATGCTACGGTTCCTCGTCCACTGAACAAAAGTTCTCGGCCCCCTTCTCCTGTGAATGCCCCAGCGACGTTGCCTCCAAATACAAAGCCTGTTGCTTGGTCTGCGCCCAGTTTTGCTCCCCTTCCCCCATCACCTCCAGTAATGATAAGCAGTCCACCAGGCAAAGCTACTGGTCCAAGACCTGTCCTCCCAGTGTCAGCTTCTAATCCAGCGACCCAAATGCCTACATCTCCCACAGCTCCTAATGGGCTTTCTGAAAATGTGACTTATCCAGTTCCTTCGCCTACCTCAGGTCCAACTCCACCTCCGCCACCTCCTCCCCCACCACTGCCTTCCTTTCCACCTCTGTCACTCTCTGGACCTCAAGCTTCTCCTTCTCCAAACTCCCCTAATGCCTCGACTCCCTCATCCAAGCCTAGTGTTCTCCCTTCTCCCTCTGCAGCTACCCCTGCCTCTGTTGAGAACTCTCTAAACTCTGTGCTGGGAGACTCCTCTGCTTCTGAGCCAGTCTTGCAGGCAGCCTCTCAGCCGATTGAACCTACGACCCAGCAGGGTAAGGCTTTCTGTTATTGCTACTAATTCACTAATCAGTAATGCAGTCAAAAACAATTTGTATCAAAGCCCTTAACTGCTCCGAAGAATTAACAAAACGCTTCAAAAGTTGCAGTGATCTTAATACCACAACGAAATACCATCTGGAAACTGGTAAGGGAGAAGAGCCAGAGTTCTGTGGTCTGTCATAAGTAAAATTCTGGTTTCTTAAGCTCTCATCTGTTGAGAACAGAGCTTGTCAAATACTTGCTTGGTAAATCTTGCACTGTTAGTTTATTGGGACCATTGCATTAATAGGCAGCATTGTTAGTTTCCTAATGGCAGGTGAAGCAGGAGTACGTGTATGTGGCTTTAGACGTATGACCTTAAGTAAGGAATAATTTGAACCACTTTGATACTCACAAAGTAGCTTAAAATTTAGAAGGTGGTGCATAACAATTACAGCATTTCTTTCTGGACAGTGTTCATTTTGAGGTGTGTGCTGTATGCGCACGCACGTAAGGCGATTGATTGGTCTTTCTGTGGTGTTCTACCAGAATAGATTAAAAAGTTTCAGTATAAAAAAAAAAAAAAGACAAAGTTAGTTTAAGCAGATGACAGTCTTAACGGACACTCTACCAATGTGATATAAATGTGTTTCACATGGATGTAAATGTCTTTGTTAACCTGAATCCTGTTTTATAGTGACTTAATAGATTTAGGTCTTATGTATATAAGACTGCAGTAGCTTAGCTAAGGGTTTTGGGTAGAGGGGATCCAGGGGGATAAGTAGAATGTAGCTTCATCACACAAGCCATGCAGAGTAGATCCTATTTATACATGTGTTGCATTAAGTTGAGCTACTCTGTGGTTGAGTAGAAATAGGATGAGTGGTCTTGTTTTTTTTTATGGAATAAAAGCATGCATTTCAATGGTGAGTAATCACTAGAGAGTTTAAAATGCTTCTAAACTTACTCAAGGGTTAGCATGATAGGAAACCAGGGAGGCTTTCGAATGAAATTCCTGCCTTTAGAGATGGCTTAAGGTGGTTGCTGACTTCCACTAGCTTATATCAGTTCTGTAGTCAAGCAAGGGAATAGAGTTGATGTGTGGGGCTGTTTTCTTAATCACAATTCCTGAAATTGTTCCTATAATAAACACTTCGGCTGCTGCATTAAACATCCGAATATTCTTTCTTTAAAACAAACTTTGTACTGCATATCTGTACTGTAAAAGATTAAAGGAATTCATAAATAAATGGAAGAGCTTGTCCTCGTCAGGTTGAAATGTCAGTCTTCTAACTCACTAATTAGTGTTTGTGTGTAATTATTAAAGTTAATTCCTGTGATGTTTTTTGGAGGAAAGACTTATTCAGGCTTATAAATTGGTGTTGGAACTCGAACACTTGCAGGGTGCAGATGCTTGGGTGGTGTGTTAAATGCTCATAGATACAATGAGGAGTCACTTTTTACTTAGCACCATTTTGATAAGTAATTTTTTTCTTCTGCAGTTTGATACTTGTACATTACTTGACTCTAAAAGCTTTGCTTGCTTCCCTTCTGAAGGTTCTTGGCTGCAACACAAAACCGAACTGAAGGGTTATTGTATTTAAATGGCTCTGAAATTCTGGTCTCTTACAGCGTACTATATAATACTTTTAGTGCATTTAATAAGAATGTTCTCCCCTGCTGAAACTTGGAGTGTTCTCTTGCCTACAGAAAGGACACTTACCGGTATTAACTTCTCTTACACAGAGAAAATGAACCTGTGTTTCGAGAGAGAATAAGGCCTTTCCTTTCAAAATCCTTAATATTGTCCTTTTTTTCTCTTTGATACTAGGTGTTGTCCAAGGACCACCTGCACCTCCTCCCCCACCCCCGTTGCCCCCTGGCCCTGCTCAGTCTTCGGCAGCAGCCCCACCTCCTCCAGGCCCACCACCACCACCTCCACTTCCACCTTCAGGGCCTCCGCCGCCACCACCACCACCTCCTCTTCCTAGCCAAGTACCTGCTGTTCCCCTCCCACCTCCTGCTCCCCCCCTTCCTGCCTCTGGATTTTCCGTTGGATTTATGTCTGAAGAAAATCGCCCTCTAACTGGACTAGCAGCTGCACTTGCTGGAGCCAAACTTAGGAAAGTGTCACGGGTAAATGCAACTATTGTTTTTTTTCTGATTTCTGTTTCTAAATTATGTGTTCCTGAACTGACTGTAGTTTTTGTTTCAGATTAATAGCCCTGTAAAATACATTTTGGATAGGCATAATTCGTTATTTAAAAAGTTACAGGTGGTGCTGCTACAGTCTTTATACAATTGTTTCTTTCTACTATGTGAGCTTTGCTTATTTCATTGTCAACTATAACTGTTTGCATGTACACTGTTACTTTGTGTATTGCAAAGGGTGAAGACTCCTCCAGTTCAAGTGGAGGAGGAGGCTCTGCTCCATCTAAAACAGACAGTGGCCGTGGAAATGGGCCACTTCCCCTGGGAGGCAGTGGCTTGATGGAAGAAATGAGTGCCCTGCTGGCCAGGAGGTAAGTGGCTGTTTCTGTGCTGTAGCTGCTCTTAGAGGTAAGATTCTTGGTGTCTGTTTTCAGCTGGCTAAGGATCAAACAAACATCTGCTTGCTCAGTGGTTGCTTTGTGAAGTTGATAACATTTTGTGAATAGCCATTTTTACTTGAGTATAATCGAGTACTTTTCTTCTGTGTAATTCTTTGTGCAGCGGTAGGGAATGTAAACTTCAAAAGGATAAGGAATCCCAAAATCATTTGGAAAAGAGGGCTTTGTCAATGAAAGCATTCTGAAAGTACTTTAACACTTATATTTAGTTATCTAGATAACAAGCTGTATGTATCCTTAATTATAGTGAACAGCAGTCTTTCATCTTAAAGCCATGATGATCTTGGTAACTTTTGTTTCTGCTTATAGGAGAAGAATTGCTGAAAAGGGATCAACAGAACCAGACCAGAAAGAAGACAAGACCGTGAGTTGAGAAATTTTATCTAAGTCAAGTTACTCGATGCTTGAAAAAGATTCTAATGATGTCATGGAAATTATTTATACTTTACCATACTTATATACATATCTTCTATTTTGTGAAGGTTATATTGTTTGTTCACTTACTGCATAAAATTGAGCAGAACTATTAAGTCTCTGTTTTTTTTAAAAAAAAAAAAAAAAGAATTAAATATTTGAACAGTTGAGATTCATTTACTAGGTTCACAAGAGTCAAAGGTGTGTTTTTTCTCTCTGCCCCTCACCCCTGTCTTTATTCTTCCTTCCTTTCTCTTCCCTGTTAATCAGGAAGAATCAGAGTCTTCAACTTCTAAGGCATCTTCAACAAGCACACCTGGTAAGTAGCATAGGTTTGTGAACTCTGACTCTAATGCTAAAATTTAATGATGAATCTCAATAAGCTGTGTTAAATTTTGGAGTCTGGCTCTTAGTCCTTGATTACAACCTGACATTTTACTGTAGAATGGTTCTGGGTTCAGAAATGTTTCAGAAGGCAGCAGATAAAAACATCTACTGAAGCACTATACCAAATGCACTGTCCTCTTGTGTCGAACCTGTGGAGCTGATGCATGGAAACAGCTGACAGCGAATGTGAAAGCAAGCTGTCTTTGTCATTACAAGACACGAGCTGTTGCAGTAGTTTGTTTCCTTCAAGTCAGGCATAGAAAACTGTCGGTCAGATGTAAACGGTTACCACTTAGCTCAGTAAGGATTCGCTTGTGTAAATGTCTCTTCTAAATCAGTAGAAGTGCGCAGTGCAGAAATTCTTTAAGCATTAATTCCTCTGCTGATGTATGACTGTGGCGGAGTTAGGAGCTGTGTAGTATGCACTTCTGCTGCAGTCAGTAAGGAAAGCTTTTGTATCACCAGTTCTGTAGTCGATCAGTGTGTATTATCAGCATGCATATGTATTCATACTGTAAATACTTGTATTACAAAACTTGGCTGACACTTAGGACTGTTTTTTTCTTGTACTTCAGTAGTACCTTCCTGAATGTTAGCTTCCTAGGCCCCCTCTTACCCTGTGCATAGTGGGGACAGTGTGCAGTTTGTCATCCCAAGAGATGCTGCTTCCCCTCTGGAAGCAGAGGGGAAAAAGGAAAATGGCTGGGTAATGAACACACCAATGTTCAGTATGTTTTAGCTTTCTCTGATTGCTTTCCCATGTGTGTGTTTCTTCACTACATGATTCAGCCACTTGAAGTTTTGCAGGTCTTACTGTTGAAAGCCATTGCTGTAGGGCAATCAAGTTCTGGGTAAACACTAGCTGTGGGATAAAATGAAACAGGGAGCTAGGTGTGTCTTAATGGAAATAATGGAAAAGCTGTTACTATTGAGATAAAGCAGGTCATTTAAAGAAATTGGATTGCAAGGCAATAAATGACTTATCGTTTTCCATCCTTTTTTTCTTCAGAGTTTGCTTTGTTCTATTAACATGGAGATGATGCTAGCATTGGGTAAATGTCTGCTTTTTGGGATGCTTCTCCTAATAATATAGGACAAAAAGAGGGAAATCAAGAACAGTGGAAAGAAATAAAGTAGTTCCTTTGGTTGGTAGTTGTGATGAGAAGCGTCTTTGAACTTAAATGTCAAATGCACCTGGAGATTAGTCTTTCATTAGAAGAGAGATTCCACCTCATTTCTTGATGATGTAAAATGTTTTGATAATGCTGTGCATCATCATTGGAGCATGTCTTTAAGATGTTTAAGAGGAATATTTGGCATATTAGGTAGAGGCCAGGTCAAAAATTCAAAAAATTATTGCAATAATGTACTACAGTGCAAGTATAATAAGCAGGCGGTTTTCAAATGTGCTATTTTAGGGGCCTAGAAAAAACTTATGCTATGTGTATAGGTGGTGTTACTAGACAAGGATGAAATGCAGAAACTTTCAGTGAGATACTCAGGAATAAGGATCCTAAATAGTTAGGGAGAAATACATCTACCTTTTGGAACAACAGATGTATTGTTACTATCATAAATTTAAATTTGATGACTTTGCCATCTGTCTGTCCCCATTCCCTCGCATCAAAGTATTTGTCATGCTACAGAAGCATTCTGTTCTCAGGAGAGGAGCCTTTGGAGAAAGGGTTGAACTACACAGTTGGGGATTGGTGAGGGGACGAGAACGTCATGGTGGCAAGTGTGGTGGTAAAGGTTACCTTTCCAGAGGAACCAATTCTCTGAGGTGATGATATTCCAAGAATGGAAAAACCTACCTACATGGCTGCCAAAAAGTAGGAATTTAGTTAAGAGTAATATGTGTAAGGAAGGAAAAGTGTTTTCCTTGCTTGTTTGACTTGAGAAGGACAGGTGGAAACATCAGGGCTGTCAAGTGAGGAGTTGAATTATTACAATTATTATTAAAATACTGAATCTGATGTATAATAATACCAAAATGAGGATGAATCTTTTCTTAGCCCTGTATGAGGCAGTCCGAGTGGTGTTCTTTTTTCAATTCTGTGTTGTTGAATGAGAAATGATGATTTGTGAGCTGTGGTGTTTCTTAGAGGCCCTATGTAGCATTGCTTTCTATAGATAGACATCTGATAGTTTTATAAGAAGTATGCTGAGCAATCTGAGTGGTGGATCTGTCGTGACAAAGCTTCTAGTGTTGTTTTGAGCAGGCTGCTAAAATATTAAACAATTAGTCTTTGTTCAGTTACAGGATATCAATGCTTGGTCTAGTTGTGTAACTATGTATAATTGCCATTAATAATATGATTCAAATTGTTATGCAGGGACTAGCTAGCATTTACGTCTTACTTCGATGTTAAGTTTACCCTTTCTATGTGCTGTGAACTACCAGTGTTCCAGATTCTTTGTCAGGAGGAGTATGATGTTGAAAGGGGAGACATTTCTTCTGGTCTCCTTGAGTTTATTTTTATTTCAGCTCTGTTAAGAAGCTATGCACTTTCTCTCCTCTTGTGCTTACAAGGAGAGCTATGGCACGATTGCGTAGACCTGTTAAGTCCTATGCAAATGGCGTATTCCTTTTAGGGGAAGAAACACACAGTTACATAAAGTTAAATAAAATGTAACTTAAAACATGTTAGGTAATATAAACAAAGCAAGCTCAAAAACGTAGAATAGACAACAATAGATAAAGTTCAACAAGGCCAAGTAAGTTCAACAAGGCCAAGTGCCGGGTCCTGCACCTGGGGAGCAACAACCCCAAGCAGCGCTACAGGCTGGGAGATGAGTGGCTGGAAAGCTGCCTGGCGGAGAAGGACCTGGGAGTATTGGTTGATAGTCGGCTGAATACGAGCCAGCAGTGTGCCCAGGTGGCCAAGAAGGCCAACAGCATCCTGGCCTGCATAAGAAGCAGCGTGGCCAGCAGGGCTAGGGAAGTGATTGTCCCCCTGTACTCGGCTCTGGTGAGGCCGCACCTCGAGTACTGTGTTCAGTTTTGGGCCCCTCGCTACAGGAAGGACATGGACGTGCTCGAGCGAGTCCAGAGAAGGGCGACCAAGCTGGTGAGGGGTCTGGAGAACAAGTCTTACGAGGAGCGGCTGAGGGAGCTGGGCTTGTTCAGCCTGGAGAAGAGGAGGCTCAGGGGCGACCTTATCGCTCTCTACAGTTACCTTAAAGGAGGCTGTAGAGAGGTGGGGGTTGGTCTGTTCTCCCACGTGCCTGGTGACAGGACGAGGGGGAATGGGCGAAAGTTGCGACAGGGGAGTTTTAGGTTGGATGTTAGGAAGTACTTCTTTACCGAAAGGGTTATTAAGCATTGGAACAGGCTGCCCAGGGAGGTGGTGGAGTCACCATCCCTGGAGGTCTTTAAAAGACGTTTAGATGTAGAGCTTAGCGATATGGTTTAGTGGAGGACTTAGTGTTAGGTCGGAGGTTGGACTCGATGATCTTGAGGTCTCTTCCAACCTAGAAATCTGTGATACTGTGACAACAGACGTGAAACCTGAATAATTTTGCTGTTTCAGCTATATAGTAATTATGGTGGTTGAGCAAGCTGCAGCCATGGCAAAAAAATTCTCAGATGATTTTGCAAATACAGCTAAAAATTCCAAGACTGGACAAATCCGGAAGCCTTGTATAGTAAAGTAATAAAGCTTGAGACCTATTACTAGCATTGGCAATGTGTAATTAACTGGGTCAGAGACGACTATGCTAGTAGACTTCTGCGGTTCAGATATTCTTCTAATTTTGCTGAATGCTGGAGAGCTTCCTGATTAGTGTGAGATTCAGAAGAACGTTTCAGCTTGCCCAGCGTAGCAGAGTTGAACAGTACAAAATAATGGGAACAAAACAGCAATTAAAAACAAAACAAAACCAACCCTCAGCCAAACCAGAAATAAAGACTTAAAAGATCACAGATATGTTAAAAACCTAAGTAACAATAGCAAGCAAGTAATAACAATTAACAGTATAGAAATAATGTTTTCATTTGTACAGATTGTAAGGAATGAAAATCTGACCAATATGGAATGAAACTATCGTAGTGATAGTTATGTCATGAGGAAGGGCTAGGTAAGACCACTAAAGGAAATAGTCTCATTCGCCATACAATAACAAACAATAGTCCTTAGCTGAAATGTTTGCTTGTTTTTGTTTGTTATTTTTTATTTCTGTCTGTTGTTGACAAAGATTGCTGTAATAAACTCAGGATAGTGAGTGTGTCAAAGTTGCTTGGAGAGGATTCTAAACAGAACTAAAAACAGGCTCTGTAATGGAAAACGAAGCATGAGATTATATAAAAAATAGGTGTGTTTTTTTTTTACAACTTGAATCAAATTACTGTCTGTGGACTAGGCCCAGAAGTCCTCTTCTGCAACATATAATAAAGTGCTTGACCTTCAGTGTACAAGCTGTCTAGGCAATAGCAGAGTTACCCAGTAAAACTTTGTCCTGTATCATGCTGTGGTAAGTAAACTACTACTTTTCCGGATCCAAGTGCAAAATGTACCTTTAGTTTTGAGTCTGTTGTTTTGAAAGAGGTAATTATGCATTACAATGTTAGAAGCATCCCAAAAAGGGACACAACTTTGGAAAATAAATACATTGTTGAAAGGTATTCTAGTTGTGTGACGTTTTCTCATTCCTGCTGTTGCTTCATTGAAATTAACACTGAATTATTTTTATGTAATTTGTTAACAGGTTAGGGAAACTCCTTTAGTTTAAAAACATACTCCCCCAGTATCTGAAGCTGACTGTTCAGTTATGGTTCCAGAATTCCATGTTTCACAACTAAAGCAATAAAATACATAAAGCAAGGCAGAGCTTTTCCCACCTGGTTTAAGACGTGCACTAGATGACCCTGCTTGGCAGGGAGGTTGGACCCAGATGATCTCCAGAGGTCCCTTCTAACCTCAACCATTCCGTGATTCTGTGAAGAATCAAATGGCATTTGCAATGTCTAGATTTAAAGTGAAGCTCAAAGATGCTATCACAATGTGAATGGTTGCATGACTAAAAATAAGACGAATATAACAGGAGGTAGCTTAATATTAAAGAACTAATGCAATGTAGTTTAAAAAAGGAAAATGGCTGACTTAAGTTGCTAGGTACTTAAGCTTCTTCACATAATTATACAACAAATGGAAGACAATAGTTTTTATTTTTTCTGTGTTTGACAGAACTAACAAGAAAGCCTTGGGAAAGAACAAATACAGTGAATGGAAGCAAGTCGCCTGTTATATCCAGGTACTCCATTTTGTACCAGTAGCTATCTTTTTCTATAAGTTTGCTGCTGTTGCTCATGCTGCTAAAGATATTTGACTAAAATAGCAAAAATAATACAAAGCAAAATTTTGGGGTTTAAAAGTCCTGCTATGAAACTGCTTTTGGCGATTTTAATTAAGAATAAAGTGTTGCTTTTGAAGAATGGTGAAAAGTGAAATTTTCATGGTAAAAGTAAAGCAAAAAGATTACTTAATAATTGTTGGCATATAACTTCAATAATCGTGGTATATATTTGCTTACAGAAAGGGTTAATTCTTTCTATTTCCTTATATTTTTAAGTCTGAAATTTCCTGCAGGGGAGACCAAGTTCAGTGCTATCATTCATATATTCAGTAATAAATCTACTGAATAGCTTTTCTCCTTTCTATTTCTGTGCTAATTATAGAACCTATATCTTGATATTTAAGCATCTTGGTGAGGTTTGGTTCAGTGACAGTTTTCAGTAGTTGCCTCATAACAATCCGAAGAAACATCCTAAAGAGTTATGGAGTGTTATGCATACTTCACTGCACTGACTGGTTGTTGGTAACTTGTCAACTGGAATTCCTGTTGGCACTGGGCATTATGGTAGGCATTTCAGTAATAAAATTACGTTAAGTAGGCTTGTAGCTCATTTTAGTTTTCATGTGTATTCTGGATACAGAGGTTAAAAGGTTCTGACCTGTGATAATCTGAAAAAGTTACCTGAATTTCTTAAAAGACAACAGAAGAATGTGTTAAACCTGAGAATGTTCTATTTGAAATTACTTCAATTCTCATTAAAATTCTGGCATGTTGGAAACAGCTATACAAGTTCTGTTGATTTGGGAAGAAAATAATTCTCTCTAAATGGCATTACTTGTCGTTGAGGTTGCCATTGAGGTCTCATCAGTTCTAAAATTAAGTACTAAACACTATCAGGCTATCAGTATCCGTGTCTTAATTCCAGAAATTACTAAGTCCGGTAACTTAAAATCTCTCCAGCCTTGATTCTGGTTGCTTGTATTGTGGGTCTCTTTTCATTTGTTCATTTGTTTTTTGTTTTGTTTGGTTTTGCTTTGTCAAAAAAAAAAAAAGTAACATTGGTGGTGATGTCCTCCCTGTTCTACTGCCAGTGTAACAAAATACTGCTTCACAAACTTTGCCTTGATTTCTTCTTCCTACACCTACCTGGTAGATCTTACGTGCTTTAACAGAGATCTCTTGTTTTCAAGCAGATTAAGGTATAAATACATGATATTGAGGGGGAACTTGTCACAGAAATATATTTTTTAAGGAATCCTAAAGGGATTTAGAGCATTTTAGATTTGATTATTTGAGGTATTTGCTGACCTGACCATTTGGGTATAGATTCTCCTATTCTCAGCCTATTTCACTGATCTTATTTCTACTGGTTAAATTCAGAGTTTACTGTAGTATGTTTAAAAAAGGATTTTTGACCTAGAAAGAATTACAGATCTTTTGAGACTTCTCTTGAGATGTGTTAAGAAAATCTATTCATCAAGCTTTTTTTCGTTGTCATCCAATGGAAAATGCTGATAGACTGCTAATTCAGACTAATTAGAGCCTCAGTGAGTGTATGCTCTATAAGGACTTAAATAAGGAATTCTTTGTTTAATCAAATATCAGTATTCTATTCTAGTGCTGTCATAACCTCCTGGAAGGTTCCATAGCATATATTGTAAAAACTGCAGATAAAGTTTTCCAAGCACTGTTTATGGTTTACCATACCAGGATGAGGAATATTTCATGGACTGAGAAAGGAAAGGTATTCATAGAAGGCTCTCTTAAATATCCTTGCATTTTTCTAAATTCTCTGAAGTTGACAACTCTGTCTACAAGCAAATTGTTAAGGTTTGAGTGAGTTAGTCAAAGGGCGCTGCTACTTGAAACACTAATACCATGTTTGCCAGAAAGGGGTTATCTTTCACCTGTTAAGCCTAGAAAACCTGCTCCTGACCTATACAGAGTGAACGTGCTCATTTATGGGGATTAAATAAAGCGTGCTTAAGAAAATGGCAAGTAAGCAATATTTTCTCTTGAGAGCTTCCAAGCAACTAGACAAAGGATTTGTTATTCAGAATGAATGTTTAAAATCAATACTATCCTATTTAAAATAAACCCTTTTTTTCTAGCGCAGATTTTTAAGTATTGAACTACATGTTTTTCATATTTCCTGATATGTTCAAAATAGAACTCTTGGAACACAATCAGTGAGGCTCCA
The DNA here is from genome assembly GCF_964211835.1 of Anser anser. NCBI lineage: Eukaryota > Metazoa > Chordata > Aves > Anseriformes > Anatidae > Anser > Anser anser. The sequence goes on from NC_139722.1 coordinate 98,650,474, forward strand.
TTGTATTTAAGGTTTTAAAACTGAACATTAAGGTCTATTATAGCTCGTTAAGGTAGTGTTTCTCCCCTACTCATAGACGGGAATCTCCATGGAAAAACCTGCTTGTTTCTGAAAACAGGCTCTATGATTCACTAAACAGGTATTATCCTGTTAGGATTTGAGACTTCTTAATGATTAAAATCTTTCTTACTTTCTTACTTTTTTTTTTTTTTTTTACCAATTCAAGGGTGGACTTTTTCTACATAGATTGGTAATCACCACATGCATGATCAGGTTCCTCTTTGTATTTCATTTGTCCAGTTAAGCGCGTTTTTGGCTGGTTCTGAAGGCAAATTGAGGTGGTTTAAGAAACAGCTTTGAATTCAAAATAAATACTAGATTTCTGTTAATCACCACCTGCAAAGTTAGAAATTCTTGTTGGATATGCCATGATTTAGTAAACCTTCTGCATTGTCCTGAGAAATTTTTCACAAACGTAAGAAATATACAGGAATAGCAGGTAATTTTCCAAGTGAATTTTCATGTCTTGCTGCCACAGGTTAAGTAAAGATAAATAGATTTTGCCTGACATAAGCATATGAAAGAATAACGGAATCATTAAACATAAATTAATGTTTCAATTGGGAGAATATTCACAAATTTAAAAATAACTGTCTATTTTAAACTGTAGTTTCTGTAGTGGTACAAAAATTTTGCACAAAATACTGACATTTAAAGCTCTTTGGGTTTTAAGAGCTTTCTGCAGTTAAACTTCTTAGAGCTTTGATTTTTTTTTGAACACTGAATTATTGAATCAAATTCCACTTTCATTTTTCATCAAAGCACTCACTGTGGTGAATACTTCATATTTTGTATAAGAAGTTCCCCTTTGAGATACTTATCTTTGGTGGTGTATTCTGCATGTTGGCATGAATAAAATCTTTATCTCGCATGTTTGTTTTAAGGTGCTTTAGGGATTACGAAGGTTGCCTCACTGTCCTGCCAGGCAATGCTATGAAAAACCACACGGGAGTGCTCTGTAGCCATTTTAGGACTAATGGTTGGGATGTTTTATTTGCTAATTTTCAGTGGCTAATGTCTGTCTTAATGGCAACTGCATTCACCATGAATCTTTTCTCTGAGCAAACTGGAGAAGGAAAAGAATAATTTGGGTAGAGGGGAAGCTAGACTTGACTGAGATAAGTAATTATCTAGTTTACAAGTTAAGGTCTTTCATATTCGATTGAATGAAGAAGTTCTTGCAGGACTTCTTAGAAAAAAATTGGATGCGTTCCTACACTTGAGTGGTCAAGTTTTTAAGAAGGCTTTCCTGTTATACCTCTAGACAGGTATTTCACTAGTAGGAATATGTGGCATAAGATTGGCAGAGCTACCTTTTTATTGTAAAGATTTTGAGCAAAATAAGCAGCAGTCTGTTTGTGGAGATACGTTCTTTAAAGTGTAAGTAATTTTATTAAAATACTCAAATATGTTCTTTGAATTCTTTTAATAAAACGCAGTAGATCCCTGTTATCTCTTGTCAGGAATAGCTTTGGGGAGGAAACTGATTTTTTTTTTTATTTCAGTTTAGTTTGTTAAATGCTATAATGCTCTAGTATATGGGAACAAAGACACTTAATGATCAGAAACAATATATGGAGAATCTGAAAAACTCACGCTGTTCTGCTTGGAGTCAGTCTGTGTTTGCGCTTTCAGGTATAAACTGCAAAAGTAGCATTCTAAACGTCAGATATGTGAAGCAGCAGCATTTGCCAAAGTTCACATCTTGATTTTTATTTTGAGCAAGGAATTCTTGCACTGTCAGTATCTAAAGATTTTTGTAAAAGATCCCAAACTGTGGTTTGTCTTCATAGCATTAGCACACACCGTCGATCTTCTGATGGCTACAAGGTGAATTCTGTTTTCCAGGTGCTTCTACAATAAAGTTATTTAATATTTCTTATTCTGTCTTAATCCATGGATCGTGTATTTCATTTCAGTGTGTTTCAAGTCCAGTAATGTTAGCAGTGTCTCTTTTGGAACTCGTTTAACAGTATTCTGATCCCATGTGAAGAACAGAGCTGGTGGTGTAACAGAGAATGTTCTTGCACCTATCCGCTTGATGCAAAGTCCATCAGCAAAGGGACAGTTAAACACTGCTTTTGCTGACTCTGTTTTGCATGGCTAATTATTGGCAGTTTTTTCCTACATGGGTGCAACAGGACTTCACATAAGTAACTTATCAGTGCACAGAATTAGTCATGAAGCTTTAAAAACACAAGTGTTGAGGTTTCTACCACTTGCACCAGAGTTCTTGTCTTCCAAAAAAAAGAAAAAAAGGATTTATAAATTTAAAATGCTGTCACCAGATTACCTGGTAGCTATGAATTTGTATTAGAATGGTGCCAATGTGATAAATGTTACTGTATATAGGTTGTGTGGAAAAAAATTGCAACTTGTGTCACATGCTATGTCTGTTTTTCGCACTGTGAACCAACAAGAGGTGAAAGTATGGAGAGTACAAACCTGAGGAAGTTTCTGTAGTATCAGAATGATAATTGAGTGTGCATCCCCTTTTCTGTTCAGAGTTGCACTTGGAGTGTTTTTCTTCTGTTAGCAAATAAGAAAATAGTCTGTCAAATTTTAAGTCATGAAGACCATCAGGATTGAGGCTCATTCTGCTATTATTGAAAAGCCAGAGTGTAATCAAACTATTTCTTCATGGATAAACTACTATCTTGTAAGGGGAGATGAGTGAGACCTGAAAGTACTGGTTTTGTTTAAAAAAAAAAAAAAAAAAGTATATTATAGGGGTTCTTTTTTTTCTGAGTGAGAGCACAGCTTGTTCGTGCTAGATAAATAATTTTCCATTTATCTAGGCATTTTTAAAGCAATGGATACATTACTTTGTGTCCCTCATGTACTGAAATCAGATACTGTGTATGGGAAAGAAAGTAAGAAGCATAACTGTACCTTTCCTGCTGGCTTATTTTTTTCCTGTGCCTGGTCACCTTCCAGCTTAACAAAAAAAGGTTGTACCTTCAAGTAACAAATCTTGAAAAATGCAGTGTTTAATTACTTCCTCCTATGTAAGAATTTGTAAGTGAGAAACTGAATGTAAGCCAGGCTTTTTTGTTCAGTGATACCACATACACAGACGGTGAAATAGGACCCAGTTTTTTTATACCATTACCCTACCCTTAAAGTCCACATTCTACTGTTAGCATCTAGCTTCTCTCTCTGCTTATAGCTGCGCATATGGAAGGCCCTTTGGAAGTGTAGTTAAGTACATGAGTCTGAAAGTTGCACGTTGTATAAACAGGGGATCAGAAAAAGGGAAAAAAAATGTGGTTGAAAAACCTCTTATTTTGGAACCTGTTTTAAGAATGCAGGATAATCTTTGTAGGCAAATTTTCGATGTCTTAGGAGAGTAACCAAACATCAGAACCAAAACATCAGAACTTCCTCCCAAATATTATATGATAAAACTTGCTGCCATTACAGTATCTTTGTTTTCAGTAGCTTTAGAATGCATGGAATCATATAGGTTGGAAGGGACCTCTGGAAGCTGTCTATTCCAGATGCCTTCTCAAAGCAGGAATTAGATAAGGTTATTCACTCTTGCCCTGCTGAATCCTCAAAGTCTTCAAGGGTAATGCCACACACCACATGCTTTTAGGTTGCAGTATCAACATGCACTCATTAAGAGGGAGTGCTTCTTTCAGAGAGCCTTTTCTGAGATAAGTAGTTTCAAAGGGGAAAAGGAAAAGTATTTGGCATTCAAAGGAGATCAGTTTTTCACGAACACTCTAAAAACATCGGAAACCACTGACAATGAAATATATCTGCCAGTTGAATTGTTCTTGTTTTGAACTAATAACTTATTCCTATGGTAATTAATATTTCCAGTGCGTGGAAAACGTTCTTGGTTGTTGGTTTCCAATCTGTGTGGTATTTTGGGTCTAATTTTTTCAGATTTTCCTTTCATTCATATTTTTAATATTGTTTTGATAGATGAATATTAGCAAGTTTGATGGAGAAGTATTATGTATGTTGTAATAATGAGTGACCAGTAACTTACTGATTTGTTTTTGTACTGCAGACCAAAATCTACACCAACGGGGCAACCCAGTGCCAATGGAGTACAGTCAGAAGGTCTAGATTATGACAGATTGAAGCAGGTACATATATGTTGCTTTGTACAGAAAACTTGGCTATTGGGACCTGAAGCTCTCAAATACCAGTTTTGAACTGTTTTCTTAATTAGTTCCAAACTTCAGTAATTATTTAATTATTAGTAGTTACTTTTCCCCAAACTTATTTCAGTATTCTTAGGAGCTATAATTGTACGATGCCTGCTTACAGAGCCCCATTACTTTCTCCCAGATGCTTGTTCCTGCTTTTGCATTACACAGAATACACAAGATGGTGTTGATACTATAGATGGAACTGGTAAAATCAGTTTGCTTAGAAAACCTTTCTTTCCCCTCTCCTCTCTCCCAAAACAAAGACTGCTCTGCCTACCAAAGTATAACCTTTTTTATATCAGAGATGAGCATTTGTGGTCATGAGCTTGGTGATGAAACAGCATCCAGTGGTATCCCCTTTTCTGGCTATCTGTGGAAATGAGCCTTGTGTGAAGAAGGAAGCTTCCTGTTAGATTAGCAAAACATGTTACTGGATGCTTTGGAAAACTTTTCTAACAGTTACCTGTACATGACAATTATTTGGCAAGCATACCATAATCTGAGCAACAAAGACCTCAGCGACAGATCTGTCACTTGTGTCAAGGCAGGAGATACCAGTTAACAGTATTTCTAATATTTAGACGAAGACCTCCCATGCTAGAAGGAAGGGAGTTCCTCATAGGAACCCTCGCAGGAGCAAATTGATTTAATTTACCTTTGTTCCTCAAGCTACTAAGAAGTCTTCCTTTGAGGCCATATGATCATCTTTGCTGATTATAGGTGATTCCTTTTCATTAAAGATTCTCTTTTGAGAGTAGTTGATATTTGGGATGTAGGGATGATACTGATCTGAGAACGTTTCTATGAGGTGTTCCAAGTTCTCTGCTTAAGACAGTAAGATAATACTACTGTATGTTTTTTCTCTGTAATGCTTAATAATGCCTCTGCTAATACTTAAGTTGTTCAGGAAATGTACATTCTTTCTGGCTCAAAAACAAAAAACACCCCACCATTTCTGATGTTAACACAAATAGATTCCCTGTGGGTTTTTTTGAGTCTTGTATGAGGAAATGCAGTTTTCTATTTTCTAGTAACTGTTCCAACCAGACGGTAAAAAAGATCTGCGCTCTGTGCAAATATGATTTTTTTTTTTTTGCTGTTGTCCTGGAAAGAGACATCTTTGATTTCTTTATAATCCTTTTTGGCTACATAAAAGCCTAGGATTGTAGTGTCTGTTCTGGAGATAAAACAGGTACTCCTCAAATTTTATGGAGGATTTTTAGCACTCATGCTACAACTTGTAGATAGCAGTCTGGATGATTTTATGTTGTCAGTGGTTCTTTTGAGTTGAAGTCTGTGTAGATCCTATAATCTCATAAAGTTCAGATGTACCAAATTTCCAGCAGTCTGAGTCTAGATGGCTAGATTGTTTAGGGTGGATTGTTTTGTTTTTGGACAAAATGGGCAGTTACTATTAAGTATTTGACACATCACAAGTGCATTCTCGTGCTTCATAACAGCTTGTTGGCATATCCATTCTCTAATGGGAGGAATGCAGCTCTTCCCACCTTCTCCAGGAGCTTAAATTGCATGAGGGTACCTCTTAAGCTTTGATGCTGTTACTTGAAGACAGTTCATGCATATATGGTGTGTGTATGTGTTTGAGGAACATCTAAAAAATGTCTAGTATTGCACGTTAGTATTCTATTTATGTTGAAAAGCTGAAAAAGAGCTGAATATCTTCATTAAAACAATCTTTTGGAAGCGTTTACTGATGATTACTGTTTTGCCTGGGATGAGACTGTACTTTCAAGAAACAGACAGTACTTCCCACTCTGGTTTCAAAAGCATTTTCTTAAAATAATTATCCCAAATCAGATGTACAGAAGGCTGCAGAAAAATTTGATAGCATTTAACTCAGTCATTTTCATTAGGTCAAATTCCAGTTTGTGACTGGGGCTAACTTGATAACTTGATCCCATTTTTTTTTTCCTTTGAATGCTTTCTGGGCCTTTCTTTTTTTAAACTAACTTTCTTTGTATTGCATATGAGCTTTCATCTGTGATAGAGCTCCCTTATTTTAAAGGGATGATCCAATTATTATTTAGGAATTATATTAGTGCAATATTCTAACTTAAGTATTTTCCTTCTTTAATAAGTACTACTGAAATCAATTTATAAGACTTATACTTTTTTAATCTTATTCTTTAAATTATATCTTCAGTAAGAATATTTTATGAATGCTTTAGATTTTGGGGATTAATTCCTTAAGATAAAGGGTGGAATATAAATTTCAGAACTGTTAAAGGTTGGTTGAAGGCTAGAATAATTTTGGATTTCTCTCAGTAGAAAGCTAGATGTTCCAAAACTAATCTATTACTCTGACACCATAGGATATTTTAGATGAAATGAGAAAGGAGTTAACGAAATTAAAGGAGGAACTCATTGATGGTAAGTATCAATTTATTTTGTTATTGTTGAGTCTCAGAGCAAGTAATTTTTAAGCTGCACCAAAATGTAAGCTTAGTATGCTTCTATTCTGAGAATCAAATATTGGAAAATATAGACTTGTTGATATTCTGTTGGCATTCTTTCATTTGTGCCTGTGGAGACAAGGGTTCACAGGTTGAGATGAGGACAATCTAAAGGGAAAAAGAAAAACAGGCAAAGGCTGCGTGGAAGCAAAGAAAAGAATATTCCCTATTTCCCTTTAGCAAACAATATTTGGCCACATTTTGGGAATCAGGGCCTTGATAGACAGCCATTGTTCAGGAGGACAGTTTTTTGTAACAAGAGTTCCCCTTCTTCTTCCCCTTCCTCAGCTTTTATTGCTAAGTGTGAATTTATATGGCATGGAGTATCTTTTGGTCAGTTTAAGTCATCTGCCCTGGTGATGTCCTCTCCCCACCTCTTGCCCACCCGCAGCCTTTTAGCTTTGTGGTGATTTGGAGGCAGCCTTGATGCTATGCCAGCACTGCTTAGCAAAAGACAAACCATCGGTGTGATATCAGTGCTGTTTCAGCTACAAGTGCAGAGCACAGCACTGTATGGGCTGATGTTGGGAAAGTTAATTCCATCCCAGCCAGACCCAGTACTGTGCCAGACCTACTGGTATGTTGTATGTCTTATTTCCTCTTCTCTGTTTTTTTCAAAAGTGCTTTGACACCAAGTGTTGTCTTTTGAATGTGTGCTCTGAGACATTTGCAGTTATCTTTTATATCGTCGTTGTAAACGGGCTATTTTTATAATTAAAATAATCCAGGGCTGCTGGTGTGCATATTTCAAAACTAAATATATTCTAATATTCACTATGGTTATGTTTCTAGCTTCCAGTCTTCTAATGTTTGGTCTTTAACATAAAATTCAAGTAAAATAATTTTCACAATGTTCATTTTTATTTTAACAGAAGATATTTTATTAAATAGTTTTCCGTAGTTATGGGAAATTATTCAGGAATAATAATCTTTAAAATCGTTGAATCAAAAAGTAAATAAAACTGTATGGGTGTTAATGTTTTTTACTGCTTTGTGGATTGTACCAAAATGAAGTATGGTCATATTGAAACTAGTACCACAACTGGGAAAATAGTAAATGTCATCAACAGATGTGGTAGAAAGAGCTGACTGGTTTTGCGCTACAATGCAGTGCTTTTCCCTATACTTAAATCAGTAACTGTTTCATAAAAGACTTTTTCTTCATTAATATTTTGACTATGCTGTGTATCACAGCCTTTTGGATAGTACGATGCAAACAGCGTATGGCCCAGAGGCTATTGCTAAGCTTAAATAAGCCCACACACATACTCCTTGATATCTCAGTGGTAGACTTGCTGGAGATGTAGAACTGAAAAATAAAAAGTTAATTGAAAACCTAGCAGGAGTGAAAAGCGTTCTGCCTAGCTGAGAGTGACGCTTGCCTTTAACCACATGTGAGGCGTATTACATATAAATTATTCATTTTCTGAGACGTTTTAGTAGGATGAACTTTCTTTAAGAGGTTAGTTATTAATTCTGGCTTTCTTCCTTGACTTGAAATGTTTGATTTGTTAATTTCTCTCTTTTTCTCTCTAGCTATCAGGCAGGAACTGAGCAAGTCGAATACTGCATAGAAAGACTAGTACTAAGCCGATGTGACTCTTTAACTTGATATAAAACTGACTACGTTTTGTGAGCTGTTAGAAGAAAATGGAGACAGACACTTGGAAGGAGGGAGAAACAACATATTCTGAAAAGCTTCAGGCACATCACTCTGGTGATACGCTATTTTCCTCCTAGTTTGCAGCTTTTTTCTGACCTTTACAGCAAGGTGGAAAAGAGTCTTAAAGTTACTGTAATGGTTGTGCAGAATTTCCTACACCTATCAGACAAGATCACAGTGCTTTGAAGTATACTCATGACAAGATAAAATTGCACATGTTTCAGAATCTGTTGTTACACAAAATAAACAAACAGGGAAAAGCTTGGGAAGGCTTTTCAGAGAGGTTTTCTTTATTAATGAAGGATTTAGCAAGTTATACTGTTGTACTTCAAATGAATCTCAGGTTTGTCTTCCTATCATATCTGATATTTCCATGAATAATTTAAAAGATCAGATGTGTATAAGTTCAGTTCACAAAATAATGGAATGATGAGAAATATGTGCTTTTTAAGGGCAGTATTTGTAAGTGAATGACCTAGACAGGGATCACATGTTGAGTTTTTGGAATTTTATGATAGGAAGCCTCTCTAGTTAGCCTTCATGCAATTTTATAGGAAAAAAAAAAAAGCAAATACAGTCCAGAGTTTAAAGATGTAGATGCCTTCCTACATTGTTACAATGCTTTACCAAATCTAAGACTTCTACATAATGCGAATCAGCAGTCAAATGTAAATCATTAGTATGTTGTAGATTTACAGTAGATTTTTGGGCTTTTTTTAGATTTATGCATGTGGACATTTTTGTAATGTAACACAACACAGCTTTTTAATTAAAAGAAAAATTGCATGTCACAGATATTAAGTAGCCTTTTTATTTTTAAGGCTTAATTTATGCCCAGAAAATGTGGGATGAGGGAGGGGGAAGGCGACACATTTTTATTACTTTCTACACTTTTCTTCATCTTACATGCATGTGTAATAATGAGGAAAATGTGACTTTTATCAGTAACCATGTTAATGGAACCAGGTACTTAATCCTTTTTATATCTTTTTTTTTTTTAGTTTTATATTTGAAATTCAGTAATACTTCCATAATGGTTCTGAAACTCCCATGTGAATCTAACTCATTTCTTGGCAAGAGAACAAACACTTAGACATCTGAATTGCTGAGGATGCACCTGTATAAGTGCATTGTTCTTTATCTTTTTACCATGACCTTCTGCTTCACGGTTTTCTGAGACTACTTTTTTGATTGCTTAATGAAACAAGACAACAGTTAGTTGCATTAGAATAATGGAGCATGAGGTCACAGTAAATGTCCCCTTCTTCTGATTTATCTGCCACTTTCCTTGGGGGAGGGATGGGGGTGGGGCATGACATAAAAACAAACAAATAAAAATAAAACAGCTGCTCCAAAATCCAAACTCTAGAAAGCGTCAGTGGTATGTCATTGGTTTCAGTCACTAAATCGGGAGTAATTTTTGGGAGAGATGACACCCTTATATTTCCCCAGATTTTCGGTTTTTGTTTGTAATTGTTTTAATGTGGTACAGTTCAGTGGCATATAAATTCTGTGAATGGGATCTGTAGTGCTTTTGGAAAAACAATACAGATCAAAATCTTCCCATTTCTTTTGCACTAACAATTTCTCTGAGCCGTACCAGTGCCATGTTTGCTTTGTGATCTGTGCTGTTCCAAAAGAAAAGTTTACTTTCAACTTTTGGAGAGGTTAATGTACATGCAGCTCCATCCTTAGGACAAATGCTTTCAATAACATACTGTCTTAAGTGCTGAACACCAAAGTAAAGCAGCACTTAGTGCTTTCGAAAGGCTTAAAATGGAATTTTTTCTCCAAACATTTCCTGTTTCTATACCTTCAAAGTCTGAGAGAAGATGAAAGTGGAAATACTGACCAACTGAATTAATGAATCATTAAAAAAAAGTTTTTCCTGCACGTGTTTATTGAAGGCATTGAAAAAAGAAATCCATAGTAAGCTTGTAAAGTACTGTTTTACTCAAAATAAGAGGAGGCATTTTCATCTTTGTTAATGTAACTTTATTTTACATGGACATTTTCAGCATTAAGGAAGTTTATCCTTGTCAGAAATCATGTTTGATTTGTTTATAGGAGAGTTCAGGAGTAGCATAGTGGAATAGTGTGAATGGGTATAAGTGGTCCAAAACTAAATGATGAACTACTAGATTTTGCAAGGAACTGGCTTATGCACTAAACGTTTTGTGCCTTGGTCTAAAATTAACATGATTTCTGTTTAAAAGAAAAAGGAACAGATGTCTTCTTTTGTGCTGCTTCTACATACATAATTTCTATAATCCCAAATTGCTGAATTGGTTCTTTCCAGAAAATCTGATTGAGTTAAAGATAACTGTAAACATCTCCTGTCATACTGACAGTTGCAACATTTTCAGAGATTTCAGTATTGAAAATGATCTGCAGAAGCTAAGATTATTTTGCTTACTGGTAACTAAGTTCTTTGAAAACCATATTGTGGTGGTTCTGTGCTTTTGTACAATGGATGTCTTAAACTGAGGACAGTTTAGGGGATCCTTTCTAACTCCAGGAAAGCGTTGCTTTTCTCAACACTGTGATCTGATCTGTGATAAATCTGTACTATATACAAGTGGCTAACAAGTCAACCACAAACTGAATGTAAAAATCTTAGTGCTGGTGCTGAAATCTCTTCAGACAGTCATAATGATTTCCAGTTCATTGTTTTAAAAAGTTATCAAGCATCAAGTGTCAATCAAAAACTGAAGATGATCACTAATGAATGTTGAATTTTCATGCATTTAGGTTTACCTTCCTTTTAGTTTCTCAGTTCATTCTCTGCTATTTTTACCATATTGTGTCATTTTAAATTTCTTACATGCTAACGTTTTGTTTGAGCGAATGAAATAAAATTGCAATATATACATGTTGCCACCATTTATTTATGGAACTTCATAGAGGAATATCGTACATTTACTACTAAAATTCTCAAACTTTAATGACTGTGATAATTCCTTAATCCTTGATTTCACCACTCATTTTTGTTTTTCCTTTGGAAGATTTGATAGAGAACATTAAATACCTTACAAAGAATGTAACTGCACTGGCTATGTAATATTCGTGAATGATAACTACTGTACATATATCAAATCCATTTTAAGTGTGTGATTTTATTTACATTCTAACAAGGCACACTTTGTTCTAGGTATCCACAGAGAACTCGGAAGGCAGGGACAGGCAAAAACTAGGGATAAAATAACTACAGTTAGTCCAACTTTCTCTTGTTGCTTTTATGTTAATTACTTATTTTCAATACTAGTAATAAAAAAAAATCTACCATGAAAGATTAGTATAGCTTTCTGTACATTAATAAGAACGGTTTCAATTTGTCTTAAAGCAGAATATTGCAAGTAGCTGTTAAAATGTTCTTGATTTAGGCTACTAAAAGCTGTGTTGTTTTGCTGTTGCTTTTTTATTCAGAAAGCACCAGTTCTTATCCTCTTCTAATTTGCCTGGTACATCTTAATCAACATTGTTTTGAACTCCCATTTCTTGCTCTCTTGCCGTGTTTTTATGGACTTGATGTTTCTCCACAGTTGTGAAAGATGCAGTCAGGCTGTGTTCACTGTGGCAGTTTCATGCTTCAGGGTACACCTGTTGCATGACAGTGTGTAAACTGCGGCAGCTCTTAACTAGTGGCTGTGAAAAACTGCAGTCTGAAACATCAGTGTTAGCCAACCAGGCTAGCAAGATTAAGTCATTCTGCAACCAACACGATAATGACGTGCACCGGCACCGTACTCAATTACTTCTGACTGTAGCCTAAATGGCCAGGTATCTGTCTACAGCAGCAGGCCCAAATCCAGAACTGCGATTCAAGTTATACTTCACGCTACACGGGAAGATACCTTTCCTCTCTGCTGCCAGCGATCCTTATGACTTGCTGTCTGGCTCTGGGAGAGCCTGGGTCTGTCTCCTGTTTTCTTGAAGCCTGTACTTAAGGAGAGAGGAGACAACTTCATGGTGATGCAAACGTGTGATACTATGGCATGTAATTTCTCATTTGGAAGTCTTTTAAGCCCTTAATGAAAAGAGGATCTTGTCAGCTGAATACAATAAGGGTATTTTTCTAGTGTTTCTGCCAGTGAGGTTGGTTCTCTTCAGCTTTTTCTTCAGTGAAATGTTTAGGGTATCTTTCCTGTAAGGTGTTAAATCTTGGTTGTTCTGTCTCTGGCAGCTTGGAAGCTAGTTATTCTGCAGGCTGGCTTTAATTTATTTTATTTTTTTTGTAGTTTACATACTGATTTTAGTTGCTTTATTTATTCAGCTCTTCAGCTTAGTCTTATGTCATCTTTGTTCACCATGAGCTGAAGTAAAAATGCGATGCCAACACAGTACTGGTAAAACATAAGTTCTGTGTGTTGTGTATGTATATAGAACATGTTAAGTGGTTTTGGTTGCAGGAAGATGGAAGTTTGTTTTTTATATATATAAAAAAAACAACCAAAAACACACTATAATACAACATTCTATGTCCTTTACCTGTTTTATGCAGTCTTAGCTGCCCCCAAACTGACTTTTTTAAAAGCAATAATGGGTTAATCCAGCTTTGTCAAACATTGATGTTAGTGTCAAGTTTGGCACCAACTGTAAGTTAATTTAAAAATTTTTTTCAAGTAAAATTATTGCTAGTTAATAGTCTGCTATAACTGGGATAGCATTTTGGCAACAAGTTAAAAATTTCTGATTTAAATTCCTGAGCAGTATTATGAAGTCTGTCCATCAGTGTCGAGAGATGCATGATACCTATTTTTTAAAGTTGTATATTACAAAAGTAGAAAAGTTGTCTGTGACTGATCAAGCCGGTGATTATCGACACTTGAAATATTCTCTTCTGAAAATGGTTAAGTATGCTCAGTTACAGTGCTAAATGTTGCTTGCCAGGGTATCTCAACAAGAGTCATATAATGCTTGCAAATATGCCCCATCTTTTTAGTTGGTGAACAAGACTGGGCTGTTGGGGAGCAAGGAGAAAATTTTCCAAACTGACTTTGTACTGAGACTAACATTTCTTAAAGGGACTATATTTACCTGACCACATAGGCTATCACCATTGGGTTTTTGATAGAAAATGAAAAGGGAAAAGAGTCGGTGATTTCAGTGAAACTGGAGCCAGTGTATAGCACTTGAAGAACTGGCTAACGTTCACTTAAGTGATTTATCTTAAGGGGTGACTTTGGGATACGGAAACAATGAGGATTAAATAATCCTAAATTACGTGCTATCTAGGAGAGTCTTAATGAAGAGAAAAGTAAATTTGTTAACTGTCACAGCATATTACTACTTTTACACATTCAAAAGTGTTTCTTTAAATCATCCCAAACGAATGCCTGACAAGGGTGAAGTATTTTACTTCACTTCTTCAGGGATGGTAACCTAAGACTGATGAAATTCATATATAGTGACTGGCAATATATTAAAGTTTATTTGGGTTTATAATCTTAATTTAAAGGGAAAAAAAATGTTAATGTAGCTTGCTGTAATTGTCTAAAATATCAAATAGAGGTGTAGTCCTAAATTCTGTGAAAGCTCAGCAAAATCTTAGTCCCAGGATTAATGCCTGCATGTTATCTGGTAATCAACACTTTCTTCACAGGGAGTAATCATCACAGTGATTCCAAAAATCAAGGAGTTCTGTAAAACTACCTCCATTTTATAAATGGATCCCAGTTGTACTCAGTCATTACAAAAATGCCTTATCTAATTTTTTCTAGAGTTTGGTGTCCTGAATTTTACTCAATGATTATTCTTCATCTGGTGTCCTACCTTGGTAAACTGTTAAATGGCAAAGATGTTGAGCAACTACTACAGGTGAAATACAGTGCTACTGTAGGTGTTGTAGCTGTCAGCTGTAAGCTGAAAGTTTTCTATGGATGTGCTTAATTTTGCAGTCGTTCTGAGTTATGGGGACCTTCTCCTGTCTTCCCAGCCTGTTATTAGAGCTGTTACCCGTGTGACATTTTCACAGAATCCTTAGGGTTGGGAAAGACCTCCCAGATCATCACCATACCACCACTCTTGCCCCCTAAGCACTACATCCAACCTTTCCTTGAACACCCCCAGAGACTGTGATGCCACCACCTCCCTGCTCAACCTGTTCCAGTGCCTGACTGCTCTTCCTGAGAAGAAATGTCTCCTCATTCCCACCCTAAACCTGAGGCCATTCCTTCTACTCTTATTGCAGTATCTGCAAGAAGAGGCCGACCCCCAGCTCCCCACACCTTCCTTTCAGGCAGCTGTAGAGAGCAATGAGGTCTCCCCTGAGCCTCCTCTTCTCCAGACCAAACAACCCCGGTTCCCTCAGCCGCTCCTCACAGGACTTGTGCTCCAGGCCCCTCAGCAGCTTCGTAGCCCTTCTCTGGACACGCTCCAGGGCCTCGATGTCCTTCTTGTAGTGAGGGGCCCAAAGCTGAACACAGCACTCGAGGTGCGGCCTCACCAGAGCCGAGTACAGGGGGACGATCACCTCCCTGCTCCTGCTGGCTGCACTGTCCCTGACACGAGCCAGGATGCCGTTGGCCTTCTGGGCCACCTGGGCACACTGCCGGCTCATGTTGAGGCGAGCATCAACCAGCACCCCCAGATCCTTTTCCTCTGCACAGCTTTCCAGCTACTCTGCCCCAAGCCTGTAGCACTGCATGGGGTTGGTGTGGCCAAAGTGCAGGACCTGGCACTTGGCCATGTTGAACCTCATCCCATTGGCCTCTGCCCATCGACCCAACCTGTCCAGGTCCCTCTGCAGGGCCTTCCTAACCTCCGGCAGATCGACACTTCCCCCCAACTTGGTGTCATCTGCAAACTTACTGAGGGTGCACTCAATTCCCTCATCCAAATCATCAATATTTAATATTAAAGAGGATGGGCTCAACACCAACCCCTGGGGAACACCACTGGTGACCGATCACCAGCTGGATTTCACTCCATTCACCACTCTCTGGGCCCGGCCGTCCAGCCAGTTTTTAACCCAGCACAGAGTGTACCTGCCCAAGCCATGGGCTGCCAGCTTCTCCAGGAGAATACTGTGGGAGACTGTGTCAAAGGCCTTGCTGAAGTCTGGGTAGACTACATCAACGGGCTTTCCCTCACCCACCATGTGGGCCACCTGGTCATAGAAGGAGATGAGGAGGTCAGGCAGGACTTGCCTTTCATGAAGCCATGCTGGCTGGGCCTGATCCCCTGGTTGTCCCACATATGCTGCATGACTGCACTCAAGAAGAGCTGTTCCATCACCTTTCCTGGCACCGAGGTCAGGCTGACAGCCCTGTAGTTCCCCAGGTCCTCCTTACAGCCCTTCTTATAGATGGGCGTCACGTTGGCAAGTCTTCAGTCATCTGGGACCTCTCCAGATGACCATGACTTCTGATAGATGATGGAAAGTGGCCCAGCAATCACATCTGCCACCTCCCTCCCTCAGCACCCTCCGGTGGATCCCATCTGGCCCCAAGGACTTCTGACAGTCCAGGTGGAGCAGCATGTCTCCAACTGTTTCCACCTGAATTGTGGGAGAGTTGTTCTGCTCCTCATCCCAGACTTCCAGGTCAGAAGGCTGAGTACCCCGAGGATAAGTGGTCTGGCTAATAAGGACAGATGTAAAGAAGGCATTAAGAACCTCAGACTTTTTCTTATCCTCAGTAGTCACGTTCCCCCCTGCATCCAGTAAAGGATGGACATTCAAAGATTTTCAAAGATTCAGGATTTTCACTAACCTTTTGTGACTGGAGGTCTATGCTGCAATTGGTCAAGCACAGTAGAGTTGAAAGTGATCTCCCATGGTCATCCTATGTTTACCATCTTAAGTGTAATTTTGTTATTTATTTTTTAATCAGTGAGACACTGGAACAGGTTGCCTAGAGAGGTTGTGGTTGCCCCATCCCTGGAGATGTTCAAGACCAGTTCAGGTGAGGCCCTGGGCAACCTGATCTAGTGAGTGTCAGTCATCCCTGCCTATGGCAGGGGGGTTGGAGCTAGGTGATCTTTTAGGTCCACTCCAACCTGGGCCATTCTATGATCACCAGCCAGCTTGTAGCCACCTAAGTCCCTGCTTTCAGAACAACTTTCAACCTAGCTATAAGGTTATCTGTGCTAACTATGCCATGAGTGTGCTGAACTATTATCCTAGTTTTCTTCACAAAGCTTCTAGGCATGTAAACAGTAGCAAGAAAGTGGATATAAGAAAAAGTGTAAACCAGTTCTGGAATTATCCCATGTAGGGTGACAGCTGCAGAGAAGGATGCAGCTAGAAGTGAGCAGGCCTGCAAGAGTCCTGAAAGCTCACTAACAGTTTTCAGATTGAGTCTGGATGCTGTTTGAATCTGTAAATATAGAGGGTCAGTAGAGGTGGCTCTGTAGGTAGCCTTACTGCTGCTTTTCCGCCACCTGTAGGCCTAGTATGTTTGGGAAAAATAAGTAATTAAAAAAAAAATAAAAAACCAACCTACCTCTCTTTTGAACATAGATTATCTGCTGCTTGACATTTTTCCCAGTCAGTAGTACAGTTACTCTAGTAATATGCCAG
Source organism: Anser anser (assembly GCF_964211835.1). Lineage (NCBI taxonomy): Eukaryota > Metazoa > Chordata > Aves > Anseriformes > Anatidae > Anser > Anser anser. Next base: position 98,667,358 of record NC_139722.1, read on the forward strand.
TTTGACTCCGCATAGCTTAGGTTTCCTCTAATGCTGCAGAACCACCGATCTTACAGGTGGCCATTGTGTCCCTCCGCAGCCCCAGGTGCTGAAAGGGCTCCCTGAGGAAAAGAGGAGTGCAGACAAACTCATAAATGCTTCCTGCTCTCAGGGATAAATATTCCAGACCTCTGTCCCCAAAATAGGAAGATTTATATCATCTTTGAAAGGGAACGAGATGTATTGTTAATTGAGTGACTGAAGAGCACCCTTCCTTGCACAATGAGTATTTACAGAGGTTCTCTAGTTTCAGGGGGGGGTTGTGAAATGCTTTGCCACACTCCTTCCCTAATTTTTCTGGGACCGTGGATCTAGGGAAGTTTGTCATTGCCATGAAACCCTGCGGCTGCAGCAGATGAGAAACTTTTGAGTTTTATCTGGTTCTGCCAGTGAACGATGCTCATATCTGAGACAAAATTGGTCAGTAACATGCCTTGTAATTTCTGCCCAGTAATCTTTGCTCCATTAACGAAAAAAGCTCTACACTGCTCTCAATCCTGCAGGCTGACAACATGCTAAAGTGTAAGAAGCAGAGAGGGGCATGTGAGGATTCCAGTCCCAATGGAGTTGCTCTGTCATGGGATTTCACAGGGTAAGTGAAATGTCCTTCCTCCTGTTCGGTGACTGATGACAGAAAGGGAGTCCTGAGGAGTACTAGCTGGTAATGCAGGATGTCAGTGACAGTGGAATATCACTGGCATTCTTAAAGGACCGTTGTCACGTACACTGGTTTTATCGGCAGATCTTCAAGAGTTGATAGTGAAGGATGCAAGTCAAAGTGGAAAACAAACGAGTGAAGAATGTCTTAAGGTTCCTTGTGCCTTCTGGTGATGGAAGATCTGCTTGCTAAGGACTTTGGCCTATATGCTAACCAGCACCTGCATTCAGTTCTTTAGTGATGGACCTGCTATGCAAGTCTTCAGTGGTACATGTAAAGTCAAGCTTCTGACAGCTTGTGTTTGAGCTGGTTGCAGTGAGTCATTCAGTAGAGGAATAAAGGGATTGCATAGGTTTTCCAGAAGACTTGACTTAAATATTTTTTTTTTAACTCAAATATTTGCAAGAATTTTGGATCGTCTGAGATGAGAACTTTTTTGTGTCCTACTGTTATGCTATTTGATATCAGTTGTATGGAAGTGTATCTCAGTTATGGAAGATGAAGCAGTAACCAAGTTCTTCCTCACAAAATTGTCTTTTTAAATGCGCCACAAAACTGAAATTAATGCTGTTATATGACCTGAGTGCATGTAAAAAAGAGATGACCACAGCTCCCAGTAGTAGCTGGGAGTGTGAAAGCTGAGGAACACAATCTGGTCAGACACCGGGAGTTCAGATGTAGCAGAGGTGAAGTGCCTAATAAATACTGTGTACCCAAAGAGATATCATAATTAGCTAGGGGTGCGTAGGTTCCAGTTTTGTCTGATTATCAGGAGTCCTTATTCCAGCAGTAAAAAAGAAATAAAATATTCATTGCCTTTTTTCTTTCTTAAGGAAATAAAAAAAAAAAAAGGAAAAATAAAAAAGTGGTAAGTGATGCAAAGTGAAGTTGGAGATTAGAGTCTTTCTCTAACAAGGCAGGTCAATGTTTGATGAGATCGTTTTGAGAGGCAGCATTGCTGAATGAGCCCCTAACTCTGTGTTGTGGTTTAACCCGGCCGGCAGCCAAGCACCACACAGCCCTTCACTCGCCCTCAGCGCTTCACTCGCCCATCCCTCTGTAGGATGGGGGAGAAAACTGGAAAAAAAATGAAAGCCGGGGGGTTGAGATAAAGATAGTTTATTAGGAAGGAAAGGAAAATAATAATAATAATAATAGTGCTAATAATACTAGTGTGCACAAAAGAAACGATGCACAATGCAATTGCTCACCACCCGCTGACCGATGCCCAGCCTATCCCCGAGCAGCCGGCCCCCCCACCCCGGCCAGCCACCCCTATATATTGTTTAGCATGACGTCAGATGGTATGGAATACCCCTTTGGCCAGTTTGGGTCAGCTGCCCTGGGTCTGTCCCCTCCCAGCTCCTGCTGCACCCCCAGCCTGCTCGCTGGCAGGACAGAGCAAGAAGCCGAAAAGTCCTTGGCCTGGTGTAAATACTGCTCTGCAACAATTAAAACATCAGGGTGGTATCAACATTATTCTCATCCTGAATTCCAAACACAGCACCCTACCAGCTACTAGGAGGAAAATTAACTCTGCCCTAGCCAAAACCAGACATTGCTTTCATTGCACTGTTTTTAGTCCATATTGTGGTATGCCAGTGACAAAGTCTTCCCTTCTGCACATTTCTATGCAGATCTTAAACTACGTGGAAGATGAACGTATGGGTTGCACACTAGTAACAGCTTTCAAATTCTCTTTAAATAATAGTAATTAAAAGTCAAGTGTTCTACAGAATAATAATTTGCAAGCTGAAAATAACCAGATTCTGTAACTTATCTGTTATATCTTAACTAATACTCTTGTATTATTTATTGGAACTAACCACTAAAATGCAAGTTTTCACTTTTTGACTTAGTCTGTTAGTTAATGTTAGTTTTCAAATGTGTTTTCATCTTCTGTTTCACTTGTATTATACCTCATGAGCTATTAATTGATGTAGGAATTTATAGTAGAATCAGGAAGATACTCTGTACTTTCAAGAACAAATAGTTATTCCCAAGTTATGTTAAATGGCTGGGCTTGGTAACCACACGCAGTTGGGTGTGAAGGGTTATTGTAAAGAAAAATACTCATGTAAGCTATTTGACCTGGTGTAATGGAAGTGTCTGAAAGTAACCTAAAAGTATAGTTCTCTACAGGTGAGGTTAGGGATGGGGATTGGATAGTGTGCCTTCAGAAAAAGTAGATTTTTTTAAAAAAAGGGGAGGGTTTCAAAAAACAAGGTAGGCAAATATGAGGACTTCAGAAGGTTTCTGAGAGCCACAAATGCAAAGTTTGAAATGAAAAAAGAGAGCTTCAAATGACTTAGAAAATAGTGGTGCATTTGGCATGTTCAAAATAATGTTGATTTGTTGATTAGAGCATCTAGATTTTGTCTGTTCCCAAGTATTGCTTGTTACGGAAAGCAGAGAAAATGATGCTGCTTGTAATTTGAAGGGGAGGAGGAATGAAAAAGCAGAAAAAATCAAAGGTAGAGTTATCACCCTTTGTAGGGTGATACAATTTTACAAACACAGTTTTGAGAGTTTCTAGATATTCTCAAGCAAGGAATGAGCACCTCATGAAATGTTGTTTTCTTATTGTATTACTTTGCACTTATGCTTTCATTCTTTTGTTAATGACGTAGAAATACAAGGTGAAATACATAACTTAAGTCATGTTTGACTAGTACAAAGGGAAAAGGAGTTCAGTTCTGAAAGTCACTGAAGTGTAGAGCCTTTCAGTGTTACAGTTTAAGGTCTGAACTTCTGGCAAACAGACCCAAAACAGTCCACCTGTGAAGACTTGACCACGATTAAGGACTGCTCTAGCAGTAAAGTTTTGGATTTTTCAGTGTGTAATAAATTGTTAATTACATTTGATATATCAGCTGAAGGTCACCTTCATTTGCCATGAAGTCATTGGTTTTCTGGGGAAAAAAACAATTAAGATCACTTCAGTCTGCAACTTCTAAAGCAAAGGGGTCATCGTATATCTTCTATGTTGTCATGAAGGCAATAAGTTCATGCTTTAACTGGACACAAATAGTGAACATTTCTATCTATGCTGCCAGTTATAATTAAAAATGTTGCACGTATTCAAGCCCCTGAGTCTTCTCAGCTTCTCTAAAGTCAATGTGAGTTGTGTTACAGTTTGATTTTTGGTTTTTAGTCTGAAATGTTTCCAGACATCAGATGTAATTCTGTTTTTGAATATTAGTGGTCTTGTATTTACACAAACTAGTAAACACTGTCCATCTTTTTTTATGCATCTAAAAAAATAAAAATGTAAGCAATAAAATATGACTTGAATTGCAGGAAATTGCTTTTTTTTTTTTTTATTGGAGATTGGGAATCCTGCTCCTGATACCCAGAGGGGTGCAATAGAATGGCTCACGCTATTTTTAATTGATTACTTAAAATCTATATGCTATGGACTTGCATGCCTCTTGCGTACAGTGTTGCATGTTATGAATATTCTAGTGATTTCAAATGCTATTAATATGACTACAATATAGCAACTGTAGTATGCTGTGAGTAAACAATAAAGGATATTTGACAATATTTCTAAAGTAAAATTGATTTGATAATTAACTCAAATACAGATACAATAAATAAACAGCAATTCCTTGCAAGTAATGTATCCTTTCTGAGTAAGGAGATTAATAGCATTTATAACTGGTACAATTTGGAGAGGTATTACAGGATGATGCAGTGATTGCAAGTCTTCTAGGAGTTTTTGAACTCTGCTACTGACTTTCAGTTTGGTAGAGGTAAGGAAAACAGGGCTTTTTATGAAGAAGTTCCTCACATACAGAAATGGCTTAATGTCTGCTTTAAAAAGAATAAAAATGAAAATGCTCCAAGTACGGAGTTATGTCAGCGTTTTTTTCAGATCAGATGTTATTGCCAAAACTACTGCTTGCAGAGGAAAACTTAGGTGCAGTGCTGCAAAGATGTATCAGAGCTGTGCTGAGATTCTGTATGCAAAACAGTGACTTAAAAAAAGGTCCTTGTATATTTTATGAGCTGCATGTAGATTTCATGTTCCCATTAATGAGTTTCTCCTCTTGAAAATGTTAGATTGGAGGGAGAGAGAGAAGCTTCTATTACACGTTTCTCAGTGATAACTGATCAACTCTTCCTCTTCATATCCATGCTTTCCCGCTTATAAGAGGTTCTATTTTGATACAGTTCAATATCAATTTTTAAATAAACACTAATTATTTGAGATGAATGTAAGGTGTAGTTTTTTCTTGCATTCGAATACTGATTTTTGTGTGTGTGTGTGTTGTGGAAAGGTAGTTCAAGTGATTAACAGGGCAGCCACCAGAAAAGTCTCTCCTGTTGCGATGGTTTCCTTTCACAAGGAGGTTTTAGATGCTCAGAATGTAGATCAGTGAGGTAAACCAAAACAGACTTACTTTGCAGTCATCCTAGCTTGGGATGAGAGGTATTCCACAGGGCAGTTGAGGTGTCACTGAACTGTTAATTGAACTGTTCCCTGGAGAACAACTTCAGATGTTTTTAGTGTTAAAACAGCTTCAGAACAGGCAGTGGATGACCGTTCAGCCATAGTGTTTTTCAGGCTTAAATATAGCTTTAAGCGCAGACACACAGGTATGGCATCTCTGTGCTTCTTCCTGTGAAGAGACTCTTCTATTGCTGTCATGGGAGCAGTGTTTTCATCCTGCAGTAATACTGACGGTGCATTGTGAGCCTTTGCGGCAGGACACTGGTTTCTGTAACCAGCAGCTCAAACCAGAGTGGTGGGGATGGCAGATGCCTTGGGCACTACTGGCATCTCCTGCTACTATTTCCACCTTGGCTTGCTGACAGCAGCAAATTGTAAGCGAGGCACTCTGTTGCACTTCTGAATCTGCAGAGAGACTCCTACTCTGATGTCCCACCTCTCCCCAGCTAGGGCGAGACAGCGAGAGGCACTTGCACGTTTGTGTTCATCCTCCGGATTTCCTAATCCTCCTCACTCAGCAGCCTCATGTTTATTTGCTTGTCCCAAGGTTGTATTCTGCAGAAAGGCGTAGCTGTGCAGCTCAGGTTTATTAAGTGAAAAAGGCAAGAATCAGGGTTTTTCACTTATGTACTTCACCGAGAGGCAGTGACTGATCTGTGTTTTGAGGGAAGAACAAAGTATTTCAGTTTCTCTAGCCTATTTTTTTTTTACCTACTCTTTTTGCTAGCTGGCCTGGTGATTGGTCAGTGGTATGGGAGTTGTGCCCAGACTGCCAGTAGCTGGGAATAACCTTTAACTGCTTTGTGTTTGGGCCTGGATTTACACAAATAACTACCTCGAAGAAAACCTTAGTCTACCTACCAAAGCCTCCAGACAATTAAATGGCAAATGTAAAAATTGCTTTCCTTCGTTTGTGAACTCTTACTTCCTTTCTCATGTATATTTATCATATAAGTTACGCTTTCTTGAAATAAGCTATGTGTCCCATAATACGTAGGGAACAACTCAAATATAACCAAAATAAGAACATAAAAGCTGAAATACTGCTGTTGAAATTGAATTTCTGCGTTTGTGGCAATAGAAAGTAATTGTAATGGTCATTGCAGCTACCATAACTGGAGGAGAAGAAAAGGAGAGTGAACGAGTGGGAAAAAACATCTTCCCTTGACCCTACCTCAGAAACTATTAATAATTACACCTTTCACGCTTTTTCTTCAGGGAGCCAATCTATGGAGGGCTCAAGGGGAGATGTCCAACAATAATTTCTTTCCTTAAAGTTATCTCCTTGAAATTCTAACTTCTAGTAATTTAAAGGCTTTTGACTTGCATATTGTGAAAACAGCATTTCTTTTATGAACAGCACATTCTCACCATTTCTACTTAGTGAAAGTAACGATAATGCCACCAGTATCTACCAGTTTCCACAGAAAAATGGGATTCCCATATTATTTAAGGGGACTGCAATCCCTCTCAAAATATGAGAGTCTGAGGTCCACTACTGAGTACTGAAAATCTTAAGACTAGGCAGCACCAAACTCAACTGAGAAGGGAGGATGAGTCTCTTTGGACCTTCATGTAACAGGAAGGAAACTCAGATTTGAGCCCTAAGCAACTGTTTTTAGAGACGGGCTGGGAACTGGTTCTTTTTAACCCAGGGTCCATTTCAGCATCTTCAAAACTAAAGAAATGGTTGACTGCTCTGTTGAATCGTGTTCCTGGTGGAAGAACTCATGTTCCTGTTAACTTAAAGAGCTTAATGTCTGGCTTCGGTCCTAAAGATGAGTTTTGGATTCAAACGTACCCCCTCCAAGATGAACAACTACCTTTACTGTGTGGGGCTTATATTCTGCATAAGAGATTTGTAGCTTCAAACTTCATAATGTCTCCTCTCGATGAAGGGAAGAGGTTGCAGATGTGTAAGAGGGCAAGACAACTTCCAAAAATACATTGCATTGCCACAAAACTACTTTAATGCATTCCTGTCAGGGCAAAAACTCCTTTGCAAACCACCACAGATTAGACATGAGGGCTAAAAAGTGTGGAGCGCATTGTTTAACATTTTTCTGCATGCTTCCAACTTTAAGAGCCAGCCAAGCTGAGATGACAGCTTGAGATCCCAACTGTGGCTTAGGATATGCTGTGCACCATAGAACTTCCTCCCCATAAAATGCCTTGTTTAGGAATTATGTCCTCCGTGGTGACCTGACTTTCAAAGTTCTTTCGAAATATTCCCAGTGTTGTGTGTTAAATCACACTGCCTTAATCCAGAACTTTTTCAACCACTGTTATTGACTAGAAATCCTTTTTAACCATAGTCACACCAAAGATCTGGGGACCGAGCACTGCCCACTGGAAGTTGGAGCAGCAAGTTTCTCAGAGAACCCCTTTTTCCTGATTGTTTTTCCTTGCAACTCACATCCCTGTGCCTGTAGTGTCCAGGTAGATTTTCCATCCCATTTTCTCATGTCCTCTCCATGGTCACGTAGCTAAAACCACAGGCTGGCACGGCGCGTGTACCCACTCTGTCGTCTTCCTTGTGCAGAAGGACGCTTACCCCTGATAGCTGAGATGCTGGTTTGTACAGGTGGGGAGGACAATCAATTCTCTCTAAGTTGGTGGACCTCTGCAGAAAGTTTCTCCACAGCTGAGACGCCAGCCTGTAGGGAAGAGGACAGACTTTCTTCATATTGCCAGGGTTGTTTAGCCAATTCATCCACTGTGGGTTTCTCATGGTCTTTCCAGGTCATTACTGCCAGTGGATCTTGCCTGGGAATACTCCGTAGTCCAATTTCGAACTATACCTTGATGTGTTCTCAGAATTTTAGAGTAGGTCCATTTCTTCATTACCGTGTTTAGATTTAATTCAGTGCAATTCCCTTAAAAATTTGTATTTTATTGCCATTGTCTTTTGCAAGTTGTTTTGGGTAGGATTTTCAGGATTACTTTAGTTGAAACAATTTCCATGATTTTTTTGTTTGTTTTGTTTGTTTGATTTTATGCAGCCTGTGCTCCTGAAATGGAAATATTTGAAATGGTGACATTTGTGTGTAGTACTGAATTTGTATGCTTTCCAAATTGTCACCTACAGATGGAGAGGATAGGATTCTCTGTATTGCTTCGTAGATAGTCCAGGGGAAGGAACTATTACTTAAGGCCACCTGAACATTTCTATCCAGTTTGACAGGACCAAGGGACTGTAGCATGCACCCCACTACAACTAGGGCCTCTATACTCATCTACAAGTGTTCTTTACAACAGTGCAAGTTGATTGAAAATAGGATCTGCTGGAATCTGGTGTGACCCTCTACAGTTCTGTCCCTTGGTGAGCTGATTCTAGAAACAAAATCAGAAAAAGCTGAAATGAATCATAAGGACGATGTCCAGTAAACTTTCTGTTTTTATCAGGTATTACTAACATAACTCTACAAGCATTCTTTTCTTCTGTATCCCCATGTTCCCTCCTTATTTGTAAAAGTAGTAGCCACTAGATCCCCTCAGTGCTGCTTTTGACTTGCTCTGTGCAAACATTTGGGAAGACATAAGCAATCTGCATGGATTAATGTCTGCCAAGTGACTTGTCAGAGATGATGCAGGAAATATGATATTCTAGCTGAGGACTAACTCCAGCTTTCAGCCCAGCACTGAATGCTGAGAGAAGCTTGATGTTAAAGCTTACGCTTTTAAGATCCTAGTAGAAATACTCATAAATATTGTAGAATTTAATACTTGAGGAATATTATTTAAGTATATTACTGCTTCCAGATTTTTTGCTATGTGCAACTCTCTGTTCATAGCAACGTGCTTATAAGTGATTGAACTGATCATGGACTCGTTTATGAGTTTTTGACTTTAGAGATGCTTCCTTCTGCATTAGTGTGTCTCACTGTAAAGTATTGTTTTAGTTAACTTCCCCTAGTTTATCTGGACCGAAAACAATGCATGTTTGCAGCTTCTTAGGCATTAACCCTTGCCATTGAACAATTCACTTTATTGATGTGTGCTATGGCTCTAAGTATTGTTGCAAATGTGTACACGACATAAGCAAATCTGGTCTGGTGTAGACAACAGAATTATTTTACCTGGCTTTATGCTAGCAGATTACTGCATTTTCCCTGAACTTCCTAGTCCAAACTGGTCTTTTTAAGTGTGGTGGTTTTACTCAGCTGGGCAGCTGAGCTCCACCACAACCACTCTCTCACTCTCCGTCCTCAAAGGGAAAGGCAGAGAAAATAAGATGAAAATGGCTTAAGGGTTGAGATAAGGACAGGGAGATTACCCAACAATCATCATCATGGGCAAAACAGACTCAGCATAGGGAGATTAATGTAATTTATTACCTATTACTAACAAGCTAGAGCAATGAGAAACTAAAAACAAACTAAAAACACCTTCTCCCCATCCACCCTTTTCTATGTCCTCCCCACAGGTGATGCAGGTGATGCCAAGTCTCAATCCACCTCACTGCCCACTTATCTAGGCCACATTTCCTGACCTTGTCTTTGAAGACTTTATGGGAGACAGTATCAAAAGGTTTGCTGAAGTCAAGGTAGACCACATCAACCACTCTCCCCTCATCTACCCAGCTAGTCATCCCATTATAGAAGGCTATCAGATTGGTTATTTTTTATTTTTTTTATTTTTATTTTTTATCCTTTACTTAAATCTACTCTCACAGAGACACAAACAACATCGCTCATTGGCTCAGCTCTGGCCAGCAGCAGGTCTCATTTGGACCCAGCTGAAACTGGCTCTTATCTAACATGGGGCAGCTTCTGGACTCTTCTCACAGAGGCCACAACTGCAGCCCCCTGCTATCAAAACCTTGCCACGTAAACCCAATGCATTAAGATCACTACCATCAAATAACTGAGCTGCTTTTAAAACTGTGACATAGAGAATGTCACAGTTCCTTAAGATTATGAAAGAATCAGGTGCCTCTGTGACTTATGAATAAAATACATTGCACTTTGATATGAAAAAATTATGTAGAGAAAGTACTATCAGGAGTTTAAATACAAATGGAATCAGAAAGCATTTTATCAAGGATAAGACTGGGAGCAATAAGAATATAAGTAGAATAGATTTGTGGAAAATATGGAAAGATGTTACAGCTAAGCTAACACCAGAGAGCAGCACAGCATGTTAAGAATGGATCTGGATAGGGAAACAGAGCAAGCTGAAACCCCGGTGTCTGAACTGAGTTTTTCAGAGGTTTCATGCTGGCCCAGTTCTAGTCTGGTATCACAGACTTGAGTGCCTGTCAGTGACTGAAATGCTTCTGGAACCTCTCAGTTCAATTTTATCCAAAAGGCCTCCAGCCTGTGGGCTCTGAGACTGCTGTGTGTTGCAAAGCACACAGACAACAGCAAGACTGGCTCCAAAAGCAGGCACGGCACATCATCCAAACTGAAACATTAAATATAGAAGTATCACAGAGGATAGTTCAATATTTTATCTCTTTGCTGAAGGCAGATGAAGCGCATTGACCCAGAGAAGGGTTTATATTCTTCAGAGCCAGTTTGTAAGACGAACTAATAAAAGATGTCATCCCACCCATCCAGTAGACACTGTTTATCCTAATGCTATTGTGGCTATCGAGAGGCTGTTGATCAGAAGCTCTTGCAGTATAACTGGCTTAACACCCTCACAAAACTCTCTAATAACAATGATTTTAAAAACTCTTCCAGATATAACTTGAAATCATCCTCAAATCTTAAGATCGTATCATAAGAGGACAAAAGTGAATCTTCTAAGCTATTAATGAAAATACTGACCAGCTCCAAATAAATCCAAGGGGAAACTCTGAGATCCTACTTTGTGCCCCACTACCAAAATCAGTTATTGGTTAAGCATATTTTTTCAATCAGAAGGATGCTATTTTATGGCAATTTAAATTAATTTATATGTGTGTACAAATGTATATAGGCAATTCTCAAGTCTAGTACAGCAATGTGAATTTTATGTCTCTCAGCTCTTGTTCCATTAGGGCAATTGCTTCTCAAAGGTGGTAAATGGCAAGCCCTTGTTGAGCTTCTCCTACTAACAGGTTAGTGTTCCCTGACTTCTGTCTGTCTGGGTGAGTACGCTGGGCATCCACTGTGTTATATGCAGCAACTTTGCTCTCATCAACCTGTATCATTGCAACTGTAGTAGGTTTCTGTACTTGCTGGCCTAAATGATGGTAAGAATCATATATTCAAAACGAAGTGAACAATTTAAAATAAAGATGCTACTCACCATTGTAAGGTTTTTAAGTTTTTTGATTGTAGAATTTACTGTTTGATTTTTGGTTTTTTAAAGAAACAAAAGACAAAACCATATACATCTTTGGGTGGGAAGTGAGAGAGGAAGAAGATTAAAGAGAGTACTGTTTTTTTTCTTATTAGATGTCAGTAGTATTTTTATAGTTTCAAAGAGAATGATTTAAATGCTAAATAAAATATAACCAACCCTTAAAGTGTAATATAACAGAGCCAAAAGAAAGTACAACTTGACTAAGTTCAAATGATCAGCTTGAAGACAGATAATTTCAAAAAAACTTCTTGAAATTACATTATGGAAGAATCATAGAATCATTAAGATTGGAAAAGCCCTCCAAGATCATCTGGTCCAACCATCCTCCTACCACCAATGTCACCCACTAAACCATGTCCCTAAGCACCACGTCCAACCTCTCCTTGAACACCCCCAGGGACGGTGACTCCACCACCTCCCTGGGCAACCCGTCCCAATGCCTGACTGCTCTTTCTGAGAAGAAATGTCTCCTCATTTCCAACCTGAACCTCCCCTGGCACAACTTGAGGCCATTCCCTCCAGTCCTATCACTAGTTATCTGTGAGAAGAGGCCGACCCCCAGCTCCCCACACCTTCCTTTCAGGCAGTTGCAGAGAGCAATGAGGTCTCCCCTGAGCCTCCTCTTCTCCAGGCCAAACAACCCCAGTTCCCTCAGCCACTCCTCACAGGACTTGTGCTCCAGACCCCTCACCAGCTTCGTAGCCCTTCTCTGGACATGCTCCAGGGCCTTGATGTCCTTCTTGTAGTGAGGGGCCCAAAGCTGAACACAGCACTCGAGGTGCGGCCTCACCAGAGCCGACTACTGGGGGACGATCACCTCCCTGCTCCTGCTGGCTACAACATTCCTGATACAACCAGGATGCCGTTGGCCTTCTGGGCCACCTGGGCACACTGCCGGCTCATGTTCAGGCAAGCATCGACCAACACCCCCAGATACTTTTCTTCTACACAGATTTCAGAGTTGCAGTAGCTACCACACTTTACAAATCAACCGCTTTCTTCCCACATCCTCATGGTTTAGCATATGCTTGTGTTTCACACATGTTGAAAATGCTTAATGAGATTTAAAATAAATAAATAGAATGTAAATTAACTTAGCCCCAGATTTGCATAGGTGTTTAGGTGCCTAATTCCCAATGATATTAAGTGCCTCAATACTGAATATGGAGTTCTGTTCTTTTTTGCTGATGCCTCAATTGCCCTTCTTCCATAGCATGATATTTCCTTTGTGTGTTTTGTGTTTAAATTTCACTTTTTGGGGGATAAAGGGATTCACGCAGGTTTGTACAAAGAAAGTGTTTTCAACTCGGAGTTTAGAGACACTTCAGTGCTACAGATAATATATATGAACTTCAGAATCTGAGAATCTGTCCTTTTTTTTTTTTCTTTTTATATATATTTTGGTCCAGAGGTTAGTCTTTCACTGTTACTGAGGTTATGGGACGTCAGCAGTTGAGATGTTCTATTCTGTTCAGGGCAGAGTTTGGGATTTTTTTGGTTATCTGACTCCCAGATTCATGATTAAGTTTTAAGATTGACAATTAAAAGAGCTGTCTCAGTTCATAAAAAATGAACAAGTCTAGAAAAATTGATCCAAAAAAGCATGTGTTTAATAAGCTCCAGAAATACACGGTTTCATATTTGAAAATAGGTAACTGTCTGTACCAGTGGATTTTCATAACACAATCTACATCACCAATGAGAAGAGGCTTGAAAAAGGAGGATGGGAGGAATCATGGACACATCTGTGCATCCTGAAAAGATGCTGAAATGATTAAAATGTGTTTGTAAGTATTCAAAAGGTAATTTGGTTTAAAACAAAACGAAATGCTATCATGAATTTGAAGAGAACAAATCTATTCAAACCATTTCATTGAATGAGGTCACCTGCTTAGTTCATAAGGATAAAGACATGAAGATTATATGTTAACTTTAATGATGCTCTGACAGTGTCCCACAAGACCACATAAGGGAGTACAAAGTGTAGTCTAGAGCTTGTTACTGTTTTAGTAATGTCTCAAACTGGTTTAGGGGAAGGAGAAACAAATGTATACTTGCAAGGAGTATTTGTTTCTCTGCCCAAATGGAGAGGGGGAGGGTGAAGATGCACTGTCAAGTGGAATCAAGATGAACATCTGTCCTGGGTTCACTTCTCGAAGTCATTTTATATAAATGAGAGTTCACAGTAAATCCCAGAAATTGAAGAGATGGCCCAAAATCTAAATATGACATTCAGTGTAGATAAACTACAGAATAAATGCAATGAAGACAATGATTTCACCGGGTGAGAGTCTGAAATGGTTTACAAAATTCTTATGTTCATTGGAGAGTTTTATAAAAAGATCTCACTGCTGGCTGAGACTTGCATGGTCGTACCTCGTTGCAGGAGTTTGGATGATGCTTGGAGGTCCAATCCATATCCACATTTTTGTTGCATTTATGGAGATTTTGTTTATAGAAATTCCATGCAAGAACACAAAGTAGCCTGTGACAATAAAGAGCTTTTGATTAAAGAATCTAATCCTTCAGTTCTTATTCAAAGCTGAAACTTTGCCTGTATGATGATGCAAGTTTAGACGTTTTAAAAGGAGTTTTTCATACTTATGATAAGTAATACTAGCAAACAATATAGGTGATATCACAAGAAACTTGCAGTCATTTCTCATTAAACCAGCATCTGCTATTTTATTAGTCTGACAAAGCCATATAATTTTGATGGGCTTTTCAGCCATAAATCTCAATTGCGGGCTTACGTTAAGTAAGAGTTGCAAAGATTTCCACTTTTTGCAAGGGTGGAAAAGAGGCAAACAAATAGACATGTGAGTGGAATTCATGTTTCTGTGCATTTAATCTACTTGGCCTGTGGCCCCAAATTTATACCGAGCATACACAAATAGCTGAGTTACAAAAGGAGCAGTTAAAATGTCAAGTGATGATGGTAGAGTACTATCAAATACCACTAGTCATTGGGGAAAAGGAGGAGCGGTCTGCAGCTCTTGCTTTCCTTTGCTTTTCTCAAATGTGCAATTGGTGCAAGTTACTGATATTTTTCTCAGGTGCATTCTTTTTTCTAAGCATTTTTATTAAAGAATTCCTGAATTTCTTTCCTTTTTCTCTGGTGACTGAATGGCTCTTTCCTTGATCTCAGCCTTTCGTTATGTGCTGGTACAATTTTCTGAAAGGCAAAAATAACCATCCTTCTGGGGGATGCTAGGTGTTAGTCTAGGGTTTTTTTTTGGTTTTTTTTTGGTTTCCTCATCAGCATCAGTAGCTGTATAGGCATAAATAGGTGAGAAAGCATAAGAATTCAGACTTTGCTTGCAGTAGCAGTATCTTCTTGTATTAAAAGAAAGAAATGAGATAAGATAACCTGTTAAAAAAAAAAGGCATTTTACCTTCTAACAAAAGTCTGACCCTTATTTTTGTGAGCTGACCCCATAAAACTGCAAGACAAAAAAAAAAAAAGAGAGAGAGAGAGAAGGAAATCTTAGCTCTGTGGTTCGAGTTATTTCCTGACATGAGGTAACACGTTCATTTACTGTAAACCTACAGTTAATCTATGTCCACAGAAAACTTCATTGTGTGGGGTTGCTTAATCCCATCAGTGTGTTTAGAATTAAGACGTTTGAGCGTTACCATCTCAGCTCAAGTCGAGTTGAATGCTGGAAAAACAAAATGCTTTAGGGAGTTAATAAAGCTAGAGTTGTCACTTACAGGAGCCTAGCAATACTATTTATTCAGCTGAATGCTGGGGCTGGGGACCTCTTGCGTCCTCACCACCTTGCTGCAGAACAGATGCTGTCTGCAGTCTCCCCAAGTGTGTCTCTGTCTGTGGAGAGAGAGAGAGAAGCAGTTTGGGAGCAGTGCTGAGACATCCTTATTTCTGGAAGAAATCACTACCTCTCAGGTAAAAAGTCAGGAGTGTTAATTCCCAAGGGAGCTGATGGCCATAAAGGAAACCTACAGCTTCAGGAGTGATTGGCACTGTCTCACTTTCCACACCCAGGTTAGGTCTTCAAGCCTAAACTACTCAGCCTAGGTGATGGAGGTGAAAGAGAATGGAGAGAAACTGGCATCACCAGAGTATGAAAGCTTTAACTCTCAGGCTGTGGCTTGACAATATGGGGCCACGGTTTCTTCCCTTTGGCTCCTTTTCTCCCAAGGAATTTGTTCTGGTTCTCTGACTGTTGCACAGCTGGTGATTTGGGTGCTGTCTGAAGTAGGTTTCTATCAATCATCCAGCTTGAGATCAGTGAGATTATGAAGACACAGAGTTGACTTCTGTATGCACCCTCTTTCTCCAAGGGCATCATGAGTGGAGAAATTCCCTTCTGAGAAACGCAAAAGATGAGGGGAGACTTTCCTGTCTCATTCTGGGAGAAGAGTGCTTTTCCTGTGCCCCTATGTCTCTTTCAGAAGCTGGCAGGCTCCCTTCAGTTCATATGATGTCCAAGAAATGTGTGGACACTGTGTTCTTTTTTTAAATGTCTTGTCCCTATTCCCCTTTTTAAGTGAAGCCATGTTTCCTTGTCTTCTTGTGCCCACCACAATTGTCTTCAGAAGTGGTGATACATCAATTGCTGTTCTGTGATTTGAAGGTCCAATTCCATGTCATGTGATTTCTTTTATAGTACGTGATCCACAGTTTATCTCTCTCCTGGCCACCTTTATGGGTTCTTTGAAACAATATTTTTTATTTAAAAATAAAGTAAAAATTCTCAGGGAACTGCAGGAGATTGGGGTGTGGTGTTGCCTGTCTTGCTGCTGTGGTGAGCTGCTCCTTGGATAAGTCATAGGCCACAGGTGCCAAGCCTCAGCACAGCATTTTGAGGCTTATCAGGCTTCTCAGGCAGCTGAACTGGCAGCAGACAGAAGTGTTTCTGTAGCTGGGCTTCTTATATCACTGAGTCACCATCTCTGGCATAGGCCAAGAAATACAGCTCGGTTCTTCCACTACTTCCCCACAGCCTCTTCAAGGAAAGGCATGTATCATCTGGCTGGTTTACTAGAAACAGTGCTGCGTTTTCCTTCTAATTCTGAAAAACGTAAGGATTTTCAGAGACTGAGCCAGAGACATAACCAAGAAAATCCTGCAGCTGAGGTGAAGCCTGATCTAAGGAATAGAGGTGGCTGCTGATGCCTGCTGATTGCTGATTTTTGATGCCTGTGCCCAGATAGTTAGTTTTTGCTGTTGTTATTAAGAGGCAACAGTTTATGGTGAAACTTTTTTTTTTAAAGGCCATGTTCTAGTCCCTTCCATGTGGAAGACGCTCAGATGCATCAGGCCACCTGAGCACCAGCAGGTTGTTAATGATTCAGGTAGTGCCCTGTATTGTCCGCTTCAGCATCCTCCAGGGTGGATTAAATGAAGTGTCCAACGCCTGCTGCTTACAGTCCTTCTGCTATCTTCACATTTTGCAATGTTGTGGTCTTGTTTCTATGCTAAACCTAAGAAAATTCTGTCCTCTGAGAGGGACGGTAGTGTTGCAGGATTTGGGGAATTTTATGACCAGTTGTTTATTTAAGTAAATCCATTAAGTTTCTGGGTAGGTGCTATGTCTAAGATAGATGTCTAAGATGTACTAATTAACAAAAGGTCTTCATCACAACTCAGGTGTGTATTTTATAACAACTGTAGTGGCATCTGCTGGTAAGGCTTACAACTGCAATGTTTTCAGTGCTAACAGGTGGGATATCTGTGTATTAGTGCTGGCATTCAGCAATGTTTTCTTGAGCTATTTAAAATGCCATATCAAGGAAGCAGAGCTGTATCAAGGACACCTAAAGCTCCAAGTGAACAGACCTTACCTTATCGCTCACAGTGACTTGAGATAGAGTTTGGGCTGGACTCCTCAGTTTTGTTTGAGACGGAACGACCCTATAATCCATTTACAAGTTCAAGCCTTTGTTTTAGATATCATGGAATAGAATATGCTCACTAACTTTTATTTACTTATTTTAGGGATTTGCTTTCCCTGAATTATGTCAGTGCTAGAAAACCTTAGGCTTGTTGAAGCCATCTTTCTTTGAAGTGCAACACAGATGAAAAATGGCTGAATCATGTGAATGTGGTTTCCTAGGCAGGCCAGGTAATTTTGGTATTTTTCTTAGTGACACTATCAAAGAAAGTAGTATGTCCTCAAAAAGGAGAAATGCAGGCAAAAGGAAGAGCCTCAGAAAGTGTAGGGAAGGAATAAAAGAACCTGAAACATATTGAGGAGGAGACAGCATATCTCTGGCTGTGTCTGTAAGCATTTCCCTGGGGTTTATAAATGCAATGCGTGCAGCCTTGTTGTAGGTTAATTTAAGTCATTGATACAGATGCATAGAAGATGTAATGCAAATTACTCTTGAATTAATGTTGTTGTGAGGACCTGTCAAATACCATGCAAGTTTGGGGAATTCTATTTCATGTAAAATGAACTTCCAGTTCAGCTGCAGTGGTCCCAGGCCTTTCTACTTGGGACTCTGCTTATTTCAAACGCTAAAAAAGTTACTTGTTAGACAATCATTCAATGATTTAAACTAACCAGGCAAAACCCTCATTTCTCCTTCCCAGGGCTTCCCACTAGAAAAGATAAAGGATGGCCTAAATTTGACACTTAAAGTAAAAGAACATAATATATGCTTTTGAAACACAGAAGGGATTCATTCTTCTGAAGGTAGTGCAAAATTGTATGTTCAGTTGAAACATCTTTTTATATACAATGTCGGTAGTAAATGAGAAGCAGCTGTATTAGCAACTTGAGAGTCCTTGTAGCTCATTTTGTCATATAATTCATAGCGGCATTGTCTGGTACTGAAGTCTTTTGAAGACCTAAATTTTATGATAGGTTTCAAGCTGCAGATTGTGTCTAAAATAGGATTATATGTATAGCGTATATTTAAGCAATTTTTAAAAAGTGAATAATCTAAAATACCTTTTTCCAATGGGAAGGCGTTAACTTAGCATACCTGACCTCTACAGATCCTCTTTGGGCACAGCATTTCAAATTAGTATAGAAAACATACATATATTTGATAATTATAGTGGTGAGAGACTAAATTAGCTACATGGGCCTACTGCTCTACTACATGATAACTTGGCAAGTAAACATTGCTGGTGTATAGATCAGAGGCACATAAAAAATACCATTTAACTCTTTTCTGCAGATTTGCAAGAGCCAAGCATAAGTGTAACTTATTTGTTCCTTCTCTACAGTAGGAAACAACAGATAAATAATGTACAGCAAAGATCTGACTAAGCTTTGCAAAAACTCTTGTGCTTAGTTTTGGTGCCATAAAAATGAAAACATTTTCTGAAGGACTGTGTTATGTTTTAGAGCTGCAACAGCATAAACTCTCAACTATTACTGCTATTTTAATAGAGAATAATTTGATCCTGTGTTTGAAGTTTTTTGCGGAAAATCAATAAGACTGATGCTCTGATGTAGTATATTCCACTGTGGGGATACAAGAATGGTATCTGTTTTAGAACAGAACAACAAAAGGCTTGAAGTAGCTTAAGTTGATCTAAATGATCCAGTATATTATTCTAAAATAACTCTTGCTATACTGTCTGGTTATTTGATTCCTGACGGCTTACTGAAACTTACTTTATTTTTGTCCAAATCCTCTCTTCATTGTGAGCACTTCAGCTCATTAACTTCTCTATGATATTACTGAGACAGCTAGCAGGAAATGACCTGAAGCACAGAAACCACACTGCTGGGACAGCTATTTATATGCACCGCTGAAGGCTTTCATTTGTTGTAGTGGTTAAAAAAAAAAAAAAAAAAAAAAAGCACCACCCTGCCATTTCCTCCCCATCTTTCAGATGGCACTAGCTTGCCCTGATGACAAGCAAGAACTCAGTGAAGTTGGAATCTCCCCTGCAAAACTTCACACCAAATAGTGAGCATGTGTGTCTGCTTGGCACAGCTTCAGGAACCTGAATAAATTCCTTCCCTTATGAAGGACTTGGCCATGGATCATCTGGCTCCACAAGAAAATTGTAAATTGGTGTTTTACATGAACTTCTACTGAACCTGAATTGTAGCGCTCATATTTACCACCTCCACTGCTTTCAGTAGTAGACAAGTACTTCTTGTTAACCAGACTACTGTGGAAGACGGTCTGATTTCCTGAAGCCCAGCAGCCCACACATAGAAGTTGGTGTGCCAGTCCTGAATGCATAGCTGGTGCACAGACACAGGTTAGCTGCACATCGATTATATATTAAGCATCTTGCATTTCACTTACTACTTCCAGATATGCTGAGTAGAAGATCTGAATTTCACCCAACTTACTGAACTTGAATCTCAGTTCAGTTTGCCTCTGGCAATAGGAATTGTCTTGCCTGTAATGCTTCTCCTGAAATCTTGTATGGCAACTGAGGTTTAATCAAGAAGCTAAATAATTCTGGCAAGAATAGTCTCCAAAACTGATAGGAGAATTTGTTTTGTAAAAACAGGATCGATTTTTTTAGGAATTGTTAGATTTTCAGGAATTCAAATTCATGATAAGAAGCACCTACTGCTTCTTGGGGTGGGGTGTGGAGGTGTGGTTAGGGGAGTAGGAAAGACAGCAGCAAATGACCACCTACCTACAGAAAACTGCAGGTGTACCTGCACCCAGAAAGTTTGCAGCTACACTGCTATTTTCTGTTCTTTTTTTTTCCTAAGGCAAATGCTGCAAGTTTTGATGCTGTTTTGCTGCATGTTTGTCTAGAAGTGTCTTCTGTAGATGGGATGCAACTAAACCTGATAGGCTTCAGGATCTAGCATTAAATGCTGTCCCACCCTGAAATCAAAACGTGCACATCTTGCTACCAAGCACAGCTGATGAGGCCACAGAGATGACACTGTTTTGTTCATATGGAATTTCTGATATATTTAAAACTTTCATTTTCCAAAGATTACCAACACTTTAAAAATGTCATATAAAACATAAATTTCAATGTGCCATAATTCATACAGTTTCAGTAACTCGTGACAATTGGGGGGTGGGGGAGGGACCAAGATTTAAATTATCATTCTGCCCCTTAAGCTAAGGCCTAATCAGAATGATTCTTTTACTTAGAAATGCAAAAATGGTCTAGAGAAAGATTCACTTTTGAACACTCTCTGAACTTCATGGAATTTTATGTTTTAAAGTATTTCTACTGAAGCTGATGTCTGAACTGAACTAGTTCAGGTCTATAAATGAAGTGTGTGGGGATGTGTGTGGGAAGTCCATTTGTTGTTCGAATTGGACCCAACCATAAACATACAGATTATAGTTGATGATGAGCTTGAATAAAAAGTAATGCATTTGATTCCCTCCTGTCCCAGCTGATCTTTCTACTCCTTTCAGACATATATTTATTTTCCTCCAAGTTACTGTATGCTAGTATTGTTCTTGTCTATACATTCACTTGATTATGTGGCTGTGTGCTGAGCCTGTCATTGATGTTGCTGTTTCATTATGTGCATAATTATTTCTCTGTGGGCAGCCAAAACTGCTAATGATGCTGCATCAATTGTTGCTACTGTGAGAGCTGAGAGCTGAGTGTTAACTTCTGCAGAGCATAATTAAAGTTAGAGCATGTATGGTACGAACAATGTAGGTCAGAGCATTCTCAGAATTGCTCCTTGGATGCACTAGTTGTGGCTGTCTTTTTGGCATCAAGTTCACAATAGCTTACTCCATGAAGGACCTTTGAGTTTTCTGTGCTTCCACAGAAAGCATCTTATTGCCCATTTGTAATGTAGCTTTTGATTTGTGCATCACATGCAGATTCTGATGAGATCTGTTCCTTCAATGGGATTGTGATAAGCATATTTGTCCCAGTTCTCCATATAGACCCAAAATCTCACAATGTTTTTCTTGCTCATTGGCACCCAAAATAGTGTACTTTGCTCTTGGAAAACGTGCTGAGAAGCCAGGACCAAAACCACAAAATGAATGCCACACAAAATGAATGGAGCACGATCACGTAATGGAGAAAAGAGATGTAAGGATGGAGAATGATGCATTTAGTTACGCCTTGTTTAATGAGTTTTGCCACTTAAGTGCACACGGAGAACATGACGTGTCTCTGTTGCGGGCAGCGTCACTGTAGCAGCATTGCAGCAGCCATCACCCCCAGCAGGCATCGGAGAATGGGGTCCTCATGGGCTTCTGGCCTGAGACGAGCTCTGGGTCTGTGTGGAACCTGGTCCCCAGAAAATTTGTGGAGTATTTGGGGGCCATCCTGGGCCTCACAGCCTCACAGTTCAACTGACTGCAAAATGATGCTACTGTGAAATATGGGTCGAGTCCAGCAAGTTAATGGAAACTAGTGTATTTTTTCCCTACAGGGATGAAGTCTTTGCACGCCATTTTTCTCACTGATAACTGGAATGCTAATTGCAACGTGTCTGACAGTAAAAGGTCAGAGCCTAGCACTGATTGCTTTGCTTTCCTCTGGTCTAATTGCAGCGCCTCAAACCAGAAGCAATACCACACGTACACAGTGAATGCTCCAGCTTGCACAGGAGGCACCTGTAAATAGTCCCTTGTGTTTTGAGCATGTTGTCCTCTTTGGTTTAGTTTCCAGAATTGCTCTGGAAGCACAGTGCTTTCAGCTTTTGCTGAGAAAAGCATAATTTGCCTTGAACTCCCACACTACTCTGTGGCGGTCCATCAGAGAGGGCTGCTATTGGAGTGAAAACATTCTCACAGCCCTGACACATGTGAAATGCTGTTTTAGCTGTGCTTGTGGTTTTGGTTTTTTGAGGGAAGTGAGCCCAAGAATGAAGGGAGCTAACTTGCATGCCCCTCTGTCAAGTTGTTTTGTGTGACCTGAAGGTTATTATTTATTTTGAAGCATTTGGATTAAATAGCACAACCCTCAGAGCACGTGCCTCTAATTGCCCTCAGATACGCATTTTATAGAAGCAAACTGTGTGGCTGCTTTGACATGGAGAAATACCCTTTAGGGTATAATATAATAGTAACAGTGGCACAGGGCAGCCCTTTTAACTCAAGCCAGTGCTGTAGGCATCATCTCGGATGTGTGTGACAAATCCTAATTTCCACGTAGAACATGGAAGAATCAGTTTACCAAATATCATTCCCTGTTTGTCTGTCCCTATGTGAAAAGTAAGTTCTGCCTGAGGTCACTTTTGAACAGCTTCCTCAAAGATCAGAAAAAAAAAGAAATATATGTATTTGAGAGGGTGGTGGATGCGGGGTTCAAGAAGCAATTGTACCATGCAGTCATCTAATTCTTGTTCAGCTAACAGGTAAATTCTGCAGCCACTGAGCTGTTTATTTTTAACCAGTCCTAGATGCTTCCCTGGAACACTAGTAACGAAAACTCTTCAGACAGGGAGGCCACAGGAGAGCTGTAACAGACTGAATTTGTTGCAAAAACTTCAATAGACAATGAAAATTTAAATGAAACTTTGTGTAAGCACTGGACAAAAATAACTTACCAAGCTAGTGATTCAAAGCCTTTTTTTTTTTTTTTTTTTTTTTTGCTAGTCAAGACAATTGCTGATGCCATCAAAGCACTGGGACAAGCAAACTGTCAGGTAAGAACTGTTATTTTCTGCCATCCTAGAAGGCTGCTAAGGGGCATCAGCAAACACACAGCAAGAGCTGACTGCAGCAGTGGGAACATGCGTACCCAGCCTCAGTTCCCCACCAGTTCAGCCATCTGCTTGGTCTCGCGAACTGCTGTGCTTGGTCTGCCCTCTAATTACCTGGTTGTACAGACCAGAGTCCTTGAGTTTAGCTTTCTGCTCCGAGTATGTCCAGCTGAAAACCGTCAAGGTGATTGGGTGGTCATTGCTTGCTGCAGGTGGTGAGACGTGCTTGCACTGATGGCACAGCCAAGGGCCTAAGTGCTCTTTGTCACCTATCGCCTTCCAGAGGGCTTCGGTACGGAAGGATGTGAAGGGACAACTGAGAGGAGGGACTTAGAACGAAGGAAAAGGAAGAAACAAGGATTTATATTTTTTTTTTCTTGAACACTGTATTGACTGTTTATTCCTAAAATAAACATTCAGCCTGTAGTAGTTAATATCCGCGGGGAGCTAGCTGGTCAGCAAGGCAGGACTTAAACTTATGCACATAAAATAGACAGGCGAGGGGGCTATTGGTTCCTAGCTTGGTAATAATTGTGCATAAACTACATCAGTTGAAACATGTACTCTAAAGGAACATGAAATTATGGTAATACTTTCCAGTGAGTCATAGAGTAGTCCACAGCTTTGGTGTCCTATCAGATACAGCTAATATTGCTGTTGTTTTTATTTTGTCATAATAGACATGTCTCCAGCTTCCATCAGTTTAGGTGAATCTCTTGCTCTAGTTTCCACAAAAATATTCTTCCTTAACATACTGTGTATTTGTTAATTTTACCCCCTAATACTGTTATTATTTTGTTCTGTGTCATATATATCAGAGAGCAAAGGCATCCTAGATTAGACTGTATGGAGTGGACTGTAAAGGTACTACATCTGTCACTAAACTAGCTGAATTTTATGAAAAAAATATATAATTCTCTGTAAGATTTCTCCCCTCTGCCGTTTCCCATTTTTTTTTCCATGTTGTATATTTATTCAGCAAGCCAATACTTGAGATAACAAAGCAAAAAAAACAGAAGCAGCTCACCACAATATTGGCGTTAGCGGCTGCTTTGAGACCATCTCTGAAGATCGCATTTTTATTGCAAGGTAACAGATTGCACTAAAAAATAAAATTTCTGCTTCTAACTTGTGTGTCTTCCAACCTTTCTTCCTTCTTGCTTTTCCAAGTATGACCCCATATACTTTGTAGCAGGACTCTGATTCGGGATTGTTCTCACAAAGTCACTTAATAATTTAGTGGTAACTGGAAACACGTTTTGGTTTGTTAGTTTGTGGTGGTGCTGTTCTAACTGGCATAGCTACTGGCATGGCACAGTGCTGCTTTTTTCCCTCCTGGTTTCCCTTACTCCATGGTGCAGCCAATTACTTACACCCTGAGGATGAAATTCAGTTCTAGTTGCAGTAGCTTAAGAGAAATTGTTGTAACAAGCAGGATTCCTGAAGAAAGCGTGCCACTGGCTAGGGCAGCTGCTGAGGATGCAAACGTTACAACAGTTTTCCTGTTTGAGGAGCAAAACAATAAGGCACCGACATGCTGCTTGTTTGAATGCTTGTAGGCAAATTTTTTGTGTGTTGAATGTGCTGAAGCTTATAAACTAGGTTTTAATTGCACTGTGTAGATTTCAAGTGAAACCGACTTTGCAAAATTCCTGAGAAAGCTCAGCCAGTTTTACCAAGTAAAACTTTTCTATATAAAATTTCTGAAGTGTTTCTTTGCATTACATATCTAACAAATGTATTATGTATTGTAAATACAATAATTATAAATACAATAATTATAAATTAAATTTATAGTTGTAATTGTGCACAATTGTGTGCAATTATTAATTCTGCACAAACTATATATTCAAATTGTGTGATATGTAGCATATATAGCTATATAAACATATTTATAAATTTCTTATGTGTTTATATACACCATAGCCTCATGTTCATAAGCACAAGAATCTATGTTTATAAAAAAAAAAAAACACTTTAAAAAATCTCTAATTTGCTTAGCATCTTTTGCCAACTATTGAGTCAAATAAGACTGTTCTATAGCTTATGACTCATTTCCTCTCTGGACCCTTGGGAGCTGTGGTATTTTGCCTATTTTCATGCACATGAAAAGCAGTATTGCACCTTGCTACTGTTTTTCGTTTTCAAATTTGCATGTGCTAGCTCTAATATGCTAATAACAAAAAACAGTTAAAAGAAATAGGATAAGCATGCATAGTCTAAAGAGTAGGAGGGCTCTAATTTTGCAAAGGAAAGTCAGCGGATACCACTGGTGCTTATTGCTATTTCAGAACCGTGGCCTAATGAGGAAAGCAAACTAGAAGCAGGACTCCCCTTTATAGCTAAATGCTAGCAGAAGTCTAGGCTCTTTGTGTCTCCTCGATACAGAAAACCAAAATGGGGAAGGAAAGGAAGGTTTGGAAACTTAAGCTTAATGAACAGATCTCAACACATACGATGATGCCAAAAAATTTAGGGTTTTGCATTTATTTCTTTTAGTCTTATTTTGGGAAAGTTTGTGTAGAGAAACTGGGGGATAAGACTGGAGCACTGGGAGATTCTCAGTAGTTTGAAAAGAGGAAACTCTTGTCTTCCAGAGCAAAGGAAACTTGAGAAGGGTCAAGAAGCTGCTGGTAGCTGTAGGCAGGAAGAGAAAATCATCTCATCTTGAACTTGAAAGCAAAACTCGATTTCAAATAAGAACTGTGTCAGCAATGGGAGTGGCTAAGTTTGCAGTTTGGGCAACCGATGCAGTTTATTTAAATGTCAATACATAGGTAAGAAAGCATTTGGAGGAAGATCTTTCCCAGAGATTTTCTTTTGAAGTAATACAAGAAGCCTCCCCGCATTTTGTGTATTCATGAGGTAGATGTTTTTAGGATGAGGGCTGCAGCTGCCAGCCAACGTGCAGGACTGCAGAGGGAAGGTGGGTCAGCAAGTGAGAGTGTTTCAAAAACTGCCCTTTGTGTCCTGAACATTGTAAGGTGTTTCCAGATACATTGAACAGGAAAACTTCTGCAACCCCACTCTATCCCCCTACCCCAAGCCTTTGTGAAGCTCTCATGACTATACAAAGAAATTTTTTCATGTCAGGGTTCTGGGTGACGCTGCTTTATCCTCCTCCCTTTTTGTCTGCACAGAGAAAGTATGAGCGCTTCAAACTAGAAGATGCTTTAAAATCCCAGCTTTGAAACAAGGCTGGAGGGTGCCGTAATAATCTCTTCACTTCTATTTAGCTTTGCCTAAAAGCTATCTGCAGAAGCAGCCCTGACATTTTTTTGGCCATTGGCAGTTGTTTTGCTATTCTACCTGGGAACTTGGATAGTCCAAGAAATCATTTTGCAGCTGTCTGACGCAGGACACTACAGCTTCACCAAAAAGCTGGTGCAATGCTGGCAAAGGTCATAACTCAGGGAGATGCACTCCAGATAATATTTTTATATAAAGCTAATGAAAGAGGAACAGAAAAGAAAGCGAATTGGTTATTTTTTAGATTGCTGTGTGGTTTTCATACTTGGTTCCCCAACAGCCTTTGCATGGGGAGGGTTTCCTGCCTTTCTTTTCATCATCAAAAGTGTGTGTGTGGAAGATGAGTAACTCCAGATCTTTGTCGTAATAACCCCTGGGCTGCACAACAGAAGCTTCACCTTAAAGAAATAGAGTGAGAAAAAGGGAAAAACCCAGTTTGATGCAATGCTAAGGTTTGTGGGTTCCCCAGCACACGGGCTTAGCGCTGCTGCAGCTCAGCGCAGCAAGGGTGTTGCAGTAGGAAGGATCTATCCGGGTTAAGTTAGCCAGAGTAATTTTGAAGGGAAAGCACACTTCAAAAATAAATAGAGTGAGCCGTATTGCCTGTTGGCACAAATGCAAAGCATGTATGGCCAGGAAACACCTTTGTGTTTGTGCATGGGAGGGTGCTTTCAGGTCAGGTTTTCACTGAGGTTCATTTGTAGCCAACAAAACGCTGGTTCCCTCCCACCTGTACTCAAATCATTGAGGTTATCCTTCCCAGCAGCCTGCTGGGAGAGGGCTGTAATTTCATGCAACTCGATGCCATGCACTTGCATCTTGTGTATTTTTATTTGATATTGTATTTTAAAAATATGTATCTTAAAGCAGTGTCCTGTAACCTACTGCCCATGAGATTTCCAGATACACTGTATGCACAGCAGTCTATTTCTGGCCCTTAAATACTTGTCAAAGCTCTCTGGGACTGTGCAGCTCTGTGCAGAGCTGGGAAAAATGTTTGTTAGCTGGCCGAACCACCCTACCAGGACACCGAACCAATGCACTGATGTCTGCAGCAATGCTTTTTTTTGAGAACAAATTGTAGTTTCCATTTGTGTGTATGTGGTTAAGTAGTGCAGAACAAATAAACACTGTGTGGGAAGTGGTAGTAACAGAATTTATTTATTTATTTAATATCTGAATCGCGTGTTTCAAGATGTTGACTGTTGGATGGCTTGGGAATGCCTGAGATTGCTACCGGAAACATGGAAATTACATTTACATCCATGGTGGGTACAGACGGCTGTTGCATTAACAGCCAGGGATAAAATGGTGGGGAGAAATTAAGAGAAAGAGGAGAAAAGAGAAGACTAAAGTCTGCAAGTGTCTTTGCCTTTTATCTGTTTCAAAGTATTGGCTCACTGAAACTTCTCATATTACTACTGTCTTTCATCACTCCTGTTCCGGGTGCTAGCTGCTCAGTGCTCAGCCGAAACTTGGAGATCAATTTGTTTGTGTGTTCTAAACGGTCCCCAAATAAAGTGCTGGTGGTAGGATAGATATATAGTCTTTACAGGTAGGGAAGGAAGGTAAGAAAGATTTATGAAAATGAGGGTGGCGTAACGCAAGCCCTGAGGGGTTCTGATTCATTTACTGGAATTGTTCCTAGTGAAGCTAACTTTCTGCGGATATTTTTATAATTTTAAAAGTTTATAACAATTTTAAAGTGCCAAACACTAAAAGGAAAAAAAGTGAACCAAGTCCAAATGTCAAGTGCAGGGTTTACAGTTTTGGCGGCCACATTTGAATGAATCTTCTTTTTGTTTCTTGCCAGTATTTCTGTTTAAACACTCCATCTTGAAAAAATAGAGTGGAAAACCTAAGTATGAGGATATATTTCAACATGCTAGTAGAAACTGCGGTTGAAGTTCAAAGTTTAAAAGATTTAAATTACTGTCTTTAAAAAATAATAATAAACAGGACCAGTTGAACAGGTTTTATGAAATAAGTTGATTTAATTGAGGGCAGATATGCAGCAATAGCAGCTCGTAAAGCCAAGGTATGTGAGTTCATCTTTTGTGAGGTGCATTGAGCTTACATCTCTGTTTACTGTCAAATTATTTTGCAGCAGCTGCTGGCTTGGCCCAGTCTGCAGCCCCACTGTCCATCCCTGTGCGGATCAACACGAGCAGCTCTTGCAGGCTGTAATGCCATTCGCGAACTTAGTACCAGCAGTGTGTTGAACTCTTCATCCTTTGTTACAAAGCCTGTTAAATATTACTTTCAGCTATTGAACGGAATTGTGCCTACTGTCAGCCACAGGCAGAAAAATCATGAAGTGGTTAAAAACTAAAGCTGGACAGCCAACATTTTTGTGGGGAGAGCCGTGTATGTATGTATATAAAGATTTTGAAGTGACAATTTCTGACTTTTTTTTTCCAGGCACCAGAGGACTGTAATGATTTAGGGATGTAATGTTGTTAATGTGCTATAACTGGGGGTTGAGGCCAAATTTTTCCCTACATCCAGGGCAGTTTGTCATACAAGAACCAGGGGAAGGTATCTTCTGTCCCTCCTGTCCTGCAGAGATTCCAGATGGCTTGCAGCACATCAGCTGAGGTTGCTCTCTGCTCTGTAATGCCTTATTGAAGACTAAAGGTAATGGACTCAAGAACTAGAAGCCTTCTGTGAGTCTGTTTGTGAGTTAAGAGATGCTTGGAACCCAGCAGTGCCTTTTCAAAATATTTTGAAGTAATTAAGTTTTCTTTGTTATTCTAGAATTAAAACCACTTTCTGTTTAAACATTTACAATGCATATAGCTCTGACATGTCTTAAAAATACTAACAAATACTGTAGAATGCATTTACTGTAATCTTTTGAAAATTGACTGTTTCAGGAGCTTGCTGCTGGAGTAATTTAACAATCATGCTGCAAAAATAGGAAGGTAAGCAGCCCAGCAGAAGATACAGTAGCTTAAACTCTTATTTCAATACTCGTTGCTTAGAGAATCTAAGAATCAACTTCCCTTAGTCAATAATGAGCCTTATTTATAAATTCATATACAATACAAAAAGGAAGTTTGGACTACTGTGGAGATCAAAGTTTCAATGTTTTTTTTTCTACTCCTGTTTAGAGAACTGACGTTGGTTTGCATCTGTGTATATCCCTCTCCTTATTGCTGAGCGCAGCACTTGTTGATAGCCTTGGACATTTTTTTAAAAGCTGTTTCTGAAGATAAACGTTTTGCAAAAATCCCCAGAATGCAAGCGCTCATCTTAATTTACCTAGAGCCATGCTGTCTGTTAGCGTGCAGTTCCTTCATATGGTTTTAAGTTCAAATTTGCTGTAATATAAATTAATATATAATGGGAAGCTTCTTCCATGATTAAGGGTGAAACCCCAGCCTTACTGAGGCCTGTGCAAAAAAAGCCTCTATAGATTCTGTTCAACAAAATTCAGAGGTTAATCACAAAACTCCTGCTCCTTTTTAAAGAACCATTCTATCATTAAAAAGAAATAAATAAAATTACATGCACTTATCTAAACTATCCCTAAAGTGCCTGATCACATTCACATTCTTCAGTCTTCACAATAGTTTTTTTAAAAAATGGATTGTCCTTAGTTTTTCCCAGAGCAGTTTCAGAAACAGAGATGATTACTTTTTGTCAATGAGCAAAATTGAGGCTGTCTTTTCTTTTACGTTATATTTTATGATCCAAAATGCACAGTGAACGTGTTCATCACTGTATACTCATCTGCAGCAGCTGTGCGTGTTGGGAAGGCAGCTGCCACCTGGGAGATTTCTTCCTCTAATGCAAATAGTAGAGATCTTTTCACTAGACAGGCTAGGACACTTTCATCATATATAATACTACAGAAGGAGAGAAAGCACAGTGTATATATATATATATATATATACACACACACACATTCTATAGTCTATATAGAATAGGCACATATATATAGGACATATACGTATATAAATGCTTGTGTTTATTGTAAGGTGGGGTTTTTAAGTCTGTGAGCCATATGGGTGTTTTCTTCCACAAAGGCAAAGAGCTAATCAAGAGAGGAAATAGAAGCTAATTACCCCACCCACCTCTGAAGCCTCCGTTAAAGCCATTTATCATCATGCTTCTCAACTTGCTTGGGTTGGCAACTTTATAGAAGGACTGTATTTTGAAACCTTTCTATACTACCTATAAAAATAGTGGTTAAAAACAAAACAAACAAACAAACAAAATACCCCATAAAGTATCAGCAATACTTGTCTTAAGCATAGAGATGACTAGGTATGGTTCGGATGCATGTTCACTGGGCAGCTAGGCTATTTAGATGTGTGACTGAAAAATATCAATTCAGGGGACTCAAACTGTCACCAATTCTGAGTTGTAAGTCTTGGAATATTAACGTCAGTTAAAATTCCCAAGCTTTTAGAAATATCTTTTGATAGATTAAATCATTAAATTAAAGATAATACAATAGCTTAAGACACTAAATTCAGTGCCTCTAGTCTTAGAGTGTGAAGTACCAAAATCTTAAGGGAACAAGGGTGTCTTGCTTTTTCAGGTAGGTGTGATATTGTAGTGCTTAATATTTATTGCTAAAATTAAAAGCTGGAGAATTCTTTTCTCAGTTTTATGTTGTGGGATCAAGATGCTTTGTGTGTTGATCGGCAAATTTCTCTGAGTTCTTTATAGAGACACAGACAACCTAACTGGCAGCAGTGCACAGGTAATATCTCGATGATGATGGTCTGACTGGTTTCACATTTGTCCCATTTAATAGCTGATCTGAGATGGTCCAATCAATATATCTAAAACAATCTTTCAAATGTATACCGTTACAATCCTGCCAGTAAACCTTTTGATAATAAACTGTTCTAAATGGCACCACAGCTCTCTAATCCACGTTCAATAAACAAATCCAAAAGAAAAACATTACTCTGAAAGTATGTTTATTCTCTATATGAGATTACAGCTGAAAACCTTCATATTTAAGTATATTAATTGTAGGCCTCTGTTGCCAACAGAATGAAGCAGACTCATTCCAAGCATTAGTTGCTGTAACTAGATGTCTACTGTAAACAGCTCTTAATGTTATAATTGTAAATTGTGCAGTAGTAAAAAAAAAAACAAATAAACAAACAAAAAAAAAAAAACAAAAAACAAAAAAACAGAAAGTTATCTGGAACTAAAACCATTTATTATTTGAAGCCAGAAATGAAGCTTTGGTTGCATTCTTTCACATAGTAAATTGTTAAATGTCTTTCAGATAAAAGCTGATTGCTTTCATACAGCTAAAGAACAAATTTATTCTGACAGCACTTATTTAAATCGATGCTTAAACATTGCTCTGTTTTTATCAAACCATTAATCTCACTTAAATGTCTTTTATTTCATTATATAATGAAAAATGACATGAATGCCTATGAAAATACAACCTTTGTTTGTTTGTTTTAAAAAAGGAGGGATACAAAATAAATATATAGTTCCTGGGAAAATAAGATCACAAATAGGGATGTAGACAAAGCAGTGATGTTTAATGCCTTCTTCACCTGTCTTCAACATTGATGATGGACTCTGGGACCCCTGGAGCCCTGAGTTGCAGGACTGTGACTGTGGTAATGAGAAGTTCCCTACCAACCCTGGACTTGCGTGGGATTGGCTGCTCCAGCTGGATGCATGAGTTGATGGGACCTGGTGGGCTTCATCCCAGGGTACACAGAGAGCTGGCTGATGTCATCGTGAGACCTCTCTCAATTATTTTTCAGTGGTCTTGGAAATCTAGAGAGGTGCCAGTTGACTGGAAGCTGGCAAACGTTCCAATTTCCATGAAGAGCAAGACAGAAGACCCTGGTAATTACAGGCCTGACAGTCTCACTTCAGTGCCTGGTAAAATTATGGAGAAGATTATTCTGGAAGCTACTGAAAAACACCTGAAAGTCAATGGGGTCATCGGTCACAGCCAGCATGGGGTCACTAAGGGGAAGTCCTATTTCATGAACTTAATCTCCTTTTATGACAAGGTCACCCACCTGGTTGACTAAGGGAAGCCAGTTGTGATCTTTTTGGATTTCAGTAAAGCTTTTGATACTGTTTCTTCACAGTAGCCTTCTGGACAAAATGTCCACCATACAGCTAGATAAACACATAATACAATGGGTGAACAACTAGCTGATGGTTTTGGCTCGATAGGTTACATCAGGCTGGTGACCAGTCACTAGTGGAGTACTGCAGGGTTCCATTTTAGGACCAGTTCCCTTCCATGTTTTCACAAATGACTTGGATGTAGGACTTGAAGGTATACTAAGTAAGTTTGTGGACAACACTAAATTGGGAGAAGCTGTTGACTCCCTTGAGGGTAGAGAAGCCTGGCAGAGAGATCTTGACAAATTAGAGAGCTAGGCAATCACCAACAATATGAAGTTTAACAAGGGCACATGCTAGATTCTGCACCTGGGACTAGACAACCCTGGCTGTACATACAGACTGGAGGACAGGAGGCTGGGGAGCAGCTCTGTGGAAAGGGATCTGGGGTTCTGGTTGACAGCAAGTTGACTGAGTCAGCAGTGTGCCCTGGCAGCCAAAAGGGCCAACCGTATCCTGGGATGCATCAAGCATGGCATGATTTAAAAAAAAAAAAAAAGTGGAACTTTTTTAAAAAAAGTGCAATTAACTCACAAATAAAAGCGAGCAAATAAGAAATCTCAGTTTAAAACTAGTTTATGGTTACTAAAGGTCCTATTTATGGTTATGGGTGTGTGGCTTTTTAGGTTTTGGTTTGGTTGTTGTTGTTGTTGTTTAATCTGAGAATTGTGTTGTTTTTGTGTAGTGTTGCCAGTCTCCTATATTGCAAAACAGTGGTCTCGTCCTTTCAGGATCTGCCTGTACCTGGGATTTTTCAGGCTATACTATGGCTTGTCAATCTGCACTAGAACTTAAACAACTTAGAAGGTCCATAAACTTGGTACAAACATGTCTGTATTGTGTTATTAAAGGGCTTGGATGTTTTCCCGTGAACCAAACACTTCAGAGCAATCATTTTAAAACTCATTGCATGTGACAACTCGTCAACTTTTTCACAGCCTATTTGTGCCCAAAAACACCGCTTTAAATTTCCTGATTTCAAAACACGCCAGCGACTTAAAGTGACCTTTCTAGAAAGATTGCGTCAAAAGGACGGTGTAATCGCACGCTGCTTTTTTGTCGCCGTCCCCTCCCCCCTCCGCACTTTTTTTTTTTTTTCCTTTTTTATTTTTAAATTTTCTCTCTTCGTTTAAAGGGCGACCCTGCGTTTCACTGCGGCTCGGCCCCGGGCACGCCGGATAGCGAGGGCTCCCGCTCTGGCCGCCTTCGCCCCTTTGTGTTTACGGGGAGGCGGCGGAGCCGCGCGGCGCAGGCGGCCTGAGGCGGGCCCGCTCTGCCCCTCACCCCCCTCCCGTCAGCAGCCCGCCGTGAGGGGGCGGTGCTCCCCGCGCGGCAGCGGCGCCGCGCTCACCTCCCTCCCTCCCTCCCCGCCGGGCGCACCGCGCCATCGCGCGGCAGCCAATGGCGAGGGGCCCCCCGCGATTCAAACCGCGCGTCCCGGCCAATCGGCGCGCTTGGCGCCGGGAAGGGGGCGTGGCCGGAGGCCGGACCGTTGCGCGGCCCTAACCGTCGTTACCGCGGCTGAGGAGCGCCGCGCTCGGGGCCCGGTCGCGCTGCTCCGCGGAGGCACGTCCCGTCCCGGCACGTCCCGTCCCGCCCGGCCCGCTGCGGGCGGCCGCCAGGTAAGGGCTCGGCGGCGCGGCGCGGGGCGGGGCACAGCCCCTCGGCGGCCTTCCCGAGGGCAGCGCTCCGGCCAATCGCCGCCGCCGCCTCTCTGCGCCGGCGTGGGGCCGCGGCCGCGGGGAGGCCTCGCGGGCCCGGCTCCGCCGCCCTGCTCCGCCGCGGGCCCGGGCAGCGCTCCCCGCTACGTCCGTGCCGCCGGAGCGCCTCTCGGCTCCGGGGGCGGCGCGGCGGAAGGTCGCGGCCTCCCCTCCCTCATGGGGGGGGCGCCGAGGGGCGGCCTGGCGCGGCGCGGCCCCTCCCTTCCCCCGCGGCGGAGGCCCCGCGCCAGGCCCGGGCTCGCGGTGCGGGCGGGGCCGCCCAGCGGGGCCTGGGGGCCGGGCCTCCGCCGCCTCCGGCATGTGGGCGCCTTCCTGTCAACAGCGCGCCGCCGGGGCATGCACCCCGCCGCGGTGGTTCGCGGCCGCCCCTGGGCGCTTGGGGTTCAGGCGCTTTCCCTCTCCGCTGTCAGCGTCGGCGGGGAAAAGCACGGCCCTGAGACCGGGTTTCCCTGCCCAGGGCTGGCTTTGTGGGAATTGACTGGTTTTTAGCCGTTCAATCTTTGTCGAGTTCAGCAGCGACTTTCCCTCTTCTGACATACACGATGTTATCCACCAGTGTTGGGGTGTCACAATTAATACATAGAATCACTGGCTACATACGAACTTTCCACAGCTCTTCCAAGAGGGAACCCCTCTATTATTTTCTTTTTTAATTTCTCAAAACACAGCACCTGGTGTGGTGTGATCTTCTAGGGACTACAAGCTCTTACAACAAGTCTTTTTCTTCTGGACTGAAATACCTTTCTACATATCTAGTGGGAGGGCCATTAAGAAAGACCAGAAATAGATTCATGGGGCAGTATGTTTCTCTAACTGTTTAGTTCATGGTTCAGTCAGTAGTTATTTTCTTCTTGACCAAATTTAGGTTCCAGACATTTCTGAATTAATTGGCTTGGCAGAGGGATACAAAATCCTTTTGAGCCATTTCCTTAGATCCCGAGTTCCTTAAGGAAGTTCATAATTATTCAAAAGAAAAAACACAAAAAACACTAATTTCATCCTAGGAGTAATTGAGGCTACCCATGGTCAGGTATCTATACAGTGCAGCATTTGCTGTATGAAATAATTTGTCTCTGGAGGTAACTTCGATATATGTATATATTGAAGCCCTTTGAGTTAAATAAAAGGTTTGCATAGGACCACAGTGAACAGTAGGCTGATGCCTTCTGATACAGTGAAAATTATCAGGAACATGTGTTGAGCTTGAAAGAGTGCTAAATTCAAAATTAATTAGTAAAATGAGAGATTTTTTTTGTTGTTTTGTTTTTAAGGCATCCTATCTTTTTTTTTTATGCCAGTAGTGATTTTTATTATCTGAACAGTTGAAGGCTTGCCAGTAATGATTTTTGTTATCTGAGGAGATGAAAGCTGCCTTTAAATGATGTAGGTTTTTGAAGTGGGATATGTGGAATGAGGATTGCAAAACTCCCTCGCAGAGGGTGCACTGGTGCAGGAGGTGGTAATTTTTGACAGGGTAACAGGTAATACTTTTTTTTTTTTTTTAGTGTTTAAGGTTTGGCATCATTATGAAGCTTTAATACTTAAAGAAAAAAATGGAAGAAACAAACTTTCCATTATTAATACTCTTTGTTACTTTCAAATCAGAAAAAAGTCTTTACTTAGATTTACTTATTAATCTGGAATCTTGTATCACTGCTCTCTACCTCAGGCTGAATAACAACATTTTTTTCAGATTCTTCTGCTTCAGCCACATTTCCTAACTTCTCAAAGCCAACTTCAGCTCCATTTGAGTGCAAGGTTGGAGGAGGAAAAGGTCTTACTGCCTTGTAAAAAGAATTAAGATTTCCTTTTCTTCAGTCTGTCTACTAAAACACTGAGCTTTGAAGTTTGGCAGAGAGTTGTATTTTGTTATCCCTATAAAAATGTATCTAATTGTTTAAGTGATCGATAAAAATTTTTAAGAACCAATTTTAAGTATAAATTTTAAGGCATAGATCAGGTTAGGACGTCTGGTGAAATCCATGCCTGGATTTGGTATACAGGACTAGAACTTCGATTATGTTTGGAAGAGGAGGAGGAAGCTGTAACTGTGAAAAAGACTGGGGGGAGAGCAGTAGTAGACACAAATCTCTTAGAGAGAGAATTGGCTTTTGGCTAAGAGAACTGGACACAGAAGCAGATGTGATGTTGAGATCAAATCTTGAGCCCAAAGGTGGTGATGAGGAACTGCAACCACTTCAATGAACAAGGGCAGAAAAGGCAGTAAAACCCCAGGGAATTAAACGGGAGCAGGGAGAGAATGAAAAGAATTTGAAATGAAAGTAGAGAAATTGTTTCATGAAGTGGTAAGAAACAAGGGTATGCAGTTTGAGGGGGTTAAACTCTCTGGAAAGAGACAGGGTTGAATGAATTGAAATTCAGGAAGAGAAAGAAAGTAACAAGAGACTGTGGCAAGAAACTGTTGGTAGAAATCAGATGAGCTGGGAGAGCAGGTGCCTACAAACATGGAGTAGACCTCTTAAGTTTGTGGAGGTGCCAATTTTACTAATTGGCAAGTAGCAGTGAAATTAACTGATAAAACTTACTGTCTTAACTTCTTGAAATATCATACAGCAAAGGGGATGGTCAGCTATTTCTGTTCTGAAGCAATTCACGGTATTAGCAAGAAATGAGGCAATTTTGCTGAGTCTTTGTTTTCTTCTTTCTGACTTGGAGACCTACACAGGTATAAAATGTACCTACAGCAGCAGTGTCAGGCAGTGCCAAAATTAAAGCTGATTGAACAGCCTTCTTTAGCTCTGTCCCCCAGAGTGTTATGATGGTTTGCCAAAGAACCTGATTTTTTGCTGCAGGTTAGTTAATGTGTAATGAATGAGTATCTAGTTCAATATTTGTTTTCCAAATGTTTTGTGGGGCTTCACATAGCAAACAAGATTTAAAAAATGCTTTGAAACAGAAATTTTTGCTGATTTTTTTTTCCTATTTCAAGCTGCAAAGTTCATTATACACACGGTGATAGCATGTAAGCTTGTGTGTATTTTACCCTAGATTTGTAAGATACCCTCACTCTGTATGTTGAGACCTGAGTCAGAATTTCAAGTAATAAGAATATCTGTTAGTATAGTTACTTATTTTTAGATGGCAACAGCTTAATATCAGGAACTTTTCAAAGTATTTCACAGGGCTTTAGATTTAAAAGCATGATTTCAAGTTACAGTTTTCTCAGTACCCCAGCATAGGGGACCAAGGGTGGTAGTCAGTTAAGCCATATTCTGCTAAAATCAAGTAAAAACCTTATGGTGCAGACAGGGATGAAATAGGTGGAAAAGAGAAAATATTCAATCCAGGTAGGAGCCAGAATTCTGGTGTTCCCTAGCTTTTGAATGTTTGGCTTAACAAATTGAAGGGCATAAGTAATGTGGCTAATCACAGAATCATAAAATGGTTTGGGTTGGAAGGTCCCCATAAAGATCCTCTAATTCCAACCCCGCTCTGTGGGTGGGGATACTTTCCACTGGACCAGATTGTCCAAAGCCCCAGCGAACCAGCCTTGAAAACTTCCAGGGACAGGGCATCCACAACTTCTCTGGACAACCTGGGCAAGTAATGTGTATGGAATAGACTGGGAACATGTTATTTTCGCATTTAGGGATGAATGCATATGTAATTCTTTAGAACCACAGAAAAAGAGGGTTAGAGGACATTTAGATGTCATCTCATTTACTTTTTTTTCCCCCCTCTAGATAGAACCAGCTACATATATGTACTGGGTCAAATATATAGCCTGCTTTTGATGGAGATGATACAGAAGAATTATCTAGATGTACTATTAATGCATTTGGAACATTTTTTGTAGCATCTAACTACAGTCTTTGCTCTATTTTAAACCTATTTCTTCTGTCTAGTATTTGGGAAATGCATCACTTTTTTTAATCAGGAAGATTTTGCATGTTTAAGGTGAAGAGTTGTTTACTTTAAAGCTTCTCTGTTCCAGCCTAAATGATGAGGAGAGACAGTAGGGGAAAAAATAAGCCTAATATTTAGACGTTATAACTATTAACTTACTTATTTTCTAGGAATTGCATTTGGAAAATGCCGAACCGGAGGTTTGCCGATGGCGAGGTGGTGATGGGTCGTTGGCCAGGAAGTGTCCTGTATTATGAAGTACAAGTGACTAATTACGATGATGTTACTCATCTTTATACTGTTAAGTACAAAGATGGGACTGAACTTGCTTTGAAAGAAAGTGATATAAAGGTGAGTATGCCTTCATAGAAATAACGGTATTTCTAATGGAAGATTATACTGATTTTTGTGATGTAGATAAGAATACAACTTACAATTGGATAGTCGTTTTGCAAATTTTTGTTAACTGTCTCCAAGGAATTGGTGCTAAAGAATAGTTCTTTATTATGGGACATCTCAAGTTCAGCATACTGTCCATGTTTTTAAAGAAGCATGATTATTTTCTTTATGTTGTAAAAGCAGTGACACCTTTGGGGTGAAAAGATGTCTGGTCCTTCAGGAACTCTATAATAGAGTGATTGTTTATAAAAATTGTTTGGCGGTATCTTAGAAAGCCAATAATTAGAGGCTTGATATTAATTTATGTGAACTATACTTTAACCTTATAGTGGCAGTGTATGTGAGTGACTGGCTTCTTGTTGGACAAAATATTTCAGGCTTGAGCTAGAAGTTGTTCATTGCTTTGAGACTTTCTAACTTGTTTACTTTGTTTGCAGGTTAGCAAACTCTAACTGAGAAAGTACCTTCCTTTGTCGTAAAGCATTTGTGCCATATGAAAGTTGTATTGTGTAAATGTTATATGGGAAAATCAGAATTGCAGACTCCACTGAGAAATTCAAATGTATACTTGTGGGGAAAACTTTATGGAATCAGTTTTCATATCTAATTTAATGATTTTTAGCTGACTTAATTTTTTTTACATTTGAGTTGTGTTGCATTATGCAGATCATTGCATCTTGACATGGCAAATGTATTAATAAAGCCAAGGAAATGAAATGGTAGCCTTAATAGAAGTCATATACAAAAGCTTAGGTGGATAGTAGGCTTATGAGTTTGGTGCTCACATTTATAGATTATGTCCTGATTTCTGTAGCTTTGACAGGAATTGTCAGCAGTTGGACTTGGGACAGGATTATTTAGGTATTACCAGCAAAATGAGTGTGCTGTAATTACTCTTTCTTAACACCCTTGTACAGTATCAACTAAAAAACTAAAAAGGCAGTTCTGTAAAACTATATGCCAGAGTCGTCATCACAAAAAATAATGCTTCTAAAGCTATTCTTTGGAATGTCTAAGACAAGATTTTGCTTTCTTCCACTCTTTCTGTTAGTCCCAATCATCGTTCAAGCACAGGAAAAGCCAGTCTTCTTCAAGTTCTCCTTCCAGAAGAAGTACTAGCAGATCTCGATCTAGATCTCCCGGTCGGCCAGCAAAAGGCAGACGTCGTTCTTCTTCTCAAAGCAGAGAACATAAAGATGACAAAAAGAAAATTATTCAGGAAACCAATTTAGCCCTACTGGTATTGTTTTGCTTGCTTGTTTGTTCTTGGTTGCAGCGTCACTTTTTTTTCCCCAAAACGTATTTTTATGTTTACTGGGTTTATTACTGTAAGAGTCAGGTGTACTTCATGTTTCCTGAGCAACATAATTAGCTGCAAAAATGTATCATAGAAATGCCTTACTACTTAAAAAATAGGCTTTCTAGCTTGCCAAGTTGTGAAGAAATCATTGAAATGTTCTGTGTGAGTTTGGTGGAACTGTAAACAGTGTTTCTTCTGCCCCATGTACTCTTAAGATGTCTTCACGTGAATACTTGTCTGAGATGCAGTCCCTAGAACAGGAAATTACCTTTGCTATTTGCTATTGAAAATAGATCTTAATTTTAGTTGGGCTTAAACTAAACCAAACCACTTTAAATTAAACAGACCATGTGTTCATTTTAAGTGGCTTGTAGCCAGCGGTTACACTTCACTTTGGACAAAAAGATTAAAATATCGTCGTTCTTCTGGCTTTTAATTGAGAAGTAGGATTAATCTGTTGTGTTTTTTTTTAATGACTGGAATGACCTGGTCCTTTTCTACAAAGCTTACGTTAAAATAAAACAAAGCAATGAGTTGTCTTCCCACAGTTGTATAGACTAGAGTGTTTTTGGAAGAGAATTTCTCAGAAGGTTGTATAATAGAAAACCAAATTTTCACACTCCTGCATAGCACTGCCATTTACAGGACTCTGAAATTTCCTCAGTTTTAATAATATTACTAAATATGCATGTATTTTGTACTTGGCACTTCCTACTGATGAGTTAAAAATAGAATAGAGTTTCCAAGTTATCTCTTAATTCCACTCTTAATTAAAAAAAAAAAAAAAGCATAGCAACCTTTTCCTTTTTTCTAAATGGCTTTTCTTCCCTTCTTTGTGAGCTGAAACTGTCTGCTTAGGATGTTGAACCTGCTTGTTTTCATGTGGAGAAAACCAGAGCAGTTTCAGTTGAAACAAACTAGATCCTTAGTGTCCTTAATTGTTCATTTTATACTTAATGGAGATAAAATTTTCAGAAAGCTAAAACTATATTTCTTTTAACCAGAAACCAAGTGAGAACAACACCAGAAGGTACAATGGTGAACCTGACAGCACAGAGAGAAATGACACATCCAGCAAAATCTTGGAGGTACAACTGCAGAGAACGTTGTTTTATGTTTTAATGTTTGTCCGTAGAAAGTGAATTTTTCAGTCAAATCAGTTCTTTATTCCTGATGGTTAGCTAATGCACAGAGCAGAATAACTAATGGTTAGACCAGAAGCAAAGAGGGTGGGAATGGATGACCCATACTGGAACTGCTGCTGAATATTTAATTGTGACTTACGTGATCGCAGTGATAGTGGGTTTAGCGGATTCTTCATTTAAAATGTATAAGTACTGTGTCGAAGTAGAATACATCGTATATTGTCGTGTTACAATGAATAATGTCCTGAGTAAAATAAGGTAAAATAACTAGATTTTTTTTAGTAAATTCTTTTCATTCATTATCAGCAAAAATTGAAACCAGACCTGGAAATAGAGCGTGTGCTTGATCAGTACAGCTTGCGTCCAAGAAAAGAAGAAAAGAAAAAAGAAGAGATATATTCAGAGAAAAAGGTTTTTGAGACAGTAAAAACTACTGAGAAAGTATCAGCAAAAACAAAAGAGCTGGAGTTTGGTGGAAGATTTGGTATGTGTGCAAATTTTAGTAATAGTTGAACTTTACATTTTTTAGTTATTGACCATACTGTCCTATGAAGGACTGTTTTTCCTGTTTCTGGGCCCTAGTTGCAGACTCCAGAATCATATGACAGTGCTTCAGTGACAGTCTAGGGTGATGCTGGTAAAAGTCAAAGAAATGCTGTAACGTATGGTTCTCTTGTGAAATGTTGTGGAGATCTTGATCCTGCCCCTGCACAGCGAGATTTGAATGTTTTATAAATCTTATCTGGAAGTAACTAGCAAAGTTTTTTACATTTTTAAAGCTAAATGCTCCAAACCTGAGTTTGATTCTTGATTCTTTATACTTTTGTTGTTGTTGTTTTGACAGTTTTAAAGGGATGTAATGAATGCAATCCTTTGGTTTGGTTATATGACCCCCCTGTGGGAGTGAGAGGAATGTCTCTGTATCCTATTATGTGATTGAGGGATTGCTGCTGTCTTGTTGCAGGGATAGATAATGATTTCTTCTTTGCTACTGATGTTAGTATCAAGCTTTATTAGTGGGATTGAAAGTAGTTTTTTTTTTTAATTTTCCCATGCTTATCTTCTAATATTGCGTGATGTCTGTTTACAGGGACCTTCATGCTGATATTTTTCCTACCTGCTACTGTATTCTACTTGCTGTTGATGTGTGAACAAGATGACCCCAGCCTTATGAACTTCCCTCCTCCTATGCCAGCACTTGAAAGTCTCTGGGAAGCTAGGGTGTTTGGTGTCTTTCTTCTGTGGTTTTTCCTTCAAGCTCTGTTCTACTTGCTGCCAATTGGAAAGGTAAGCTATTCAGTAGCAACTGCACCTTTATGGATAGTTGGTTTGTGAGTTAGGCTGAAAGATGAAGCATGTGCATAATGCAGTGATTTCTGAAAGCAAATTAATTTCTTTTTCGTATTAAGCTGACAGATAGCTACTGCTGATTTCTGTAAGCTTAAAAGAACACAGTTTGTTAAGAATTTAATGGCTGTGCATTTCATAGTTCTGTAGTGGAAGAGGCAGAAAGCATTACATAGCAATTCAAAGCATGGATAAAATTTTCGTAGCAGAATTCTAGAAGAATTCCAGGTATCTGACTTTTAAACCTGAAGACTGTTTGATACCCAGTTTCAGTTACTGATACCCAGTAGAAAAGAACTTCCCAGAAATTAAGATTACTTTCTAAAGCATGGAGGATCGTATTAACTATTCTAGCCATATTAATCAGGTAAATGGTCTATTACAGTCTTCTTGTGACTTGAGGGATATTGCCAGGTTCTGAAAGAATACTAGAATAAATAGATCAGTCTGTTGAATTGTTCTGTTGGTACACCTGTTTGAAATGAGTGGAGCTGTTGTTCTGTTTTCTTGATGCTAGGAATAAGATTTTTATTTTTTTTATTTAATTTGAAACTGTTACCCTTTTTCTTTTGATATCCAAAGTGTGCTTTTAAAAACAGTGCATGGTCTTCAGATTTGAATACGTCCAGCCAGTTAATTTGATTTGTGGTGGTGATGATGGAGATGTCCATGATTGTCCTTCCCTTTCCAGTGCTCTCAAAGTATTTTGTTGAAACATTAGTATTTTGTCCTTCCTAGGTTGTGGAAGGCCTACCTCTTTCAAATGGAACAAAACTGCAGTACAGGATAAATGGTAAGATGTGGTAATTGCTCATTCTGAAATTTGAACCCCCTACCTGATTTGTAGTGCTCAGTACTGCAAATTAAAGATAACAAATGAAGAAAGATGCACTCTATAGTTAAACTAGATATCTGTTGTAAATGTATCGTGAAACGTGATGAGGCTTTTCTTGGAGCAGGAGGGTTAATAATGAAGGAATTAACTGCCACAATAGCAAGGCATTAGATGATACAGGGCATCTGGTTTACCATCCAGTTGTGGTTGGTGACACTTGTTGTATTCATCACGTAAAT
The DNA here is from genome assembly GCF_964211835.1 of Anser anser. Classification (NCBI taxonomy): domain Eukaryota; kingdom Metazoa; phylum Chordata; class Aves; order Anseriformes; family Anatidae; genus Anser; species Anser anser. The sequence goes on from NC_139722.1 coordinate 98,710,630, forward strand.
GCTAAACAGGCAGTTGCCTATCGGATTTTTAGTAATGCTCGTGTAACAAGGACTGTTACTCCAAAGGAGATGTTCAGGAGTGACCTGAAGAGATGTTATCCCATGTGTCTTAGATCATCTTTTTGGATGTCTCTGATTTACAGGCTAGTAAAAAGTATGTTGTAGTTGATTTAGGATGTTCTTCTTGCCTGTCAAAGAACAGTTCTGAGTCTTTATTCAGCTATGATTTCACTTCCTATTTTTCAGGCAAGTTTCTCGCCTAAGTTTAGAGTATGGTTTAACACCCTTGAGCAGTCCTGCTTTTCCTGGCTTAAAGAGAAAAGTGTAGTTTGATGCCTCACCAGGTGTTCCAGACCACCTATTTGATCGACAGTCAGTTCAAAGACACTGCCTGTTGGTAAAGGAATTAAAACATTACATTAATAAGTTCAGTGGTGTTTTGTCATAATCTTGTAAGATGCACCATTTTTAAGTCTCGTTTTAAGATGGAACAGGGCTACAAACCACAGAAGCAGGAATAAATTACAACCTGAAGAAGTGGGTTATTTAGGCTGCCTCAAAACTTTAGTGTGTTTTTTTTGACTTCTGTTTATAGTAGGGATATAGTCCTGCCTTTTTTTTTTTTTCTCCACTTCATAGTATAGAAGCTACTTGATTTGGATGGTTCCAAAAATCTTCTTGCTACTTCAAACGCTAATTCTCAAAGCAACTTTGAAAGCCTCCTTGAGGAAAGGAAGATGACTAGGGACAGGACAAGACACAGTGGTCACAAACTGAAACATGGGGTGTTTCATTTGAACATCAGGAAGTACTTCTTTACTGCGAGGGTGACTGAGCACTGACACAGGTTTTCCAGAGAGGTGGTAGAATCTATGCTTGGGCATAATCAGAAGTTATCTGAATATCATCCTGGGCAACCTGCTCTGTATGGCCCTGCTCGAGCAGCAGGTGGGTTGGACAAGTTGCCCTTGGAGGGCCCTTCCAACTGCAGCCATTCTATTATTCTGTAAGAGTGTCCTTAGGCAGTACTTATGGGATTGCTTTGTACAGCCGTTTCCTTACATTTGGACATTATTCTACTACTGCCCATGATTTTATATTCTCAAAGTACAAATTGTGTTCAATTTTTGACTTGACAGTTACTTTAATACTTTAATTACTGTATCAAGGCATGTATGAAGATAAATACTTGAAGAAAAAGTGGTTTTTTTGAGCTGTCCCAAAGATAAGATTTTTGTGACCTGCTGTCATTACCCAGTAGTAGAGGCACTGTCCATTGTTACACTAGAATTTGAAGTTGTATCCTATGTTGTAAAAATTAAGGAGTGCTCAAAGTGTTCCTGCCTTTTTGATAAAGAGCACAGGGAATTTCAGGACACAGAATATCTACACTGCTGTGCCCCAGAAGGAGCATGGGCTATGTAATACATTATTGGAATATAGGTAAACACTTAAATCTTGGAAGTAAATATGCAGACAGGCTGGACTGGGTAGATTCTACTAAGAATGACTTAACTTTTTTGTTTTTTTTTTAATCTTCACTAAAATGGTTTTCTTCTACATCCTTTAGGGTTTTATGCTTTTGTTTTGACTGCTGCAATTATTGGAATATTATTATATTTTCAATTCGAACTTCATTATTTGTACGAACACTTCCTGCAGTTTGCAGTATCAGCTGCAGTTTTTTCTATGGGATTGAGCATTTATCTGTATATCCGGTCCTTGAAAGCACCTGAGGAAGACCTAGCACCAGGTGGAAATTCTGGTGAGTTAATATTTTGGATAATTTCCTTACAGTTATTTGCTACAGTTTCATATTTATGAATTAAAGGTTAGATTTAAGGCAGGTAGTACTGACTCTTGCTTTCTCCAAATGCAGTGTTAATGTTGCAAGTTGGCATTTTTGTTCACACACAGGTACTGTAAAACACTTAAAATTTTTTGTTGGATTATCTTGCGCAGGTTATTGGTGTGGGTAAACCCCAGCAAGCAGCTAACTACCACGCATTCACTTGCTCACTCTCCCCATTTGGGTGGGGGAGAGAATCAGAAGGGCAACCTCTGGCAAGTCCCCCATACTTCCCCCACACACCTTTTTCCTTTTTTTTTTTTTCTGAACATGATGATCCATTATATGGTATATTGCTTTGGTCAATTTGGGTCACCTGTCCCCAGCTTTGTTCCCTCCCAGCCTCTTCTCTGCACCCAACCTGTGTGCTGGGAGGGGCAGAGTGGAAAAAATAAAGAAAACCTAGATGCTGTATTAGCATAATTCAACAATAGCTAAAATGTGTTATCAACATTGTTTTGGTCACAAATCCAAAACTTGGCACCATGGAAGTTACTTTAAAGACAATTAATTATATCCCAGCCAAAACTGGTACACTGTATCGGCCCAGACTGGTACACTTACTCAAATGTCTTGGCTGGTCTAGTCCTGTACGTATGAGAGAAGAGTTTTGGTTTTGTTTTTTAATTTTTCTGTATTTGTCAAGAGGCTTATCTAGTTATCTTCATAGTACCCCAGTTGGTGGGACTTTTCCAGAAACAACTGGGATGGAAGGAAAAACTGAAAAGACATTTCAGTTAAGACATTCTGGCAGTGGGAAGTCAGGTACAGAACTAGAAATAACAGTGCATTTCAAAGATAACTTTTGTTTTGCTGCACACTTGTAACTACTTAGTTAAACTGAGTTTTTAAATGACAGTTTTGAGTCAGTCATCAAGCTGCCTATCTGGGAATTGCCAATTATATGTATATGTCTTTGTAGGACAATGGATAGTCTGAAGAAGTCAATTAGCGTTAAACAAACTGCTTATAAAAATAGTGGTAGTGTGACATAGGGAATTTACAGACAGAACATTTAATGTGTTAAAATGAAATATTCATACATCTTCGGTTGTTTTGTCACTGCAACATAGATGCATGTGAAAGGAAATACTGCAATGATGATATTTTTTTTTCTTTTTAAAAATGCAGTTCTAATCTGTAAGTGGCACAGTAGAAACCTGTAGCTGTTCTGCACGGTGGTTGTTACTAGTTAACTCAGTGCAGGGTGTCTAGAAGTTAAGGTAATATTTTCCTTGTCCATCTCTTGATACACATGTTGTTGTCATGGCTAAAGAAATTCTTGTTCGCAGAGAAGAGTAAAGAAGTAGGAGGAAAAGTAGAATAACTTAGCATTAAGATCATCATGGATGATTTCCAGGATAAGGCTGAAAAAAAGGAATAAAGTCAAAGAGAGATAAGACTACAGTAACTTCTGAAGTGTTTAGCCCTTCTAATAAATAAGATACCTGGGCCTCTTAAAATACAAACCATTGCTTCATACTTTGCATATACTCTCAAATATTTTTTGCCAAAATATTGCTTTTTTATTTATAATGACAGTCCTTTAGTATAGAGTAGCAAGTGCCTTATAGGAAACATAGTGATGGATAAAAGGACTGATATTTCTAACAAGGAGCGTGTCTCATCTGCAGGGTATTTTGTTTATGACTTCTTTACTGGACATGAATTGAACCCTCGTATTGGCAGTTTTGACCTCAAATACTTCTGTGAGTTGCGTCCAGGATTAATTGGCTGGGTGAGTCAGTAATCAGAGCTACTTTATGACTTTTTTTCATGATAGGTGCTAAGAATACAATATTTACTTAAAAATACTTAAATACTTAAACTTAAAAATACTTAAAAATACAGGAAAAATACTTATATGGTTTTATGTTGGTAAATCTGTAATGACCATTTTTATTTACTTTAGGACAACTCCTATGCTTCTTTGCTTTGTGAAAAATGAAAACTTCTTTTTAAAGTACTCATATGCTGAGGCTACTGCTTCACAAAAGTGGTTAGTTACAAATTGTTGTCTCTGAACAGATTTTTTTATTTTTTTATGCTTAAGTATCAGTCAAAACCATCTATATTAAAATGTACTATGGTATAATAGAAAAAAAACACTGGATTTTACAAGGAAAACTTGTAATAAAATATATTTTTTAACTAGGTTGTTATAAACTTGGTGATGCTCTTGGCTGAGATGAAGATACATAATCAGAGTATGCCATCTTTGTCAATGATACTTGTGAACAGCTTTCAGCTTCTTTATGTGGTAGATGCTCTTTGGAATGAGGTAAACAAATCTTCAACCCTGTATTAAACTGATACTGTTTCTATTTACAGTGTTTATATAACGAGGCTTTGTGAATTCTAAATTCCATCCTCCATGTTTCTAGGAAGCTGTTTTGACTACAATGGATATTACCCATGATGGATTTGGATTCATGCTAGCATTTGGAGATTTGGTATGGGTTCCATTTGTCTACAGTCTGCAGGCCTTCTATTTAGTTGGACATCCTACTGCAATTTCTTGGCCTGTTGCTGCTGCAATTATTATTCTGAATGGTAAGTTATAGTAGATGTTATTGTTACTGATAGTGACGATGTAATACTGACTCTGATAATTTGAGTTGTAAGGTGGGGGAGCTTCAGCTAGGATGCAGTAATCATATTTTCTCCATTAAGCACAGTTGGAGGACACATGTTTGGCTACTATTTAAAACAAAGAATGTGATGTGATACTATACGAAGGATAAAGGAGAATCTGGACACCTCTTTTGTTCTGTCAAGAAACATTTTCAGATGGATGCAACCTAGACAGAGTTACAACTTAAAATGCATAGAATATAGTGTTGTAGTTGCCTTTTAAAATCAAATCTGGAAAAGTACTGCTTCCTATTGTGAGTGATTCTTCTAAAACAAAACAAAAAAAAAAAACACAACCCTGTTGGCCACAGTTTATTGAAGCTAGGGGAAAAGAGGTTCTGTTGTTTGTTTTGATAACTTGTATCTCCTTCCCTGATGCCCATAGGAACAGGTGTTACTTCCACTCGTCTCAGTGGAAATAATCTTCCAGCTGAGAACTTGAGAACTTTGAGAAAGGATCTCATGTCTTTAGGGGACCTTAGATTTGCACCAATGTGGCCATCTAGTTTGTTGTTTACCTTTTATTGAGGTAGTGAACTTGAAAGAAAAAGTTAATTGTGAGCTTGACAAAATTGAAACAGAAAGACAATGAAGGTATACATTTAATGTGTGTGATCCTCTTCAGATACAAACGTAAGCTAGATGCGAAAGTACAGTTCCTACAAAATCTTAAAAGTTGATCATTAACTTGTGAAAGCATACGGAACACAGTTTACCAGTAGCATTTCTGGCTTGTTAGAGCTCTGAGAACTGGAGAATGTCTTTTCCTCAGAGACGTAACTGATTTCAATGTAATAAGAGTGACAGAAGGCATGTGAATGTTTTTAAAGGTCAGGAAACAGAAAACACAGAACATGGAAAATAAATAATATTTATTTTCAGGTATTGGGTATTACATATTCCGTAGTGCAAATTCTCAGAAAAATAGTTTCCGAAGGAATCCAGCAGATCCCAAATTGGCCTGTAAGTGCATTTTTTTTTTTTATTTCTTCAATTGCTTTACTCTTTGGAATATTGATGTGCACATTTCAGTTGTTGTATTGACTACAATACTTTCTTCACAGATCTGAAATTTATACCCACTGCAACTGGAAAAGGGCTTCTTGTTACAGGTTGGTGGGGTTTTGTCCGTCACCCTAATTATCTTGGTGACATCATCATGGCATTAGCATGGTCCCTACCCTGTGGTAAGTTCCTAAAATGAAAGTGGATTTTAACTAAAATGCTTCTGTGTTTTGGCATCTGACTGGTTTTGAAATGCAAAGTGATAATTATTAGAGATGATAAAAGCTGGAATTAAATGAATGGCAAATTTCTGTTTTGCAAGGTTGATGTGACACCTATTTTCTCTTGAATCTTCTCTTTTATATCTTAATATAGATTTGACACTTAGTTCTGACACTTTGTCATTCAATAATGATGGGGCTTGTTTGCTAACAAATTCTTACTCCTTCATTTTAAGGCTACTAGCTGTGCTATCGTGTTTCCATAGAGGGTTTCTAAAAAGTTGCAAAGTTCATTCAAGTTAGAAAAATGGCTTTAGCCTCCTCGCTTGCCTGAAGGAGCTTCCCTTCAATAAAAACACAAAAAAGAGCGTGGCAGATATTCTGAGGCAGGACCTACTCTACCTCATGGCAGAGTCGAACTTTTGCAGGCTGTGGGACATAAGGAGTTACAAAAGAGTGGGTCTTTGACCAAGTGGTTAAGGCCTTGACCAGGAGCATCAGCAAGGACAGGCTGCTGGAGTTGAAGTGTACCTCCAGGGATTTTGGACTTTATTTGAAATTAGGCAATACTGATTAGCATATACACTTGCAGACTGTATCTTGGAAGAGGATTTCTACATGAAAATGATGGACTTGAGTCCTCTGTCAGTAACTGCATGGGGGGAGTGGGAGGGAAATTGAGTAGTGTGCTCTGAGCAAAGGTAGAGTTTACTATTTACCCCCAAAACAGAGAAATCCCTGGGGGCTCGTATGTGGCAGCCCAGCGCTGCAGAAGCTTAGCTATTTGTGTGTTTGATAGCTAAAGAACTTAAATATTGGACAGCTTTACAGACATTGAGAGTGAAGTTGGTTGATTTTGAGACTCTGAATTTTAAGGATTATTATTTTGGGGGTGGGGGGAGGGGAAGGGGAGTGTTCCCATTTACGTGTAAATTTCACAATATTTGTACTATCCTGCTGAATATTTGATACTCTACGAGTAAAAGATGCTTCAGTTCGTAATGGGTTTATGTCACCACATGTTAACAACTAAAATTTTTGGTATTTTTAATGTGTTAAAAATGATGTTTCTCACATTTTTGTCTGCAGGTTTTAATCACATTTTGCCATATTTCTATGTGATTTATTTCATCTGCTTGCTTGTTCATCGGGAAGCTCGTGATGAACATCATTGTAAGAAAAAGTATGGCTTGGCATGGGAAAGGTATTGTCAGCGTGTACCATACCGCATATTTCCTTACATTTACTAGAGCACTCCAGATACCTGTTTTGCAAATTACTTCTAAAGTTTCTTTGCAAATAAAAATATACCTCTTACCTTTGCACTTGGTCAATTTATTTAGGCTTTAAAAAAACAAAAGTGACCAAACAATGGAGTGCATCAACAAGTATTTGCAAGTAATCTTAAATACATGAGTTATGTGAACTGACTGTCTATGACCTCAGTTTAAAAGAAAAAAATTGTGAATTTTAAAAAGTCTTGGAGCCCTAATTTTTCAAGTTAAAATTTATTTAGAATCCTGAGTTTACACTTTTTTTATTACATTAATTAAGCACTGTGATGTAAAGTATATTATTTTCTTAATACAATAAATATGGAAGTTCCACCCAGTTAATTTTTTGGTGTTACTTGTACCATCTAACTTCAGATGTCTGACTTACTTGCCTGAACTGGAGGAGCAGGCAGTGCTATTTTTGGTCAGTGGAGCTACAGGTGGAAGATTCAGCCCCTGCAAGGGCCCACACCACTTGTGGTATTGCCTGTGGCCCCTGGCCTGGGGTTGGCACACTGCAGCTGGGTGGTTCCTCCCCCTTCTAGCTTTTCTGTTAGTGGGATTTTTGGTCAGGAAGGTTCAGATGCCCCCTTCTGACCAGTAGAAGGGATGAGTGGACAGAATGAGGAGGAGAGCACAAATACTTCCTCACCATTCTTAAGGCAACTTCAGCAGGGGCCGAGAGGGACTCTGAGCTGCCCCTGGCCCCCTCTAGAGGGACGCCACACTGCTGGCTCAGATTCCTGAAGGTAGATGATACAAGCGCTCACTTCAGCTGCAGATGGAGCTGAAGAAGTGAGTAGTGAATCCTAATCCTGCATCTAGAAACAAACACAGGGGTAGCAAAAGTTGCAATGATGCATATTTGACTGAAAAGAGTAAAATGACCACAGTTGGCTTATTCCGATCTTTGTAAAATATGTCTTAATGTACCATAGCATTTACTGAGTGTGTATAATAAAGCTTCCACGTTTTTGCTGTACAGTGTTTGGATTTGAAAATGTGATAACCTTTTTAGGAGCAGGAGACATTTTTTTTAACTAAATCCGTTTCTAGCAATTAAAAAAAGTTGATTTAATAAAGATTTTTGTAAATTAATGTATTAATTCTCAAAACAATTGAAGTGTTCATTTAAATATTTGTGTTGACAGATATGCTATGAAAATGTAGGAAGTGCTCCTCATTCCAAAGTTGTTTTTTTTTTGAATTTGGCATTGCTACCTCATATGTAGGTTTTGCCTTTTGTACTGTTGCAGATAGAGAAAATAGCTATTTTTTGCTACTGCTATTTAAAACATTTTTTACATGAGCCTGTGGTTTAACTTGACCACTTTCTAATATATTTTTGTATATATTTGACTTTTTAACTGATGTATGTGTTCTAGTCATTAGCTGTGTTCTTTGTCTAACTGGCTGTAAATCAGATGCCATTTCAGTATTTACTTAAGTAGAATAATTTTATATTTTACTGAAATAATCTTGTATTAATTAACTAGAACTACTATTCTGTCTTCACAACTGCTAACTTTTCACATACTTCATAAGCAAGGTTTATAGCACAAATTCTCTCTAAAAGCTTATCAGAATCTTAAATGTGTAGCAGAGAAGGAATTGCAGGTACATCTGCAGTTGCTTGTGGGAAGGTTACTAACAAATCAGAATGTTGCTATTTTTAATTATGGTCAGTTCTTTTGAAATGTTGATGTAATTGAAATTTAGCATGTGGAGTTTCTTTGTTTTTTAATTGAAAACCCTCTTTTTGTACACAGACATTTTTAATGGTAATTGTACATTTAAAGTGTATATAATGTAGCTTGCTGAGCTTGATTTTTTTTGAGTGTCTTCAGAAAATCTGTATTTTGATGTTGTAAGGAAAATGTTTTAGGATAAGTACTTTGCTTGCTGGAAAAAGAGCAGTGCCTGTAACAACACTGAAGAGCATTCATTCCTGTGAAGTAGCAGATGAAACTGGGATTTTTTTTATGATTGCTCAGTGGGTTAATGGGAAATGTAGCAATCATTTAACTGCACGAGCTTGCAGCTGGTGTTTTAAAAATACACTGAAGCTGGGGACAGTTTAACTCAGCCTGTGAACTCTGAGATGCTACTGCCATCCCAATTTTATCTGTTGCCATACAAGATTATTAAAATGTAATTCAGACTCCTTTTCTTTCAGAAACAGATCTTGATTGATGATAACTTCAGTTTTTTCATTTACATGCTGAGTTTTATGTGAACTTGATTTTGAAGTAATTGTTTTTAATACAAACAAGCCTATAAGCTAAAATAAAGCTCTTGCTTAAAATTTTGTAGTACATTTTTTTTGCTAGTTTATGGTGGTGTCTGATTTAAAAACTCACAATGGCAAACCCCTCTAGGCCCTTCACCGTCGTCACCCTCCTCTGGACACTCTCCAACAGTTTCATGTCCTTTTTGTACTGTGGTGCCCAGAACTGCACACAGTACTCGAGGTGAGGCCGCACCAGCGCAGAGTAGAGTGGGACAATCACTTCCCTCGACCGACTAGCGATGCCGTGCTTGATGCACCCCAGGATACGGTTGGCCCTCCTGGCTGCCAGGGCACACTGCTGGCTCATGTTCAACTTGCTGTCAACCACAACCCCCAGATCCCTCTCTGCGGGGCTGCTCTCCAGCGTCTCATTGCCCAGTCTGTACGTATAGCCAGGGTTGCTCCGTCCCAGGTGCAGGACCTGGACTTGCTCTTGTTAAACTTCATGTGGTTGGTGATTGCCCAGCTCTCCAGTCTGTCCAGAGAGATCTGGTCCTGCAGTAACTTCAGTTATTCCTAAGTTAGGTAAAAGTGATTACTGGAAGAGATGATGGCTTCAGAGAGTGTATCGGGCTTAAGGGGTAAGGTTTTGGTGGGGACTGTGTGTATGCTCCAGAAACTACCTTGTGTTAGATAAGAGACAGTTTCAGCTGGGTCCAAAAGGGACTTGCCTGGCCAGAGCTGAGCCAATGAGTGGTGCTGGTTGTGCGTCTGGGAGAACGTATTTAAGAAAGGGGGGAAAAAAACTGCAACAGCGGTTTGGATAGAGGGGTGAGAAAATTTAGAGCCACATCAGCCACCAAGGTCAGTGAAGAAGGAAGAGGGTTTTCCAAGTGCTGGTGAAGAAGTCCTCTCCGGGCTGTGGAGAGGCCCCTGGTGGAGCAGGCTGTCCCCCTGCAGCCCATGGGTCCTGTACCTGAACAGCTCCATGTTGCAGCTCGTAGAGAAGCCTGTGGTGGAGCAGGTGGATGTGGCCTGGAGGAGGCTGCAGCCTATGGAGAACCCCCACAGGAGCAGACTTCTGGCTGGAGCTGCGGCTTGTAGGGGAGCTGTGCTGGAGCTGCCCATTCCTGAAGGATGCAAGCTGTGGTATGGACCCCTATTCGAGCAATTCTTGAACTGTTGTATGTGGGAAGCCCACGCAGGAAGGATGGCATCCCATGGGAGGAATGCTATGCGAGTGGTTGAAAAGAGCTCCCCTCCCCTTCCTCCCTCCCTCCCTCCACCCCCGCAGCTTTTGAAGATCGCCAAGGAGGGAGACTCCACAACCTCCCTGGGCAATCTCAGGTGTCAGTGCTCAGTCACCTGCACAGTGAAGAAGTGTTTCCTGATGTTTGGACAGAACCTCCTGTGTTCCACTGTGTGCCCTTTTCCTCTTGTCCTGGCACTGGGTGCCACTGAAAAGAACCTGGCTCCATCCACTTTACACCCTCCCTTAAGGTATTTATATGCGTGTGGGTTTGAACCCACGTAAAGTCCCGTTCATCGTATGTTAGTAAACTTGTCATTTGAAGGCATTGGAGAAAGAGCAATCAAAGAGAGGACAATGCTCTTGAAGCCAGCATCAGATCAAAACTTTTAAATCAGGAAAGAAATGTTGCACAGATGCATGAATTGTGTTAGGACAGATACTCTGTCAGAGCGTCAGAAAAATTCATACATTTTCTTTATTCATCTTATGCAGCAAGAATTCTTGTGCTCACCTATGTGATTACATTTTGCTAGTATTTCCCATTTGCTAAAAATGAGCAGCAGAGGGCTCTAATATGTCAGGCTTTTGAGGCAGCTTGGAAAAGTCAATACTGCGCTAGCACATAGCACAAAAGCATGCCATAAACACTCAGATAATGTCCACAGTCCGAGCTTTAGCCTAAGGCAGCTGGAAGCCCTGACACCTTTGTGGCAGGACTGACACAGGGGTGGAGATTTCTTTCTATGGAAGCTTTTACTTCGGTCTTTTTTTTTGGCTGATTTCTTTAGCTGATGCTTTCTTTTGCAATGTGATGAGTGGTAACAGGTTTCACCCAGAGGACATGTGGCTTCTTTAATGTCTGTGAAGATCTGGGGTTCTGTTCCTTTAATACAGTTTATATTTTATAAAATACTAGCAAAATGAAAGAAAATGCTTAATTAAAAAAATAAATGCTTAATCTTTATCAGCAGTCTAAACTGTAGTTTGCTAAAAACTTCATGAACTTTTGAAGTAAGTGCCTATCATTTGAGCTGCACCAGCTGTACCTTATAAAGTCCTACAAGTTTTGGCTGTAGTGCTCCCCCAGCTGATAATATGCACCATACAATTTACATCAACTTGTCCATACAATGAGCCTTTATCTCATTTATTAGTATAATTACAATATACATTATATATTATATATTGTATTATATATTATAATTATATAATAATAAACGAGAATAAATTATTAATAAATAATATGTAATATTATATAACATATACAATATATTATATTTATAATAATAAATATAATCATTATAATATATATTATATAATTTATATATAATCATTATGTAATGATATAATTATCCCAAAGGCTATCTGCCTCCAAGGTGTGACCACCCCTCACTGAGCATGTGCTCTGAATTTCTCTGAACCTATATCTTTAAACAAAAATGAGACACTTTTGAACCAATCGTAACCAAGATATGCACAACTAGAGTCACTCAAGCTCCACCTAAAAGATAGAAAATAATATAAATTGGCTTAAGAGAGAGGGTGAGAGGTGAGATACCATTGCGAAAGATACCTTCTGACTTCTGGGATCAGTCAATGGGCTGAGCCCCCCCCCCCCCCCCCCCCTTGGGATACATTTGGGTAAGATTTGAACATCATAAATATACATATATAGAGAGATATATATACCAAGTGCCTCTGCAGGAAACTTAGAAATCTCTGTAGAGTCACTTTATACCTTTTAATGCATTTATAGCCAGGCTGCATTATTCATGATTTTGGTATTTGTATGTGCTTGCAGACAGTGAATTTATCACCGGCAATCCAAAGAACCTGTGTACCTGTTGCTTTAATAAATTGCACTTCTCATTAAATCTAGCCATGGTAGTTCTCACCGAACGCGACCAAACTGTTTAAGTGTGGCCACGGTAGTTCACAGAATGCGACTAGACTGAGGGTTGTGGTGGCTTTACTCAGGTGGGCAGCTGAGCTCCACCACAACTGCTCTCTTACTCCTCCTCCTCAAAGAGAAAGGGGAAGAAAATACGACACAAAGGGCTCAAGGGTTGAGATAAGGACGGGGAAATTGCTCAACAATTATCGTAACGGGCAAAACAGACTCACAGTAGGGAGATGGTAAGATTTATTGCCTATTACTAACAAGCTAGAGAAGTGAGAAACAAAGGAAAGAAACCAAAAACACGCTCCCCACATCCGCCCTCTTCCACCTCTTCCCCGAGGGGCTCAGGGGAACGGGGGAATGGGGGTTATGGTCAGTCTATGGCACTTTGTCTCTGCCATTTCGTCTCTGTCACTCTTGTCCCCTGCTCCATGTGGGGTCCCTCCCACGGGATGCCATCCTTACTGAACTGATCTGGCATGAGCTTCCCACAGGCAGCAGCTCTTCAAGCACTGCTCCCACATGGCTCCGTACCACGGGGTCCATCCATCCCCCAGGAGCAAACTGCTCCAGCACGGGTCCCCCACGGGCAGCAGCTCCTCTCCACGGGCTGCAGCTCCGGCCCGGGGCCTGCTCCTGCGGGGGCTCTCCATGGGCCGCAGCCTCCTCCAGGCCACATCCACCTGCTCCACCGGGGGCTCCTCCACGGGCTGCAGCGTGGAGATCTGCTCCGTGTGGGACCCATGGGCTGCAGGGGGACAGCCTGCTCCACCAGGGGCCTCTCCACAGGCCGCAGGGGAACTGCTGCTGCGTGCCTGGAGCACCTCTCCCCCCTCCTTCTTCACCGACCTTGGCGCCTGCAAGGCTGCTTCTCACTCCTCTCACTCTTCCAGCTGCTGTGTGTGGCAGTGTTTTGTTTGCTTGTTTTGTTTTCCCTGTCTTAAATATGCTCTCACAGAGGTGCAAACAACATCACTTACTGGCTCGGCTCTGGTCAGCAGTGGTGCCCTTACCTACCATGGGGCAGCTTCTGGATTCTTCTCACAGAAGCCACCCTTATGGCCCCCTACTACCAAAACCTTGCCCCATAAACCCACTACAAGGGTGTATTACATTATTTGTGACTCTGTATTTGTGATTGTTCAGTACCCTGAACGCAGCCAGACTTACAATGGCTAGTTGGGCGTCACTCCCAGTTACTTCACCCTTTACCGCAACACTTATCTGTAAGCAGAGATGTAATTGTAAAAATTAAAAAAAAAAAAAAAAAGGCAATATAAAAATGCAGTTTGTTCCATTATAATCATTGTTTTTACCAAGTCTACCTGGTATTATTTAATGCCATTTATAAAATGGAACTAAAAGAAACAAAAGTATTTATTCATGATCAGTCACCATTGGAATAGTAATGGTAGTATAGCTAATATGACTTACTGAATTACAGTAGTGCAACATTTTCAATTTATGTTCAAGACTTCATCAGGTCTCTCCATCATACACATCTATTTTGAGATGTTAAAGAATATAAGATTAGTGATACACAAGTTGCTCCATAAATGTTTCCTAAAAGGCCTTTTATCAAATTAGTCCTGTTATGCCTGTGTGTGCTATTACCAAAATACATAATTTTCACAGCTTCTTCTAAGTAAACTGTTCAGTGAGAAAATAATAAATTAGAATAAAAATCTCATCAACAAAACAGCTTTTAAGTAATAATTGTTTAAAATAGCAACTGTCAGAAAACACGTGAAATAGACGCTGAAGTATTATATCTGCTGGGTTCTCCCAGTCTGTCTCTCTCCATAAATGTTTTTCTACTTCATACCTAATTTGTTCAACTGGCTTATTCTGAACTACTCTGTCAGGAAGTGCTCTTCAGGCTTTCTCCCACTACAGGCAAATATCATAGGTCAGGAATGTGATTTATGCTCATGAAAAATAGGTTGAAGTTGGTATCTTCAGTCCAGCTACGTGTATTTATCACAAAGTTTGTATTGCTGTGATAATCAGAGGTGTCAACATGCTGGGAGAATATGCATATAATGAATGTATCAAAGCCAAGAAGATTTTGTAATCTAAAAGAAACAATGGATGACAAAAAAGTATTTTGGAGACAAAAAGGCACAATGGGTGACAGAAATGATTTTTTTGTTTGTCTGTTTTTAACAGGAAATGGACATAAAGACTAGAACAATTACTGTCAGTATCTGGAAGCTCACGGAGATATATTGTTCACATATACATGTGTGTCCAAACATCTCTTTTGTGGCAACAAGGTGTCCTGCTGAAAGGCTTCTTACTCCATAAGCAGAATAATTGGGCATGTCTGGCATCCAAGAAACTAAACGATGCTGCACCTGTCATGGTACAAGTTCTAGGAAAGACTGACAGCAAAATAATTCCTGACTAGGGCAAAATTCAAGGTCCACTGCAGGGAGAAATGTAGGATGTGTCCTAGGAATAATCTTATCCCAAAAGTGAAGATCAGCTACAGCAGCCTGGACTTCTTACTGCTTTGGAAGAGGCAATGTTAAGGAAGGACACTAACAAGTGGAAAAAAAAAAAAAAAGTGAAAAATTTCCCCTTGTGGGCTGAAAGACGTGAATGCAAATTTCCTTTGTATCAGGTCCTTAGCTAGTGTGTGTAGCAAGCCCCAAGGAAATCTCACTGTGGTCAGATAGGAAAGTATCACATTTTGTCTTTAGGCAGGTGATGAGCAGAAATGTCTGTGAAATGTACCTTAGGAGGACTGAAGAACAGCATCGCCAAATGTGATACTGTTGCTAAGAGAGCTCTTAAAAAGGGACAGAACCTTCCTGAGCAGCACATAAAAACTCAAGGTTATTTTAACCATATTTCTGGGATTTTTTTCCTCATGTTAAATAGTATTTTAAATCACAGAAGAGCCAGAGTAGTTTAAACTTGAGAATAATCCAACATCCAGAGGTGATGAGGCAGGTTCCAAAGCAGTGGATAAAACTGCAGTCCTGTTTCCTGTGAGCTCAGGTTCAGATTGTCAAAAAGTGCACATTAAGAATTTAAGTGGAGTTTCAAATGTCTGATTCACAGTTTTCAACTGCAAGCATGCTGCATGTAAAACCCCATTTTTTTTTTGGCCTGAGCTCTTACTGAATGAGCCCTAACTGGTGCAGAGGATTTAATTTCAACAATCTCATAACATATTTGCACAAGTCAGTTATGCAAAATTCTCTTTAAGGAGAAATTCTCTTTATGGAGAAATTCTCTTTAAGGAAATATGTAAATCTTAGGACTTCTCAGCATCTGACACTAAAAGATAAGGAAAGCCTTTAAAGGATTTTGTTCTGTTGGTATAAAAAGATAAAACACAACTAATACTCAGCATATGAGAGAAAGCTCCTGCACCAGATTAATACGGGTTTGGAAGAAATCACAGGCAGATAAGTTTTTTGACTTACTTAGAATAAAGACGTGTAAGATGCTCGAAAGTGTCCTGAGAGTTACTTCATCCTTAAAAATAAACAACAGTGTAAAGAAAATTAGCTATCAGAGCTTTGATTTTTTTCCTTCTCTGGCAAGTATAATTGATATCAGAAAAACAAATGAAGATGGGAAAATTTTGCCAGGGGTTTAAGCAGCTTTCCTACTAAGAAGTAAATAGGATTTGCCATAAGATTAAAGTGCCATTGGTGGACTGAATTAGAAAAGACTCCTCAGATGCTCCTCAGAAATCTACCATGAGAGAAATGGAAAAGTCTCCAGTCTGGAAATATAAGAGTAAAAAATCAGCAAAATGAACTTTGAATAACCTAATAGAGACTTGGTAGGAGATGCTTCCGGTTCCAAGAGAGTTTGGGGTTGATGCCATGAAACAGTAATACAACCTGGTTGTAAAAAAAACTTAGCCACTTACATACAATAAGATTTTCTTGACAGTTTCCTTATTACAGTAGCATGTTTCTAGCAGGATTGTGGCAGCTCTGTACTAAGCCCTGGAGCTGTCTAACATCCACGCCAGAAGGAGGAGAAAACAGATCCTGATGTTAGATCTGATCTGTATGTAGACAGAGAGGTCTGTATCTCATTAAACCCCGACCGTCTTGCGTGTGTGTGCTAACCAACAAATCACTGCTTTCTACCCATAATTTGTTATATCTTGATTGCAGTCTCATTATGCATGGTTAAAAATGCCCCAGCGAACTGATCCAAAGGAGAGAAGGTAAGAATGACTACATGTTAAAGTCATTAAATGCTCTAGAATTTAATATTCTGCTTTATGAAGGACGTTCATCAAATCACTATAAATATCATCCAAAGTAGAAACCATGGCTGAGCTATCCTAATGCTCTACCCTTTCTCAGTCTTACTATTAATGTGAATATGACTGCATCTAATCCTCATAATGACAGTCGTGGCTTCTAGAAGATGATCTGGCACTGAATTTGAAAATAGAGAATTACTCATTGGATTTTCTTCTTAAATATACAATGTCATATTCTAATAGAAGGCTTTCAAAACCAGTTGTGCATATTAATTACATATTTCAGTCTTGAAAAATGAAACGATATAACAGAAACACGATAATATTAATGAATGACATGACATATATTTCATATATAAGGATTACAAAGGGGTGGTGCTCCTTCAAATAAATCTTGCACAAGACTATTGAAACTAAATGTTATTCATGTTATTTTTACCACTCTCACACAGCCTCCTTATGCTGATCAGTGAATCTTCTTCATAATCATCCTCTCCTCTCAAAACACCTCCAGGTGCCCAAGTAAATGCAAATACACAAAGTTTTCCTAATAGTGACTGCAACTTGTCAGAATGTTTTTCCAGATTTTTTTTTTCCCTGAAATGAATGAAACAGAGAAAAATCAATAATTTAAACAGTTTATTATCATTTTCAAATATTTGCCTGCCATAAACTGATACACATTACAGCTTTTTACATGGTCTTCACCAGTTTGAGGTTGTTTTTTGTTGTTTTTGTTGTTTTCTTGGTGGTTGCCTTTTGGTGTTGGTCCCAGTGATATCTGTTTTTGTTTTGTTTTGTTTTGCTTTTTCCTAACCTCAGAATCCCAGGTTTTATCAACTCTCACTGAAAATCAGATTGAAAATAGGCTGTGGGACAGAAGGTAGAATGTGCCAAGATCTCACCATCTTGAATAAATTTCTGGTCAATTACTTTGCCTTCATTTTGAAAGTATTTGTTCTGTATGTATGATACATATATCCCATGGGCTACGATATTAAAGTAGTGTTCAGCTTAAAAAGGATTACTTTCCCAGATGAAACATCAAATCTTGAAACTTCCATGAGCTTGTAATTAATGGGAAAATACAACCAGAGCTCCAGGAGTTCTAGAGCACCTGGTATATACCTAGAATTAAGATATGTGGTGATATAGGGTCTACAGAATGTCATTCAACCACATCTGGTCTTCACCTTTGCAACCTTCCAGCACACTTTACAGTCCTTAAAAATTGAGAGTATCAAGAGAGTCTTGAATGAAAACTGAACTGACACAACTGAAATTACCAGATACCATAGATAAAACTACTAAAAAAATACAGTTTTTACTCAACCATTAATCAAATAATGGAGGTCAGATAGTTGATCAAAACCAATCATGTAACATTTTTGTATTTTGGGACATTTGGAACAAGATGGTAGAAAACCTGAAGATACTCTCAAATGATAGGAAAGGGACTTCATAAGCCAGTATAAAAAATGACAAGCTAAAGTTACTCTGAAGAGTGCTGAGACCATACATACCATGGAACATATCATTAAGAAATTCAACGAAGTAACTAAGCTTCACTTATTTTAATGGCACTAATTTAATGTTAATTAACACATGGCTTATCTTCATCCTTCAGTGATAAGAGTTCACTGCAACAGCAGGAACTTCCCTAAAAACTAATGTCGTGGTAGCGCAGTCTTAAAAATGCAAGGCAACTCCTGATCACCTTGGTTGGAAGGAATTTGTTATTTACTCTATACTTTACTCTGTCCTGCAACTCCAGCTTTCTGCAGATTCTTTAGAACATCCTTCTGACAAACAGAAAAGGCTGCATTTTTTGAAGTAAATGCTTCGTGTTAAAGATTCCAAAAGGACAATGAATAAACACAAGTAACCACTTAGACATCAGTTACTTAAAGCCACTGCATTAATATTTACTCCTCATTTTCAATGAATAATTGGAAGAAGAGATTGGCAGAGACTTAGCTTTAATCATGCTACTTCTTTTCTACAACTTTTAATTTTCCTTAGGGCACAGTAGATTGCTTTTTTTATAGAGAAAAAAGTCAAATTACAGCATCATAACACAGTAAAGAGAAAGCTGGACAGGACCTGCAACATAGAAAGAGGTCCTTGAATGACTGCATTGCTTAGTGCAGAATCTGTGTGGCAGCATTCTTTTGGGTATTGCAAGTAAGATACACATCATTCCCTGTTACTAAAAATTTCTATTATACCAATCACCTATTTGATAGCTCAAAATAGGTACAGAAAAACATGATTTTATAATGCTGCTTGTAAAGAAAAACATGCCTTTGTATTGCTTCTTGCACAGAAAAACATGTTTTTCTAAAGCTATTTTTAATTGAATGTCATGTCCTGAGAGATCCATCATAAA